>NC_137470.1:45649572-46849572 GCF_964235325.1 Thermobia domestica | reverse complement strand
AGGCTTTAGATTCCTGGAAAAGAACGCAATTGGACGCTTCCTACCTTGGTCATCCTCCTGTTCAATACAGCCGCCTAAGGATTTTAAACTGGTATCTGCGCTGACTATAAACTTGTTATGCAAATCGAGCAGTTTTAAGATCACATGACTCTCAAAAAGTTCCTTAATATCTTCCAAGGCCTTTTGCTTTTAGGCACCCCAATAATACTCCTGCCGTGGTGAACGAAGTCGAGTCATAGGTTCTATGACTTCACGGAACTGAAGGATGAACTTACTATAATATTGGAGAAAACTAACCAATGATATTAACAATTTTCTATTTTTTTGTGCTAGTAATTTCTTGATCACTTCTAGCCGAGAAGAGTCTAAGTACATATTTCCTCCTTCTATTTCATACCCTAATTATGAAATCCTCTTGCGAAACAAGTTAGTCTTCCTCACAGATAAAGTTATACCCGCTTCGTCAAATTTTTCCAACACTTTCTCCAAAAGATGCTTATGTGATGCAATATCCCTGTAAACGAAACAAACGTCATCAAAGAACCAATCGATTCCATCATTCTTCAATGGATATAACAGCTCCGTTAAAAACCTGGATAACATATAAGATCCGGTAGCTAACCCAAAAGGAAGAAATTTAAATTCAAATAAGCCTTAACCCAAAAGGAAGAAAAAATGCTGTCTACTGAGTAGATTTCGGGGAAAGTTTCAAATGCCAGTATGCTTTTTGTACATCAAAGTGGCTATAAATAGTTCCTTTAGATAAACTCGCTAATACATCTTCTATCCTTGGCGTATACTGCGCATTGATACAGAGTTTCTTATTCAGATCTTGATAATTAATTACCAATCTCTTATCCCCCGTTTTATTGCCTACCAAAAAGCACAGAAAAGCCCACTGGCTTTGACTTTTCTGAATTATATTTTGTTCTATTAGATTATCAAGAATTTTATCTAACTCTTTCTGGTCCGCTCTGGAGAGAGGATAAGCTTTTTTCCTGATGGGAACATAATCCTTAAGGAGTATGGTGTATTCAAAGCTCTTAATCTGACCTACATGATCACAAAACACATTAGGAAAATTTTTAACCAAATGTTCTACGTACCCTTGCAAGTTCGGATCCAACTCGGCAAATTCAGGATCCACTTGAACAGGAACAGTATGAACTTCTTCCTCCCGTGACTGGAAATTCATGCCTAAGCTCTGAGCACTCCATGCACCTCCTTGACTGGAAGCTCCCGGAGACACTTGCTGACTCTGGAACTTGACCACATCCTCAGAATCCTGATAGTGACCACCATCTCCTCCTATTGGACCACTGGAACCATTCCTTCCAAAATGAAGTAACATGAAACCGCTCTGCTCATCAGTATTTCCCGTCGATACTCCTGGATCACTAGAATTACCACTGCACACCGGGATATGGAGTGGATCATCTCGATCTCCACTGCAAATCAACGGCAACTCTTCCCTTGTGGCATCCATATTGGAATTGGAAAAGCCGCTACTGTTGACCATGGGTAGGCCTAACCCATGTTGGCAATCGCTGAAGTTTGAGGGTATACCTCGCTGTACACGACCTCCATCAGAGACTAGGGCCGCCTCTGGTTCCACCTGGATTCGACTTCTTGATGGTGATTGACTCCCTCCAGACACGCCACTGACCTCAACCGGACCAGCTGTAAAATAGTTTAAACTATTCCGATTAGCACTTCCTAAACCTGGATCCTGAAATGAACCCACAATGGCAGGACAATCAATGGATAATGGAACATCATCTTTCAATGTCCGATGATCACACGAAGACTCCCAATGGCTGAACACTTTCCGCTAAACCAGCCACCTGGTATAAAGAGGTTGAATCTCCACTCTTCTTAGATTCACTTAAGTTCCCTTCTAGTTGCTCTAAGTCTGTATACTTCGAAGATTCTTGCCTAAGAATCGGTGGGGCCTCTGACACCTTACGCTCCAATGATGATACCGGCGGTCCATCCATATTATTAGATTTCCTAGGGAGTCCGAAATTCTTATTTCTGCCTAACGGAATATTATAGGTTCCCTAACTCAGACTCGGAGAAGTCTGCACGGACATTTCAATCGCACTAAGTCTCCACATTCCAAGTTCCGACGTATCTTGCAAAAGGACACTCGATTTCTTCTCTGGCATGGTTATAGGATTAAGTTCCACTAATTTTGAGTTGGATACACTGCAGGTATCTTCCACGGACGCCACTGGACGACGCTAGCTCAAATGTAGTTGACCACACTTCTCCAAGGGCTGTACACCTGTAGTCTCCTTCCGTATCTCATCTACGAAGCTATTAGTCGAACTATCTAGGATGGTAACCCTGAAATCTTGCGTAGTCTTCGATGACGACGACTCACACCGACGCTGTTACATGTCAATCTCAGTCATTCCTATGGACCGTGGTGCACTTAAAGGATAAAATTTCCTTCCATTAAAATCCTGGTCCGGGAATATAATACTGGGAGCACGTGCATAGCCCGATGGCGACGCCTCACACCGACCTTGGTTTAAGTTGCTGCAAACAGTTACAATTGGTGTCCAAGGTACACCTGGATTTCGGAAACCACTCTCATGAATATCCTCTTTCCGTAGGTTGGCAACACTGGTGACAGGATTGGGTACTGACGACGACGTTCCTCCTGACAAATCGCCGACGATTTCCAAACCAAACAATTCCGACGACTGCTCTGGTCCCATCAATGAACCAGCTGACTGAAAACTTTTATCTTTCCTTCCTTGCTCAGAAGGATAAACCGTAACACTATTATCACTAGACGCTCTCTTTGACGCTAAATTATTAGGTGCATTAAGTTCGCTACGTCTTGACAAACAAGGTTCAGAAACAACGTCATCAGAAAATTCGAAGCCTCTATTCAAAAATTCGTTTTACTAATTTTAGACGCCGACGCTAAATCATTACACATACCGTCGCGACACCTACGTCTCGACCCTCTTCCATATAACCTCTGGAGAAGAGACATAGTCTTATTACTTATTTTGTTTTCTGTTACAACACCGCAGAATTCATTACGAAGATCTTGGACCAATGACGCCGACGCCTTTCTCGATGAACCGCCAAACCGACGTTCTGAAATCAACCGATGATCCTCACTACACCCTAAGTCCATCGACAATCCAAGATCCCTGTCCCTGGTTTGGAAGCTATCATCACTCATAATATTTTTGTCCGCCGACGCCGACGCTGATGTTCTGTGGCTGTAACTACTCCGACGCCTCTTCGGATTACCTACTTGACCCTGTTCCGATCCTTTAAACATCTTCTTATCACCTAATGGTCAGGTCACTTACGCCCCGGCACACTTTATACGACGATCCCACGACGGCGACGCTCCCTTGGTGCTATCTTGACGCCACTGGCTCGATTGAAAAAACATCGAATGCTCCGGCCAAGACGACTCAAAATTACCTCGCTGCTCTTCGTAAACAACTGCCTGACTATTACTACTTCGACGCTGCTTCCACCTCGACGCCGACGCTGGACGACGCTTGGCATTAGTTGACTGCACACCTCGACGCCCCTGTCCTCTGATGTTTCTAGACTCCATATGTTTAAAAATCTCCTCCTGAAAACGCTACAGCACTTCACCTTCTAAGTCCGACGCTGTCGACGCCGACGACGACCTACGAATGTCCTGACTTTCTCACAACGCTTCTTATTAAATGGTGGATTACCATTCGGAGAGTTCTTAAAATATGAAATTTCATAACCTTCACTTCTCACACCGGACACAGTAACATCCGAACTGGACATCGTGACGTCATTGAATGATGCTGACGTAACACACCGTTCGGTGGCTCTTAAAGAATCCAAGCCAACATCCGGAATTTCCATGAATAATCTAGCTAAAAACTGCGAGTTGGATGCATAATTGTCAGTTCGGGTTTTAACTCATACGGCACTACTACTTGTTGACTGAAAATTACCAACAGATTTTTCACGAGAAGGTTTATAAAGGATTGGCACCGAAATGTCTTCTTGACCTAAATACAACGTCTTCGATATTAAATCCAAACGAGCATTCAAGTATTTCAGTTCACCGATAGCAATGATAAATGTCGGCTCTAGTCGGTCCACCGAAAAGAACTTCAGCCAATAAACTCTATTGCTGAATTTTGAAGGTATATAAACACACGACGTAAGAGTCAATGCTTTACCAGAAACTCCCACACCTGTAAGCATCTCCTTCAGAACCTTAACGGGATATCTTTGTTATGGTTCTATTCTTCAAAACATTCTTTATTTAGTACGCTCACCGACGAGCAGCTATCTATCCCCCCAATGATACACTTTCCTAAGATAAACACTTCAACAAAAGATGCTACTAACTCCTTATTAAACTGTTTGTTTGTACCCAATAACATTTGAGCACCCCTTGTAGAATTACTTCTAGAGTCGGGGTCTAGCTGGGATCGCACCCGGCTCCTTGACTTCGAAGTAGTGGGCCTAACCCTTTCTTTCGAAGAGATATTAACAATGGCAAAACTACCACCAAGCTCATTTAGAACTGGTACTGAACTACGTGTAACACTAGAGCGAAAGCTAGGATTGACTTCCCTCTGCTTCGCTACTGTTTGATTCCTAATTATGCTATTGTATACAAGTTGATTTCTGGAATATATTTCATACTTTCGCACTTCATTCATTAATGTATCTAAGTCACTTGGAGTATCGTATTTAAACAACTCATACTTAAGAGCGGGTATCATATCTTCCATTATATTCGTAAGGATCGCTGTTCGATCTGTCCTTCCGGTACAAACCACATAACTATCGGTAACCTTTTGTACATACTCCATAACATTTTCGTTAGGCTCTTGTAAACAATGAACATAAAGACTTAAAATTTGTTGTTTTCCTAATAGAGTCACAAAACGATCAAACAGAGTCCTATCATTAGTAACCAACATTTGTTTACTAAATTCATTAGAGAACATACCTGATGTCCGTCCCAAGGAACTAACAAAAACTGCCTCCTTCGGGTATTGTCCAGTCTGAATTATCCGATACACCGCCAACAGGAACTTAAAGTAACCATATCATCCATTCCATCACAATGGGGAATACTATCCACTTGATGTAAGAAGTTCTGATTAGCTACCATAATTGTAATTTTGTCCATATTAATACTATAGGGAATAAACGCATTTAATTTCCACTTTTCATCACACCCACGACTTTCTTCTTTTTCTTCACTCACTAACTTAAATGGATTCATCACGCACTGACTAACAGACTCGGCTCCAACAGCAGGCTTATCACTCCTTCCTTCGTGTCCATGACCTTCAACCAACAACTCGCTCGGCGCAGCTAACGACGTAATACACCTGTTCTTTCCTCCAGTGTGAACACAAACATTGGAAGCTGATTCCGATTCACTATCACTTTTATTTAAAAAAAGAAAAAGTACGTAACTCCGAGGAATGATCAGAAGAAGAGGAAGTTCTATTATTACTTTCTAGAAATGGATTTTTATCTATAAATCAACCATTGTCTCCATTCTCGAAATGATTTAAACACAATTGAACTGGTACAGTCCTCTAACTTGAATTCATATCACTTTAGTTCGAACCACGCGCACTTTCCATAGTGAAAAAGAGACTTGTTATTGCTATATAAATAAAAAAGATAAATAACGTTTCTCTCTGCTATTACTTATAATGCCTCTCTTAATAAATGTTCTCTTAATTACCTTTCACTAAACAATTTATTTGATTTAAATAGTTTCTGAGAGAGAGAAATTTAAACTTCATCACTTCACTTACACAAAAATAAGTCATCCACTTCACACAGATACTGTGAACAGCTTTCTGCTCAACTTCAATTAGATACTGAAGTTGGTGATTTTGTGTTACGCTGTGCTCATGTGACCTTACCGAAGTAAGCATGGACAGTCGCATAGGGTAAGGCGATTCCAGTCGAGAAATCACCCCACGTTTTGTTTGATTAACTTGTGAAACTGAAGCAGAGTGACAAACAATAGTTCACTAAATTCAACAGAATATTGCCGAGACCATATAACATAAAGCTCTCCTTCACTTGGAAAATTACTTACTTGCCGCAAAATAGCAGATAAAAAAAACTGATCACTAAGAAATATATCACTAAGTTCTCCATTCGGGTTAAATGATAAGCTCTTATGAACGAATATGTCTTTATAGGAATTAAATAAACCAACGAATGTACAATAACTTGACAAATCTTGAACAATGGAGTCTTTATCCACCACAAACATATGCTTCTAATGAGACTTACCGCCTTCCATTTAAACGTCCACAGAGTTACAGGAAATATATTATTTTTTTTAAATCCTCCTATTCAGTATTAACAATTCGTTGCTCAACCTTATATCAATGTTATAATCAAATTTTTATTAACAAGAAGAGCGAAATATCACAACTCCATTACAAAATCTTCTGAAACTCGTCGTAACAATGTACATTTTACTTAGAATCCAATTCAACACTAGATATATTTTACACTTGCTATCACCAACTTCAGTATGAATCGGCCTCACACATATTTCACATACCTGTTGGTATAGTTCGTCTACCAACCACTTGGCGGAGCTGATTAACCCTTTAACAAAAGAAAACTAAGACGCAACTCTAATACTATTCTCATTACTTTAATTATGTTTATATATAAAGTTACGACACGTAACACTATTGACAAAATTGTAATATGAAAGCACACGGTTTGGAGCACAAAATCATTCGCATACATACAGTTTCCTAGTGAAGTGTGAACAATCGGGAAATTAGTGTAGACAGTTAAATTAAAACGAAGAATGTGAACATTATTCAAAAAGCAAATAAACCCCATTTCCAAAAGCTGAAAGCTGCCTCAGCCTGCTGTAAACGGAAAGAACAGCATCAACTATCTAGGATTTGAAAAATAAATAAATAAAATTAAAAAAAAAACTCACTCTACAAAAACACGGTATAAGGTGAAAATGAGTTCACTCGATGCATTCTACGATACTACCAGTAGGATTCAAAAAGTAAAATTTTACAGTGTTTGAAGCAATATTATTCGAAGAAGGAACCAAGGCTGTCTAAACATTTATTCCAACGTGGCACCACATCAACCATGCCCTGTTCAAAGAAATGTTACTCAAGGTTCCCTAAACAGGTCAGTGTAGCCTGTGGTGCCTCTTTCAGTGTATGGAAATGGAGGTGTTCTTCAGGAGGAATCCGAAACTTCTACGTCCAGGCTATACGGAGGGTGATAGACAATTTCCTACTTAAACCCCCGGAGATGTGTTCAGTTCCGTTTGGCTGTATGTAGGCGTACGTTGTCGTGCAGTAACAACACACCCTCTCGGAATGCCCCCCCCCCGCCGCACAGTGGTCTGAAGACGGAATTTAGCCGAACAAAAATATTTGCTCTGGAACTAATGCTACAAGAGCATATAAAATGTTATAAAAGGTATATTCCTTTTTATTTGTAGTGGGTGGGGTAACCTACGGACAATAGTCAAAATATTTTCTTCCTCAGGGTAATTCTAGGAATGTGAAATGATATTAATGCTATGCTACTGATGATGATGGTGTTCTGCCCGAAGACAGGTCTGACCCAAAGGTTCGTGGGTAAGGTGAACCCATATGATGATTTGGTATTGCGTTCCATGGGATCTTGACGTCCTAAGGACAGGAACTACAGTTGAACGAGGGATCCGAACCTTTTGTGTCCCAACCGGGAATTGAGCCCGGGACCCCTTGATTACAAGGCGAGCTTATCCACTGGAGGCATTTGTGCTATGCTATATTTAGAAATGCTACTAGACATTTATGCTTTACTTCAAATATAGATTTCTTTATGAAAAAAATATATTAGGTTCCTTGTTTTTCTAGAAAAGGAGTCACACTTAAAGAGGCTGTTATGCTGTTCCTGTTTTTTTTTTTTTTTTTTTTTTTTTTTCAAAAAAGCGACTTTAATATTACATTAGGATTTGGAACTTACGTTAAGGTTGGATTAACCCCTGGGTCAGCCGCGCTATTTGGATTAATAGATTTTTCTGATGTACATTTTTTTTCTTTTAAATGCTTCAAGACCTTTTAATAATAACACGTACCTTTTCTCAATAGTTCATTAATGTTTCCTAAATATCATGTTATTTTTTGTTGGGCACTATATTTCGCTGTTACTGAACGACGAAGCAACAAAATATTCGGTTGATATATATATATATATATATATATATATATATATATATATATATATATATATATATATATATATTAAATTCCAAGTTCCATGCAAGTCGGCGTGAAACTGGGTAAGGTTACTTGTTAGGGAAATCTTTTCAGATTCGATATTGTTTTCCATATGATGTATGTGTACTTCATACATTATCCTGCACTCTACCGGCTAGCTTTAATTTCTTTTATTTGAAGTGTGTTGCACGTAAAAATAATTTTCATTACCTACTAGAAAGTATTTACTGTATTTTTCTTTTTGCTGGAATGCACTGGATTTCACCAGCAGATGTTGCGAACAATGGCTAGTATCCAGGTCCGTGCTGGCCCACCGGGACACCAAGACGTGTCCCGGTGCGCCCTCCGAAACATCAAGGTATAAATAAAGTTACAAGTTTTTAGTAACAAATTCTTAAACTTTTATTGCTAAAGAACCCGTGACAGTGCAGTGTGCCCATTACATAGGCGCCCTTTCGAAACCTCATCAAAGATGAACGATTTTATTTACTCTTTTGTATATCACAGTTCTGTACAATAAATAGTCTACATTCAGTTACTGTTGGTAAAGAACCCGTGAATAGTCTACATTCAGTTATTGTGAGGCCAGTGTGCCCTTCACATAAGGCGCCCTACGAAACATCACATTATAGATAAGTGGGTTTACTTCTTCTGTATAGGTCTAAAAGCTTTGTATAATAAATTCAAATAGTGACAGTTAATAAAGAACCTGTGAAACATACAAGGCGCCCTTTACGTAAGCTGCCCTGCGAAATATTATATTATATTGTTTTTTTTTTGTATTTTTTAAGATTTCACTCTTCTGTATTTCAGTTTTATATTATAAATTCATACAGTTGCTATTGGCAGAGAACAGGTAAAGAGTATAATCACTTACGAAAATATTATAAAATTATGTAGCTACAAAACGAAACAATATGATACATCAAGATAGTTCGGATAGTCAAACGTACGATGCATTTCTGTAATACTACACTGACACTAGTCTCTAATTTACGATTTTCACGGCATCGAAGCTTTCACAGTCTTAATATACATCCATATATTCGAGTATATTGATTGTTCTTTTGTGTTTTAAAGCAATGTTCAGATTTATCAGTACCTATTGTACTTCTAAATTATAGCTATATTAATTTCCGTGAAATATGGTCTTCCTATCACTACGGCATGGCGCGTCCTCAGGTTGTGGATCAAGGAAAAGACCTCTAGATATAGAGGTTAGCTGCGAATATACTGAATAAGCAGTCGGACAGACAAGGGGTGATCCTCACAGCTTGGGAATTTGGTGTGGGGCTAACAACCTCATCCTGTAAAAGGAATCTTGATCAGATATATTCGCAGAATCCTCGGATCATAACTGATAACTTGGCACGAACTCCGCAAAGTAAAATCGACATGGGATTTGGAACATGGAATATATTAAGAAGTCTCTATAGGAAAGGCGCATTAAAATTTGAAATGAGTTTAGAAATAGAGGATGGACCTAATGGCATATTAGGAAATTAGATGAGGAGGAAATAGAAAAATCAAGTCGGAAAATGTTGCGTTCATTTACGGGGAACTAATTAAAAATTACCAACTAGGAGCAGAGCTTTTCGTTCACAAACGAATAATATCAGCAATTACATGGGTTGAATTTGTTAATGATAGATTTTCTTTTACTTCTCTTAAGGGTTGGTGGTATAATATTATTGTTTTAAATGTACATGCCCCAACAGAAAATAAGGATGACGAAAAAAGACAGTTTTTACGAAAGAATAGAAGGGGTATTTGATCATCTCCCGCAATACCATATGAAAATTCTGTTAGGTGATTTCAATCCGAAGGTAGAACGAGAGGGTATTTTCAAACCGATTATAGAGAATAAACGTCTGTATAAGGAAGACTGTGACGACGGCGTTAGACTCGTGAAGTTTGCAGCATCCAGAAACCTTATCGTGAAAAAAATTAAATGAAATATTTGAGTTTTACGTCCCACGCTTATGCTGGTTAGGCTATCAGCGTCGTGCTTATACATTATAGAAAGACAACGGAACAGTTCTCACTGATCAGGATAGCATCTTAAATAGATTGAAAGATTGCTTTGACGATTTACTTAACACATAGCCAAAAACTAATGTTCGTGGAGAAAGTGAAATGCATACAGCATAACCGTATATTCCAGAACCTCACCAGACAGAAACAGAAATCGCTATTAAAAAATTAAAGAAACACACATCTCCGGAAGTACACGAAATTCTGGCTGAGTTAATTTTAGCTGGAGGGAAAAAATATAGAGCAAGGTACACAAACTCATTCTCCTTATCTGGAACAAGGAGGAATTACTACAAGAGTGAAAAGAATCAATCATTGCCCCAGATTAGAAGAGAAACAACAAAACTGATTATAATAATTATTGAGACATTTCTCTTCTATCAACATCCAATAAATCCTCTTAAACATTCTATTAGCAAGATTGACTCCGTACACGGATGAAATTATTGAAGATTATCAGAGCGGATTTAGATAAAATCGATCAACTATCGGCCAGATATTTACCATTCGAGTAATACTTGAAAAGAAATGGGAATGCAATATTCTGGCACATCAGTTATTGACTTTAGACTCGGGTAGGAAGGAAACATTGTACAACATACTTTTAGAATTTGAAATACCGAATAAGGTAGATTAATTAAGATATGGTTAAATGAATTCCAAAGTAAGATTCGAGTATAGAAATTCTTGTTCACGAGCTTTCACGTTGATTATTATTTAACTTTGTTCTGGAGAACAGTATAAGGAAAATCAAAGACAACAATCAGGTCCTAGAGCTAAATTGTATTTACGAGGTTAGGCCATACGCTGATTATGTAAATTTAATAGGGGATGATAGAACAATAGAAAGGAATGCAGAAATCTTAATTAAAGCTTGAAGGGATATGGGGTTACAAGTAAATGCAAAGAAAACTAAGTACATGGAAGTTTGTCGGGATCGTAATACTGTATTGTATGGATGCCTTAAAATACCAAATAAATTTACTCTCGACAAAGTGGATACCTTCAAATATCTAGGATTTATTACCAAATAATATTTACTTTCGACAAAGTGGATACCTTCAAATATGTAGGATCATTTATAACAGACCAAAACTATAATCATTATGAAATGTGATGTCAACTGAAAGCAGGGATTTCGTGTTATTATTAAGTTAAAATTCTTTTGTTGTCGCGAATTCTGTTGAGGAATTTGTAGCTTAAAATAAAACACGATAACCATGCCTGTTGTTCTTTATGGTTGCGAAACATGGTCACTGACTCTGAGGGAAAATCGCAGACTGAAAGTATTTGAAAACAAGATTCTTAGGCCAATATTCGGACTCCAAGAGGAACGGGAACGTGGAATGGGGAAACTTCATAACGAGGAAGTGCATAATTTATACGTTCAGCAAACATTGTTAGGGTCATCAAGTTTAGGAAGCTCAAATTGGCAGGCCATGTAGCCAGAATGGAAGAAAATAGATACACTTTCAAAGTTCTAAGTGGAAATCGAAATAGGAAAACGACCATTAGGAAGATCGAGGTGCAGATGGGAAGACAATATTAAAATGGTTCTCGCAGAGATTGGAATATAAAGTAGTAACTGGGTCCAGTTGGCTAAGGACAAAAATTAATGAAGAACTTTTGTAAACACGGCACTGAACCTCCTGTGTCCATAGGCCATACAGCTATTAAGTTATTGATATATTTAGCTTTTCTTTATTTGACAGAAATGTTGTTACAGAAACTAAAAAGTTTTTCTATAGTAAATAAGATTTCGATTCGAGTTTTCCACAAATTAGCTATTTATATTAATACTGAAACAAATTTGGTGATGATTTTGATATAAAATTGCACAAATACTTTCTTTCAAATTATATATATATATATATATATATATATATATATATATATATATATATATACCTGTTTGTATGGGCGCCCTTTTAGTAGTACAGGAAGCCTCGATTTTGTTCAGTTATTTCCCCATAACTTCTGTTGAACAAATGGATGCCATAGAATCCAAACTACAGGATAAAGATTACAGAATAAAGCTGGTAAGTCCTTTAAAATACTCTTTTTGTAAAGAGACAGGTATATGTCTCTCTAGGTAGAACGGCACAGGACCGTTTGATTGGGTGCAGTTGTAAAAAAAAATAGCGCTATCAAGCATCAGTGGTTAGGAAATGGATCGACTGATTACCACCTTTAGCCAAGATCCCACAGCAGTTACTACAAATAAAATAATGTATTTTCACTTAGATATCGCGCCCACCTCTGCATCTCTGGTTGTTGAACCCGGACATTCAATACGTAAACGAATATTAACTATTCCAGAAATTAATCTTAATGATGCAATGAGAGACCACGTTGGAAAATATGATTGACGTGCTACTAATCGATAGAACCTCAGAAAACTTTTTTCTGCCCTTTTGGTTTTCATGCACGTTTCACTCTTCTGTACTTTTTCGTTTGTAAAAGTAATAATATTTGAGGCAAAAGCGGGGAAAAAATCACAACGGGGGAGGGCTTCCCCCATACCCCCACCCCAAAATTACGAAAACTATGATGAAAACTAAAACGACCTAAAATAAGAATAAAGAAAAACACAGAAATAACTACGCTTTTCCGTTGGTAGAAATGACAACATAATGGGGAAGGGGGCACCCTATCTGTCAGAATAAAAAGGGACGAAGTACACAAATACGGAATCGAACCCGCATCTCACACACCAAAGGTCTCATTTGCGCCAAGCAGGTTCTTTATATTTACCTTGTGAAACAGAGAAAATCCTACAAACTATCCGCGGATATCCAACCAACCACCTTCCGAATACAAACAAGCCTAATCTGCACCGATGATGACTGCCCCGGACAACGAACCAATATTCTTCCGAATGTAAAACTCGGACACTAAATAAATTACTTTCTACTGTCCAATTAAAAATACAAGTGCACCGTTTACAAGTCTCACAAACGCTGATTCTCTTTTTTTTTTTTAAAAAAAAAACTTCGTTTTTATCATGTGCGGAACGCGAATTTAGAAGACCCATTATTGTTTTCCTCGCTCAAATTGTTTTAAAATACCCGCCTGTAACTGCTATATAGGATTCAAAAGCAATCTTGCGTCGAAGTACGTAAACAATTTAACAATGGCAATTACATCGAGATTTTTTGTGACGTAAGTGTATGCCTAGGCATCACTTCACCAGAATGCATTGATGATAGGTAATATACGTTCATGTTTCGTCGGAATGTAAAAGGCAAAGTTTCGTTGTTTTGTGCGCAGATTTCTTCCAAAGGGTGAAATTTTGATCGGTTAATGGATTTCCAGTTATTACCTTTACCGGAACTTATTTAACTGGTCACTACACAAAGGCAACTTTCAAGGGAACTCACTCTCCAGGATTGAGTTCTCTTATTGATATCGTGGGGAAATCAACCTGTTTATAAAAGGATTCAGTCCTTCAGAGTCAGTTCCCTTGAAACATCCTCTGAGTGGTGGGTTGAGAGGAGAGCCTTCTAGAGAGCCTTCACAACTACGGTATTGTAAATATCAATTTTTGACCCAAATTTTGTTTCGATTGTTTCGTAATTCAGTAATTTTCAGGGAATAAAAGTCTGGGAATTTTATTTATCTGGTATAGTGGACACCCTGATAAGCGTTGGCGTTACAGACCCTTGCGGTCCTGAGTTTTGCCAATGCCATCTTCTAGTGATCACTTGATCTGCGTCCACTTGAATAACGGGCATGTGATCAGCAGTGTTTCGTCATCTTGCTCACCAACAAGCTTAGCCGGCAAATTTCTAGATCACCTCTTTATTTAGGCCTACTTCGCTACCCAGTTTTTGTCAAGACTCCAGACAAATATGGTGCTTTCAGTGGGAATCGAACATGGGACCATGAATCCAACGCTTTATTACTAGTCTTTGGAGCCGTCTAAACTAATCCTAATACATAATAAAAATATATATGAGAAGTAGGTAATAAACAAGCAGTAGTCCATTAGGCTACAGTTTTGTAAGAACGTCGCGTGAACCATAGTTTAATAGTGTAAGCTTAATAAGATCTGCTGTTGGATCTAAACTCTCGATCGTTTTGTCTTCAATTTGTTTTAAATCTTGTAAAAAGAATAGCTTCAGACATTGTAAACACTTCGTGTTCACATCATTATCATCTGTTTCGGGGACAGACTTTTACAAGGCACAGAAGTACTAGTACCATCCCTCTGCTGGTTTCCGATACTAAATGTTTAAAGTACCGGCATTATTATTTTTCCTTTTATACTCATCTATTGTCTTTGTGATAGTTTCCTTGTTGGGAATATAAGGTTCGGTACATCCCGTCTAAGACATACTGTCTTACTTACGGGTGAATGAACTTCAAAGGATTGGCGGGCATAATCTCGACTCCATTGTTGTCAACCTTTTGAAGCGTACAATGAACAATGAAGTTGCATCAAGCTTCATTTGACTTGGAGCCAAAGGGAAGCATGTTTTTCAGAATCTACGTTTGTTTGAAGTAAACATGAGTAAGTACAAAGTATTTACGGTTCAGTAATTTTGACGATACCGGCACCTATAGAGGTTCGGTATATTTAAATTCGGAAGTACTTCAATTTCTACAATCTATATTGATGGTTCAGTTTAAGATGCCTAAAGTTTGTTACAGTGGGTGTCATAGGAATGTTAAAGCAAATACAGAGATTTACAAGTAAAAGTAAATTTGCATATAAGACAGTGGGTCCTAAAACTGAGTCTGCTCATTTTGCTTATGAATGAGATGAGTAAGCTCTCATTCGTGAGCAAACTCTTGAAATAAAAACTGTCAACATTCCTATGGTCTTGGTCCAGTTAACAGAGCTTATTCATAGAGTTTGCTTCACTCGAGCCAAGACTGGCAGTTAAGAAGCCTTCAAAATGTTTATACTGTTTAAATAATGTAATATTTACAAACAAACAAAAAATGATTTGTCAATCACATTAATTGACATCATAAAAGCTTAAGTTGGCTTAAGATGAACAATGAAAGCTAAAGAAAAAAATTATGGCAAGTATTGTGTGAAGACAAGGCTTAAGAAAAAATGGACAGCCAATTTCCATTATATAAAATTAAAATTAGCCAATTTTCCTTCTTCTGTTGAATAAAGTCGGAAAATCAAGTGGATTAAAATAATTAAGGAAACTGGCTGAACTAAATAACTGATGTCAAAAAAATATTGTCACTGTTATTTACGTTTAAAAAAACAACAAACAAATGTAAAGAAAACACTGAACAGTGACAAAGTAGTGCAGTTCAGTGTTTTCAAGTCTTAGTCCACTTAGTTATTATGATTTTTAAATCAGTGTGACTCTCGGCCTTCATTCAACAGAAGGGAGGATTATTCCCGAAAGTTAATAATGGATCAATGTTTTATATCTACGCGTTATATGTCATATATCAATGTTTACGTATACTTCATGGACAGCAGCAATATTCCTATTTCCTGAACTCCGTTTATGGGAGTAGAATACATACCTAACAATACCTTGAAAAAAGATAGGAAAAGTGCTCAATGGTATTGTTTCTTAATAAAAGTTTCATCTGATGACTACGTCCTGATCTCTTGGAAATAACCTGGATAACGAGAGTTAATGTAAGGCAAAGACATTGCGATAACCTTTTATAAGGTTGCATATCCTTTTTCATTTTTAATGGAAGTGTAGGATTTACATGGATTAAACTTGAATTACAAGACTTTTTATGAGATTCAGTGCGTTGTGGTACTGTACGTAACTGCTTTTTTGTAAGTTTTGAAATTCACTCAGAATTTTGCATTTTTTAAACAACTTTGGTAATCGAGGTGTTGAATTGAAAAGGTTGAGAACCAGTCTCTTAGATTCATGTTGCATTTATTTTTATACTGAAAAACATTTTGTGATGTATATCATTATTTGCATATGTAAATAATACTATGTGGAAGCAATGATTGTACACAGTAATTTAGCATAGTTTTATTGAAATAATGAAAGAAAATTTGCTGTACTTGGTTTTTAGCCTCAATGTAAATTATGAAACTGAATACAAAATTTTAATCAAGTTTTCAATTAATAAGTATTACATACTGTACAATATATATATATATATATATATATATATATATATATATATATATATATATATATATATATATATATATAATCTTCTGATAGTTGATTGTTCCGTTTCTCTTCATTAATTATCTATAACTTTGTTGCGCAGCTGATATGGTTCGGCACCGGTGGCTGATAGTTCTCAAACTAAAATCCTGTCGACACTAAACTAAAATTTAAAAAAACATTCATTACTCTCGCTCAGGGCGTATAGTTGACAGAGCTGCTTTCGTAGTTTATCGCGACATATATTTTGAACCCTCATCTAGTTTTTTTCTCTCTTTTTTTGCACCTTTTGGTATATTATATAATACACTGCATTTTCACGAATGTGGTACCGTTAAGTCAGTTTACCTAGAAACTTTTTTCTTTGTTCTGAATTAGTACGTCCACAAGAATGCTACGTCGAAATTAATTACATAAGTATTACAGAAATTACATTGTTTGCACCCTTTGTCTTTTCTTTTATTACTAAACAAAAATCTAATTAAATTTCCTTTATCGTGCGGGAAATGTCCTGCTTCCAAGTGACGGACTTTATATTAGGAGTCATAGTTGGATGGATATTCAACTAGGACTCTTGATGATGGAAAGCCCGTCTCTCGGAAGCAGGGTATTTAACCATCATAAATGACATTTATATCTTCGTTTAGTAATATAAGGAAGGGGAAGGGTGCTCCCTCCCTTCTCCGTTCTGCTAGGCGATTTGAGATATCAATGCGACATGCACCGGACATCCCATCGCGATATACAAATCACGTCTCACAGACATCACACGGACGTCTCGCGGGACGTCCAAGGGATATCCATGAAACGGACATTCGGCCATCTGATCAACAACTACAGGACGTCCTTCTGATATCGTGGGATGTCGCATGGACGTCGCAAATATCCCTTTGGGATATCCCATTGGACATCCTAAGGATATTGAATACTATTAGGGTAATCGGTCGACTATGCATATGGCCCTAAGCCCGGTGCTGATATGAGAAAGATATTAACATCTTTACACAGTGATTTCTTACGCTGAAAGATTTAGTCATATTAGCGTAGGTTGAGTATGTGCAAGACGTGTGTGAGACTTCGTCGAATTAAGCCATGAAATCAGAAGTGAAATTGACTTGTTGCTAAGGGGATATGGTCTCATGAGAATTTTTTGTCAAAGTAATGAGTCACGTGATATCTGTGTGTGACGTCGTATATCTGAAGTAATGTGGTCACGTGATGGAAAGTAGCGAATGAGATAATGATATCCATATAGACGGAACGTAAATCGTGCAGGTATGCGCATGTGTAGATCATTCCGTTAGCAACTGTTTTGAAGGAAGAAGCATCGAATTAAAGAAGGCATAGTGAACTGTAAGATAATTACAACGATATGTGGAAGGAAAGCTTGTGTGACATTTGAAGAATACCAAAAAAGTGATTTTACAAGGACGATGTACTAAAAAATTAGAAGTAGATAACGATGCATTGTTATCGTATTTGCAAAGTGGAAATGTACAGTGTAAATGTTTAACATATAAAGGAGTGATGTTTAATTTATTGTGACGTATAATGCACGATTTTGAATTTAATGAGTTGATATCTTGTTCGTAATGTATGGGACCTGTACAACCAAAATGAAACATAATTTTTCATGCTCTTCTCCTTCCTCCCCGTTCATGCGTGCACAGAATTATGTATGCATAGCAGCATTAGTCTCTGTTGATTAGCTACCGGAATAACATGTTTATGAGTGCTTGTGCATCAACTATGGAAACTAAGAAAGAATACATATTAAATGTTGAATATGGTCTTAATTTAATGAAAATCAAATTAAATTGTGTTGGACTGGATAGTTACACATTTAAGCCAGTGATTCTTTTTGGTAAAATACTTGTGTTCGGAGTGAAGTTAAATTTCGCAGAATAAGAAAAACATGTACATTTGACCCCGTTTATTTCAGATTATTTGAACTCTCAAGTGGAAATTACATTTGTAAAATCTCTTGGACGGAATAACGAACTGGTGATGCAAAAACTAATGAGTGAAACATTAGTGATGTTAGAAGAGAAAGGAACACTTCATGCTCCTCGAAAGAGTCTGTACTTAAATTCAAGTGATTGGCTTTATTTGTTGGAAATTTTGCCATGTTGTGAAAAAATGTAATGCTTGCAGTGTTGTGCTCCGTGAATATTTTCGCATGTGTACGGATACTATTCGCAACCATGTACAATAGCAGTGTTGTACATGTAGAGGACTTACTGAAACAAACAAGTGTGGATTAACAGAATTTTGCAAACAAAAAACTCATAGTTTCAACAAAGGGAGCAAGTTCGATTCGCGGTGGGGTCACTCGGTCGAAAAAATGTAAAACGCTTTTTCAGGCCACTGACCCTGAATGAGGCTTTCCTGGGTTGTCCTTACTCACACCAGGCAAATGCCGGGGTGGTACCTAATTTACAGGTCCCAGGCCGCTTCCTTCCTTCCCCAATCCTTTCTTCCTTTCCTTTTCCCGGATGGTGTCTCGCGGACGGACGTCATCTCTCAAATCGTGACAGGCAAAATGGCCTTTAGATGCCGAAAACTCAGAAATCTAAATCCTAAATCAATAAGTGGTTAATAATTTGACAGTGTAAGAACACAGACAAGTAGGGAAAAGCCGGTACTAACCCTATGGAGTGTATCAATGAAGTGGACTTCTGAAATAAAAAGGAGAAAATGATTTTTTTTCTACTTATACAGAGCAATGTAATGACAAATTTATTGCATTTAATATTCATAAAAAAATATAGTGAAATTCAAATGTTTTTAAATAAATTTGAGTTTTCTGTTCGTTTAGTGTGATAGAATTGTTTTGTTAGTTAGCTAATCTTTTAAGTTTTATGAAAAGAAAATTCCCTCATATTTTCCTTGCATATTATAAGTGTTATTTATAACAATGAATTCATGTACTTGAATTGTATTCAAATAAAAGAAAAAAGTTCGTATTTCAATTCATTGATATAGAATGTTGTCTTAAGTATGATAGGATATTTTTTTAATTTAAAAATCTTTAAAATTATTAATATTATGTTTTAAAAACAAAATGCTATCATATTACTACTGTTACAACTATAATGATAGTAATAATAATGTTGAATTCACATACTTGTTCTAATTTACTAATAAAATCATTAAGTATTTGAATTTATTATTATTATTATTATTATATTATTATTATTATTATTATTAGTAGTAGTAGTAGTAGTAGTAGTAGTAGTAGTGGTAGTAGTAGTAGTAGTAGTAGTAGTAGTAGTAAAATTATTACATCATTGAATTAATATATTCTGGACTATTTTCTTAAATGGCATGAAATTCTTTAATTTTATGAATTTAATAAAGCACACACACACACACTTATATATATATATATATATATATATATATATATATACATATATATATATAATTATAAAACAGAGTTATCAGGAAATGGAAAAAAAAGAAATAAAACATTTTTTTTAAAAAACAGTAGAAAGGCACACGCTATTTATTGACAATAATAATATTTACACAAGAGAGAAAAGAAAAATGAAGGTAAATATATTATATCTATTTTTTAATTTTTATTCACTCAGTTCTTAATTATCCCAGTTTTTGAGAAAAAAATAATGCTCCCTGTAGGCATTGTTTCATTTTCATTTGAAACTGTCACTTCACACACTCTTTTCTAATGTTCATTGTAGGTATTCCTTATATTTCCTAGGAAATTGTCACTGAATAGCATTATAATTTTCATATATATTATTATTTTCATATATGATAACAATAATCTGATGAAACGCGCCTAGAAGTCATATTGTGCAGTGATGCTGACGATGCACACGGTGCACACTCGTTCTACTACTTTCTGAAATGAAAAATTGAAAAACAATTACGATTTATTATATTTATTTATATATATATATATATATATATATATATATATATATATATATATATACATAATGAACATGTGAAGAAATTATAATACTACAATCCAAGTTTTCTGCTTTAACAAACAAAGAAGTAACAGACATGAATGTAATTCTTAATAATAATGTACAAATATTATGCATATATAACAAGTTTTCTGTACTGACAAGAAAGAAGAAGAATTGAATACCTCTAGTAACAAATAGAGCAGTTAAATATTTCTTTTAGATTTTGATGAGAATATATGATGAAAATGTTTAAAGAATTCCTCTAGAACTGAAGCATAAAAATAAGTACGAATAAGGACCACATAGGGATGATTTCACATTTTGAATTTGTTTATTATTGAATTTATTGTAAATGAACTTTTACGTAGAAATTGAATGTGTTGCAATACATATGGAGGAAATCCAAACATTCCGAAGCATTCTGCATGCCCACCAATATTAACATTATACGGATAACCAGCGGGTACTGATTTTAGTAGATATATTAGTATTTATTATAACTGCAGGTGCCGGAACATTTAATGGTAAATCTCGGAGGGAAGTACACCTATATAATGATTCTAAAATAAAGAATTTGTTAAAAGAGTATGAAATAACTGAAGTGTAGATGACATATAAAAATGTATACATGTACGGTCAGACACTTTAGAAGCTGGAGGTTGGATATATAAAAATCATAGCTTCTTCCAGTAGCAGAATAGTTTCACTATATGTCTAATAGTTGGACAACCAGCATGACACCAAATACGTGCCCCAAAACATTACATGTCAGGATACTCCTAGTATTACTCTCCGAGTGAACAACTTAGAGAAACAGCCATAAGATAAATCTGCATAAATTCGATTCACGTTAAGTTCTAAGAGATAGGAATTACTGCAAAGAAAATGACAATAATAATACTCATCATGCAGAGACCAAAAGGTATGGAAAGCTAAGCAATATGAGAAAAGAAGGAAACAAAAGAGCGAAAGGCATGGAAATAAACTAAATTTTTACATTTAAGGATAAACCGCCTGCATATTTCCCCCTGTATCTATCTTGGTTTTTACCCTTCATAGGATAAATCCCTTTCAGTTTGAAACGCGAACATGATTTATAGTGCTTAATTCCTTAAAAAACGTAAATGTTAGCCTAGGTTGAGATTCGAACACAGAACCCTTAGAACAACAGTCTCACACGCTACCAACTTATCTACACATGCTACGTCAGTTGCGTTTGTAAGTAAGCCATTACTTGCGTTATTATCAAACGTGCTAAATCAGCCATTCTCGGCGAGTTAACGCAGTTCCACTTGAAATTTGAATTTTATTTACGTCCTTTAACCATCTGTGGCAACAGGCCCCTTGTTTTAATTAAAAATATTTCTCCTGTATATTGAAATCAGAAACGAATTAATCTATACTTTATTTACTCTTGTCAACACACACACACACACACACACACATATATATATATATATATATATATATATATATATATATATATATATATATATAGATAGATAGATAGATAGATAGATAGATAGATAGATAGATAGATAGGTAGCTGCAATGGGTCTATTCCGGACGTTTTCGTTCAGTTTAGACCCCTTTTGCAATGCACGAAAATACACAAGGGGTCTATACAGGACGAATGGGTCTATTGAGGACCAAAAATGGGTCTAAGCCGGACGATAGGGGTTTAAATAGGACGGAGGGGTCTAAGTAGGACGATCAGTGCTACCAACATACTTTTCTTGAAGTGTTTACTGAAACTTTATAAATTATGCTCATCTGATAGTGATTTGAAGTTTAGTGTTTCTTTTCAGCAGTAAGGCTATTAGACACTTGAATCTAAAGTTTGAGGTGGAATCCGAACTACATTTGTGCGTTCCAATTTCTGTTCTTTTTCAACCGGGAATCAAACTCGGGACCCCACGTACCAAAGTCATGAGTGCTAGCCACTATAGCAACGAGAATAGCAATAAGCATGGCATAAGAGCTTGTAGCATTATAGTATCAAACTACATATATCCATTATATTTCTTCCATCTCATTTGGGATTTTTTTTTTAATTGAGAAATATTATACTAGTTTCCAACTCTACCATTATACCAAGATCACTAAAAGTACAGTCATCCAAGTAAACAAAACACATCTTAATTCCAAGTAATTCGGAATACTTAATAAATAAAAAGATAAATACACAAAAACATTAAAATAGAAACGTAAAACATTAAACACTTGATGCAGCACTTACAATTTGGGACATCTTTTCGGTATAGTTTATAAATATCTTATTGATAAAGTGGTAGACCGCTTATGGTGGCGTTTCATGGTTCGATGGTGGCTAGTGCCAAGTCAGATTTGGGATATAAAAACACCGTGTGCATCGGTTTTCTCTGGATTCTCCCGTTTCATCTATTATCAAGTGTGGGAGGATTCAGTAGCCTCCGTAGAAAAAATCATTTTGGAAGTTCCACTATTTTCACGAAATGTGGTCAAAGTCCTTTTTCAAGTATGATGTTGCAAACTAAATGTGTTTCAACTTTCATAAAACTCAAACCGGTTACAAGTACGTGGAGGAAAGACTATGATGATTATTGAAGTTTAGTATCTCATTTATGCACCAAGGCTATATAAGACGTAGATCTACAGTGAAAAATGGTATGTGAACGACCATAATACTTTAAAATTTAGGTACTCTTTCATCACGAATCGAACCCATGATCTAATGAACCAAAGACGCGTGTTAATTACTAGACCAGCGAAAAGTTTGGGGAAAAATTAAAAATGTATATATTACATCTTGAAAATTGATCTACCAGCTTTCACAAGAACTAAAAAAAAGCGTTTTAGATTAGTCTCATCTTATGAAACAGTAAAGAGATACCTGTAGTATGCATTCAAAGTTCACTACTCTTACGCTTTTGGTAAGGAAAAAATTTAACTTGGGAAAAAGTATTTTAAATCCATCTAGTGGCAAACAGTTTCTAGTCACCGCGCTCCAATCACCGCAGGCTTCTTAGAGGTACACATAATGATTTATTTATACTTTGTCATTTACCCCACACTTCCCTGGCTACAACCCAATTAAGAATTAGATATTTGGAAGGTTCCAGTTGGATGGATGGTAAGTTAGGCATAAAGCCTAAATGTATATCAAATAACGAAGGGGCACTATTATGTTTGGTTTAAGTTAAACATGAAAGATATATATGTCATCTCATTGAACCCGTGCCCTTATATGTGGAAGACATACCATGAATGCGCACTTACAAAAGGGGCCAACCTGTTCCAAAATGAGTGTTTCTTTAATTGACAATTTTGTAATACGAATTTTGATTACTCCCTCAGTAATCACCATAGCTAATAGGATCATTAATAACAACTAGCTTTTTATTTATGTTAACATTCTCGGATTTACAGATTCTATAATTCAAAGAGAGAAGGATTACAATCATTAGATTGAATGAGTGGAGAATTGCAATATGTGTTATCAGTGACGTATTTAAGATTTCGTTTCGGGAGGGGCTTTGCTAACTTTCGGGGGGGGGGCTTTGCCTGTAAATGTGAAAATTTTGCAAGATATTTCATTTACTTTACTATAGTAAGTAAGATTTCCGAGGGCTTAAGCCCGGAAGACCCTCCTAAATACGCCACTGTGTGTTATTCTTTATATTATTAAAAAAATATGATAATTCCAATTCAAAGTAAACATTTTTAATGCACTTAATTTTCCAACTTTAAAAATTTCTAATGTTTCTTAATATGCCAGTATTTACTTTGATTTCTCATCTAAATTTATGTTTTGTGCAGTTTGTGTTTTGAGTATATTCTTCTATAGTTATTTTGCGTTTTTTTAAATTCAATTATTGTCAAATTACTTTAAGTTTAAGGCCACACGAAAGTTCTATGAACAAGAGGAATTGATATAGCATAATTAAATAAAAATATTGTTAAACCTACCCAGGGATTAGTGGCCGCATTGGCTTAGTGGTAGAGCGTTCACCTCTGGTGCTTGGGGTTCCTGGTTCGATCCCAGCTCGCGCGAAATGAACTTTGTGCTGAACAAACACCGTGTACGTGGGTTTCCTCAGGATTTTCCTATTTCCTCCCAATTTCTTCATTTCACCATTTCATTCATTTCTCAACATCACCGTCTCGTTTAGCCTATCCGGCATACCGTGGGGCATAAAACTCAAGGATTTCATTTTATTTTCTACTCACGGATCAAGGCTGGATTAAAGAGGGCTTAGGGGGCTGTAGCCCTGAGCCTAAAGGCGGATGGGGCCCCCCAATTTGATCAAAGTCTCAACTGGCTGTCTAAAACGCTTACTTTCAGCTGGTGCATGCCGTGTGTCTAGTTACGAGGAGCAACTCAGGGATTATTCTGCACATGTACAAATTTATCTTTTCTTGAAGATGATACAATGAGAATTTACTGCGTTACTATTCTAAACTGCACCAGCCGACAGCCTTGAAAATTCGAAGTTCCATTTCAAATTCATTTACAAATAACAGGGTCCTGCAAACCTTATATATTTGGGATATGACTCACTCGTTCATTCATCAAAGCTTATAGAATATTTGCTGTAAATATCGGAACTTAAAATTTGGCAAATATATATCTTTTGTGACACAAGTATATAATAAAAATTCGAAAACTCGAAATTTCCCCTCAAAGAGAGTAAACTAGGGGCCATTTGTGAAATTAAACATTGTAATATCACTTGTGATATTTTTCTTCCATAGGCAACTTCCTGTATATAACAACTAAACATATGCCTCATATATATGATTTATAATACAGGTAAAGGGAGAAAACTCTAAACTTCCAATTTTCGCCCCTATAAAAGAAAATTAGGGAGAAAAATCCAAAAGCACATATTGTGACATTATAATATTTATGACTTATTTCTATCACAATTTAAATAATTTTGACTATTACGGTGTTGATCTCGTGTTTTGAGACAATTGGAAAACGCTTGAATTGTGAGTTATCAAATCTCTATTTCGAAAGAAATAAACGATAAATAGTATTGGAAGTTTAGGTGTTGCCCACATATTATTGAGCCAAAGTACTTTACTTGGTTTGCTGTAGCCATTTGTTAGTCTTAACCAGAGGTTGATAGATACGTTGCTTATCCAATGGGTCTATTCGGATCGTTTCCGGCGCGTTTAGACCCATCTTGGAATGAACTACAATATGCAAGGGGTCTAAAACGGACGACTAAATGAAACAACGTTTTCGACTATTTTTCTATACACTGTTATCACTCCCGTTTTAAAAGGCAGAGGTAGCTAGATACCATGAGACAAAAATAGCCAAAACTTGTTACAAATATAGTTTTGGCTCACGCTGGTTATAAAGTGTAATCTACATTCTCGATATACTTTACAGTATTTTCATTCTCTCTGTAAAGAAGAAAAGATACTGCAATTATACAGTAAATAGACATGATTTATGGACACTACAGTGCGTCAATGCAAGTTTTCGCTTACTCTCAGCCAGGTCCGTATCCACGGGGGGCCAAGAGGGGGCAGGGCCCCCCTAAATTTTTCTTGGCCCCCTCTAAAATTTTAATTGAAGACTTGCAAAAAAATCTCGATTAATTCTATGTATGAACACTAAGAATAAAATGCAATATAAAAGAGATTATTTCAAGAATTTTTCCATTTTAACTATTTGACGAACACTTCTAAACATAGTTTAAAGGAGTTAAAGTAAAGTTTATCAGTCTTCTCGAATCTCGATATGAAATTACACAATATATATTGAAGCAAGTTTTCCGAAAAGAAGGAATATGTTCATAATACTTTACGCCATAGTTGTAATAGTGATCTGGGAGGTAGGAGACGAAGTGCTTACTGCAAGCCAAATCATAAAAACAGGAGCAGGAACAAAGCGTTTATCTTTGTCGATTGCTGTAACGGCGGTAGGTTATTGTTATTCTATTGTGTAGTTGTAGTACATACATGCATTGCAAAATCCTCGTCAACAGCAAACCTTAGATTAACTGTGGAACAATTAGTTGTGAATTGAATTAAGAGCTCCGAGTTCCGTTAAAGGCGATTGATTATTAAATTATTGTGATGTCATATGTAAAACAAGAACTGTGGTGGAACATTCACCCAAGTAATGGTTGCAAAGACTTTCATATGTTTGTTCTCGTAGAAGAATAAAGTTAAGCTAAATTACCTTAATTAGATGAGTAACTGAGCAAGTGAACATATTTAACGTTTAAGTTTAAGGATTAAATTCCGGGTTGTGGAGCCAGGACTAGTAAAAATTTGCAAGATTTAGAGGAGAAATTAAGTAGCAAAATGTTTTGTATTGTACTTGGGGTGGGAGATCCCGTGGAAGTAGCTAGTTTTCATATAAAAACGTTGTAAATTGGAAGTATTTCTTAGTCGCGTACGCGTAATAATGTTGTAATTCAACATGAAAGAAGCAGTGATGCTTTTACTCGATACTAGATGGGTGCAGCGTTTTACTTACATTGAGAAAAATCTGTTCTCCGGACAGTGGTATATTGTACAAATATACGGAATCCTCTTGCTTACTACAAAAATCAGAACGCAGCATAGCTTATCCGTATGCTACATAGGAACTGCCCTTAGGTGTTACATCATGCCTTTGCAGGATGTCTGATTTCTAACAGTCTCCCTTATATTGCATACATATATGTATGCTACCTTCGTCAGCTTCCATTTGTATGTGAGATCCTGACAGCCTATATTGTTTCATACGAAAATTATGTATAGACGGATCACTTATACAGAAAGTATTATAAAACATGCGTTTTCATTTATACGCTTGCTGTATGTTGTCCAAAAACTAAGGTACAGGATTTACAAGTGCAACCTACGATATTATGTAAGCCGCATACATTTTTTTCAGTGTAGTTTTTAATAACATTATAGTATTTTTTTTTTAGCTGTTTTGGTATGTGTCGTCTTGGTGTAGTATGCAGGTGGTTCATTTATATAAAACGAGTTTAAGATTTTAAACAAGGACTTAGTACAAATATTATATAAAAAAAATACAACTATAATTGTAAACAAGGGAATTACTTCAAAGTTACCCATCCACCTAATATTTAACAAAAAACAGAATAAAATCTGCAATCATCAATTTCTACTTAAACTTTACTCATTTTATGTTCTGTTACGTTACCTCGAGGGGTGTCCCGACAAAACGTAGCAGCGACAAAACGTACCACTTGAATTTTCGCGACAAAACGTACCACTTTTGACGACCTGTCATAAATGACAACCTGTCATGGATTAATTAAAGCATTTCTGATATTTATTCCACGACAAAACGTACCACTTATATAAATTACAACCTGTCTTGGATTAATTAAAACATTTCGGATATTTAATCCACGACAAAACGTACCACTTCAAGCTTTTTTTTTTCAGCGTGTTCACAGATCATTCTCCAGATCAAACAAACTTCTCTTAAAGGTTCTGTACGTGACAAACGTAACATTAAACACGTTTATCAACGAGTATGAGAACACGAGTCTTCCAAAATACATTAGACCAATGTGGGTGCTTACATATCTAACAAAAGAGAACATAATGTTAAGAAACTACTTCCTCATGAACAGGTAAAACAACGGCAGTATAAGGTTGACAAGAACAGACAGGTAATGTATCGAGTTGTCAAAGTGTAGAAACTCATTGGTAAAAGAGGGCTCATTTACAGAGGAAATGTAGCAGCCTATAAACTGAAAGACACAGCTATAGATCATGGAAACTTTTTTGGGTATTATTCCTTTCTTAAGCAAATTTGATCTTCCGCTTAAAAGTAATTTAGATAAGGTCACCGAGAAGAGTCATATACGAGGAAGTAAGCAGGATAGTTGTCGCATAACTTTTACTAAACACGGTGAATTTTGTTTTGAATGCTATCAACACACTTATCAGAGAAGATATTTCGAAAGAAGTCTCTCAAGCTTCAATATTTTCTGTTCGATTAGACACTACTCAAGATATAGTAGTTTCAGGCCAGTGCTCTGTTGTTTTACGGTATGTTCTTAAAATGGTTGTTAAACAAAGTATTGTTGTCATTGTAAAATGCATATCTACCACAGGCCAGTGTCCTTGCGGTTTACTGCAGGAAATTCTGCAGAAGTTGAACCTTGATATTAAGAAGTGTACCGTATTGGAAATTCAACCGATGGCTCAAGTAACATGGAAGGACAATATTCGGATTTTTTCAATTCACCTATGATCAGTTACACTGTGATTCAGTTGATTTTGAGTTTAACGGCCCTTTTAGCAGCGAGGCTATATGAGACGGGACATACTGATTTACGGAAAATCCTAAGCACATGAATTCCTGCCAGGAATCGAACCCAGGTCTCCCACGACAAAGGCACATACGCTAACTGCTTAACCACTAAGAAACTCAGTTACACGTGTGGTGTTACGCTCATATACTCAATCATGTCATATGTGATCTGACAAAAAATTGCATTGGTTCTGTATCATTGTTCTGCTGAATGACTGTGCGATATTTATGCGTGAGTCTTATCAGCGAATGGACATTTGGAAGATCAAATGTTAACAAAGGCGTCTTACAGTTATTGCTGAAACAAGATGGTAGAAAACACACTGTTTTTCAGAAAAAGTTTGGTCATTTTTCGAACTCAGAAAGTGCTTTGTATATAGAGTTGACCATAATAATTAAGAAAATTGCTTCTACAGAAAATATCAAACCAAAGGCTAGGTGTAAAGCGAAAGGATATATTAAAGATCTTCTCAGGTTCAAAACAACTCGGACAGCACAAATGTTCCTTAAGATATTTCAAGTGACGACCTCTCTGTCAAACTATCTCCAAATAGAGGGTGCTGCTAGTGTAGTCCTATCGGATGGTGCAGACTACTCTGTTCCAAGTGAAAGAGTAGAGAGATGATTTTGAATCTGTTAAGAATGCAGCATTAAGCTTTGCAGAATGGACCAATAACAAATTTGAAGACTTAGAACATGATTTCTTTCTTTCTTTCTTTCTTTTTTTCTATTGACCTGTCGACAATTCGCCTTCAGAGATGGACAAAGATTTTCTTGTAAACATGAAGATGAAGCTGCTTCTATCCAATGACCAGGAATTGCATCGAAGCATTCAATAGAATATTGGACATGGTAGTTTCGAGTATTTCTTCAAGATTCAAGAAGCAATGTACTTTATGGATTATTTGGACCCTAGCCACTTCAACCAAGTAACAGAACTTCCAGACGTGCCTTTCGATAAACTTACATATTTTCTGAAAAACTTCAGTAAAGAAGTTTCCAAAAATACTATAAATGTATTCTCTTGGACTTTTAAAGGACGTGGATATTCTTGAAAGTCGGTCTTGATGACGAGCACAACCGAGAAAGAATGACTGTCCTGATGGTGCAAGTGATTCAGAATTAGGATAAAATACATTTGTTTACAAGGAAAGCGAATGCAAAACGTGTTGCCAAATTGTCCAATGTGCTGCTTTTTAATTTTGCAGAATTGTAAATTTAGCAGTAATACTTATCCAGGTTTCCAGCATACAAATTTTTATTGACTTCGCCCGTAACTCAGGTAACATGTAAAAGAAATTTTTCAAAACTTAAATAAACTGAAATACATTAAAAATAGGATAACGAGTACCATGTCTCAGAAACATTTGAAAACATTTATGTTGATGTCTATTGAAAAAGATTTATTAATAAATATTTCGAATACAAAAGTGATAGGTACAGTAGCAACAAAAACTAGTACACTAAAACATCTGCTAATTTTGTAATATAGTATACGTTCTCCTTGAACTTCATATAATATTTTGAACAATTTAGAATAATATACTGATGAAATAATATCAGGTTTTAATTGTCAATTGTTAATACTATTGACTTACTGTAGAAAGAAAACTGCAATTGATTTGTGACATTGAGATGCTGGTGGCCCTTGTGGGAGAAAGCGCTCGCGTCCCTCTAATAATGCCTATCCCTCTCTGGTCCAAAGCCTGGATAAAGTGTGGTGGAAATCAGCAAATATTCAAATATTGCATATGGAAGATTCTTGCTGGTCTTGGTCTGGCGAGAATCTTGCAGGTATTGTCTTGGTGTTGCGAGAATCTTGCAGGCATGGTCTTAGTCTTAGCCTTAGTCTTAGTCTTGGTCTTGCATCGCTATTTTTCTCACCAGCAATCTGTTCAACTTTTAACCTTATTTTGGCCGGTATGTATATACGTATATACCGTCCTATCAAGTGGTACGTTTTGTCGCCTGTCATTATTTGATGACTGATTAGAAGACTCTTCACAAGTAGCCCTCCAGGCAAGTGGTACGTTTTGTCGCTTGTCATTATTTAAAGTGTTTTTAGAAAACCTTTCACAAGCATCCCTCAGGGTAAGTGGTACGTTTTGTCACTAGTACGTTTTGTCGCGTATTCACCTCGAGGGTGTGAGTACGGGGGAGGAACCACAATTACATATGGAAATCCATTATTAACCTAAAGGGGAGACTGGTGGGCCGCGCGGAGCACGGTTGTGGGTAGTTAATGGGGAGTGCGCAGTTGGGAAGAACGAGCGAAGAGAGAAGCCGAAGTAAGGTGGGATGATGCACTACTAGGTTACTTAGGTTAGGTTATGCCTACTTCGCACTTACCTTAGTACGTACTTAGGTTTGTAGAGCTCTCCTATCTCAAGCAGAAACTCGTAAACGATTGTTGGTGGTCTTTGTTCTTTCACTAATTAAGCCATGAATATTCAGAAGATTAACCTCACTTTCAACATCATGTTTTACAAATGTTACTACTGTCAATTCACATCCAGCGCAAAGACCCTGTACACTTGCAGGCACGTTTACTCGAAAATTATCCACAATTCAACCGTCCTTAACCTAGAGACAAGTAATTCCCTCTACTTGCGAATTAGTCCCGTCTTTATAACCGCTTATCAAAAGGTATTACACATAAATTACGCTTCGCTTACATGTTATCAAGCACACAAACAAACAAATTATCAATTTCTTCTAGGTAATTTTGATAAAAACGGAAGGGCAACTTCGCAAGTTAACCCTAAACAAGAGCCTAAGTAAAGTTGCATTTCCTTATTTCACAGTAGATCATCTCTCGTTCTTGAACTTAATATTAGTATTACATGTGGACTATCAAAACATTTATATTTTAATTCTAATTCGTGTAGTTAGTAATACCCATTTAATAAAATTCAAGTTTTTTTCATGTAGATTACAGAATGTTAACTTAATGTGTGTGTGTGTGTAAGGGGGGATAATAGAATTAAGTAGAAGCAAAATACTTAAACATTCAAGAGCAGATACCGGTATGATGAATTGCTGATGTTACTATTTGAAGAACTATAATATGGTTGGCTCGCCCCCCCCCTAACTTCTACCGGGCTCCCTCTACATTTTTCGGCTGGCTACGGGCCTGCTCTCAGCTAGTATGCCTTCTGTCTATTTACACGAAGCAACTCGGAGATTATTGTGTGTTTACAATTGACTAAATATGGAACATGGTAGGTATTAAATTTTGAAAATAAAAAATAACAAAAATATTACTGAAAATCATAACAAACACATAATTTCCGCTTACTTGTTATGGTATATCGTGTATAAGTTGAAACTACAAGTAGAGTGAATTCCCAAGAGGAAAAGAATATTAGTGAGGTACTGACACATGAAAACTAGAAGTGATTTATTGCTTTACAGCTCCTTTTGTCTGCCATTTTAACAGGCTATGCAAAGAATATGCCAATCAATGATGGTGAGTACGGTCGATTTTTGCTTAGGTGGTAAGTAACAAGGAAGTATTCCTGGGTATATAGCGTCTTGTAGTGATAAAATTGGAAGTTTTCGATTATTTTATTAGGTGCAATCTGACGTTCTTGTTCATAAACGAAGCTACATAATATAATGTTTCTGTAAAGATATGGTCCGTTTTGCCAGTTCTTCATTCACGGCTTAGTATGCTACCGAGAATAGAAACTGGAACAATTACTTTGACCACTATTCTACGTTGCGGCACTAAGCTATCTCACGTAGTCACATCTCGACTTTTGAGATTTACTTTGTTTCTAAAATGAATTATAATGTATTATTGTCTAGTTGAATTCTCATAATATAGAGTTTTATCGTGACACATTTATAATTCTTTAAAGGAGCAGATATAAAAATAATAGAATGGAACACAAGATAAGGAAATTCAAATTACACAGTTTACTTTCGAAACTATCTTCATTTCCATTGTTATTTCTACGGCCAAATGCTCTTGTTACTTAAGAGTTCCAAAGTGGAATTGGACTTAAAGAGAAGCGTAAAGCCATGTGTAATATTCCCTTAAGAATTCTTCTATCAGCATATATTTACAAGAAAAATGTCCGTTTTCGAGGGTCCATAGACCGTTCGATAATTATCGTAATATAATCACCTATTTATGCGTTACTCTCTTGAGGAAAGACAAATAATTTCAGGAAAACTGAAAGTTCAAACAATTTGGACTATTTTGCAAGGGTTTCAATACTTCTCGGAGAACTGAAAACGCACATTCCGAAAATATAGTTACAACTACAAATTGATTTGCTGGCGTAGTCATGTGGGTCGTGTATTATACGTCATTATCCTCAACATGGACATGCTTTCTGAACAAAACCATACACACATATATTCTGAATTCCTAGTTCTGGTTATATTCGTGAATATTTAAGAATATCCTGCCAAAATAGTGATGTGTTTACTTTTACACAAAATGGTGCACACTCGCGGCCCCAAAGGCCGGTTAAGGCACGAGAAATACCACGAATAGTCTTAAAAGACTGTCAGATTACTACAAGTAGTAATGGGCACGAGTCGAGTTTTCAGCCGAGTTTTCTGTATTCTAGTCACAGTTTTTAGGTCGATTTTCGAGTCGAATCGAGTTTGATACTTCGTTCACCCGTGCGGCTCCTTTTAGCTCATTTAGAGATCATAGATTTCTTTGTTTCGAAAACGAAAGCTATGAAAAAGTAAGCAGTAATGTGGAATAATATTAGTGTTGCTCCCGAGAAAGGGCAATTCTCACATCTCGTCACATCCCGAAAACGAGACGAGACTACATTACCCTGAGACAATCCCAAATATCGTCTCATGAACATCGCTGCATGTAGCAAAATCAAGCTAAAATTTTGTAAATAGGATTCTTTCCCAGTAATTCGAGAAAATGCTAACACAGTGCTTACTAACCTGCGGATGAACTCGGAAGAATAGCGTGAAAATCTATTACCGTAGAACCCTGATATTCCGCCGCAAGGAGCCCTGACCCGGACACCAACGAACCAAGCGTAGGTATAGGCCATCATATTCCATGTTTCTACGCATGTGGGTTTCGTCCCCAAAGCTCCTCTCGGAGCTTCTCCCTCAGACTCCGAAGTAACTTTTTTTAACTTCGAGAATTAGAAAACAATACTTTTTGTAACAGTTATCACTTAAAATTTTCAAGTTGACCTCAGAAACACTATGACAGGGTTCTATGGAGCATTTTTACAGAATTGTAACTTTTGAAACTGTTACACTTTATTCTCATCCATTTCCATCACATGCATATAGTTATTTTTTTTAGGCTGGCCTTTTGATTCAGGGGTTACTAATACAAGTACCTTGAGAGCACTTCTTATATAAAATTTAAAACTAAGTTTGAAATTATATAAAACTTTTATTTTCATTCATTTTAAACCTAGTAGCACCAATTGAGTGCACGTTTCATTTACTGTTTCCGTTTTTTTGGTGGAGAAATGTACTTATTCAGAGCATTGTTTTCTGAACGCTACGTTTCTTTAAGAAAATATTCAGATCATTTCAACAAAGTGAACAAGGAATAAGTTTTTTTTTTTTTTTTTTTTTGTTGCAGTGCAGCTGCACCCCTGCTTGCTGCTTAACATTCTCCAACGATTCAATTTCTCAGGGATTTCCAACAATGTGTTACAGGCTTTGTGAAAGATGTTTTCAATATTATTAAAAACATCTGAAGTATGATTAGTTTCATGAACAACAAACGTCCATCTGCACACATTATCCCCGTATATACGAGTATATTATATAGGATGTGAGTGTACTGTATAAATAAACGGTGCCCCATAAGTCTGGTTGCACAGGCCATCTAGATAGCGATTAAAGATATGAAAAAGGGATGAGACATAAGAGAGCAATGCTACTGGAAAGTATAGGCTTTCGGTCTAAAATGTTTCAATATTTCAAATTGAACCAAGCATCTGAGCTCTACAGTGGTGTAGCGCTCAATTAAAGAATAATGTAGCATTACCACGCCACGCCATTAATGGACAAAGTGAATGAAAGACGGGGTAGTTTGAAGTGTTCTGAACCACGAAAGATGAAAGATGGAAGAGACGAGCATATGAAGGATGAAGGATCATATCCCACTTCAATGTTCACGGCACTGGCGTCACCACAAACCTTAGTAATACATATGTTGATTCAACGTTGAAATTTCATTTATTGTGAAATGAATAAACCGTTTAATAGGCAGACATTTTCCCTTTATGCAACGCTGGTGAACAGTACGAGTTAACATTTAACTACCAGTTGTTGTTCTGAAGACAAATTCTTTAATCTATTAGGTCACCTCTATTTAGATAGTAATGCTCATTGCTCAGTAGACAGATATTTCTTTTTCTATATTTTCGGTTATTAATCATAAGTAAATATCAAAGTTTTAATAAACATATGTATAGTAAAATTCACCCTGTTTTAATTTAATTTTGTTTTGTATTTGTCCCTTCCTCTTGTTTGTGAGTAGTAACGGTACTGCAATTAATATTGAAGTCGTGTGTAATCACTCAGCCAGTGGAGTAGAGATCAGATCACTATGCCTGCCACGCGTTATTTAGTAGGTCGAGGTTGGCAAGAATCCATGCTCCGGTAGGACATCCTGACTGAGGGGTTTCCTGATTTATTCAGTCCCTCCAGGTGAATGCTGGAATGATAGTTACTCTTTTAGGCTAGAGCCGCTTTCTTTCTTAATCCTAGCCCAACCTAAAGGGCGAATGTGACCTCGGTGCTGAAGGTCCGAACTTCTCCTTGTATCCTTCCCTTGAACAAAGAAAATGCTCGCGTGTGATCCTTTCCCCTTCATATATCCGCCCACCCAGTGTACTTCAAACTACACTGGATTTGACTCGAGTCGAGTTGGATAAATTTTCCAAGCCGAGCTCTCGAGTGGAATTGAAAGAAAACTCTCTCGGACTCGCCATGTCCATCCCTAACTACAAGCCATCATGGCGGTAGATTCTGTCTTTTGGGAGAGTTTTGTTCCGATTCTTTGATTTCCATATTACTTTGTTTTTACCACTTCCAAATTTAATAATCGATTAAAAAGATAGAATTATGACGTCGTTCTATTAATATCTAGCACTCCAGAATTTTCCGTGCCTTCGCAGTAGAAATTGAGATGAAATGTTTAGAATATGTGGAAGTTTGTTTTCTGCGATTGCCAATTACACAGAAGTATTATTAGCGAGAAAAAGGGAGATTAGAAGGTCAACAGCCAGCCGGAAAAATGAAGGTGAAATCTTACGACCCAAGGTTATTTCGGCTAGGCTAAAGAAGAGGGTGATTATGAGAAATAAATGAAATGGCAGAATGAGGAAAGTGGGAGGAAACGGGAGATTCACGAGGAAACCCACGCACACGGTGTTTGTCCACCACAAAGTTCACTTGGTGGAAGCAGGGTTTGAACCCGGGACCCCATACACCAGAGGTGAACATTCTAGCACTGAGCCACCGCGGCCTCGAATAGCCAGACGGATTTCTTACGTGAGGGAGATATGAATACCGAGGGTGCAATGGCAAAGTCGCCAAAGATTACAAGAAAGAGTTTATTTATTGCATACGGAATCTGGGCAGAATTTAAGCTCCTTTTACAAAACTTATGATATAAACTCACTTGGCTCATGAATATTTATGCTGTAACACACATGCCATTTGTGTACTGTAATAGAGATGCATATTACAGCACACAAATCCAAGACTAGAATGTTTTATCAGCAATACAAGAAAACTAGAAAATACAGCGGTACATAATTTAATTCAGTTACATACTTTATGTTTACAGAAAAATACAAAGTATTGATTTTAGAATACTTTGGTTTGAAATTCTTGAAATAGCAATATCCCTGAGGAACATATTTGCTATATCTACTAAGAAGCATATCAAGTATCACGCTTTATGCAAAAATAAGTAAAATGTGCTTTATTGTTCAAGATCAGTAATAAAGACATTAAAAGATACATTAAACGAATGTATTACATGGTCTCATCAACTACAGAATTATAATCCCAGTTTTCCAGCTATGTGATATATGAATGCTACGTCGTGAAAAAAGAATGACATAAAATAATAATATTAATAATAATATACAGTGAAACCTCATAATGACACCGATAAGATAAAAGGTTAATTCAAAATTGTGTATACACCTTTGTAAGTTGGAAAGTATTGTACTGATTGCAATGGAATTTGCGCTATAGCTATTCTGGTTGACGCTTTTATCGGTGATATATTTTAAAACCTATAAAATATACCCATATTTTTAGAACATAGTAGAGAAAGAGAAGCTATTGAAAATTCGACACACTAAGGAATTTGCTACATGCATCTAAATATTGCCTTTAGGAGTGTTAATAAGAATAATATCATAATTCATGTTACACAGACATTAATAATAACTTATACCAAACATACACACATCATGCCCAGAAAATTTAATAAAAAATATGAAAATAACGGAATGTAACACTCATAGACGCCGACTTGAAGAAAATATTGGGGGAGCCACTGGCGCAAATCCCGGGAGGATGAGAAGGACATGTCCCCCAGTCTTGGACCTGGGGAACAGTCCCCCAATAATCTGACGTAAAAAGTGCTTTTTATGTATTATATGTATTAATTCCACACCCGCTACTTGGGCACAAATTGCAATAAATGCCAGAGGAGAATATGTCCCTCTACTCATTCTGGAAAATTGTCCCAGCTGTCGGTACGGGCAAAAATCCGGGGAAATTGGGAGACATGACCCCCAACATTGGAACTGGAGGCTCCCCTAATAATCCGATTTGAAAAGTGCTTTTTGCAGATAAGTGTGATGATTTGTGTCCGACTGCCTCAAAGGAAAGTGAGATAAAATTGATTTCTTTTGGCTTTTCCATTTTTAATGAAAATGAAGGTGTGCGACTGTGCGTGACGTAACCTGATGTGAAATCTTATCTCCTACTCCCTCCTAGGCCCTAGCACCGAAGAGTATATAGACTACCCTACGTCAGTAGAACCCATCTTTTCAGTAAACGCGCATTTTATCTATTTGTAGTATCAGACTAGGCATCTACTCATGCTTCGTAAGTAAAGAAAAGAATTTAATTGCTGGAATATTTTTCTCCGTAATTTTAAGGTTACATCTGTTAACTAAAGTGTATATGATACGTGTCAGATTACTGTAACGATTCCTGTAATGCTGTTGAGATTATCATCATTTTGCTCAAATAAGAGTATTGTTGCGTCATACATAATTTTCTTTCTTCATAGTTTTGGGGAAGTCATTATTTATATTATTATAAAACAAGTGTCCAAAATTTTAACGTGGATAATTGTTGATGCCTAATTGGAAACATACCAATTATAAATATTCATGTATTAAGATTTCAGAATGCGTTCACGGCAGTGATTTGTAATACAGATGTGTACTACTACTACTTCATCTGCATCGCCTAATATATAATATACTCTACAACGTGTTCATCACAGAAATCAGATTCATCTACCGTAATATGAAAATCTTTGAGTTTTGTGTCCCATGGTTATGCTGGCTGTGCTAAAGGAGACTGTGATAATGAGAAATGAATGAAATGGTAGAACGAAGAAAGTGGGAGAAAACGGGAGAACCCCGAATAAACTCACGCACATGGTGTTTGACCACTACAAAGTGCACGTCGTGGGAGCAGGGTTTGAACCCGGGACCCGATGCACCAGAGGTGAACGGTCTACCACTGAGTCACTGCGGCCCTTTACCGTAATATGGGTTTCATCTCCCTTCCCTAGAATAAGTCTTAAATCTGCCCACCTCGCAATGTTGCACATAACCAGTGGGGGCTTTAGGATTGTGTTTCGAGGGGCTACGCCCAACACGGGGAAGGAAGTGACAATTTCCCATCTGAGTTTGAGAATTAAATGTATTTTAATTTATGCATGAATTGAAATTTCAATGGCAAGAATTGCAGACCGATAAATCCTATATGGTATAATACAAAATCTTAGGAGTGAATCTCACCTTTTATTATATCCATAGAAGAAAAAGGAAGTATACTCTTGGCCTACCTAATTTTCCAGGTTAATTATTCCCCCGTTTTGATTTTCTTTAACTCAAACATTTCCTTCTTTTTAAAATAACAAAACGATATAATTTTTTCTTTGTTATAATAACTAAAGTTCCGTCATGTTGATATCCGCTCAAGTTGGTGTGGAACACCAGTTTCGCTTATCAACTCCTGTTAGTTTAGGTGTTACTGATGACGGCCGACTTGAATCACAACTAACAACGGTCGATAAAGTATGATAGGCGAAACTAAAGATAGTAACATCAAGAAAAAGAAACAGAAAATTAGAAAGGACAAAAGAAAGAAAAAGAGGACGCAATTCTTACATTATATGAAATTTGGCAAATACAGTATTATTTCTGAACAAAGAGCATAAGAAAATGGAAAGTCAATGACATTCTTAGAAATGCTAAGAAGAATTATTGATCTGCGAAAAACTAACATATTTATTACGGGGCGATCTTGAGCCCGATAGCACCCTATACGCCACTGAAGACAACTCTGCTCCCCTGATCCTCCACAACATTGTTTTTGAATTTCATAAATATTTTGAACATTGCTTATATATATATATATATATATATATATATATATATATATATATATATATATATATATATATATATATATTACTCCACCCACTCAATATTGAAGACGGATTTACGCCGATCGGGGGAGGGCAAACAATGAATAAATATATAATCATATTCAGACGTTTTCTATTAGGTGCTGGATGAAAGACCCTCCCCCACAGGATCTCGGTCCGCTCCATCCGTTCCGCTGCGAATTTCAAGACCTAAATCAAATTTGCCTAAAACAAATTCAAGTTCAAAATTTGGGAACTTTACTGGAAGTTTGCGCTCCACATTGATTGTCATATCAGTGCTGCGATAGTGTTGGTTGAAGCTTCAGTGCTCTATTAAACACAACTTTGAAAGTGGCATTTTGTTTCGAATAAGAAGGCTGTTCCTAATATTGAATTAAAGGTACGACGAAGTTTACGACATAAATTCTTTCTCCTCTTTGTTACTTTTTCCTATACTGGATTATATTGGGGGGCAAGGACCCCACCTTTAAATATTGGGGGGCCAAAAGTGTCCTGCCCCCCCAAAGTCAGTGCCTATGATGCCCGCTATTCGCACGGGTAGAATAAATTTTATGGAAAATATTTCAAAACATTGCAACAACGAAAAACTCGATCGACGGATTTTAGACATAGAATTAAACATAGAACTTACTCGTTACTCGTAAGTTGTGTTTAACACTACGGGTTAAGTACACTACTTTTAAAAATAAAACTCATAATTGAAGAAAACTCGACATGAAATGAAAGCTTAACCTATTTTTGTTTTTGGTTTGTTTGAGTTTAACGTTCCACTCTTACGCCGTGGTGGCTGAAGGAGACGTGAACCTACTTATTATTGTGGAATCAGAACCACTTTTTTCGTATCACAGTGGGAATCGAACCTAGGGCTACGCGCGCCGAAGGCAAGCGTTCTAACTTCTAAACCAAGCATGAGCCCTCAACATCTTCGTTTTACTCCCATTGAGATGAAGAACAACAATGATATACAGTGAATTATAATGGAGGAACCCATGTAACGCCAAAGAAAGGTAGAATAAAGCTCAAACACCGCTTTGTACACTATAAAATTCACATGAAACTTCCTGCCATTGAACAAAGGACGAATATCACCAGATGTTATACCTTTAGCACTTAGTCACTGCGGTACCCTTTAGGGATCATTAACCCGATTGCCCTTTCCCCCTTTTTCACAGGTGTCTCTTTCCAAAGTGCTTGTGATCCATGTGACCTCTGTAAACTGCATCTCAAGTATCCAGTTGTGTGAAGAAATCGGTAGTGGATAGTCGGGAATCGGAAAAAGCTAAATCACAGCAAAAGGTTTCATAATGCGGAAGGGGTGGGGAACTCCTCCCACGTGGCAAGTTGTTGGTTCAATACATGAAAATAGAACAAAAATTTTACACACCTGCATTTTTGTTCCTGACGGGAGTGAAATAGAAGTTCTATCATCAAGTTAAATTTTTCCTTTGTGTTCTTAAATCATTTGAATTTCCCTTTACTATGAATGTTTCAAGAAAACTATGTCAGTTGTTTTTTCATTCTTTTTCTTTTCTTTTTTCTTATTATAAAAAAGCAACGCTCTCTTGTCACTTGCTCAAGTGTTACGAATGAGCTAGTGCATTTAGAGTAGATAATATTTGCTTTCATTGTTTGTAGGCTCTACTGTCTGTGTACCCTAAAAAACTTCAAAGATATGGTTGTCTTTCCTTTTTATCTGGCACATAGAAATAAGCTTAATAAAATATGGTACCATTCTTATCATTCATGGCATCAGCCATTCAAATTTTACATATAGTTGTATCTGACACCGCCTGTGTGAACAACAGTCCTGGTGATGATTTATGGTGATTTATTGATTACTCTCAATACCTATATGAATGATTCGCTAATAATGATCGCAAATTGATATAAAATTGATCATAAAAAATCATTAAAACTTTCTAATTTAAATTGTATATATATATATATATATATATATTTAAGACTGAAGCTATTTTAAAGAATCGTCAAATTTGAAGGAGTTCGAAAACGAGGTTGCAGTTCCGGTTTCGTCTCGTTTGACAAAAGTGGTCTCAGTCCCGATCTCGTCTCAAAGTAAATAGTATAAAATAACATAAATGTGTAAGTAGTATCATTTTTTGCTTATATTATTCAATTTGAGTTGTGTGGCATATCCATTCGTAACTAGGTGGCCAACACTCGTGCTTTTTATGCGTGTTCGCGTGTTCAATCATTAGGGTGTATATCAAGCATTGGATAAAACTCGAATAGTGATCCACGTTTCACTTTAAACAACGGATCTTATCATATAACCTCAGTACTTGCTATGCAGAGAAACTCGTCACAGTCAACTTCAATACTATAGTTAATTTCCTTCCTGCTGAATCAGAGTTATTCAATATCCTACCAGATAACACAGTAGATAGCAGCAAGAATGTATTTGAATGATAGGAAATTTAAATTGTACAATTTCTCATTTATTTTTCGCTACCAGAATGCCCATTCTTTGCACGGGGAGAATAAGTTTCATTTTGAACATATAGGGCAAAAATACTGTCACCCATCAACTATGAATTCGACACTAATATCGATCATTTTCAATTATTTTAAAGTCACCATACCCTTTAAGAGCACTAATGGGAGCTGGACTTAGAAGATTTAAACAGCATCGGAAGTGTCACTGTTCGTCTCAGCGACCCCGAAAATTATGGATTCGACACTAATATCGGTTATTTTTATATATAGATATAAATATATATATTGGGTGTCCTAAAAATGGCGCCCACAAACTACAGAACACTATTCTGCAGGTCAAAATAAAGAGAAAATCTTATATGATGGAATGCTCCCCGGGGCCTCCCTCAGCTGGTATGGGGAATTAAAATTTCACTATGTGACAACATTGCATATTAATTGTGAGCATTAGCATCGCTCTACAAATCCATCAAACAGTTATATCGATTGTTAAGATAATAATTGGTGCTAGTGTCAACTCTATTGACTTCACGGGCGTCTCTGGCGGTCTAAAGAGGGGACGCGTCCCCCAAATATTCTGAGTAGGAGATAAATGGATCAATGCTGAAAGTATTTAGATCTATGTGGAAGAAGTAAAAATATAGACAGAACAAATTAAAATTATGCCTGCTCTTAAACATTAGGTTAACGTGAATAGAATGTCCGCCTGACGTATGTCACTTTGAAAGAAGGATTTTATTTATTTATTTATTTTTAAAGTTACGATTCTTGGTTAGTCAAAGTAGTATCTGCTGCAGGCACATAAGTTTTTCATTGCTTAACCAGCAACAATTGGTTTCCATGACGGAAGGGGGACTGGATAAAGGAAGGAAAGGATGTATAGAAAGTTTATCTGCGAATGAAGAAGGGAAATCTACAAGGACGGAAATATACAATAGAAGCGAAGGTGACCAAAAAGAATTTAAAAAGATAGAGAAATTTGAATATTATATATGAGAGTAAATTCCATGCGAATACTGTAGAAGGGCAGCAAGGGACAACTACTATGACAATATAGAAATTAAAGATAGAAATGAGTGTTTAATGAGTGAATTGAGTTTGAAGAAGATGGAAAAAATACATTGAGGAGTCGGATGACAGCAAGAATAAACAGTACATTTTAGACATTAAAACGGAAAATGAAGTAAACGAGGATGGTTCATTGGACAAATTCAAAGACATACAGCAAAATTAAGAACAAAAAGGTAGATAATATACATTTTGAGTTCATTAAGAATGCAGAAGATTTTTAAAAAAATCGAAATTCACAATCAAATCAAGCAGGATCGTAAGACTTCTTTCAGAGAGTTAAGAATTTGTTAGCTAAAGAATAGAAATATATGAGGACTATGAAACTATACTGCTGCGAATGCGTTTAAGAAAACTGAACAGGAATTCAACGGTAGGAATGTCAAGGTGAAGAAATTACCTAATAACCATATTATATACAAACATATTTTTTTTTTTCGGCAAGTAGTCTAAAAGTGATGGAAGAAAATTATGATGAACTGTGTTGCTAAGGCTAGAAAGAGCGGATGTCATTAGTAAAGTAGATTTCAGATTATTCATAATTTTCACATAACTTTAGTTGTCTAAAACGCAAAATGAAACAATCCAATGTATTGCGGTGATCGGAACTGATTCGTATGGACACCAACTGTATTTGATTATTTCGTTGGTACATCATAACGTCCTGATGAAGTTGTTTCCTACTCTGTACAAATCTTATGCCATAATCTTTGATTGATAGGAATCCAAACACATCAAATGGTTGTATCCCCGTGTGCAGCAGTTCTTTGGTATCTTCTCAACCATTACGTCTTTTGTCATCCGTCATGCAACTTGTAATTAACAATTTGTCTGTGAATGGACCCAGTGATCAAGCAGTAGCAAGTTCAAAACATCAGGCTTCGCTATGGGAGAAAATACTTAACGCTTTTAAATATGCATCCACTCATTTTTTCATATAAACCTCCAATCTGAATATCTCGAACAGTTCTCAACTGTACAGAAATATTATTACCTGTTGAAATCAGCAAGAATTGGTCCTTCAAATGGTATGCTTAGTTTCTCTGCAGGCGAGTGCTTTGTCCCGAACTTCCCTTGTCAGCACTGACTTCAGACCATCATATCCAAAATACAAAATCCGTTTATCTTGTTCCAATCTATTGTACTGCAGAAAGGAAATTCCATCTTCGAAGCGAAGATGATCATCCGGAAAATCTAGTTCTTTAGACGTGGAATTATTATTATTATTATTATTATTATTATTATTATTATTATTATTATTATTATTATTATTATTAATGCCAAGAACTGTCCTTCTATCATTCTTTAAATAGCCCTTCCTTTGACTCTAAAAACATTATTTGGGTGAATAAATACACACTAATTTTACTTTATAATACTTATCCATTAAATAATACAATAAAACAATTAATTTAAACAACGAAATGTGCAAATTGTACATATAACAGAAAAAACCCAATCCCTTTATAAACATCCAAGCGTATGTCGTTACACTTAGTGAGCAACTTTGTAACTTACAGGATACTACATAGATTTGCTGTGATGATTACTACATTAATCCCTCATATTAATTTAGTATGATGATTAGTAAATTTAGTATGAGGGATTAATTCCGCTCTTTCCAAATAGTTTCTCTCAGGCTCGTGGCAGTCAGCTCACCGTCGTGACAGTCAGCACCTTGATATTTGTAATCAGCGCCAGTCGAGGCAATCAGCACCAATAATTGGCTGTGGCAGTCAGCATACGTGGCAATCAGCACCAATAATTGGCTGTGGCAGTCAGCACACGTGGCAATCAGCACCAAACCTTCAGAACGAAGCGATAGCGCAAAATATCACATCTTAAAAAGAAAGAACAAGAAATGGCTACCTGCATTTTCGAAGGTCGAAATTTTCTGAGCAAGAACGCCAATGCAAGTAATTTCTTGCGATGTATTGCTTCATTAAACTTCTACAACGTAAAAAAAAAAAAAAAAAAAAAAAATCCTCTGGATCTACCGCTATGTGTAACAAAATAATATTAGAAGGTAGAAATCTTATGTGCTTGTTTTACAAAATCAGGTTTCGAAATTTGTTGAAAACATGCTCTTTGACTAAAATTGACTTGAAATGGAATAGATCTACAGTATATTGAGTCACAATTCAAAAGAGTTGTTTTAAACACTTTCGATATACCTTATGATCAGAGGTGGAATTCCTCTTTCTCCCGTGTATACCACTCTGAACATGGTCACCCAACGGTAATTGTTTACTATCAGAAATGTAACTTAACAGTGCGTGCATTTTGAGTAAAGACAATGGTATATATATGTTTTTTTTTTTTTGTCGATATTCGTAACGAGAGACCGAGACTTTCGAGAGTGAGCTTGATTTTTTTTTTTTTTTTTTTGGTGACGAGCTAGTTTCAGGAAGTTACTCCCTCACGAAGTTAATCCCCAGTATTTTTAGGTGGCGTGTTGTTTGCCACGACTCGATTTTCGTGTTGATTGCCACCATTTTGCCCCGATTTGCATTCCGATCTTACCATATCTCATTATCGCGAAAATTCACACACACCTGGAGTAAAAGGAAGGGTTGCAAGGCACCTCTCTTTTTGATTCTCTGGAACAAGTGGTAAATGTTCTCGCCTTTGAACACAAAACATCATTAATATCACAATAGCTTAGTAAATTGATATAATTGCATTTTCTCTTTTAACTGAGTTTTTATTATGGGCTGTTACAAAATGTTACTTTTTCGGTTATGCTACGCGACTAAAGAACTGGGTTTCATATACTTTAGAAAAATGAAATGAAATATTTCAGTGTTACTTCCCATGGTTATGACGTGTAAGCTAAAGGATATGGTAATGATCAGAATGAATGAAAAATAGTGTAATGAAGAAAGTGGTAAGAAACAGAAGAACCCACTGCATCACTGTCATCTAAAGTGTTTACTCTGAGACTTGCTTGAAAAATTAAGCAAATATTTCTCATTTCTGCACCCCTAGAATCCATCTGAGATACGATCTTGTGTACGATTACACCACAAAAACAATATTTTAAATTGTTCTTTTTTTCTGGGGGTGGTTCAGTATCGAATGATTTATCTTTCGATTGCGGAATTCAACTTCTTACATTTATATATGGTCTAAATTTTACCTTCAAACGTTCGAGAGAATTAATGGTTCAAACTTAGAGAAATGTAATCTGCTAGTTTACTTCTGCCATAGGTTTTATTGTATCAAATCGTACACAGTGCTCCCTTGTGGTTATGTGGATAGCCACGCGCTTTTGGGGTAGGAGACCTGGGTTAGATTACCGGCGAAAACTTATTTGGATCGGATTCCATGCTAAGATGTAGGTTCATGTCTCAGTCTGCTACTGAATGGAATGTTTAACTCAAATCTACTCCAATTCATGCACATTCCATCTTGTTTCAAAAAAGCTATAAAGGGATTGCCGACCCATGTATTTTAATAATCTCTGTTGAATTGATTTGATTTAATTTTTAGTGGCCCGCTCAGCATCGAGGTTATATGAGATGTGGACCTACGGTTTAACGTGGAATCCGATCCATATGAGCTCCAGCTGAAATCGAACCCAGGTCTCCCACGTCAAAGGCGCGTACACTAACCGCTTAGCCACAAAGGAGCTCTCTGAGTGGGCTTGAAATTAGCCAACTAACAATACAAAAGTCACTAAATTTTTGTATTACCAATAGAAGTTTCCTTCTTCTCACCAAAGATGTTTAAAAGATTGCTAAATCCATATATTTAAATCTAATTTTGTTTAATTTAATCTCTAGGAAAGCTTTGAAAGATTAAAAAAAAAAAAAAAAAATGCCCCTCCTGAAGGTCCGGGTTCTCATTTTTCGGGATGGTTACCTCCTACTTATGGGTGGTCCTGATGAAATGCCTACATTCAACATTGGCTACACATTCGAACGCACACAAATTGTACGTCATATAAATTTTGAAAATGCATTTGGGGAGATTTTAAGCACACAAATGATTACATCGAGTGCTTGAACTCAACTTCAATAAATTTAACAGCGGCGTCAGCAGCTGATAGCGTAGTAACCCAATAACGTGCTTGGGACAGTGTGTATTGCATGTATTATGTTTATAAATATAATAGATTTGATTTTTATGATATGGTCATCTGGCAACCCTCAGCTTATGAGTCGATTATGTATAAATCTTCACGATTGTGACATAAGATAAGCCAGAGATAATACCGTGGCAAACAACAACAAAATGAAGTCGTGGCAAACAACACGTAAACTATTTCAAGCCCTTTATCTTAAAAAAAAAAAAAAAATCCTGAAGTTTGGAACTTCACTCCTAAGTCCTCGCAAACAACTCCTAAACGATTGATTTTCACGAAGAGTTTGACTAATGGGAGACCCCACTATTTTGTTGCACTGTATATCCAGAACTTTTAACTCATAAACTTAACAATTTCACTCCTAAATCCTTCGAAACAAATCCAAAACAATTAACGTAGGTTTCATTATTCGAATGGGGGCCCTCCTTTATTTTACTGGTTGTATCTTGACAAGTGTAAACTTCTAAACTTTAGGATTTCAGTCTTAAATCCTCTCAAAAAATTTGAAAGCAATTTTTGTAGGTTTTAAAATTATATGTGACGTATGGGGTCATAACTTCACGAAGTTGGCCCCCAATTTTGCGGTAATGTATCTTTAAAATAGTAAACTTCTAACTTCGGGACTTCACTCCTATATCCTCCCAAACAAATTATAAACGATTGGTGTACGTTCTAAGAATATTCGCTATAAGTTGGACTAGATGCATAAAACTTTCGCATACAAAGAACTTTCAATTTTTAAAAAGGGAGCTAGAGATATACATCCCCCACATTTAAAATGGGGGTAAGTCGAAAGCTGTGAGAACACAAAACTCGGGGTTTTCAGCAAAAAACGGCACCAAACTTTAGCATAGAAAACACTTCCTATTTCTAAAGTGGGTTGTTGCATGTCTCCAGCCCCCTCAAATTTATTGTTGCTTTAACTTGAGAAATGTGTTCACGGAACTGAGGATATAAACTGACATATAAAAGACTTTCAATTTCCAAAGTGGTAGGTTCATCCCGCACTTCCAAATTTATTCTTGTTATAACTTGAGAACGACAAGAGCACAAAACTTGGGGTTTTCAGAGTAAAAGGGTTAAAAAAAACTTTGTCATAGAAAAGATTTTCAATTTCTAAAATAGTGGCTGGAGAGATGGGTACCCCATATTTAATAGAGAGAGAACTCGAAAATGGCAAGAGAACAAAACTAGGAGTTTTCAGCACAAAACTAGTACAAAAATTTTGCACAGAATGAACTTTCAACTTCCAAAGTCTCCAGCCCTCCCAAATTATTCTTACTATAACTTGAGAATGGCGAGAGCACAAAACTTGGGGTTTTCGATACAAAAGGTAAAAAAATACCACAAGCCTTTGCCGTACAAAAGACTTTGAATTTCAAAATTGTGTGTTTGTAGGGGGAGGGAGGCTTGAGATATGGACTTCTAACTACGGGACCGCGGTGGATCAGTGGAATAGTATTCACCTCTGGTACTGAATCCCTGATTCAATCCATCTCATGCTTATTGCACTTTTGTGCTGCACAAAAACAATGTGTGTAGGTTTCTTTGTGGTTCTGCCCTTTCCTCCTATTTTCTTAATTCCACTTGTTTCTTTAATATCATTCGTTTTTCTCATTCCTTACCATCCCCTTTGCTTGTTGTTTATTGAAGTTAACGTCTATTTTTTACAGTTAGACCATATGACACATGGGCATACAGTTTAAGGGCTTCACTCACATCCTTCTCGTTTAAATCTATTCATGTTTATTATAATACTGACAACCCGAAATATTTAATCGTGAGTTTGAAATGAAAATTAAAAAGAAACGGAACACTGTGGTAGGTTCCAAGCAAACTGGTATCGAAAATAACTTTCAGATTAATTATTTAACTTGCACTTATGAGAAATACATCACGGAAGCAGTGACTGGGATAACAAGTCCGCAGTCGCTGCAGTGCAAGACGGCCGTGATGTTTTGTACCCCTTCCTCAAAGTTGTAAAACCAGATTCGTACAGGGTTAGCTTGTTTATTTTCGGGGTTGTACTGACACTGCATAGAAAAACTTAATATCAAACTAAAGTGAAAAATACATTTCATAGTCAATTTGTGCTACTTGGCTCTGAATGTTTCAATAGAACTAGAGTGCCTATCCAGCCCGGTCCTGCTTTTCTTGAATAATTATTTCGCCATAGCATATACAACGAGGTTTAAGACCATCGATAGTTGTAGGTCCTCCATGTCGTTGAAATTAGAAAGTATAATAGATGCGATAAATTATTTGGAAGCTGGATTATTTGTGTAAATTTCAAGTTATTACAAAAATTTCCTTATCTTTGTTCGGAAAAGCATACTAAGTTTTACAAGTCTTGCTTTTTGTTTCTTTGGTGTGCATGATCAATTTTTAGGATGGGATAAACGAAAGTTCAAAGTTCATGAGATTTATTCATTTATTTATTTATTTTTGTGAAAATTTTCAAAACAATGTTCGAATATTATTTAAAGAACATAAAAGAACATATAAAGAACGGGTCTAGGAAAATTCGGTGTAAGAAAATTCGGTGTAAGAAAACTCGGTGTAGGAAAATTCGGTGTACGGAAAACTCAGTGTGGGGAAATTTTGGTATACGCTAGATTCGGTGTAATACATATTGAATATTACTACTGTACTTACAATAATTTACGACATTTCCTTTCCTATATAGTACATCATAGAACATCTACAAGGTGATTCTTTTAAAACTCACGGATTTCATTTGGGGTTCTAGATTTTCTAACTGAAGTCCGATTTTCATGCGGTTTGTGGCAAATGATCAAGGAACGTTGGAAGATTTATGGAACTATGCTTACTGGTTTACATTCATTTGGGGTAATATAGGCCGCGCCTCTAGAAAAGCAGCATATATTCGCCACTGTACCGAATTGGAATTAGGTGAGGTGTGGTATGGGGATTTGAGTTTCTTCGTTAGATGGTAACCTCGCGACGGTCAATAAGAAACAGGAAACTGGGCCTTCGTATTGAGAATTATGCTGTGCTACTGTACCAATATGATCAGGACGCAGTTACAATAATGTACTCTTTGGAGCAACGTGATCTTATCGTTAAAAAGATTTTAGAGGCCGGGATCTGTTGTTCCTACGTAAAGGGCAGCTACACGCAACTTTGCCTCACGTTCTGCCCCAAACAGGAACATAATATGGTCGCTAGTGAATAAATTGCAGGAAACAGGATCTCTTCTGAGTAAGGCAGGGAAGCATCGGACACCGCTGGCGGATGTTGTTGGACATAAAACTTAAAGATTTCATTTCATTTCACTAACACTTAATTTGTATTCTCACTAACACTTAATTTGTATTCTTCAATTTTGCTTCAAATATCCAATATCTCATTCGAACTGTAACGTACAATGGCGAATATTTGCTGTTTTTCTTGCGGCCTGCTCGATATTACCCCGGATGAATTTAAACCAGTAAACATAGTCCCATAAACTTCCCATTCTCCCTTGATAATTTGCAACAAACCGCATGAAAACCGGACTTTAGTTGGAAATTCTAGAGCCCAATGAATCCGGGAGTATCACTCTGCATATACATATGTAAGATGCAAAAATATATTGATCAAAAAAGTCTTAGTGGAAAGGGCAATATAAAGCAGGATGGTTTTATCATATAATATTTGTACAAATAGTTTAATTCTCCTCCAATCAGACACTTTAGTTTGTTTGCCTTAAGTTAAGGTAAACAAGTACTGCAACCCTATTGACTCCTTATTGACTTCTCCTCCAATCAGGCGTAGATACTTTAGTTGAGGCATTTATTTTTACACCTTTGAGTAACATAAATAAACTATGTCGTTTTTGAAGAATTTAAATTTAAATATTTATTTATAAAATATACATAAAATCGTCACAACATTTTTGAAAAATCTACAATTTTCAACTTTACCCGTCTAGTAACCTACTTTTTTTTTTTTTTTTTTTTTGAAATATAAAATTCTAGGAGACATCCTCCAAAACAGCATAAAAACTTAAGTTTTAAATGAAATGTCGATTGGTATCGATGATCGCTTCGCTAAATCACACAAACGGACATCAATAAACAAATTTCTCGTCATGTAAGGGCCATGAAATGCTAAAATCCGTCGAAATCTAGAATTCAAATTATTTCACGATCACAATTTTTCAAAATTTGGTATAGCAGACAGTAAAAGTACGTTCTACACTAAGTTTGAACTTAAAACTAATACTCTCATTTATGCTCAAAGTTAAGTTTTTAATAAATACTACTGTCTACTACAACGAATCTTTCTTTACACCGAACATTCCCCACACCGAGTTTTCCGTACACCGAATTTTCTGTACACCGAATTTTCCTACACCGAGTTTTCTTACACCGAATTTCCCTACACCGAAATTTCCTACACCGAATTTTCCTGCTCCCTTTAAATACAATCTTTCCTCTTTTTTCCTTTATTTTGTTTTTTTTTTAAAGCAAAACTGTAAGTAACGTTTTAGAGGTTATTAATATATATATATATATATATATATATATATATATATATATATATATATATATATATATATATATATTTTCAGGTCCGTGAACTTGGCCCCCCCCACTTTGAGCACTAACGATAAAATTAGTGTCAATCGTTAGTGCTTCTTAGTGCACCAACCCCTAACGTTAGTGCTTAATTAGTGTAGGAGCTACAAGCAAAAACCTTTAGGGGGCCAAGTTCACGCTGCCCCCCTACTTCAAGCACTAACGAAATAACTAGTGCCATTCGTTAGTGCATCGTTAGTGCTTCCTAGTGCACCAACCCGTGACGTTAGTGCTTCATTAGTGTAGGCTCTAGAGCCAAAACAATGGTACACGCTGGCCCCCCCACTTCAAGCAATAAGGAAAAGAATAGTGCCGTTCGTTAGTGCATCGTTAGTGCTTCCACAAAATACTAAAATTTTCGTTAGTGCTTCACTATTAGTGTGGATATAGCCAATTATAAGTCACGAAACTCCCATAAGAAATGCATGGGGAATTTTTCATTGCGTCAAATTACCGCCAAATTCAAAAGCACTATTGACCTCTTCTAGTGCAATCGTTAGTGCATCGTTAGCGCTTCTTACTGCAGAAACCACTAACGTTAGTGCTTCATTAGTGTAGGAGATATAAAGAAAAAACTTTTGGGGGGGGCCAAGTTCACGCTGCCCCCCACTTCAAGCACTAACGATAAAATTAGTACTATTCGTTAGTGCATCGTTAGTGCTTCTAGAAAACACTTATAGTTTCGTTAGTGCTTCAATATTAGTGTGGTTATGGCTAATTACATGTCATGAAACTCCCATAAGAAATGCATGGGGAATTTTTCATTGCGTCGAATTACCGCCGAATACAAAAGCACTAATGAATTCTTGTAGTGCAATCGTTAGTGCATCGTTAGTGCTTCTTAGTGCACCAACCCTAACATTAGTGCTTCATTAGTACAGGAACTACAAGTAAAAAACCCTTTGGGCCTAGCGTGAACTTGGCCCCCCCACTTTGAGCACTAACGAAAAGATTAGTGTCATTCGTTAGTATATCGTTAGTGCTTCCAGAAAATACTAATAGTTTCGTTAGTGCTTCATTATTAGTGTAGATATAGCCAATTGTAAGTCACGAAACTTCCATAAGAAATGCATGGGGAATTTTTCATTGCGTTAAATTACCGCCAAATTCAAAAGCACTAATGATCTCTTTTAGTGCAATCGTTAGTGCATCGTTAGTACTTCCTAGTGCACCAACCCTAACGTTAGTGTTTCATTAGTGTAGGAACTACAAGCGAAAAACCCTTTGGGCCTAGCGTGAACTTGGCCCCCCCACTTTGGGCACTAACGAAAAGATTAGTGTCATTCGTTAGTATATCGTTAGTGCTTCCAGAAAATACTAATAGTTTCGTTAGTGCTTCATTATTAGTGTAGATATAGCCAATTGTAAGTCACGAAACTCCCATAAGAAATGCATGGGGAATTTTTCATTGCGTTAAATTACCGCCAAATTCAAAAGCACTAATGATCTCTTTTAGTGCAATCGTTAGTGCATCGTTAGTACTTCTTAGTGCACCAACCCTAACGTTAGTGTTGCATTAGTGTAGGAACTACAAGTGAAAAACCATTTGGGCCTAGCGTGAACTTGGCCCCCCCACTTTGAGCACTAACGAAAAGATTAGTGCCATTCGTTAGTATATCGGTATTGCTCTCAGAAAATACTAATAGTTTCGTTAGTGCTTCATTATTAGTGTAGATATAGCCAATTGTAAGTCACGAAACTCCCATAAGAAATGCATGGGAATTTTTTCATTGCGTCAAATTACCGCGAAATTCAAAAGCACTAATGAATTCTTGTAGTGCAATCGTTAGTGCTTATTAGTGCACCAACAATAACATTAGTGCTTCATTAGTGTAGGAACTACAAGTAAAAACCCTTTGAGCCTAGCGTGAACTTGGCCTCCCACTTTGAGCACTAACGAAAAGATTAGTGCCATTCGTTAGTATATCGTTAGTGCTCTCAGAAAATACTAATAATTTTGTTAGTGCTTCACTATTAGTGTAGATATAGCCAATTGTAAGTCACGAAACGCCCAGAAGAAATGCATGGGGAATTTTTCATTGCGTTAAATTACTGTCAAATTCAAAAGCACTAATGATCTGTTTTAGTGCAATCCTTAGTGCATCGTTAGTACTTCTTAGTCCACCAACCCTAACGTTAGTGCTTCATTAGTGTAGGAACTACAAGTAAAAAAACTTTTGAGCCTAACGTGAACTTGGCCCCCCAGTTTGAGCAGTAACGAAAAGGTTATTACCGTTCGATATTGCATCGTTAGTGCTTGTAGAAAATACTAATAGTTTCGTTAGTGCTTCACTGTTAGTGTAGATATAGCCAATTATAAGTCACGAAACTCCCATAATAAATACATCTTGTATTTTTCATTGTGTCAAATTCCCGAACGTAATAGTAACCATTACACTAATATATGGTTATTAGTGCTTTTAAATTTGGTGGAAAAATTTTACAAAATGGAAAATGCTACGTGTCTAAATTTAGCCCCGCACGCATCTCAAATATTAAAATAACGTTTGATATGGTTAGTGCATCGTTAGTACCCATTAGTACACTAAACTCTAACGTTAGTGCTTTGATTCAACTCTATATTAGTGAACATTATTTGCAAGACTAAATTGAAATTTTTCTAATTCTACAATTATTGTCCTACAAAGGTGAGATAGACGTCAAAAGTTAGTGTATCCTTATTGCTTCCCGAAACACGAAGCATTAGTGTTAGCGCGATTATAGTTTAAGAGTTATAAGTGAATAACTCACTCTGTGCTAAATTTAATTTTAGCAAATTTTACCATAATTGTCCCACAAAGGTTGAATAAACGTCAAAGATTAGTACATCGTTAGTGCTCCGAAAGACACTAAGCATTAATATTACTGCTATCATAGTTTAGGGGTTAAAAATGAGTAACTCGGGGGGGAGGGCTACTTTAGATCTTTAAATTTTGTACAATTTTACGCTAATTGTCTGACAGAAATGGACCAAACCAGCGTTTAGTCCTCCGCTGAATAAGCACTAATGCTAGTGTTATCATAATTTAAGTGTCATTAACGAATAACACGCACGAGCCTAAATTCAAATTTGTTGAATTTTACAATAATTGTCAATCCAAAGGTAGGATAATCGCTAAAGGATCGTGCTTTTTTAGTGTTTCAAAAATACTAAGCATTGACGATAGTGCTATCACAGTTTAGTAGTTATCAGTGAATCACTCGGACGGAACTCAATTAAAATTTATCGAATTTTACAATAATTGTGTAAAAATTGAAAAACCTGAACTTAGCCCCGCTCGAGTTATTTGGTAAAACTCCTAAACTGTGACGGCACTGACGTTAAGTGATTAGTGTTTCATGAAGCACTAACAGTCACTAACCTTCGGCGGTTATCTTACCTTTGTGGGACAATTAGTGTGAAGTTCGAAAATTTAAATTCAATCCTATCCGGACTATTCATGAAAGCACTAACGAGAATGCTTAATGTTTTATAGCTCTAGCAATGCAGTAAGCGCTTGTGTTTGTCCTACTTTTTTTGTTACAATTAGTGTAAAACTGTTTAAGTTGAAAAACCTAAAGTTAGACCGGGTTGAGGTTTCATTAATAAGTCCAAAAATATGATAGAACTAACGTTAGTACTTATTGTTTTTTGAGGCGTTAAGGATGAACTATCCTTTAAAGTTTGTCCTACCCTTGTGAGAAAATTAGTGTTTTTCGATACTTTTAAATTCAGTCTCGTCCGAGTTATTCATTAATAATTCCCAAACTACAATTTCACTAACGTTAGAGCTTTTTGGAGTATTAACGCTGCACTAACCTTTGACGATTATTCCACCTTTGTGAAACAATTATTGTAAACTTCGATAAATTTAAATTTAGCCCGGAATGTGTTATTCATTTATAACTCCCAAACTATGACAGCAATCAGTGTTTAATAGGGCTCTATTAATGCACTACCCACTGGTGTTAGTCCCACTTTTGTGGCACAATTACTAAAAAAAAATGTGTAAAAGTTGAAAAATCTAAAGTTAGCCCCGAACGAGTTATTCATTAATAACTACTAAAGTATGATAGTGCTATCGTTACTGTTTAGTGCACTAATGTGAAATTACTTAGCACTAACCATGTAAATAGTTTTACTAGCACTTAAGAATCGTGCGGGGCTAAATTTAGACACAGCATTTTTCATTTTGTAAATTTCCCACATATTTAAAAGCATTAATAACCACATATAATGTAATGGTTACAGTATAGTATAGTGTTAGTACCTCTTATTGCAGAACTCCAAACATTAGTGCATCAACAGTATGGACGGTAAAAAATAAAACTTAAGGGGAGCTAACTATACGCTAGCCAATAAAAGCATTCACGATGAGAAGCATTAATTTCGGTCTTGGTGCACTAGCAAGAAATAATGAAACACTAACGATGCCACTAGAAGAGACAACTACAACATTTGAATTTCGTGAGAATTTGACCTAATGAAAAAATCCCCATGTTTTTCTTATGGGAGTTTCGTGACTTATAATTGCCTATATCTACACTAATAGTGAAGCACTAACGAAACTATTAGTATTTTCCATAAGCATTAACAATGCAATAACGAATGGCACTAATTTTTTCGTTAGTGCTCAAGCTGGGGGGCCAAGTTCACGCTAGGCTCACAGGGTGTTTTTTACTTGAAGTTCCTACACTAATGAAGCACTAACGTTAGGGTGCACTAAAAATTGCACTACAAGAATTCATTAATGCTTTTGAATTTGGCGGTAATTTGACGCAATGAAAAATTCCCTATGCATTTCTTATGGGAGTTTCGTGACTTACAATTGGCTATATCTACACTAATAATGAAACACTAACGAAACTATTAGTATTTTCTGAGAGCACTAACGATATACTAACGAATGGCACTAATATTTTCGATAGTGCTCAAAGTGGGGGGGGCATGTTCACGCTAGGCTCAAATGGTTTTTCACTTGTAGTTCCTACACTAATGAAGCACTAACGTTAGGGTTCGTGCACTAAGAAGTACTAACGATGCACTAACGATAGCACGAAAAGAGATCATTAGTGCTTTTGAATTTGGCGGTAATTTAACGCAATGAAAAATTCCCCATGCATTTCTTATGGGAGTTTCGTGACTTACAATTGGCTATATCTACACTAATAATGAAGCACTAACGAAACTATTAGTATTTTCTGGAAGCACTAACGATATACTAACGAATGACACTAATCTTTTCTTTAGTGCTCAAAGTGGGGGGGCCAAGTTCACGCTAGGCCCAAAGGGTTTTTCATTTGTAGTTCCTACACTAATGAAGCACTAACGTTAGCGTTGGTGCACTAAGAAGTACTAACGATGCACTAACGATTGCACTAAAAGAGATCATTAGTGCTTTTGAATTTGGCGGTAATTTAACGCAATGAAAAATTCCCCATGCATTTCTTATGGGAGTTTCGTGACTTACAATTGGCTATATCTACACTAATAATGAAGCACTAACGAAACTATTAGTATTTTCTGGAAGCACTAACGATATACTAACGAATGACACTAATCTTTTCGTTAGTGCTCAAAGTGGGGGGGGCAAGTTCACGCTAGGCCCAAAGGGTTTTTTACTTGTAGTTCCTGTACTAATGAAGCACTAATGTTAGGGTTGGTGCACTAAGAAGCACTAACGATGCACTAACGATTGCGCTACAAGAATTCATTAGTGCTTTTGTATTCGGCGGTAATTCGACGCAATGAAAAATTCCCCATGCATTTCTTATGGGAGTTTCATGACATGTAATTAGCCATAACCACACTAATATTGAAGCACTAACGAAACTATAAGTGTTTTCTAGAAGCACTAACGATGCATTAACGAATAGTACTAATTTTATCGTTAGTGCTTGAAGTGGGGGGGCCGCGTGAACTTGCCCCCCCAAATGTTTTTTCTTTATAACTCCTACACTAATGAAGCACTAACGTTAGCGGTTTCTGCAGTAAGAAGCGCTAACGATGCACTAACGATTGCACTAGAAGAGGTCAATAGTGCTTTTGAATTTGGCGGTAATTTGACACAATGAAAAATTCCCCATGCATTTCTTATGGGAGTTTCGTGACTTATAATTGGCTATATCTACACTAATAGTGAAGCACTAACGAAAATTTTAGTATTTTCTGGAAGCACTAACGATGCACTAACGAACGGCACTATTCCTTTCCTTATTGCTTGAAGTGGGGGGGCCAGCGTGTACCATTGTTTTGGCTCTAGAGCCTACACTAATGAAGCACTAACGTCACGAGTTGATGCACTAGGAAGCACTAACGATGCACTAACGAATGGCACTAGTTATTTCGTTAGTGCTTGAAGTAAGGGGGCAGCGTGAACTTGGCCCCCCCAAAGGTTTTTTGCTTGTAGCTCCTACACTAATTAAGCACTAACGTTAGGGGTTGGTGCACTAAGAAGCACTAACGATGCACTAACGATTGACACTAATTTTATCGTTAGTGCTCAAAGTGGGGGGGCCAAGTTCACGGACCTTATATTTTCAGCTTCTCACACAAACATGCAGCGCAGCAATCCTTTATTTTGTAATCACTCACGTCGTCGGTCGACACGTGAGCGTGGCGCTCACAAATTACGCATAGTCACATTTATAAAGCCAGTACTACTCGAACAGAAGAGAATGAAAAGATTACACTTGGCTCTCACACATAAGACACAGCTAGACAGCGTCTCAGGTCTGTGACCCCACTAGGGCGACTTTGAAACGAAAATATAAAATAGGGTGAGCGCTGCGCTCACCTGTCGACCGTTCCCGCGTTAAACAAAATAAAGCATCACAATAATATAAATAATAATAATAATAATATTATTATTATTAATAATAATAATAATAATAATAATAATAATAATAATAATAATAATAATAATAATAATAATAATAATAATAATAATAATAATAATAATATTGTCTATTCCCACTTCTCTTTCAAAGCAGTTTTTCGCGCAAAAACTTCAGTAAAGAGACTTTTTATAAAATGTTTAACTTTACAAAAAAATCAATAGGAGGTCCGCAGCTACACGAAGAACTAATTGTTATATGAATAATTTGCGGTCACTAGCACCCATATGCAGTAATATTTTTCAAGAGGTGGCCCAAGGTATTGCTCCCGGAACTACGAAATTTCTCCCAGGGCATAGTTCATATCGAGCTCAATGGGGATTCCCAGTATTTTGCAGTAATACCTTTCACATCCAATGTATTGAAATCCATCAGTAACAAATCTGAAATCATTACTGCCCATATGAGATATCGCCAAAGGATGGACTTTAATCCCCAAAGTAACGACATATACGAAATGTTTCTAAAGAACAAGTAATAACTCCGTGAACATATAGTACTCACAATAGAACATTCCGATTTGGTGAATTAAATTGTTGAAACTGATTACTAGCACTGGATTCAGCACCAAAATAAACAGAGAAAAAGAAAGTGTTTAGTGGCAGACCGTATACTGGGTGGGAGATAAGTGAGGGCAAAGTGCGAAGATAGAACATAGAAAATGTCTAGAAATGCCACGTTAATTTTGAAACGAGTACAGAGATTGAAACGAGTTCGTGCAGACATGCTTAATTTTACACACCTCCTTTTTTGTTAAGGTTACTGATCAGAATGAAATAATTATTCTACCATCCAGTAAAATGTTTTCTTTGTTTTGAACTTTCTTTTATGATCAATATTCCAGGTAACTTATGTCAGTTGTCTTTTTTCGTTCCTATTTTCTTTCGTTTTTTTTTTTCCATCGCTCACTTGTCGCACTCTCCCATGTTTGAAATGAGCGAGTGGATTTAAAGCAGATAAAATTTCTCCTTTCATTGTTTCCGCTTGTCTTTCCTTTGTTTGGCACATAGAAATAAACTTCACAAAACATGCTACTATTTCTTATCATTCACGGCATCAGCCATCCAAAATTTTACACATAGTTATATTTGTCACCGCCTATGTGAACAGTTCCAGTGGTGATTTCTTGATTATTCTCAGGACCTGTGTGAATAGTTCCCTAATAATGTTGGTAAATTGGTATAAAGTTCATCATCAAAAAATCATGAACATTTTCTAAACTATGTTACAAATGGTTGTTGAGCCTGTAATTCTTTCAACTTTTTTTAGAGAATCGTCCAATTTAGAGGAGTTCGGATTAGGGATGGTATAGAGACGAGACCGCAGTGTAGGGCTTGTCTCGTTTGACAAATAATGGCCTCGATCCTGATCTCGTCTCGATAAACGCTTGTCTCGATTTAGAATGGCAAGTCTCGATTTCGTCTCGGAATAAGTAGTGTGAAATAAAAAATGTGAAAGTAGTATCATCTTACAGACTGTCGTTTCATCTTTCTTATTTTTAGCCTTCATTCTTGAATTAGAATTATTGAATGGTGTGTCCATTCGTAGCTAAGTTGCAATGCTCGTGCTTCGTATGCGTGTTTGCGGATTCAATCATTAGTACGTATATCAAGCCTTGGATAAAACTCGAATAGTGATCCACAGTTCACTTTAAACAACATATCTTGTCTCATATAACCTCAATATTTGTTATATAGTGAAACTCTAATCAATCAACTTCAATACTATAGCTTATTTTCTTCCAGCTGAATCAGGGTTATTCAACATTCCTACCAGATAATGCCGTCGATAGTAGCAAGAATGTATTTAAACGATAGGATATTTAAATTTTACAATTTCGTATTTATTATCCATTAATTCTTCTTTGACTGCCATGTTAAACAAAGAAAATCACGTTCATTATCTTAACAAATAGATATTTTACTAATACAATATTTGTTTCAAATGGACGAAATCCTTAATTACCTTTCACAACACCAACTTTAATTGACACTTTATAACACGAGCTTATTGCAACCTTAGGATGCGCTTATTCTCCATAATATTATAGTTACACATTAAGCTGTAGGTCCGCGTCTCATATAGCCTTGGTGCAGAACGGGACACTAAACTCAAATCCAACAATCATCTTGTATTATCTATGGTCTCGGGTTGTGTCACCAAACACGAGATTCAAACTCAGATATCTCTCCTAGTTCAGATTTCACTTTCTGTTTCTTATACAAGCTCATAAGACTGTGATATATTATATAGGTATACAACCTTTTTTTTTCACCTAACAGTATGAATAGTTCCAAATTATCGTACACTTCCGTGTTTGTAGTCGAGCAAATCGAAACTGCTAGAATGTTTTATATATATAATTACGAGAAAAAAAAACATAATTATGCAAAATGGAAAAAGAAAAATAATAAATTTCCGAATAGTACCTACCATCACTGAATTAAACTTTAAGAAAACACTGGCGTAACAGCCTTTATGGGACCATGGCTTGAAAGCTGTTTTACGGCACTCATGCCTTTGGAGTGATGTGTGGTCAGCACATCGCCCCCCCCCCCTCGCCGTTAATGCTGGATTACTAGACGGGAGTTCACCGGGATTCAAGTTTCGCCTATTCAAGATTCGCCTAATACCTCCTAGCTATGCAAACGTCAATCAAAGCGATGACACAGTTAATTTTCTTACTAGGCGAAAGTTGATTTTTTAAGGCACTTCATTTAGCTCACATACGTTGGTGGTCCTGCACCTTATTAATAGTTATCATTTTTTCTTGAAAGTATTTTCACGTTCTTATTAAATAGTCCAGTATGTAGCGGAAAATTTTGACAAACCCAGCGCAAATTGGTAGCCTAACGAAACTTGCAGGATAGTTTCCTTTTATCAAGTATAGTAATATCCTGAAAGTTCCCGAACATTCCTCTTGAGCTACATCCAATGTTGCTGCCATATTCAATTTGGCCGACACTGTGTATAGAAAAATAATGTTTTCCTTGATTTCTTAGCTTAGGTTCAATTATACGGTCTTGGTACTTGTAACAAAATATTTTTGTGAATAAAATTACGTTTCTTTCGTATATTCATCTCTGTAGGTCAGGTAGATATAAATCTAGAAATGAAGGAGTAGGCTTGTATCGCTTAATGTTGTGCCTGTGTTTCTGTCAAGCGTATTTTTCTGATTTCTTTGCTTGTTTATACAAATAATATTTATATAAGTAAAAAAAATAGAGAAAGAAAATATGTGAACATGCTAGAATTACACTTGACATATACAAAATATGATGCATTTGAGAACAATAGGGCATTATACGGAAGTTTCTGTAATCTTATTTAGCAAAATAATCTGTAGAGAAAACGTTATTTAAGCAAAATTCTGTTTTTTATAAGCGATAGAAATAATTTATGGTACATAAAAGACCAAAAAAAAAAGTCCATCCCTGGCACGGTACACTGTTGGGACATAAACGATACGGTTGGGCGTAAATAAGGGCCCCGCAGGTCCCGCATTGCAAGGGGAAGCGAAGCCATCACAGGGCCGCAAATCGTAATGTAGGACGTAGAGAAGGGACCCCATTCCACGTTGTCTGCTGGGTGGCCCCCAAGCCCTTAGTTACGCCACTGCATGTCTGAGTGAAACAATCTCGAACATAAACAATAGGCCCAAGTACATGAGAGTTTTACATTTGCAATACACGAGCTTTAAAAAAAAATGGTGCTGCTATTTCCAAACAACGAACTAGGTAGCGTTCTCCATTTTCTCTTCCGATCCTCAATACTTGAATATGTTGCTCCCCCATATCAATTACTTGAATATGTTGCTCCAGCAAAGTTAGCTCCTCATGGTACACTTTCTATACGTGCCGTCTGCTCACATTTGCTCTTAAGAGTAAAACTGAGGAGTAAGTGACTGGTGTGAAATAAGTCTTCTGTATGTAAAATATCGACAGAAAGCCAGTGCGTCATCCCATGGGATGCATAAAAGTATAATTGGAAACGTTATCCCACTTTTACTAGTTCTTCAGAATTCGTGGTAGAATTATTGAATATACTCATAACCTGTTACAATTAACTGTCTATCTCTTGAGTAGTTTCAGAGGTTTTCTTCCCTTTTTGGAACAGAGACAAAGCCATGTTACATCCTGAAAATTCATGTAAAAATATCATCACATCATCCATGTTTCCTCCTGTATTTTCACGTATTTAAACATTTTGACTGATTGATCAAATCTGCTTTCTTTATGAAAAATCAGAAAAATACGCTTGAGAAAAAAAAAAAAACAGATACCAGATTAAACGACACAACCCTTTCCTTCATTTGTAACTTTATATCTACCTAACCTACAGAGATTGTATCAAGCGAGAAGAAATTTGTTTACAAAATATTTTGTTATAAGTTTCAAAATCGTATAATTGAACGAAAGGTAAGAAATCAAGGAAACATGGATATTCTATAGACTGCGGCGATCACATGAGATATGGCAGCCATATTGGGTGAAGCTTAAGTGAATATCTGATCACTTTTAGGATATGTCTATACTTAATGGGAAGAATCTGTCCCATAAGTTTTATTGTTACTATTTTTTTTTTTTTTTCGGTTCAGACCCCTGCATACTGCACTAAAACAGTTTGCACTTAATTAAAAATTTACACTTTTAATGGTGATGCTCGATGTCAAGCGTATGCTACCTATACCGTAATTGTGCTTATACTGATCTTTGGTGCTTTGTTTAATTTTATTTCATGAATTATGCAAACTCTCGTCGAATTTGTGACTTCATTTTATATTTTCTGTAATGCATTTTGTAACTTCATGTAATATTTTCATATCTTGGTTTCAAACATATAATATCTAGTCATATAGTGTAATTGCGCTTATACTGTTTTGATGTGTACTTTTTATTTTTATTTATTTTTTTAAATTTAGAAACTACAAATTTTTTAAATTGTGTCATTTCTTGTCAGTACTACCAACATAATTTCACATTAGGCAATCTTGAATTCAAGATTCGCTTACACTTTCTCTTGAGTTAACATCTGCAAATTTCATTGCCTGAGGTTATTAGATGAATCTTGAATGGCCGAACGATGAAGTCACCGAGTTCAATACTTTCATTCAAGTAGTTCCCCAATTGTCCTCACGACGCTGGGTGTATACCGAAATGTCGATACCATGTAATGAGTATGCATGGTCACTCGGGCCAGATCCGGTACAATTTAACTTCGCTGATCTCACTAGGACATTGCCGACTAAATTAAACATTAACAACTTTGCTTTCCAGTTAACATTATTTAGCTTTACTTTACATTGGTATCTACGTAAAACAGAAATTTCTTTTTATTCCACGCACGCAAGCGCTTGTAATAAACAACAAAAAATTTTAAATGTATCTTTCTGTGGATAATTCCTTAATTGTGTAACTAGAGGCGGATCCAAGTTGAATATTGGGGGGGGGGGCAGTCGTTCGAGCTCAAAACAAGGTCATAATAGATTGCAAAAAAGAAAGAAGAAAGAAAAAACGAAAAGTCAAACAATTTTAGAAAAGGGAATGGACTCTTCTGTAGAATTAATAAGAACAAAAACACCAGCGGTACAAAAAGTGCAGCCAAGTTCGTCAGCCTCCAAAAGTGTTGAGATGAGGATGGATGAGCCAAGTTCCTTACCACTGCATCTGAAACCAACACTGGAACTTGGCGAGAGATGTCTAACATATTCGATTACATTAAGATGTCTGTTCCTAGTTTCACGGCCGGGACATTTCAGCCATAAGGCTAATGGTGACCCCCAAATCCACCACACTCACAAACACCATCCGTAAGGCTTGTTAACATCATTTACCTTGACACTTCGTGAAGGAATATAAGTTTTCCTTGTCTGAGTTTCGAACCACCAATCTTACTGCAGTATACTATATATGTGCCTTAGCGCCTTAGCGAAGTTGATATTCTTAAGGTTGGTGGTGGTCCCAAACCCACCACGCCCACCACTACTATCCCTAAGGTTCCTTAGCATCATTTTCCTTGACACCTCGCGCCAAGTTCCAGTGTTCGTTTCGGATGCAGGGCTAAGGAACTTGGTTCATCCATCCTCATCTCAACACTTTTTGAGGCTGACGAACTTGGCTGCACTTTTTGTACCTCTGGTGTTTTTGTTCATATTTCACTTCTTTTTGTAATTCACCATGTCAATATTGTTTATCTTAATTGTGGTATATTATTGGATTTAAATTTAAAATTGTACATTTTTAAAGGAGTCATAATGTGTCACATGCAACATTAGTTCCCAAGGGCTCTCCCACCGGAAATCGAACCCAGGACGCCGTACAAGAAAGGCGCACATGCTAGCCACTAGAACAGCGGAGAGGATTAATTCTATTAAATATCTGTCAGAGAGTTATGTCCAAACGTGATTCTAATTCAATTACCCGAACTACAAAATCACGATCGCTAACATCTCATTTTTCATTACCTAAATACGAAGAGTATCAACAGGGCCCAAAACCCTTAATGCTGAATCCTCGCTGCTACATCACTAGACATGGCTGGTGTTTCAATATATTTAATTGTTCTCTGCCATTCCACATTGCGAAATTACGGAGTTCATTACATGACGCGCATGTTGCGCAGTTTCATACTGCTTCGGGTTTTCCTTCCAATGATATACACCTTTCAAATAGCTTGTAATCTTAATAATATTTGCCACCAACATATCCAACTGTATATAAAACTACATGAACTGACATAAATTAAAGAGGTGCTTCCGGTTGACGTGGAAAGTGGAAATGATGAAGGGGGATGAAGAATTTCCCCATGTTATTTAAATGGGTCTTTTTTGGACCTATAATCTCATGTTTTAGGAACTTGGAATTGGAATAAGAATTTGAAATTCAGTATGCTTCTACGTTTTCGTTAGTATTACCTAAGTAATCAGTAAAGATAAACAATTCCAACTTTAGAGTGATTTTATGAGGAACTGAAAAACCATTTCCATGTTATTTATATTGGACGTCTTCTACACCCCAAAATGTTTATTCACTTCCGGCAGGATTAGAATGATGAAATTTGGCACGATTGTAGCCTCCCGCGACTAACCTACAGGAAAATTGCTAAAAGTGAATATATTTTATTTTTTATTTTTTAAGGAATCTAAAGGGAGATGAAGAAATCCCCATGTTATTTAAATAGGCGTTTTCCTGGGATACAAAATCTTATGTTTTAGATAGTTGAAATAGGAAAAGAAATTTGAAATTCGGTAGAATTGTGAGCTTAAGAGGTGTGAGGAAGTAGGCCGAGCAAAGGCGGACGCGTGGGGGCGACCCTCAGGTGGGCAAATTCAGGAAATATGAAGAGCAAAGGCACGAAATTCATTGTTGATGAAAAGGCTGATACGTAAGAGATTCGCACACTGTTCACAGATAGAGACACGAAGCATCAAGAACATTTTTACATAATGACTGTGGTAACCATAATACAACTCGTGGTACAAATATATTTACGAAATCCGTTACATCTTGTTGCTAGTCTCACATAAACTCGAACAATTACATTTCTCATTTCTTCGGAAACTTCATTAATTATAAATATCCTCACTTCTACAATCTCTTACTTATCAATTAATTTCAATATCTATTTGGTCTAGGAATTAATTCGTGCGGTTGGTACGCACACATTGAAGCTGTAGTACAAACACAAAATACATAAATACCTTAAGAAAAATACTGTCCATCGCTAGCCACCACTTTCGCCCATCTGTCAGGCAATGTACGGATTCCGTGGCGAAAGAAGTCCTCATCCTTGGAAGCGATCCAGTCAGAGACCCATGTTTCGATATCTTCTGAAGAAGTAAACCGCTATGCAATCAAATCGTTGTTCATGCAATCGAACAAGTAGTAGTCCGAAGGAGCAACGTCTGGTGAATACGGCGGGTGGGGTAAAACTTCCCATCCGACATTTTCTAAATAGGTTTTGACCGGTTTTGCGACATGTGGGCGAGTGTTATCATGTTGAACAATAAGTTTATTATGTCTGTTCTCCCATTCTGGTCGTGTTATGGCCAGAGCTTGCTTCAAACGCATTAATTGTCGTCGATAACGTTCTCCATTCATAGTTTCACCCGGTTGCAGCAGCTCATAGTACACCACACCTTTCATATCCCACCATATGCACAGCATAACCTTTGCACAGTGAATATCTCGTTTTGGTTGTGATGGACCTGGTTCACCTGTTTTCACCCGGGCCTTTTTTCGTTTAGGGTTCTCGTAATGGATCCACTTCTCATCACCCGTAATAATTCGATGCAGAAACCCCTTTCTGCTCTGTCGTTGAAGCAGCAATTCGCAAATGGTTTTTCGTCTTTCAACGTCTCTGTCTTTCAATTCATGTGGAACCCAATGTGACATCTATTGAATCATTCCCATGGCTTTCAAGCGTTTGGAGACTGTTGTTTGATCAACGCCTAATGCTGCTGCAAGTTGTTCCTGCGTTTGACACGAATCCTGCTCGAGCAATGCTGTCAATTCTTCGTCTTGAAATTTTTTTGGTTGTCCAGCTCGCTCTTGGTCTGCCAAGCCGAAATCACCACTTCTAAACCGTGCAAACTACTTCTGACACGTTCGCTCAGCTAGAGCATGGTCACCATACACTTCCACCAAAATACGATGACTTTCAGTCGCACTTTTCTGCATGTTAAAGTAATGCAGCAGGACACCCCGCAAAAACACTTTATCAGGCACAAATTGCGCCATGTTCACTTAACTATAAACTGGTGTTGTTGACGCTTTAATCCACTGCCCTATACTACGAACGATACGCGATGACAGGGGTTTGCAACACATGTGTGGATACACGGAACTGTGGGACGCTCCGTTCGTTGCGCCATCTCTTGTCCACCCGCACGAATTAATTCCTAGACCAAATATTTAATACAAATGACTGCAATAAAGGGAAAATCTTCACCGAAAAAAGAAAAACAATATTGGCTCCCTTGTCTGGGTTTCCAACCACGAAATTTACGGCAGTATGTACGTGTCTTAGCCCACGTTTTTAAAAGTTAACTGATGCACAGAATATGCCTCATTAACTTGCTTAACTACTTATTACTAGCTTTCACTTTTTTACTCGCACACTGAGGAAAAATGTACGTAGGTACATAGGTTATATAGGTAGGTATGTGGCGTACGTAGGTTACATATGTAAATCCTGCAGTTTTTGGACTTAACGTACACTAAACGTATAACTGAAAAAGTATATTTTAAACATACTTTCCGTATAAGTGTTCCGAATAAACGTACTTTCCGCACAAAGGAAAGAACTATGTAGACAATCAGAATCTCACATACAGATGGCCGTTTGTAACTTATAGTTGACGTACGTAATGTATGGAAGGCTGTTAGATGTCAGACATCCTGTAATGCCACTGAGTAACATCTACGCGGGAAAGAGGCCAATACGTATGTAGCATATGGATAACGTATGTTAAGTATTGATTTCTATAGTAAACATAAGGATCCCGTATACTTGTACAGCGGGGGACACTTCTAAATGGTACAGCCATATGGAGATTTACGGCTAAGGTGTACCATTTAGAAGTGTCCCCCGCTGTACAATATACCGATGTCCGGATAACGGATTTTTCTCGGTGACCTTAGCTCGTTTTTCTATTAATCTAGAACGACAGGGACACGAACACAGAAACATCGAGGAGAGTTAAAATTCCAAAGGCTCTTCTACCGGGAATCGAACTCGGGACCCCATACTCCAAAGGCGCACGTGATAGACAGCGAGGAGGGCACCAACTCGACTACTCGGACGATTGACAACATTATCACAATGCACGTGATGTGTTTAATAACGGAATCGTTCCAGATTTGTGATTTAAGGACAGTTTTTTTTTTTCAATGAAAAATTTTCCATAGCAAATTCCTCAAATTTCATTCTCAAGCCGTTACAGGGTACCTTCATAGAGTTTCGCATCTTTTTCTCATTAAGAAGTACCTAATGGACAGTTTTTGGCCCATAAAAATTTCCATAGTACATTACTTAAATTTGGAACCTTTTACTTAGATAAGTCATTATATAAGGTAGGTACCATTATGCTGAGTTTCAAATCTCTATCTCATTTGGAAGCACCTAATCAATGATGAGTGAGTAAATGAACCGATCTCTGTTTGAGTAAGGACAGTTTTTCTCCTATAGAAAATTCCATAGCACATTCCTTAAATTTCGGACATTTTTCATATTCAAGCTATTACTGTATAAGCTACCTTTGTGTAGACATTCACATCTTCATCTCATTGGAAAGTATCTAATGGCTACGGACAATTTTTCGCCTATAAGAAATTTCCCATAGCACATTCCTCACATTTCGGACTTTTTCCATACTCAGGTCATTATAAGATACCTTTATGCAGAGTTTCACATCTTATCTCATTGAGAAGTACCAAATGAAAGTGATGAGTGAGTGAGTGAACCCATTTCTGCTTGGCTAAGGACAGTTTTCACCCATAAAAAAATTCCCATAGCACATTCCTTAAATTTTGTACATTTCCCATACTCAAGTCATTATAAGGTTTATTTATGCGGACATTCATGCCCCTATCTCATTGGAAAGTGCCTAATCAATGGTATGAGTGAGTGAACAGATTTCTGCTTGGCTAAGGACAGTTTTCACCTATAAAAGTTTTCCTTTAGCGCATTACTTAAATTTCAGACCTTTTCCATACTCAAGTCATTATAAGGTACCAATATACACTTTTACGTCAATATTTCATAAACAAGTACTTAACCAATTTGACGAGTGAGTGAATGAACGGATTTCTGGTTGGCTAAAATCAGTTTTTCACCCATAAAAAATTCCCATAACAAATTCCTCACATTTCGGACTTATCACACTCAAGTCATTATAAGGTACCTTTATGCAGAGTTTTACATCTCTATCTCATTGGAAACTAGCAACTCAATGTGATGAGTGAATGAACGAACCGATTTCTACTTTGCTAAGGACAGTTTTCATGCATGAAAAATTTCCCATAGCACACTCCTCACATTACGGATCTTTTTCACACTCTAGTCATTATAAAGTACCTTTAAGAAGAGCTTCACATCTCTATATCATTGAGAAGCACGTAGTCAATTTGATGAATGAGAGGACGAACCTATATATGTTTGGCTAAGGACAGTCTCTAGCCCATAAAAAAATCCCCTAACACATTCCTCACATTTCCAACTTTTTCTGTACTCGAGTCATTATAGGGTGCTTCTATGCAAAGTTTCACGTTTCTATCTCATTGGGAAGTACCTTATCAATTTGATGAGTGAGTGAGTGAAACGATTTCTTGCTTAGCTAAGGACAGTTTTTTGCCCATGTAAATTTCCCATAGCACATTCATCAGATTTCGGACTTTTTCTATACTCAGGTCATTATAAGGTACCTTTGTGCTAAGTTTCACGTCTCTGTCTCATTGGGAAGTACCTAATCAATTTGATGAGTGAGTCAGTGAGTCAGTGAGCCTGAAAACTGCATATTTTAGGGGTCCAGTGCTCGAATATGGTTGAAGGTAGGAGTGTGAGATTTGGTATATGATCACATCTCTCGGATATCTCCTTAAATTCTAAATTTTATGTTTCTTCCCGTTACTAGAATCGGTTTTACAGAGCCTCGAAATCGGCGATTTTACCCAAATCTCTAGTTGTGTATAATATGCTTACGGCAGTGCAGGCCAGTTTTCATTTTCTTCGCGTAACTTGGCTGCCATGCACTGCCATGCATGTTGACTTGTTTAAACGTTGATACGGATGGATTACAAATAATAATAATAATAATAATAATAATAATAATAATAATAATAATAATAATAATAATAATAATAATAATAATAAACAGTAGTAGCAGTAGAATAAGAATAATAATAAGAATACGAATTCTTCTTGAATCATGAACTTTAATTTCTACTCATACGCTAGTTATATTACTTCCTTCTTTGTATTTTCAATTGCACTTGCATGTAAAATGCCAGAACCATTACGTTTATTGACTTTCTGTACTGTCAAAGTCCTAAGGAATATTGGCAAACACTTGCGGACAAATGGGTTTATAGCTTACTGTTTACCACCTACATTTTCGAAAGTGGGCATTTTCTGAGCAAGAATTCCAATGCAAGTAATTTATTGAGATGTATTGATTCATTTAACTTCTGCAATTGAAGACTTACTTATTTTAGGTTTTATTCTATAATTATAATACAATGTTTTAAAAAAATCAAGAGCTACAACTTTGTAATGGGTTTTATTTTTTTAAAATCCTATTCTTGGGGTTGCGATCGCCCCCGATCGCTATCCTGGATTCGCCCCTGTGTTTGTTTTACAAAATTAGATTTCGAAATTTTTAGGGAACATGCTCTTTGAGTACTAAAAATGACTTAAAAGGAATAAAGTATAATATTTGGAATATATATTTCTGATGAGTGGAGAGCTAACTTCAGGAAGTTACAATTAATAGGGATCAGGTCCCTGTATTTCACCCCCTACAGTCCCCGCTCTGTTCTAGTGGTTAACGAGCGTGATGTAAGAGGCTCCGAGTTCGATTCTTGTTCAGCTTTAAAATTTGAACTTATTAACGTAGATCTGATTCGATCTTGAGGTATGGATTCACTTATACGGAAACCTCGGTGGCTCAGTGATAGAGCACCTATCTACTTCTTAGGATATGTGGCCCCTGCTTCGGTCCTGGTTCTCGCCAAGGATGAAAACTATGTGCACGGGTTTTCTTGAAGACCTTCCATTACCTCCTGCTTTTTATATCGCCAAGATTTTACCATCACTTGTTTGTTTCATTCGCTACCATCTCCTTCAGCCTTGGAGCATAATTGTGTGGCACTAAACTCAGAGATTTCATTTTCAAGCAGTGATTATTTCAGAGAGTGACAGGGAGCCCCTTGGGGCAATTGAATTCCTCCTGGGCATGTTAAATGTGGATTTCCCACCATTTCAACAATATTACTTTTCACACCTAATCTAAAACCATTACTGTTTTCAAGCAACGTATAGCTTCGTTACTAGAAAGAGGTCATAAATAAACTTCCCATTTATTCAATGGTAAATCCTTTGGTAAAGATGATGCTGAAATTATAACAAAGCAAAGTTTTTATAAAATGCATTAAAAAGAAGAAACTATTTTTGAGAAGATAAAATGAAGAAATTAAAAACATTGAGTGCGGTTTTCTCGAATATCAAGGAAGTAGTTTAGTTTATAAAAACATTTAATCTCGCAAATGCTTTTAGTGTTAATTTCATTTCTTCAATTTACCACCACAAAAACTATTTTCTCCCAAAATTATTGTTTTCAAAATTTCTTGATGTTATTAACTATATTATTTCAATATCACTCATTCTAGCTTTGGAACTTCTTGTATAAATTAAAAGACAAAGTCTAACGAAAGCAATTTGCCGAAACTGTAATGCTATTATTTATTAGTTAATGTATGCTTTGGTCAGAATTTGTCTTTTAATTTAAACTATATTATTATTATTATTATTATTATTATTATTATTATTAGTAGTAGTAGTAGTAGTAGTAGTAGTAGTAGTAGTAGTAGTAGTAGTATCTCCATAGCTAAGAGATTAGCGTACGCGTCTGTGGCGTGGGGTACCTGGGTTCGATTCCCAGTAGGAGCTCATGTGTTTCGGATTCCACGTTAATCAGTACGTCCACTTTTCATACAGCTTAGCTGCTGAAACGGACGTTAAACTCAAAATCAACTCAACTCACTAATAATAATAATAATAATAATAATAATAATAATAATAATAATAATAATAATAATAATAATAATAATAATAATAATAAACGACACAATGTAAGGAGTGAAAGGCAAGAAACCATATAAAAACTGCATGCGATCATATGAAGTCGGAACCTCTCGTTTCAGTGTAATTACCAGTGAGACACTAAACCATAAATAAAACAGTAATATAACGGTCTTATTGATGGTGTTCCTGAAAATATGGGATATATTGTAGAGTGGTGTTACACTGGATTATTTAATTATCATTGAGTAACATGTATTTCTTATTCTATATACATGTATTGTAGTTATTTATTATAATATTTCAAATGATGTGTGTCTTTTAGTCCAGGGCTTCTACATATTTTCTCAGCTTTAAATATGTTTGTGTAGAGCACAGCCTATACAATTGTTATTGAAATCTGTAACCAGTCTTTCTTGTTCGCTTTACTGCTTTATAACCAGCGGAAGAAAACAGCTATAAAGGAACTTCAGGTGTCAATCAACTATTGAGCTGCTGCGTGACGCACGTGGGGAGGGCTCCTCCTCTACATATTTCCCCCTTCTCAATGCTGTTTGCTATGAGCGAACGGTGGTGTGACTTTCTCCGAAGCAATTGTTATGGCAATGATGTTCTATCTGAAATGTTGGTAGACACTGTTTTTGTCAATTTTCCATCCTAATTTCTGTGAACTGTTTAAACAGAATAGTTTATGAAATGAGAAATGCTTGAGAGGAGACGTTTTAAAGAGTACGCTCACAGTTGCCGACATTTTCTTACACATTCTGTTGAGAGTTGGATACCTGGAAATAACCAAAAATCGTCCCGAAAAAACCCCTTGACCATAAAAAATATCGTCATATCGATCAACGTTATTTCTATCTAATTACTGACACGTCTCGGGAAAACGTTTCTTATGCTACTTAGATTGAATTATGTCAGATTCATTGCAATAAGATGTAAAATATTGTTGTTATTTTTAAAAAATCCAAATTATTGGAAACATTTCGTCCCGTTTAAACCCCTCAAAATTATAGATATGTATAAATATGTTATTTATTACAATCAATTAACGAAACTTTCTATAACAATGTTTCTCACAGTCCTTTACCACTCTCAACAAAATTTATTCGAAAATATAAACTTTTTTGTCCTTCGACTTTTTCGCCTCACAGAAAGATGCCTTGGTGATATGTAATGAACAAAATACATTTTGTTTCTTAAAAAACAACAAAATATTTATTTGTGAATAGATAATAGGGTCGATAAAGCTTTTTATACTTATTTCTTTGTAAAACGGTGACATCAAAAGTCATTTTTGCAAAAATAGTGATATTTTAGGAAATATATCATGACATTCCGAAAACTAAATTAGAACAGAACGTGTTGATGGCAATAGCATATTCATAGTTTTATTGCTTCACGCATTTCTTCAGATCAAGATTTAGTCAATATAGTATAGAGAGGAGCAAATAAATCAAAGTTAGAAAATATAGAATGTATCTATTGTTTCGTCCTTTTTAGACCCCTAGCAGCTAAAGATAGATAGATAGATAGATAGACATAGATATCGGATTAATGGGTGTAAAAAAGGTGACTTTCTCACTGCGAAATGGGCTTTCAAGGCGTCGGTCGCACCAGTACTGACATCTCGTAGCGCTGTTACGTAACACACTTAGTATAAATAAACCTTCGAAACCACAAGTTGCAAGTTGTACCGCGATAAATCCGTAAGATGGGTAACGCGGGTTAGAGTCAAGAGTACATGGATTAATTTTTTTCTTTCAAAATACATTTCTACATGTTTGTATTTGTTATTAATAATTGCTTTCTTGCATTTTCTGTAAATTAGTGGAGGTTAAGTTAAGTCAGGAAAGTTAAAACACATATAAGATTGGTTTATACGTATGTTCAGTCCAAAGATAAAGCGAGTGAGTGGGTCACGGATCAACAGAACGTGACATACTGCGACCCACCACCCATCGTGACTCACCGATTCACTCTGACTTAACTCATTACGACCCAACGATCTATTCTGCTCAGTGCATTGTAGACAGCTGGTGAATTTACGTATTATTTTCGAGGCATCCTTTTCTTCTTTTTTCATTTGTTTCTATTGAAAAAAAAACTTGAGGCAACATAAGATATTGATATTTGCAAATCTAATAATAGCAATAGTACCTATTTCTTCGCTTTTGAGACCAGTCTGTGAGTTCATAGAGGAGCTAACTACTGGAAATTTTTGTTAAATCACGTGTAATATACGAATTATTTTATAAGTATTTGAATGTAACTATGTTTGCGTGATTATCACATCCTAATCACAAAGTCAAATGAAATGATTTTATTATGTTGTTAGGCTCCAATCCCAACTGGGAAGTTATTATACGCGTATTGCTTTCATTATATTACATATTCTAAGAGTGTCCGAATTTTTGCAAAAAATTTAGTACCTCACAAGCCATTGAACTTCGGTAGCTGAAGCTCAGTATATTAATTGTTTAATATAAATAAACAGAACATGGCCTAGTATGTTTTTTTTTAAATTCTGTTGTATTGAGTGAGTCATTTTCAACTCATTTTCTTTATACTGCCGGGCAGAAGTCTTTGACCAGGTAATGGCAACTGATTTGAAACAAATGCGGAGTATGAGAATTAAATCTGTCATATCTATAGTTTGGTGTATAGAAGAAACAAACTTGTGAATCATTGGTTTAAGAACAACTCATGTTATACGATCAGACAGACAATCACGATATCACTTTGATTTATTCAACAAGTATTTGGAACTTGCCTATTCTCTCCTTCAAAGCTGATATTTGAAGACGATGAAAGATAAGCTAACATTTTAAACCAAGATATTTATATACCTAGTTTCATCTTCCTCTTAGAGCATACATGTTAATAATGTAAGTTTATAAAGCTCCGACTGGAGCCAAGTGCTGTATACAGTATAGTTTAAAATATCATTTCAAGCAGATCATCAGTTTTAATGTAAACACAAGATATTCAAGCTCGATGTCATCATTCTTGAATGAACAAAAGTAATAGAAATTGACTCTTTCCCTCAGTTAATAGCAATATTTCTAAAAATGCTTGGATACGCACTTACTCGTTTTTAATAAGGTTTTAATGTACAACGTTTAATTTTACTAACGTGAAGCACTCTATTTGTTATGTTTTTTTAAAAACCATTTCTCCTCTATTAGGATATGGACTTTAATAAATGTGACGTGACCACAACCCAGTTTGAGGTAAGTGTTAAATATGTTAAAACCGTCACACCAAATGGTTCAACCCTTTACGTTAAACAATGTCTTTTTCATTTGTATAATACAGGCGTAAATTAATAGTATAGTTGTTGTCTTGCAGTCGTAAGTTATTTCTTGATATCAAATATGATTTGTTATGTTTAGTGTACTGAACAATTCATAAAAGAACTTTCTATGTAATCAAGAGTCGCGCAATGAATTTTGTGTGTAAGATATCTATAAGATATTTTGTCTGTCTTACATTGAATATAATTATCGCACTAGTATTAAATTAAGCTCGAATGCGAAAATATTCCTCAGTTTCATTTCTCAACAGACTTTCTTTCCTGTCCAGCCATTGTTTTGTCAAAAGGTTACAAAACACTAGCACCAGACTTTTGCATGTATATACTTTTCTCAGCTTTCTAAAATTTATTTAAATATGTTCCTCAGTACCCTTTTAGTATTGAAAATTTTTTAATATAATATATTACCATTAGCACCTAATTTGAAACGTTCTTCTCATGAAAAGGAGAATTAAACTGATTATATGTAATACAATGTTCAGTTTTCTCATCTTAGGAAAGTTTCAAGCTTTTTCTAAAAAATATCGTAAGTCTTATTTCTTCGTACATTATTTGTTACTGGTGCAACTTACATCACTTTGGTCACGACGTTTATACACGTCACTTTAGTCGAAATTGCTTTTTAGACCCGCTCTCACTCTCCAACTAAAAAAAAATATAATTATTCGTACAGAACCGATGACCCAGAAGTAGCTGAAATGTCAGCGCTAAAACATTTTAATCTACCAAGTCATCAAATATAATTTCACGTTTATTCATATTGTCATACTAGGAGAAATGCTGCAGTTTTGGCCACCATTTGCACAAAAAAGATGAAACAGAACAATGTTTGGATTCAACGGTATTTCTTATAATCTATGTGGCAAGGTTTTCGGACTCGCTTCACTGAAGTTTGACTAAGTCTTATAAGAAATGCATATAACTTATTTTTTCAATAAATCTATGGGTTTATTCTATTAAACAAACTTGCAGTTATTGCAAATGTGTCGATACACACAACTTCACACATCCAGAAAGGTAGCCAACCATAAATTTAGTGAAAAAGAACGCAGAATCGTGTTTCTAGAATCACGTTTCAAAATTAAATGAACATTAATGAAAAAATAGTTTAACGCCCTTCGTTTAAGTCCTTTAGGATTTAGGATTTAGATTTCTGGGGTTTCGAAATCTATGGCTATTTAGCCAGTCACGTTTGAGGGATGATGCCTCTTGGCGAGTACACTATCCGGGAAAGGGAACGAAGGAAGCGGCCTGCGACCTACAATTTAGGTACCACCCCGGAATTTTGCCGGATGTGAATGAGGAAAACCCAGGAAAACCTCATTCAGGATGGCTCTCCCGAAAAAGTTTTACACTTTTTGGACCGAGTGCCACACTGGGAATAGAACCCGGGACAGCTCGCATCAAGTCCTTAAGGCTAAAGGAGTTGAACAATTAATAAAATTAACAAGCTAGTTAAAGTTTCAATTTTTTTCTAACGAGAATCAAACCCCAGACTACATACACCAAAAGCGCACACGCTTGCCACTAGACCAGCAGGAAATGAAACAACTATATTAACAGTCATACAAATTCTTCGTGTGTATGATGATGTTTCGCTTTCTTGAGATTTGTTCGAGTCTTACCGAGTGACGCGTCTGACTGATTCCAGGTCACAAAATGCTTAACCAATTTCACCCTACTTCCCAATACAATGTTCGTTCCAATCCCAACAGGTAAGAATTAACTGTAGTCAGATAGATGCATACTATTTTCTAAAACCGGAGTTCAATTTTCTGGGGGAAGTGATACAGTTCAGTTTCCAGCTCTAGGCCCATGTCTCGTATGGCGCTACGCAACTCAAGTCAACTACTACAAATAATAACATATATTCTAGAATGGGTTCTGCAGATTATTTTGTTCATAATAAACTCCATGTCCAACAGAACAAACATGTATTCATAACAATAAACATTCAGTAAAACCTTTAGAATTATTCATAAATTTTAAAGAAGGCTTTGTTATATGGGCTTCTACCATAAATAGGTTCTAGCAAGCAAAGTGTGTTGTTTTTGAGGTTTTAGTTTGACATTAAAGATGAGTAACTACATTTGTTAAATGTTGACGTTACTTTTCTTCCTGAAATATATACAAAGGAAAATATTTCTCGACATATAATACAACACATAGTAATAATGTAATTATGTATGGTAATTTATAGACAAATCAGGAAGCAGGAGCTGACTCAATAGTCCACACCCCGGCGTTATTGGTAGTTTGGTCATTTGTAACGACAATTTTAAAACTGTGGAATTTGAAACTTGTGTAGAGATCTTCAAAATTTAAAGTTCTTAATATATATCAGATTCTATGGATAAACAAATTCAAGTTATATACTTGAAAGTGAAGTGTCCCTACTTATTGAATAAACTTGTGTTTTAGCACATAAAGAAAAATATTTTTCCCTAAATTTCAGTACCTTGCACTTCATTGCAGTTTACTTTATTTTCAATCATTATTTAATTTATTATGAGGTTTGTCATATTATCATCCATATTTGCACCTATATTCATTTGTTTCAATTGTTTATGTAAAGAAATGTGGCGTAGTGACATTTTGACCTGCGCTCTCTCTTTTGTTTAGAACTAAATATAAGTGTCTTATACCTAAAGAAAAATGATGTAATTATATTTAGTTCCAGGAATGAAAATGATAAAAGGCAATGTGCTGACCACACTGAGAATAACTGAAACCCATCTCCTTGTCCATAGCTGTTTATGGATTAAAATTGAAAATAATTCAATTTACGTTTCAGCTGTGAACCTCGTCATAGTTTTTATTAATATTAGAATTAGGAATTTTTACTTTACGTTTGTAAAATTATACTTCATCTTCTTTGCTTGGTAACAAGAACTACAAAATTTACACAGTGTTCAATCAATTACAATTGTAATCATATTTTTCTTTTAGCTGTTGTCCTACCTAATCAAAGAGAAAAACACACGCAAAGCACGAAGATGTTTCGAACACGGATTGCCTGGGTGGTAGTTCTGTACGGATCCAATGAACTACGGAATAACGTAGCAGAAAATCAGTGCTCTGTAAATATAAATTGCTAATATTCGTTTCAAACTTATAAAAGAAAGTACCTGTTTCGTCTTTCTATTAAAGTTTACGATGTTTCTATCCTCTCCTGTCTGAGCTGCAAAACAAATGATATTGCATTTATCGATGTATGGTTATGGATTGGTCCTTTAAAACATTTAATTAAATCGAGAAGTGATAGAAAAATGCTATTATGAGGAAAAACAAGCATTTTTTGTGACAGATGATAATGCTACTTCAAGTTTGATTATTGAATTCACCTAGCTTGAAAATCGTTTCGCACTGTGAAACGATACTCACTTTTAATTTTTGGTATTGTATTGATAACTCGGGTAATATATGCAACGAGTTGACAATTTTAGCCATAGATTTTCACTATGATCCTACCACTAAGAACAGTACTGTCGTTTGGTTCGTTTTTCAGACAGTCATGTCCGTTTTAACTACAGCAAGCCCTTGCTATTCAGACATTTACCTTGCGTACCTGACACATTTTGATAACAACCAATCACTTGTTCATAAGCAGAAACATTTTGTAAAATTTTAAACTCTTTTAAATTGATTATGGTAGGTGTCATTCTGGGAACAAAATGTTTTTTTAAAGAAACATTTTTCTCCTTACTTTCATTCGTATGCAATAACTTGCCGACATCTATCATGCACTAATTGTATTGTAAATAAATAGCTTGAAATGTTCAGTGCTAAAGCCTGCGATTTGTCACTGTGATGCCTTAAGTTCGAACTCGATGGGTCAAAGATTTGGTATGTTATGATAAATTCCGCAATGCATTAATAATTATATAAAATACTTACAAAAAAAAACAAGTAATTTGTATATATATATTCATACAACTATTTTAGGGTATAAACAATTGCTGTTTAAAATATACATTTGAGATACGGTGAGTGTTTACAGAACGACGGCATGTTATTTTGAATATTACATACAAATTATCTAAAAGAGGGATTGGCATGACGTATGTGTTGTGTATTTGGCTGATGCAACACACTTCAGATTTTGTCGATAGACGTAACTATTGCAACCGGAAGTAATGGTAACTTCGAATCACTTTCTATTTTTGTATATTGTTGTCGATAGCCATTGGATGTTACCTTAATATGCTGATTCGTTTGTAAAAGTACGTTTCTCACTATCTGTTACTTTTGATTTCTATACTGATAAACGTTGAAATGGGAAATGGCTAATTTTAATCCTTTCCAATCTGAATAGAGTTTCAACGGAAAAGATTGAATCCATCCTTGAAACGCTGAAATAATTGCAGAAGGGCACATATTTATAGCATTCCCCGTTCTTGCTCTATGGGAATAAGTATTGACAACGGAAGTAATAGCAAATTTGACACCTTTCGTTTTAAACAGAATATCAAAGGGGTAAAATAAGAAATATTCTTAACATATAAATCGAATGCAAGAAACAACATTTTGATAGAATTTTAGCATTTGTGATCTACGGAGACCAGTATTGCTTGTATATAGAATAATAAAACAGAATTACGTCCGTCTTTAACAGTATTTTGATAGCCATTATATTGACAGACTGATTGAGAAACTGATTTGTTAGAATAAAACTGCCTCTCGCTATGTGTTATCAATTTTGTTCTACGGCAATAAGGGTTAAAAGGTATTGAAACCGTAAATAATAGTAAACTAAACCACTTTTGGTTTTTTGTAGAGTAATGATAGTATGTGTGTAGTAATGATATGTTCGGAAAACTCTGCTTCTTGTTGCCTTTTATCGTTTTCGTTCTATAGCGATACACGTTGAAACCGAACTCGGATAACTTCAACTACTTCTGGTTTGAATAGGTATTAGTGGAAAATATTCTGGGTATTCTCAATTCTCGGAGGAACATTTTCTTAGGACCCTGAATTGATTGTAAAAAGTCGTATCTTCATATCTCCTATTGTTTTTATTTTTGCAAGTAAGAGTTGAAATAGGAAGAAATAATTTGAGCTCCTTCCTGTTGATCATAAAAGAGCCATACCCTGATATCTACTATTGTTTTGATCTATGGAAATAAGAATTGAAATAGGAAGTAAGGGTGTTGACAATAATTATGGTATGTTGACTGGAGACACTTAATCGTTTGGACCAAAATGTTATCGCTATCTGTTACTGTTTTCGTTCTATGGCGAGGAACATTCAAATAGAATATGGCTAATTTTAACAAATTTTGCTTTGATCAAAGCTGCCACGGAAGAGGAGGCTAGTCTTGACACGATGAATCGTTTGCAGAAAGCCACTTTTTAAAATATTTTCCCATTTTCGCTCTACGGAAAACAGTATTGGAACAAGAAGTACTAGTAGATTTAAACAATTTCCAGTTTTGGTAGAGTTATATGTATAGTAACGTTATGTTTGTTGAGAGGCATAATCATTTACCTGAAACTGCATTTCGCTATCTGCTGCCGTTTGAGTTCTATAGCGATAATAGTAAATTTCTGCTATTCATGGTTTCGGTAGAGTATTTTGAATACTCATGATATTGTCTCAAGATAGTAACTCGTTTTCAAAAATCAGTTCTCGTTCGGTTACCGTTTCATGCTATAAGGTTAAAGGTTGAGACTGGTATTAAACCGGAAGTAATAATAAGTTTAAACCATTTTCACTTTTTTAAAGTATTGTGGATGATTATGATATGTTGCCTATAAACACTCAATTGTCTACAGAAAACGTCTTCTCCCTTTATGTTGCCTTTTTCATCTATGGGTTATATGTAAGAACTGGGAATACATAATTTGAACCACTTCTGACTTGAATATAGAGTTAACGGATGAGATGTAACGTATTCTTTACATGCAGAATAAATGGCATAAAACAAGTTCTCGATACAATTTACTGTCTTTGCTCTGGTATCTGCTCGGATTTACCCACTCTATAAGACTTCGGACTTTTATGCACAGCATAGTTTGGAAGTTTAAAACCTGTCATTGGTTCCATAAATATTGTTAACACTAACATATCAATGATACTCTTATGTATAGTTCAAAAAGTTAGCCGTAAAATTTATGCCAGATTGGAGGGAGTTGTGGGAACGCCTCTTGGCATATCAGATTTGCGGATGTTCAGGTAAAACGAATATGATCTTCCTATTTTCCATCGGGTTATTAATGCATAGTTCATTTCTACTGTATATAAACTTCACGGACAAAAGGGACTAGTGTCTCCATGAAAAGCAATTTGTTGTTTCTTCAAGGTCAATACAGCAACAAAATAACTAATACTAGGAGTACACGCAACCCATTACTTCGATAGAAGAGACAGATACAATGGACATGTTTACGTCTTGCTTAATGCCTCCGGCACTTAGTAGAAGACTTAACTGAGTGGAAGCAACACAGCAACGTTCTATGCGAAAGAACCCTGTGCTATGTAGAAATGCTTTGTGTTGTTCTATCTGTTGTGCGTAAGAAATACGAGTTTGTTTGTGCTGTCCGTTTGGGGCCTGGGGATCAGACGAGTTGGCCGAATTTTACTAAATTTTGGTCACGGATAGAAGGACTAATCGTTTTTTTAAATTCAAACTAGAGGTCTCAGGGAAGGGGGCGTTTACCGGGACGTAAACATATTAGAAAATGACCGATATTTGTGTCCAATTCATAGTTTTCGCGGTCCTTGAGATCAATGGTGACACTTCTATTAGCGATAACTTTCAAATGCATCCCAATCGCCTGGGGGTCAGAGGCGTTCTTTTAAATTTTGAACCAGGGGGTCTCATGGTGCGTTTACCGGGGTAAAATAGTAGAAAATGACCGATATATTTCGTTTCGTTGTTCAGTTTCTTCACATAGATATTTTATCTGACCTATGTAAAAAGTGGGTACTTCAGCTAGTTATTAATAAAGGCAACAAATAAATTATTAGTAATATACAGGGTGGCCGAAAAGTAGGTATACAGTACCGTACTGATCAGCTCATTGCATTTTATATAATTTCTTATTTTTATGCATTAGGTAGACTGTTTCTTTATTATTTGTTTTTAATATGTTTTTACATACATCTTAAGCTCAGAAGAGTCGAAGCACATAAACTCATAAACGTATGTTATATTTGATCAATGCAGAGGCGTATGCCTACTTTTAGACTAAGTGAAAAGATAGGAATGTATTTTGAAAGAAAGAAAAAAGTGTAAACATACATAACCGTATTTGACTTTATACAATCTATCCAAAACCATGGTCACTAAGATAATAAGATGGAAAAGCAAAAAAGGTTTTAATAATAATAAATATCAACATATAAAAATATACTTTCAAACAAAAACCCTCCCCTGGCAGAACTTGTTTACTCCAGACGCCGAATAGTTAACCAGAGTTAGAGTGGGTCAGTGTGTCGAATTTTTTGAGTGGGCTGTTGGTCAACAGCATGCAAACCACTGCGACCCACCACCCACCATCACTCACTGTGCTCACTGCATTGTACACAGTATCTTCTGAAAAACTTATTTCTACACCATCGACCCTAGGCATAGAAACTAAAAACATGTTTCTCATTGGTTACAGTTTGCGATTCCCCAAACCTTCTAGTATTATAGTAGTAATAGAAGAAAATTGCCATTTTGTTGGAATTGAAGAATATTGAAAAAGCAGTTGAGGTTAAATTTATATCATGGCAGTCAGTGTGGAACAAAACGAGTCTTGCGGGGCTTCTAATCTGTTCCTACTACTTCTACTACTCGTACTATTACTACTACTTATACTGTGGATTCGTATAGCAAAACAGCACATGTAACTTAACTAAAGCACTTTTTAAGTATTATTTAAACCTTATTTTAAAAATTAAAAAGAATCAAATTAAAAAATTAAAAAAATCAAATTAAAAAAACCTTGGTGGGTCAGTCCAAGTCGATATGTTTGGTGGTTCAGTGGTTCATGGTGGCTGGTGTTCAGAGTGATTCACAGTGGGTCACAAGGTGAGAGTGGGTCACGGTGGATGGTGGGTCAGTGTGTCGTGGTTCACGGTGTGTGTGTGTCACTGGATCTGAGGTCAAGTTTTCATTGATACATGCCATCCACCAATCAACCTTTAAAATATTGTTTTTTTTTCTATTGGATTTACATTGCGAATAAGTGATATTGGAACAAAATGGCATTGGATTCGGTTATTTAATTCGAATAAGATCTGCATGTTAAACACCACAATCCCTTCGAGAAAATTTCGGAGGGCGGGACAGTAATCCGCATGGTCGAAAGAAAGGAAGAAATGTGTAAAGATACATATATGACTGTCTCGAAATGGCGTGGATCAATGAAAAATCGATCCAAGACCCACCATTCATGGTGATTCAAGATTCAACGTGACCTACAGGGCACAATGACGAAAAACCCACCGTGACCCACTCAAACCCACCACCCACCGTGTACCACCATGACACATTCTGAGCAACTCCGTTCCACCGAAACCCATCGTCATCAACTTTGACCAATGATTCACGCTATCCTCTCTACTGAATAAAGTTTACACTTGTTACAAATCAAGGCTGTGAAATTATCACTAATCAGAGTTTGAATTTCTACGGTTCAGCGCTCAAGCACTGTTTTCTTACAATACCAGTGGATATGGTCTTTACGATATACAATGGTAAAGTGTTTTTCATAGGCCAAATTGTAATGAATTTAAATTTAAGTATCTTTGTTGACTTGCAGACATTCTTCAGCAGAAAATAGGACGAAATTTGAAAGTCTCAAATCAAGGTAAAGTAAATCAAATAAAGAGAAGTGTAAAGTTGTACATATAATTAAGCGTCCCACACAAGTTTAAAATTCCCACGTAACTAAGTTTACAGTACAAATTTAATGTCCATTTTCCTCACGGTGATACGCTTATGCTCTGAACGCTCCATATAATAAACACAAGTATCAGTAATTACTATAATAAGAAACAGTAGATATAAAATGCCAAACACTGTGTTTTTTATTTCTCAATAATTGCTTTTCTATTGGATTCCGAACTATTATAATTCGTTTTCGATTATTTTTAGAAATCAACTCTATATATAGATAAAAAACCGCAATAAAAGAGAGTTTTAAAAATGATATTCAGATTGGGGTCTATGTATATGGCAAATGTCATTACAGTTAACTTTGCAGTTTGGTCATGATGATCACACACATATAGTTATATTCAATCTTTTATACAACGTTTCATATATTACACGTGATCCTATTTTTTTCTAGTAGTTGCCTCCTCTAAAAACTCACAGGCTGTGTCTGAAAAGTCAAGAAGTAAGTCCTGTTTCTATTAATACAATTGCAAATATGGTCAATTGATTGAAGTTCTGCAAGAGTGCCTGAAATTCTTTCTTCAATAGAAACTAACGAAGAAAGAAAAAAGGATGAACCTGAAAGTAAAACGTACGCAAATTCACCAGTGCTCAGAAGAAGCTTTCTACAATGCACTGAGCAAAATGGGTCATTAAGTCAATGGGTTAGAGTGGGTCACGTTGAGTTGTGTGTCGCAGTGAGTCGCACCCTGTTGACCCACGACCCACTTACAAATCTCGATTCAATTGACCCACTGACTCACTCCATCTCTGGACTGCACGCATGTATATAGTAGTCATATATTTATCTTAAACTTCCTGACTTTACTTAACCTCCACTAATTTAAATTAATCCACAAATAATTTAATGAAACAGTTATTAATAACAAGTAAAAACATATAAAATTTATTTTGAAAAAAGAAAAAAATCAAAGTGAACCAGCCGAGATTTGAACCAGAGTTGCTCCACTCAACAATCAGACACCTTACCGAGACTTACCTACGGCAGAACTTGTTACTTTTGGTTTTGAAGTTTTATATACATTGCGTGTGTTACGTACCAACGCAACGAGATGTCATTACTGTTGGAACGACCTCCTTCAAGATCCATTTCGTAAACATACGAAATAACTCTTTTAATTCTGAAACACAATATATATAAGAATGTGTGTGTGTGTGTGTGTGTCTGTATACAAAGAACATTTGTGATTCAGATTTAGAAGAGTAAACGTGTGTGTGTTGATCCTCTTTCGCGTAAAAACATTGGTGTTCAACGCTAAAATCTTGAGTGTAAGCTGTGAACAAAGTGTGATACCGGACGTTCTTATTAGAGAGTTGTAATTAGTCCGTTGTTTTCACTTCACATTTGTAATAGTGAGAGTGTGCCTTTGTGGGTGCTTGATCCGTTGGATGGCCAGAGCTGTGAATAAGTGTTATCATCAGACGATTTTATTAAAATAGGTAAGTAAAAAAATATATTATTAAAAATATTACGGTCTATGATTATCCCTGAAAGAATAAAACAATATGTTAGGTCTTCATTTAACTATAAATGTACTCCAGACAGTGTATTTACTTTTCGTTTCCGTATTTGATAATGAGATGAAAATCTAACGTTAAAAACACGTACATATAAGCGAGTCTGTATGATGTATGATGCTTCTTCTTGTTCCACGTTGAATACTGAGAAAATGATGAGATGGAATTCTTGAATGTTTTCTGACTCGCATTGCAATTAGATTACATCTGACGTAAGAAATGTCTGGAGACTTGTATAAAGGAGATAGTTAATGTACTGGTAAACCCGTATCATTTATACTTTAACGTTAAAATATTATAAAAAGAAGAGGTGTATTATGTGTTTTAGTTTTGATAATATCATGCATACCTGTCTGTTTTCTGTCTGTAAATGAAATCTTTGAACAATGAAATGAAATCTTTGAGTTTTACGTTCCACCGTTATGCCAGCAAGGCTATTGGGAAATCTTTGAGTTTTACGTTCCACGGTTGGAAATCTTTGAGTTTTACGTCCCACAGTTACGTCGGCTATGCTAATGGAGACGATGATGATGATAAATGAATGAAATGTCGGAACGGAGAAAGTGAGAGGAAATTCACGTACACGGTGTTTGTCCATCAGAAAGTTCACTTGATTGGACCAGGATTTTGAACCTGGGACCTTCCATGTATACGGTGTTTGTCCACCACAAAGTTCACTTGATGGAACAGGATTTTGAAACTGTGACCCCATACACCAGAGGTGAACGCTCTACCACTGAACCGCCGAGGCCCCTGATGAAAAGGTATCGAAATATAGTCAGAAACGTGCCCCCCTCGAGCTAAGATCGAATCAAGGACCCCCAAGTACTAACTCATCGTGTCCCCCTAAGTGAATGATGATAGAATAAAAAATATGGACTGACAGAAACAATGAAATGTAATCTGTGAGTTTTACGTCCAACGCATATGACGATTATGTTAATGGGAAATCTTTAAGTTTTACGTTCCACAGTTATGTCGGCTATGCTAATGGAGACGGTGATGATGAGAAATGAATGAAATGTTGGAACGGAGAAAGTGGGAGGAAATTCACGTACACGGTGTTTGTCCACCACAAAGTTAACTTGATTGGAACAGGATTTTGAACCTGGGACCTTCCATGTATACGGTGTTTGTCCACCACAAAGTTCACTTGATGGAACAGGATTTTGAAACTGTGACCCCATACACCAGAGGTGAACGCTCTACCACTGAACCGCCGAGGCCCCTGATGAAAAGGTATCGAAATATAGTCAGAAACGTGCCCCCCTCGAGCTAAGATCGAATCAAGGACCCCCAAGTACTAACTCATCGTGTCCCCCTAAGTGAATGATGATAGAATAAAAAATATGGACTGACAGAAACAATGAAATGTAATCTGTGAGTTTTACGTCCAACGCATATGACGATTATGTTAATGGGAAATCTTTAAGTTTTACGTTCCACAGTTATGTCGGCTATGCTAATGGAGACGGTGATGATGAGAAATGAATGAAATGTTGGAACGGAGAAAGTGGGAGGAAATTCACGTACACGGTGTTTGACCACCACAAAGTTAACTTGATTGGAACAGGATTTTGAACCTGGGACCTTCCATGTATACGGTGTTTGTCCACCACAAAGTTCACTTGATGGAACAGGATTTTGAAACTGTGACCCCATACACCAGAGGTGAACGCTCTACCACTGAACCGCCGAGGCCCCTGATGAAAAGGTATCGAAATATAGTCAGAAACGTGCCCCCCTCGAGCTAAGATCGAATCAAGGACCCCCAAGTACTAACTCATCGTGTCCCCCTAAGTGAATGATGATAGAATAAAAAATATGGACTGACAGAAACAATGAAATGTAATCTGTGAGTCTTACGTCCAACGCATATGACGATTATGTTAATGGGAAATCTTTAAGTTTTACGTTCCACAGTTATGTCGGCTATGCTAATGGAGACGGTGATGATGAGAAATGAATGAAATGTTGGAACGGAGAAAGTGGGAGGAAATTCACGTACACGGTGTTTGTCCACCACAAAGTTAACTTGATTGGAACAGGATTTTGAACCTGGGACCCCCATACACCAGAGGTGAACGTTCTATCACTGAGCCACAGAGGTCCCTGATGAAAAGGTGTCGGGAGTTGATGTCCCCCTGTTCATACGCGTGGGAAACTTTTAACCTAAATTTGGCCCTAAACTGGCCTAAACCAGTATGTTGCTATGCTGTAATAAGGAAGTATACTCCTGGACGCCTAGCAGGTGTAAAAAAGAAGATGAAACATGCCTTTTTTCGTCTCCTCATCTTATATTGTTTAGTTATTTGGGGCCCCGCCACTCCCTGCTCCTCCTGGAAAGCCGAATATGTCGGAGGCAAGTTTCAACAAGCCTTTAGTTGTTATGTTCATAGCCTTTTACGGCTACCACAGAAGCCCGTGGGAAAATTTTGTGTTGGTTTGTGAGAAACGGGGCATTGAACACTTGAAAGCATTATAGTGCTTCGAAATGAAGAGCTTCGAACAATGTATATCATATGCTAAGCTAAAATCAATACGTGAAATTCTTTTTTTTTTTTCATGCAAGGATTAATTCAACTCTAAATCGTGAAGTACTGGTCTTGCGTTCGATTCCGATGAGAGAGCTTTCAAAATGAAAACATTTAGTGTTCAGGTTCGATTCTCGATGAGAAAGCATTGAATATTTTAAGACATTAAGTATGCTCTTCGGTTTCCCAGGAGGAACGAGTCGGGGAAAGACGAAGACCAATCTAATTGGAGTGCTTCGATCACTAAATATCAATGGATTGGGGTAAAGGTCTAAAATAACTAACCTATACTATGCAAAATAGCTATTCAATACATAACGAAAAGACGAATATCAATCAATCAATTGGGAAGCTTCGATCGTGATAACTGATAGGACTCTGATGAAAATCCGATAGCCGTCCAAGATTATGAGCATCCAAGACTATGAGCGAAGCAACACCCGGTTCCCACAACAAACATAACGAAAAGACGAAAATCAATCAATCAATCAATTGGGAAGCTTCGATCGTGATAACTGATAGGACTCTGATGAAGATCCGATAGCCGTCCAAGATTATGAGCATCCAAGACTGTGAGCATAGCAACACCCGGTTCCCACAACAAACTTAACAAAAAGACGAAAATCAATCAATCAATTGGGAAGTTTCGATCGTGATAACTAAAAGGACTTACACGAAGATCCGATAGCCGTCCAAGAGTATGAGCATCCAAGACTATGAGCATAGCAACAGCCGGGGACATGTATAAACATTTTCGACTGACTTGCACATCATCGCAACCGATTTCCCCAGAGGAACGAATCAACTTAATGTCTTAAAGTATTGAATGCTTTGTCATCGAGAATCGAACTCGGGCACTAAATATGCTTCCATTTTGAAAGGTCTCTCTCACAGGAATCGAACACAATACCTGTGCTTTACGATTTAGAGTTGAATTAATCCTTGTATGAAAAAAAGAATGCTTTCTCATCGAGAATCGAACCCGGATCCCAAACGATCGTGGTCTTTCGTAAGTGTATGGTACATGTATAAACAAGATGAAACATGATTTTCTCTTAGTCATCTCTTCCTCCATCATGCATGTGTGCACAGATATATGTATGCATAGTGTCATTAGTCTCTGTTGATCATCTGCTGAAATAACATGGCTGTGTAAATCATAAGTTACTTTATAATATTGACTTCCATAGATTTCGAACAAAATTGAACATAGAAACGTAAGCAAGATTTCATTTAAGCAGACGATTAAAAAAATACGAATAGTGGAAGATTAAGAATGGAACTGCGACCAAATTCTGTATCTGAAAGGATACTATTCCAACAAATGCCAGAATTACCATATAGTGGTACATATAAATGTTTTGCCCCTCAATATAATCAGTATTGTAGAAAGGAATTACGTTTAAGAACATTCGAACATTGGCCTATTTCATCAAAGCAATGTCCGGATCAATTAAGTGATGCTGGATTTTTTTACACGAACAAAAGAGACCAAACTATATGCTTCTATTGTGCTGGTGGATTAACAGATTGGACTGATAACGATGTTCCATGGATAGAACATACGAAATGGTTCCCAAATTGTCCATTTCTTTACCTTAAGAAGGGATATATGTTTATTAAACAAATACAGCAAAAGTGCTCTGATATGGATATATTTCGTAGTGCTCCGAATGATGATATACATAAAAATGCCAGTAAAAGTTGCAATAAGGACCTTAATTGTCAATATGGTACAATTTGAAGTCAAATTTGAATAAAGTTCCATTACATACTTTTTCTTTGTATATAACTGTAAAAAAGTACATGTACATATTCTAAAGTTATCAAAACAATATGTATTTATACAAATAATTTACGTATGTGCTATTATGTATAACCTCCAGATGCATTAGCATCGTATTTGGAAAAATGGAAATATATGTTTAATATATAAAGGAATGAAGATTAATTTATCTGGACGTAACATGCACGATCTTGAATTTACTGAACTGATATCATAATCGTAAGTGTATAGGGCATATATAAACAAGACGAAAAATGGTTGTCTCTCCTCCTTGTCATATTAAATGGTGCATATCGTCTTAATTTAATGAAAGCCAAATTAATGTGTATTGTACTGAAAAGTGGCGCATTTGAATAAGTGAATCGTGTTGGTAAAGGCCTTGTATTTGGATTTAAGTGAAATTTAGCAGAATGGGAAAACTTGTACATTTGATTCCACTTGTTTTCAGACTACAAACAAAAAACTCATAGATTAAATTATGACTGATTCATTTGATAGTGTACAAACACAGTCAAGTTTGACGGAAAACGAACTCTAAAGTTGATGGGTGTTAATGAAGTGGACTTCTGTTCATAAAGAAGCAGAAAATATTTTTCATTTATACTGAGCAGTGTAGTACTAATTGTAGTGCATTTAATAATAATAATAATAATGTAGTGAAATTGAAATCTTTTATTATTTTCACATAAAATTTGTATTTTGTGATCGATCAATACGTTTAAATATGGTAGGATTTATAAATTAGTATACTAATGTTGTTGTTATTCCGATACTTCTCTTTTAGGAATTAAGAAACTTCATTTAGAATAAGAAAAAAAAATATTTTTTTCAGTGTAGTGATTTTAGTGCAAGTGGTATATTTTATACATTTCTGATTATGTATCATTCATTAGTTCACTAATAGTTTACGTTGTATTAAAAATCGTATTTGAATTCATTCACCAATAAAAAACTAATTGAAGAGAGAAAGAGAGAGAGAGAGAGAGAGCTATTAGGTTTAGATTTAATCTTGTACATTTGTTTGGAAGTTTTACATTTTAATAAAAATAAAAAGAACGAAAAATCATCTCAGACGTTCCTTAGGTAGAATCACCTCGAGCAGGAAATCTTAATTTTGTGAAAAGTTACGTACCAAATTCATCGTTTGAATATTATTATTATTATTATTATTATTATTATTATTATTATTATTATTATTATTATTATTATTATTATTATTATTATTAATTTGGGGTAGTAGATTCGTTACCTTATGATATTAAGATTTTGTACACAAAAATCTACTTTGGTTAGGCAGCTGAGACCGAATTTGGTACTTCATGATTTAGGGTTGAACTAATCCTTGCATGAAAAAAAGAATTTTACGTATATAGTACCAGGATGGCAACTAAGTCCCTGCCGTTTTGATAATAACATGTCTAAATGTCTAAAGCACAACTATTTTTAAACTATCACTTACATAAGCGACATGCTTCATAATTGATAAACATAATTGTAGGAACACGATGAATAACATTTATCAAGGTGCTGAAACCTCAAAATACTATTACTTGGGTAAACTAGTATTGCCAACGAATCGACAAACTTTTCGGTACGAAAAGAGATAAGTCGCAAATCGACAAGTACATTTTTCAAATTCGAAATGAAAAGAAACATACGAGACTCATAGGCAATACTAGTTCACTCAAGTTTTAGTCCTCAGACACTGTTTTAATGTTTCATGTGGCATATATAAAAACTTTAAATTGATATAGTAATTGCACGAACACGATGTATTTTCAAATTCATGACAATACAGAAACATACGAGATTTATGAGCAATACTAATTCACTCACATCCGAGACTTATGAGCAATACTAGTTCGCCCAAGTTTTCGATGAGGAAGATGTCGACATTAGACAAACTTTACAGAAAAATCGGAATATTAAGGAATGGTGGTGATCTGACCTAGAACACACCGTTTCATTAAAATAAACGAAAAACAGGAATGAACATGAATTGTACCTCAAATGATGTGTACGGGTTCGGTTTCAATTACAGTTCCCATGAAGTGAACTTTGTGGTGTACAAACATCGTGTGTGCGTGAGTAGCTTTTATGTTTCTATTCCATAGATTTTTTTTTCTTAACTTCTTATTCAAAGATCCATAAGATAGGTTATTTCTTATTTAAATGCTTCTTTCAACATTCCTACTTTATCTTTGTTTTTAAATCACGTTCACATTTTATGTTTTATCTAATAACTACAAAGATATAAAAGTAGAAACAAAATGTACAAATGAAGGGGGATTGAAATATTTATTATGAAGATCTAAAGCTGAAACCTCAAAATACTATTACTAGGGTAACTAGTATTGCCAACAAAACGAGAGAAATTTCTGGATACAAAAAGAGGCAAATCTCAAATCGATAAGTACATTTTCAAATTCGAGATGGTACAAAAACATCCGAGAATCGTAAGTAACACTGGTTCAGTCAAGTTTAGATCCCAAACACTGTTTTAATGTTACATGAGGTATATATATATATATATATATATATATATATATATATATATATATATATATATAAATTTTAAATTGGTAAAGTAGTTATACGAACACGATGCATTTTCAAATTCAAGACGATATAGAAACATCCAAGACTTATGAGCAATACTAGTTCATCCAAGTTTTAGATCTCAATCACTGTTTAATGTTACATGAGCTATGTACAAATTGATAAAAGTAATTGTACGAACACAACAAATAACATTTATTAAGGTTCTTTGAATTCTTTGAGTCTTACGTCCCACAGCTATGCCTGCTTCAGAAACCAGAGGAAATCCACGTACATGGTATTTGTGCATCACAAAGTTCACTTGGCGTGAACAGGATTTTGAACCTGGGAGCTTCCATGTACACGGTGTTTGTCCACCACAAAGGTTCTATCCATGGAGCATCGTTATTTGTCCAACACAAAGGTTCTATCCATGGAGAATCGTTAGCAGTCCAATCTTTTAATCCACCAGCACAATGGAAGTTTTATTGTAGAAGCTTCTTATGTGCTAGTTTTATTGTAGGACTTACATTAATCTACATTAGACAGACATAGGGTCTTTACATGATGTACAAACCTATTACATTTTAGGTTTGAGGAGTGTGGTGCCTCAGTGGTAGAGGCCTTACAATCAGTACTTTGGGGGTCACTGATTCGATTACAGTTCGAGTCGTGTGGACTTTCTGACGAACAAACACTGTGCTTGTGGGGTTTTCTCGGAGTTCTTCCGTTTCCCGTTCATTTCATCATTTCATTCATTTCTCATCATTACCGTCTCCTTTAGCGTAACCGGAATAACCGTTTAACGAAAAACTAAAAATGGGACATGTATAAACATTTTCGAGAATAAAATTAGCACATAACAAATTTCTACAATCAACAACAGCCAAATATTCTCTCACAAAAGTGCAAATGAAGTGCGTACTCAAAAAAACATCGTTAAATCCTCGTGACGCTTTTTATGGAGGACGTATGAATGTCATACGTTTGTGCCATAAAGCACAAGAGTCTGAAGGAAGACATTGTCATTTGGAAGCTGTGTCGCAGGTTAGGGAAATTTCTTTCCGGCGCCTTTCACAGTGAAAGGGTTAAAACTGTTAAATTTATATACAGCGGATTAGAACAACGATCCCACGATTTCAAACTTATTGCCTATAACACCTTGGCTATTCTGTCACTACTGCCGAAGTCTCTGAGTTGACAGTAGTGTCGTGAAATGATGGTTGGAGGACTTTCGGTTTGCCAAATGAAGGCTTAAGTAGGCAAGTCTCGGTTAGGACAACCCTTTTGAAGAAATCTTGAGTGTGACACAATATTTCTTTTCTACCATAGAAATCTGTATGTCTTGGAAGACGTTAAATTAATTACGGTGAAACCTAAAAGGAGCGTCTTGAGTGGTAAAATGATGCATTATTATCTGTCAAAAGATTTTTGTCGTGGGTCTATATTTTAGCCCTTCTTGGAATCAATGTTATGAACAATCAGTCCATACACTAATCAACCACTTCGTAATTTAAATATGTTTAACAAAGCTTTTCAAATAGCAGATATGAATACAATAGATATTTCCATTTATTATACTGTTGCAGTTCACATAACAAGCTGTAAAAAGATAAAAAAGAGATCAAAAAATCTTCAGCTTAGCACTTAACGCGTAATACAAGAAAACTATTACAAGTAGTCCCAGATATTATGTTTGTTACAGAAACTTCTATGTTTGTTACAGAAACTTCTGTTGTGTATTGTTGGGTGAGTGTATATCTTACTTGACCACTGAAATAGTCATTAAGTGTCTTTGGTTCGTACCTCCTCCACAACTGTCTTATGCTATTTTCTAATGCTTGTTAAAAAAGGAACCATAAATAGAAGGCAACACTTCATTCATTTCCATTTGGAGCTGACCATGTGATTGTTGTGCTGTTGTGAAACCTAACGTAAACACGTTAAGGACGAATCTTTTACCTTGTATTGATCGTGGTTCAGTGGTCAAGGCGCTCTGCCAGTTTTTGCAGGTCCTAAAATCGGATCAGCGAAGGACAAATAACTTTTTTTACTTTATAATTTTTGGTGTTAATGACCGGCGATAAATTACGTTTTATTATCTTCACATATTCAAAATACTCGGATGTTTCAATACTTGAACTGTTTAATCTTCACCAATAATAATAGTAATAATAATAAACTAATAATAATAATTATTATCTCGTAGAAGATTACAAGCTAGGAGCTTATTATCGCTCAGGTCATACCAATACAAGCAGGAACGTGACATTTGGCAAAAAATATTTCGGTTTTGTTTAGTGATGCCCACGAGAAGAGGAACTTCGAATCTCGTTACTAAAACAAAGCAAACGAAATCGAGACGAGAATGGACATTTCACACTCGAGACGGGAGAAGTCTAACTCAAATTATTGTCTAGCTTTCGAGATGAGAATTGATACGAGACGGAAAGTATAGAAAACATTTCTCATTTTATCCGATTCTCGAAATAGTGTACGTCCACTCTTCACGTAACAATTGCTCGGCAGACTGAGTCTTATACGCTATTTTGTTACTTTGTACTTTTAAGCTAATCGAATTATGATCTGTGTAGTTATTTATGTAGAAAAGCTTTTATAATTACTTCTGCATATCCTAAAGTTAGTTTATTATTAGCCTTACTATTCACTAATATTCAGTTTTTTTTTATTACAGTTATATTCCTTAAAACGTACGGTAGAATACTTTAGTGGAACGCTTTCGTTTAAAGTTTGGGTAGTAGAGTTTTTAGCCTCTACATTAATAGTTACCCAGAATGTATTATTTAAAAAAAAGTTATTTTTAAGTTCAGACGTTTAGAACATTTTGGACTTAACACCTTTTAAGCAGCAAACACATTTTTTTATGACGAATTGTTCTCAAATTGAGCTCCGGGGGTAATCTCTACTTCTGCACCATGAAGAAAAAGTCTTGAAAATGAGTTCGTATACTTGTATGAATTTAGATGGCAACTGTCGCCGAAGTGAATATGGGAGAACTATGAAATGAAGTAAAGAGACACGTGTTATTTTGTTATAAAATTTCAACAATGCAAATGCATTTTATCCGATCCCAAACGGTTATTGCCGAATGTACACAGTGAAACGAGCACTCAGATTGGCCAAATTAAAAAGATTTCAACGGTTTATCCTTCTAGAAGCAATCTTTTTATATACAAACCTTAATGTAAACAAATCACCCCAATCGGCGATTTAACGTATTTTTGGGGGGAAAATTGTGATTCATTTGCGTTCCGTCGCGTCTCTGCCGCAGTTGGGCCAATGCTCATATAATTTTCAAAACGGAAATGGGGAAACCGGGTAGAGTTTTGTAGAAATGTCACAAGTTGCCCATTGGTGGTCGATTATTATTATTATTATTATTATTATTATTATTATTATTATTATTAATGAAGTTATTTGAATTGAATGGTTCATCCTGTACCAAAAACGTTAGGCGCTTTCTTTATGGTTGTTTCAGTCGTAGCCCACTTTGGTCTTTAGCTTGTGTCCCTCTATTTATCCAAGCTCCCTCCAGTGTGCGTTGTTTTGGACAAAAACAGTGGGTGTGTGTTTTTCTCGGGGATCTGTTTCCTCCCACTTTCTCATCATCGACGTCAACTTTAGCTCAGCCGGCATAAACATGGAGCGTAAAACTTAAAAACAAATTTTCGTACGGCTCATGTGAGTTCAGTAGCCGTACTTTCTACATGAAAGTTTACTGGAAAGCTTTCGCTTAACATTTAGCTACTTGTATAGACGTACCCAGGGGGTAAGTCCTGGTGGCACTGACACTTCTCTCTAATCCTGACTATTTTGTAACTTTTACCTAGAGTTAGGGGCGATTTTATGAATTTGAATACAATCTATCCTCATACAGAATGTGTATTCTATATTATTGTTCTTTTCCTTATTCATCATCATCATCATCATATTATTATTATCATTATTATTATTATTATTATTATTATTATTATTATTATTATTATTATTATTGAAGATTTCAGACCTCAACATTACGTCCTATTCCAGCAAGATCGAGGATGCTTTCGGGCTGTATCAGTGGTACACTCCTGTTCACATAAACTTGGAAACTTGTTCAGACACTAAGTCCAAAAAAGTAAGCATAGATCCGTCACAATTCCCTCAGATTTATACAGAGGGAATAGAATTTTCCCTTTTTTATTTATATAGGCGCTAGCTGCATGCAAGCCGTAAATATGCCGCCAGTAGACAAACATCTCGAGCCGCTCTTTCTTCGTAAAAAAAACTTGTCAAACTTCAAGATCGAGAGTTCGAAATTCGGTCTGAGAAGTTTTATTTATTTATTAACATGAAGATATGACGGAATAATTAAAAGCGTAATACTTTCAACATTTGTAAATTGCAAAAGAAATGATTTGATATTAAAATTGGTGTTTAGTGCCTATATTGCATGCTTGTTTTCATTTAGTTAAGAAAAAAATACTTATAAGACTTCTCGGTTTAAAATTTTTAAAATAATCAGTTACACGCCGATGGGTGAAGTTAGACTGAAATAAATACAAATAAGGATACAGATAATGATAAGAGGAAGAAAATAAATTGTTTATTTACAGGCTCTAAGAGTGAATTGCATTATAATAAATACTTTAGAAGGATCAGTGTCTAAGCCATAAGAATGAGCCTTATGTATTCATGAATTGTTTGCTAAACACGTTACGTTCTCAATGCCAGACAGTACGAATCAAGATTGTATACATGTATCGATATTTTGTTGGCATTTCCTCTGTAAAGAAGGTCGTTTCAATTCTAAGACCGAACGAAATGGAGTATCTTTCATGTTATTATACATCAGAAGTATCAATATTGTAAATTTTAAAAATTTACCTACTGATCTGTGTGAATCCTAACCCAGGACCCTTTAATTACGAAACGAATGATCAAGCTACTACTCTAACACGGCTCTGTTAAGCAAGAGGAAAAAACTTGTGCATGTAGCAAATTGCACAAGTTTACGATTCAAAGGTTTTAATAAGTACGAAACACTCTTATTTCGGTAATGATAAAATACTACAGTGCAGAAAGTTTTAATTTAAATTGCAAAAGAAAAGAACACACACAAATACGCAAGGACAAGAAGGAGAAAGCGGTTTCGAGAGTCGTTCAAAATCTTAACTGGAATCCAGTGCTGAAGACCTCTTTCTTTCTTGTTTTTTGATTCACCGAAAATATTTCCGTAATTTGTCTCTATTTTCTACTCGTTTAGACTCGTATCATAGTTCCATTAACCTTGAAAGACAGGAACACGAACACATACATCGAGAACATTTAAAATTTCATAAACGCTCCCACAGGGAATCCAACCTCGACTTTGAACTATCTGATGGGTGGGGTGCCTGGTTCGTTTCCATGGGTGGACAACATTGTGCTCATGGGTTTTCTTGAGACACTCCCATATTCCCGTTTCCTGCCACTATCTCGTTTCACCGATTCTTCTTTCATAATTCGCTTGTTTTAATAATAGTCTCGTATAACCTAACATGCGTAATCGTAGGACAGTAAACGCAAAAAAATATGTCATTTCAATTTCAAACGGTTAACAGAAACCAAACCGAAGTGAAAAACAGTTGTAATTTCCATTGCTCACAACGTGCTCTCACTAAAATATATATAGAAAAAAATTGTAAAATCCTAATTCCATTCAAAAGTGAAACGCCAGATTCATAATACCTTAACCTAAAATGAAATCATTGCATATCATTTCGAAATTGTCCAAAATATGTATGGATATTCTAAAAAGAAGCATTATAATGTCTGTTTTCAAACGAAACTGAACCATATTACAGATCGGATTCAGAAATAAATCTACACATTCTGTTTGAACCTTAAACGGAACTGAAACCAGTTAATCGGGTTTTGGAAATTGTCTAGTAGCTAGACTGTAGTTGATGTTTCTATTATCTCGTGAAATCAAATGCCATTATGTAGTTGAAATTTGGAGATAAAGCCCCTATAATTCTTTATTTTCAACCATATATATATATATATATATATATATATATATATATATATATATATATATATATATATATACAGTGTGCGGAAAAGGTCCTGAAACGGTCCAATATCTCGCGAAGTATAAAGATCAGGAAAACAAAAATAACACGTGTTAAATTGGCTTTAAAAATCTATCCAACGATACCAAACGCAATCCCCTATCCCCACACCCTTTGGGTGCGGAGGGTAACTGTAAAATTTTAAAAGGGAACACTAATTTGTTTTTACATATTTGGATTCCACAGAATATGTGACAGGAAAGGGACCCAAATTTGAAAAGAGTGTGTTCGCAGATGGCACTTGAATCGACACACAATAAAAGATGGTGCAGCAAAACGTTATGAAAATGCGAACTGTCAGTCCCACAGAGTATGATGAAGAGATGCCACATTTTCATAACGTTATGCGTTCCTTTTCTGTGTGTGTGTCGATTCAAGTGCGATCCGTGAAGACACTGTTTTCAATTTTGGGTCAAATCACTGTCACTTTTTCTGGAAAATCGAAATGTGCAATCAAAAATTGTGATTTCCATTTAAAATTTTAAACTTAGCCCGCGTACCTCTATGCTTCCGTAATTACCAATACGTTTGCCGTACAGAAGAGTTAGGGACGAAGTTTTGTTATGCCAAGTGCATTGTATTTGAATAAGATTCATTGATGGATTCACGAATCTTAGAAGTAAAGGTTTTTTTCTTTCCAGCCTGCAGACTTGAATTCTATTCGTTACTGTTTACTAGAGTTGAACACTATTGTAACTCGCAGCTTCACGCACAATCCGAATCATTTATCCTATCGCTAAGAAGCGAATCCGAATTCCCGCGCCTCGGAAAGGACTGACGTAACTGTTTATTAAGTGGCAATCGAAGACAGGTATTCCGCGCCCAAAGAGAATGGCTAAGATTTGGGAACTAAACAACGGTCTGCAGCAGGTTGTTGCAGTTTTTTTCTTATCACAATCGAACATAGGTCCGAACAAAAAAACTTTTCAAATATGTTTCATTTGTCATAGCATTGGAAGAAAGTGGATTAGTTAAAACTCTCCCGAGAAAGATTCTACTTATAATACTTGGATATAACGATATAAACACATATGACATGAAGATGTAGTAAATATTTTTTTCAAACACTTCCATCTACCATAAAATTAACGGGAAGAGAAGCGTTTCCCGTGTGTGCGGTGTACACTCCTGAACATATGAAATTTTGGTTTTCGGAAGTAACCTATTAATTCGAAAGGGTTGAAAATAAATATTTATGACAGATATTATCATATTTTCAGAGGCTGATCATAAAAATTGAGAAAAGCTAACATTTAATCATTTAAACGTAAGAGTCTGGTTAGAATCCGTATTTAGCACGTTAAAATGGACATCAAAAACTAATTCCTTAGGTCAAATTGATATAAAAAGCGTATCAAATATGATATATTTTGAACATTTGTTTTTTCTAGGTGTTGAGTAGTAATTGGCACATTTGTTCACTTTATAGAGATCATTAAAACTGACGATATTTATCGTTTTCATGGGCGGCATAACTTTATTTCCCTGTACTAGCTAGAGTATGCGACAGATGACCAAACTGAGTAGAGTTTGACTCGGAATGGTGGTAGAACTATATACCAGTAAAGTTTATTTGATAATTTTGAAAATTGTTTACCGATGTATCATGGCGGATGGTCCATATTACATTTTTGGTTGTACCTGCTAAACTAGTAGATATAAAGAGTAAAAAGACATACCCGTGATTCATGGGATCTAACAATAGCAGGGGACAACTTATTACGCTTTATTTACCCTAGTAAAAAAACTTGATATTGCGAAAGCAATATGGCGGCGATCTTTTTGAAACTTTACGAATATATGCCTATTATAGCATGTCTATTTTACATGAATGCTATTACAACACATATAAATAATTTTTTGTGTTGAAAATGAAGAATTTGGAAAATATTAAGAAATACATATTTATATATCTACGGACTTACCTTACAGATTGTGCACATTGCATACGGAGTTGAAAGAATGGTGTTTGATCGTATGTAAGTTTACTTGTAAATACCATATAATGTATTTCATTCATAACTCTTTCTACATCACATTGGACACAGAGTATACCGTATACGCAATACTTTAAAGCAAGCAATGCACTAGCATTTAAACTGAAGTGTGCATTACCGCAGCTAACCGCATACTAATGTTAAGGCGACAGCAATAGAACGCAATGTGATTAACTCGCTTCTTTACCATATTAAGACTCGTGACGCTAGTGACTCGTTTTTTTAAGGAATTATTGACAGGACATCCACAGAGGCTGTAAACATGTGTAGGATATTCAAGTTTTTAATTACAAAAAAATGATTTAATGTAGTGGAAATAATAAATGTTCGTCACTGTGGCACCATTTCTTCTAGGTGAACTTGATGGATAAAAATTGCCGCAGGATACAGATATTTGAATAGTGGCAGCGTGAGCGCGAACAAAAGAACCAGCGGTGTGAACGCTGACACGAGTGCGTGACGTCATTTGAAATTTTCTTGAAATTTGTGTGTAGTTTTGTCAACGATGGAGACCCGTCAGTTTGTTGAAGACGTTGCTGAGAAGCGTTACCTGAGATCGCGACAAAGGCATCTGATGCAAAGAAAATTAGATTAGAATATTCCGCAGATTTATCCGAAGATGAGAATGGTATTCAGTGTAAAAAAGAAAGTAAAGTTAAAAGATCATTCAAATTCTCAGAAATGGTGTTAGAAAATTTCGAAACGAACGTGTTTGTTTACTCCTGCACATTTCCGGATCATGAAAGCAACGAGTCTGACCCATCGGCACATGATGTTATTATTGTTCCGACGATGAAGACAAAGGAAATTCTGATGTAATATTGCCTATTGTCTCTGTGATACCAAAATCTATTGTATCAGGAATAACTTCACATACACGCGAATGTACAAATACGAACGTTGACGTGAAAGTGTAAAACAATGTATTGAAAAAAGGCAATCTAGTTATTTTTAATGTGTGAAGAGTGTTATAAACACGAAATTTTAATGTAGGGGCATATGTTTGGGTTTTAGGATTATGATGGACTAGCTGGAAGTGCACGTTCACGATTGGTTCAAGATGGTGCACCAGTAGAATTTTTTGCCAGAACAGACATGCAAGTAATAAAGAAGTGTGTGAACAATTTAATTTTGTATATAAGCTCGTCGCGTATGGAAACTTTACTGTGAAGATTAAGTTAATATATTCTTAGAAAAGGATATGAAAGCTCCACATGCAGATATTGATTGTTAGATAACTGAATTTGATGTTAAAAAAAGTGTACAAAATGTTTTGCAACAATCATTCATGTGAATTGTGTAGTGAATATCGTATTAGTGCAAACAATAAATGTATAGTTACGAAATAAACCACTGCTAGTGAAACCTTGCTTATGCAGCGCAGTATTTATCCCATGAGAAAAATCTTCTTAAACTATTTGAATTGTTTGAAAATGAACAAAATGCAACCCCAAATTCAAACTTTACACCCGAATGTATTGTGTTATTGAAGAATTAAGAATTTATTGGACAAATTATTCCGTTTTTGTTGCAATGTAAACATGAAATTTCACCACGTATAAATAAATATATCTTTGATATACAAGTATTTAAATTATCAAATAAATTATCTATCATACGTAAATTTTGTTTAAATGCATGCGATCATACAGTAAATTCACATTCTTTAATAAATCAACAGTAGAATATAATTTACTATCATTAGGATGTCAAAAACAAATTGATTGGGTAACATTAAATTTGCAAGTACTAATGAATGCAGTTATACTGTATCACACATATGCAACCTTGCTTATCAAATTTGTAAACAAGATGCAACCTTTTATTGTAAAGAAGCAGAAAAATCACTTTTGATAAAAATATTTGCATTAGTAGTTAAGACAGAATTCGTCCTGTTGAATACTCAATTCTGTAGAATAATGGTAGAGTCACAAAACCTGTTGTTGAATATATTGAATAAGGTGCATTGAAAGTACTGTCTATATTATTTAGTGCTATAATAAAAGTCACATCCAAACGTTGTCGGCCTATAAACCAAGGAATGGTAAAAGCAGGTTGGTGCTAGAGATATTTTGACAAGAAATTTTTATTGTAAACAAACACATATGTGAGTGTTTGTTTGCCGATGCTTTTAAGTGATAATCAAAAATAATAAACTTATTTTATACTAGAGAAAAAATGCGGTGTAAGAAACATATACGTGTCTTATTATAAGCCATATTTACAATAAATTATAGTGTTGGGCCTTAATGTAAGTATGTGGTAATTAAATAAATAATATGAAGGGTGAGGGGGGAAAAGAAGGAATGTCACAAAACTGCATTTTCGGGAAAACGGCGTTTTAATATTGAAAATCGCGTAAAAAAGAATAGGGTTAGTTAAATCTTTTGCCCCATTTTACATGGACATTTCTACATTTACGCATGCATGACATACATAGTCAAATAGTACCAAGAGTCACCAACAGATACGACCAAGCACCGGAAAAAGCACATACATGGACATTCCTTGTTTTTTCCCGTACTCTTCATATCTGGTAATTAATAAAATAACTATTATATGCATTGTAATATTATCCGTTGATATTTATGAAAGCCGACGATAGACTTAAGGTATGCACACGTTGATTTCACTCAAAATATTACATGTTAGCATACGTTTTGACGTCATTTGAAAATGGAAGGGTAAACTTGCGTAAACACACACCTTTTCAGTTGGTCTTGGAGATGCGGCGTGTCGGAGGTATGCGGGGCGGACAAGGGCTTGTATGAACACGTGACGTATGTCAAGATAGCCTCAGACATTGGAAAAATGAAAAAAATGACTAGGTCATTCGCTTGTACTACGTTTGTACTGTTTGTACCGAAATATTTTCGTTTCTAACATTTTCGTTATAGGGTTACTTGAGAGGTCAACTGGAGGGGGGCTATCTTGGCGCCAAGATACGCCCCCGTATCACATGAAAAAATTGAAATACACCATTCGAACGCAAATAGTTGTGCAGTTTGTACCGAAAAAGTTTTGTTTGTACCCTGATAGTTTAAGGGAAAGAGGTGATGACATTTGGGGGGCTATCTTGTACGCAAGGTAGGCTCTTAATGTGTAATTCTTCTTATGATTTGACATGATATGCGTAATATGCAAGTGTAATCAGTAATGCTTCGTGTATTTCCGAACTGGTGAATATTCTTAGTGAAAAAAAATGTTAGGGAAGGTTATTAATTATATAAAGGTTGTCAAGGTTATCAATGATTTCAGCTGTCAAACAAGTGAACTGTGTAAATTCAATATTTATAGTGTGTTCTAAACGTTTATATATTATCAAATGTAAATTATATTTTATGGTATCGCTACGTTTTAGTTTCAAGAACATTTAGTTGAGTATAATATTTTGCATTGGTGAAATCTACGTTTCGTACGAATAAAAATTACGATCTGGTTCATCACTGGATTTACATAAATGGGACGAAAAAGATTCATAAGTTGATGAAGGGAGAAACTTAAAAACATCTTAATGAATAATTGAAAAATAGATACCTGCAGGATATACATAAATGAGACGGACAGAGAGATATGGGGAAAGAAGAAAAAGAAAAGCGAGCAGAGTTAAAAAATTTGGATTTAAACGTAGTAAGAGTAGAATAAAGATTGTTTATCCCCAAGGGAAAATTTTGGCCCTGGAGACTTTCCCTAGGGGTCCTAAACCGGCTAAACTAGTATGTTGCTATGCTGGAATAAGTAAGTATACTTTTAGACAGCTATCAGCTATTGAAACAAGATGAAACATGCTTTTTCCTCTTCTTCTTCTTCTTGTCGTGTATTGGATACTTATTTTACTCCCCCTGCACCCGCCCCTTGTGCGAAGCTAAGAACAGATGATTCTCATAGCATTGGGTAGGTATATTGACCATCCTGCCCCTGCCGGTGTAACTGGCAAAACGTACCTCCGCAAAAAATACCCACCGGTATAATATGCCTAGGCAAAAAGTACCTCCCAATAAAAGACGGCCTCTTTTGATAAACAATATCATACTCCATATTCCAAGGAATTCATATCTCCAATCCATATCAAAACAAATACACACTGTCAGTACATCAAGATGGCTTATTGTTAACACACTACATAATATTCCACAGGGGGGTAATTATTGCCTAGGCAATTAATACCCCCTCCCATATTTCATTAAATACACATTGTCGGCACATCAAAGGTGGCTTATTGTTAACATACTACATAATACTCCACAGGGGGGTAATTATTGCCTAGGCAATATATACCCCCTCCCATATTTCATTAAATACACATTGTCGGCACATCAAAGGTAGCTTATTGTAAACATACTACATAATACTCAACAGGGGGTAATTATTGCCTAGGCAATTTATACCCCCTCCCATATTTCATTAAATACTAGTTGTCGGTACATCAAAGGTAGCTTATTGTTAACATACTACATAATACTCAACAGGGGGGTAATTATTGACTAGGCAATTTATACCCCCCTTCAATATTACATTAGTACACATTGTCGGCACATCAAAGGTAGCTTATTGTTAACACACTACATAATACTCAACAGGGGGTAATTATTGCCTTGGCAATTTATACCCCCCTCCCATATTTCATTAAATACTAGTTGTCGGTACATAAAAGGTAGTTTATTGTTAACATACTACGTAATACTCAACAGGGGGGTAATTATTGCTAAGGCAATTAATACCCCCCTCCCATATTTCATTTAATTCTAGTTGTCGGTACATCAAAGGTAGCTTATTGTTAACATAATACATAATACTCAACAGGGGGGTAATTAATGCCTAAGCAATTTATACCCCCTCCCATATTTAATTAAATACTAGTTGTCGGTACATAAAAGGTAGCTTATTGTTAACATACTACGTAATACTCAACAGGGGGTAATTATTGCCTAGGCAATTTATACACCCCTCCCATATTTCATTAAATACTAGTTGTCGGTACATCAAAGGTAGCTTATTGTTAACATAATACATAATACTCAACAGGGGGTAATTAATGCCTAAGCAATTTATACCCCCTCCCATATTTAATTAAATACTAGTTGTCGGTACATCAAAGGTAGCTTATTGTTAACATAATACATAATACTCAACAGGGGGTAATTATTGCCTAGGCAATTTATACCCCCCTCCCATATTTTATTAAATACTAGTTGTCGGTACATCAAAGGAAGCTTATTGTTAACATAATACATAATACTCAACAGGGGGGTAATTATTGCCTAGGCAATTTATACCCCCTCCCATATTTCATTAAATACTAGTTGCCGGTACATCAAAGGTAGCTTATTGTTAACATAATACATAATACTCAACAGGGGGGTAATTATTGCCTAGGCAATTTATACCCCCCTCCCATATTTCATTAAATACTACTTGTCGGTACATCAAAGGTAGCTTATTGTTAACATAATACATAATACTCAACAGGGGGGTAATTATTGCCTAGGCAATTTTACCCCCCTCCCATTTTTCATTAAATACTAGTTGTCGGTACATCAAAGGTAGCTTATTGTTAACATAATACATAATACTCAACAGGGGGATAATTATTGCCTAGGCAATTTATACCCCCTCCCATATTTCATTAAATACTAGTTGTCGGTACATCAAAGGTAGCTTATTGTTAACATAATACATAATACTCAACAGGGGGGTAATTATTGCCTGGGCAATTTATACCCCCTCCCATATTTCGTTAAATACTAGATCTCGGTACATCAAAGGTAGCTTATTGTTAACATAATACATAATACTCAACAGGGGGGTAATTATTGCCTAGGCAATTTACACCCCCTCCCATATTTTATTAAATACTAGTTGTCGGTACATCAAAGGTAGCTTATTGTTAATATAATACACAATACTCAACAGGGGGTAATTATTGCCTAGGCAATTTATACCCCCTTCCATATCTCATTAAATACTAGTTGTCGGTTCATCATAGGTAGCTTATTGTTAACATAATATATAATACTAAACAGGGGGGTAATTATTGCCTGGGCAATTTATACCCCCCTCCCATACTTCATTAAATACTAGTTGTCGGTACATCAAAGGTAGCTTATTGTTAACATAATACATAATACTCAACAGGGGGGTAATTATTGCCTAAGCAATTTATACCCCCCTCCCATATTTCATTAAATACTAGTTGTCGGTACATCAAAGGTAGCTTATTGTTAACATAATACATCATTCTCAACAGGGGGGTAATTATTGCCTAGGCAATTTACACCCCCTCCCATATTTTATTAAATACACATTGTCGGCACATCAAAGGTAGCTTATTGTTAACATAATACACAATATTCAACACGGGGGTAATTATTGCCTAGGCAATTTATACCCCCTCCCATATTTCATTAAATACTAGTTGTCGGTACATCAAAGGTAGCTTATTGTTAACATAATACATAATACTCAACAGGGGGATAATTATTGCCTAGGCAATTTATACCCCCCTCCCATACTTCATTAAATACTAGTTGTCGGTACATCAAAGGTAGCTTATTGTTAACATAATACATAATACTCAACAGGGGGGTAATTATTGCCTAGGTAATTTATACCCCTCCCATATTTCATTAATTACTAGTTGTCGGTACATCAAAGATAGCTTATTGTTAACATAATACATAATACTCAACAGGGGGGTAATTATTGCCTAGGCAATTTACACTCCCCTCCCATATTTCATTAAATACTAGTTGTCGGTACATCAAAGGTAGCTCATTGTTAACATAATACTCAACATGGGGGTAATTATTGCCTAGGCAATTTATACCCCCCTCCCATAATTCATTAAATACTAGTTGTCGCTACATCAAAGGTAGTTTATTGTTAACATAATACATAATACTCAACAGGGGGTTATTATTGCCTAGGCAATTTATACCCCCCTCCCATATTTCATTAAATACTAGTTGTCGGTACATCAAAGGTAGTTTATTGTTAACATAATACATAATACTCAACAGGGGATTAATTATTGCCTAGGCAATTTATACCCCCCTCCCATATTTCACTAAATACTAGTTGTCGGTACATCAAAGGTAGCTTATTGTTAACATAATACATAATACTCAACAGGGGGGTAATTATTGCCTAGGCAATTTATACCCCCTCCCATGTTTCATTAAATACTAGTTGTCGGTACATCAAAGGTAGCTTATTGTTAACATAATACATAATACTCAACAGGGAGGTAATTATTGCCTAGGCAATTTATACCTCGCTACTATATTTCATTAAATACTAGTTGTCGGTACATCAAAGGTGGCTTATTGTTAACACACTGCATAATACTTAACAGGGGGTAATTATTGCCTAGGCAATTTATAACCCCCTCCCATATTTCATTAAATACTAGTTTTCGGTACATCAAAGGTAACTTAATAACAACATCGTTAATAACACTCAACAGGGGGGTAATTATTGTCTGTGTAATTTATACCCCCTCCCATATTTTAATAAATATACAATGTCTGTACATCAAAGGTGGCTTATTGTAACATACTACATAATACTCAACAGGGGGGTAATTATTGCCTAGGCAATTTATATCCCCTCCCATATTTCATTAAATACTAGTTGTCGGTACATCAAAGGTGGCTTAATAATAACACATTGCATAATACTCAGCAGGGGGGTAATTATTGCCTAGGCAATTTATACCTCCCTGCCATATTTCATTAAATACACATTGTCGGTACATAAAAGGTGGCTTATTGTTAAAACACTACATAATACTCTACACCGGGGTAATTATTGCCTAGTCAATTTATACCTCCCTACCATATTTCATTAAATACATATTGTCGGTACATCAAAGGTGGCTTATTGTTAATATACTACATAATACTCCACAGGGGGGTAATTATTGCCTAGGCAATTTATACCCCCTCCCATATTTCCTTAAATACACATTGTAGGCACATCAAAGGTAGCTTATTGTTAACATACTACATAATACTCAACAGGGGGATAATTATTGCCTAGGCAATTTATACCCCCCTCCCATATTTCATTAAATACTAGTTGTCGGTACATCAAAGATGGCTTATTGTTAAAATACTACATAATACTCAAAAGGGTTTATTTATTGCCTAGGCAATTTATACCTCCCTACCATATTTCATTAAATACATATTGTCGGTACATCAAAGGTAGCTTATTGTTAACATAATACATAATACTCAACAGGGGGGTAATTATTGCCTAGGCAATTTATACCTCGCTACTATATTTCATTAAATACTAGTTGTCGGTACATCAAAGGTGGCTTATTGTTAACACACTGCATAATACTTAACAGGGGGTAATTATTGCCTAGGCAATTTATAACCCCCTCCTATATTTCATTAAATACTAGTTTTCGGTACATCAAAGGTAGCTTAATAACAACTTTGTTAATAATACTCAACAGGGGGGTAATTATTGCCTAGCCAATTTATACCTCCCTACTATATTTCATTAAATACTAATTGTCGGTACATCAAAGGTGTCTTATTGTTAACACACTGCATAATACTCAACAGGGGGGTAATTATTGCCTAGGCAATTTATAACCCCCTCCCATATTTCATTAAATACTAGTTGTCGGTACATCAAAGGTAGCTTAATAATAACACATTGCATAATACTCAACAGGGGGGTTATTATTGCCTAAGCAGTTTATACCTCCCTACCATATTTCATAAAATACACATTGTCGGTACATCAAAGGTAGCTAAATAATAATGAAATGCATAATACTCAACAGGGGGGTAATTATTGCCTAGGCAATTTATACCTCCTTACCATATTTCATTAAATACACATTGTCGGTACATCAAAGGTGGCTTATTGTTAACAAACTACATAATACTCAACAGGGGGGTAATTATTGCCTATGCAATTTATACCTCCCTCCGATATTTCCTTAAATACTAGTTATCGGTACATCAAAGGTATCTTAATAACAACATAGTTGATAATACTCAACAGGGGGGTAATTATTGCCTAGGCAATTTATACCCCCTCCCATATTTCAATAAATACTAGTTGTCGGTACATCAAAGGTAGCTTAATAATAACACATTATACGTGTCGTGTAACTCACATTTTTTTGCAAAGTTACAACATTGCTAATAGTAGCTAAGTGAAGTAAAACGTATAAACAATGAATTGATAACTCCATTAATGTATTAGTTGCGATGTTTAGTGTATGAGAATGAATGATAACGAGGATAAATGCAATATTTTGAAGAATGGGTGTGAAGTGTACTTGACTGGAATATAAATGTAACAAATGAATGAAAAGTTAAAGAATATGAATCAATGTGATCTAGAAAGAAGTTTTGAAAATACGTCACAGGAAGTATCTACTGTCTTTGGAATAATGCTTGTATATGTGGTTCCGAAGTTTCTAACTTCAGCTACTTTTAATACTATTATTGGTTTTCTTGTAGTACTTCGTTGGTTTGGAAACATGCTTGTAAATTGGTATTTATTGCCTTTAGGCATCTAGAGCTCAGGCCCGTGTCACAGGAATTTTTTAACCCTGGAAACGTTTACCCCCTGGAAAGTTTTACCCCCTGGAAATCTTTACCCCCTTGTCGGTTTCTGATAATTTCAAAGGAAAAGTCAAAAGTTACATTAAAAATTCATATCGTTGAAAGTGATCTCCCAGTGTATGCACTCACTTTGGTCAAGATGGCTTTAAATCCGAATATTTGGTAGGGGGTAAAAATTTCCTAGAAAATTATTACCTCCCTGTCGGCTATTGGTTACTTCAAAGACAAGCTCAAATATTACATTATAAATGGATATCACTCTGTAGTATCTCTTAACAGACACAGTCACTTTGGGCAAGATGGCTTTAAATCCGAAGATTTGGAAGTGGGTAAAAATTTCCTAGGAAATTAGTTCGTCCCTGTCGGGTATTAGTTACTTCAGAGACAAACTCAAATGTTACATTATCAATTGATATCACTCCATAGTATATCTTAACAGACACAGTCACTTTGCAAGATCGCTTTAAATCCGAAGATTTGGTAGGGGAGTAAAAATTTCCTAGGAAATTATTACCCCCTGTCGGTTTCTAGTTACTTCAAAGACAAACTCAAATCTTACATTATAAATTGATACCACTCTTGTGGCAGTATCCGTTTTTAAATTAAAATATCATGTATAATAATTTTATTTTATCGATCAATGTTTATTTATTTTGCGAATATCGCGTTTTTTTAAATAATGAGGTGAAGGTAAATAACAGTCAAGAGTTGAGATAAATGCAAGCTGAGGCAAACGTATTATTTAATGGTCAGCAAAATTATGTAAATAAAATGTTCTATTGAGAGTCTGCGAATGCAGGAAGACAATGCATGTAATGCGTCAATTCCTACATTGACTAAATTCTGTAATTTATGAAAAGAAATTGTAAGCTTTTGTGAACATTTCACACATTCACGGATATGAGGAAATTGCTTAGAATCGGGAAATCGGAGTGTGTCGAGAGTTGCAGTTTTTGAGTCTTGACACAAGGAAAGAATTTGTTTTTCCAAGTGAAAGGAGGTCACACGTGCCGACCAGCAGACGACAGAAGAGAATTCTAGAAGGACCAAGTTGAACAAAACCAAGAGACGGGAGGCCTTCAGGATCAGTCGGAGGATCAGTGGGACAGATCAGTCGAAGTGATCAGTTAGAGCTACAGAGAGAGCGAGACAGTCAACCGACAATCACCCTAGTATTCGATCGTGTGAGAACACTTTAAGTAATTTGAATGGAAGCTTCAGGTTATTGAGAAGTTCTAATATTCTATCTACGGAGATCGTCGATTCGTCTATAGCATTTGGGAGTAAGCCAGACTCAATGCTTAACAACAGCACCCTCCATAAGAAGTATCAACTTGGCTATATTGGATTCAACACCTAGGTCATCAGAGAGCGTCAACTGGAAGAGATAAGGTATGTGTTACTCCTATTCGGGTCTCAAAGGCTAAATGCTCGATAGGCGACACTCGACTGGCAAAGTTTCCGAATATCCGTAATCATATCACATCACTTACATTCATCACCTTTTATCAAAGAGAAATATAATTGCTATTGAATTATTGAAGTCAATGTTTCATTACTAGAATTCAATCCCCAATTGGTATGTGTCGTATTAGTAAACCTCTCGCATACGTATATGAGAACTTGCCCACTCATTCTAGATGGTGAGTGGAAGGCGCTCAGCATCACTCAATTTGCATCCCCAAATTAGGCACGTAGTGAGCTGGGTTGTCACTCTGTAGTATCTCTTAAGAGACAGAGTCACTTTGGGCAAGATGGCTTTAAATCCGAAGATGTGGTATGGGGGTAATAATTTCCTAGGAAATAATTACGTCCCTCTCGGTTCTTGGTTACTACAAAGACAACATCAATTGTTATATTGTAAATTGATGCTACTCCGTGTTATTTCGTAACAGACGGAATCACTCTGGGCAAGATTGTTTTATGTGCGAAAATTAGGCTTCATAACCCAAAATTTGATAGTTGGTAATGTTTTCCTAGGAAATAAATGCTTTTCCAGTTTTGCACGTGATTTGCTGTCTGACGAGGGCGTCTTAAGAAAAATGTGAAATGAAATATTTTGTTTTACGTCGCACGTTTATGCCAGTTAGGTTAAATTAGACGGTGATTATGAGAAATGGTGGGATGAAGAAAATGGGAGGAAAGGAGAGGATCCCGAGAAAACCCACGAGCACGGTGTTTGTCTACCAGAAATTCCACACGACGCGAGCTGGGATCGAACCAGTGACCCCAAGCACCGGAGGTGAACGCTCTACCACTCAGCCACCGCGCCCCCCTGGTGTCTTAAGATGGTTGCAGTGTCAAAGTGTTAATTTCTATTAATTGTTTTCTGATTATTTCAATGAAATTTGTATAAGGTGCTCTTCAAGAGGAACAATTCAAATCTTATATTTTAGCGTCCTAGTATAAAAGGAGGAAGAAACTTTCCTCGGAAACACTGCACTGTTAAAAAATATTTCATAGTTTCGTTCCTGAGAGCAGCTCTTGACTTGTTTAAATAGTAGTCGAGATTTAAGGATTCAGTAGCGCCGAAAGGAATGTATTGATTTTGAAACTCGATTTGACTCTTTTAACAGTGTGGAACACGTGCGAAGAAAAATATATTGAGAATAAACAATCTTTTGAAGCAAAAGTATGTAAATCTAATTTTAAAATATGTTATTTCCAACTGAGAAAGCAGAATTTGATTCCAAAATATTACGTAGTTTGTAGTGTAAAATATTAGATATTAGTTGTCTTATAATCTTGATAACTGTTATTACACAGTTTATAACATAAATGATTGAAAACATAAAACACATCTTTCAACTAAAAACAATGTTATTGCAATTTATTTTTCTCTCTCTCCTTATATACACATGGTAGACAAATTATCATGATCATTCCCCGTATAACGGGTTTAAACAGAAATTCAGAACAGTGTTGCCAGCCAAATACAAGTTTATATTTTTTTCAAATGACACAACGTCAGTTTATTACAAATTTCAAACCAACATGTCAAATGTAAACTTAAAATACCACTTTTATTAATCAATGTTCCAAGCTACAGATATTATGGTATCACAAACATCCGAAGTTTAGAAGCCTCTAACGCAGACACAGCACAACAGAGATGCACAGGATAGTGTACATCGAAAGAACTTTAGCGCTGAATACCATGGTCATGGTGTGACGTTTTACGAATGAATAGAAACGAAGTTACAGGGGTTGAAAATTTTGAATTTTTTGAAAGTCTTTATTTTTTAAAAAAAATCTTAGGTAAATATTATATCTAGTTACATGTATGGTTTGCAATGAACGTACAAATTATTTTACCGTTCACAGCACTTCGATATCTCAAACCGTACCGGAGATATAATAAACATTGATAAAGTTGGCAACACTGTTCAAAATGGCGCAGCTAGCTAGCCACCAGAACAACGTACAAGGCTTGTAAAAAGGAGATTCTCAAGTCCTACCAGTTGGAAACTCAAAGCTTAGTCAGTACATAGGGTCTGAGACGTAAGATACCAAAAAGAAACGATTTTTGGAATTTCGAAGTGGAAGCGAAGGATACGGGTGAAAATTATCTTATAAAAACGTGTAAATTTTTGGACTCTATTAAACTCCAGTCATCTAATTTGGTATTTCAACATCTCATTAAAAATAAAAATAAGTTTAGCTTTCTTTATATATTATCTCCCTTAGAACTTTCCGAAAATAAAACCATCGTTTATCGTCCCCCAAGTGAGTGCGTATGTTGAGACATGAAACGATATAACATCAATTTAAAATGTACAAATTTGACCTTATTCTTGAAATAGCACAGAACCAATACAAGAGTATAAATTCCCTAGGGAAACATCACCCCCTATAAAATTTCTGATATAAAAACATCTTACCGACAGTCAGTGTGTCTGTTAAGAGACACCAGGGTATAAAACCAATTTATAAAGTAACATTATATTTTGTTTTTGATATAACCAAGAACGGATAAGGGGGTATAAATTCCCTATGAAAATATTACCCCTTCTCAAATTTTCGGATACAAAGCAATCTTGGCCAAAGTGTGTTAAGACATAACACGAAATAATACAAATTTATAATGTAACATTTCAATTGGTCTTGATGTAATCAAAAACCGACAGAGGTTATAAATTTCTCAAGAAATTATTACCCTCCTATCAAATCTTCAGATATTAAGTCATATTGACCAAAGTGAGTCCCTTCGTTAAAAGATAACATGGAATGATAGCAATTTATAATCTAACATTTGAGTTTCTCTTTGAAGTAACCAATAACCGACAGGGGTCTAATAATTTCCTAGGAAATTTTTACCCCCCTACCAAATCTTCGGATTTAAAGCCATCTTGCCCAAAGTGACTGTGTCTGTTAAGAGATACTATGGAGTGATATCAATTGATAATGTAACACTTGAGTTTCTCTTTGAAGTAATCAATAACCGACAGGGGGGTAATAATTTCCTAGGAATTTTTTACCCCCTACCAAATCTTCGGATTTAAAGCCATCTTGCCCAAAGTGACTGTGTCTCTTAAGATATACTACAGAGTGGTATCAATTTATAATGTAACATTTGAGTTTGTCTTTGAAGTAACCAATAACCGTCAGGGGGGTAATAATTTCCTAGGAGTTTTTTACCCCCCTACCAAATCTTCGGATTTAAAGACATCTTGCCCAAAGTGACTGTGTCTGTTAAGAGATACTATGGAGTGATATCAATTGATAATGTAACATTTGAGTTTCTCTTTGAAGTAATCAATAACCGACAGGGGGGTAATAATTTCCTAGGAAATTTTTACCCCCCTACCAAATCTTCGGATTTAAAGCCATCTTGCCCAAAGTGACTGTGTCTGTTAAGAGATACTATGGAGTGATATCAATTGATAATGTAACATTTGAGTTTCTCTTTAAAGTAACCAATAACCGAAAGGGGGGTAATAATTTCCTAGGAATTTTTTACCCCCCTACCAAATCTTCGGATTTAAACCCATCTTGCCCAAACTGACTGTGTCTCTTAAGATATACTACAGAGTGGTATCAATTTATAATGTAACATTTGAGTTTCCCTTTGAAGTAATCAATAACCGACAGGGGGGTAATAATTTCCTAGGAAATTTTTACCCCCCAACCAAATCTTAGGATTTAAAGCCATCTTGCCCAAAGTGACTGTGTCGGTTAAGAGATACTATGGAGTGGTATCAATTTATAATGTAACATTTGAGCTTGTGTTTGAAGTAACCAACAACCGACAGGGAGGTAATAATTTCCTAGGAAATTTTTACCCCCCTACCAAATCTTCGGATTTAAAGCCAACTTGGCCAAAATGACTGTGTCTCTTAAGATATACTACAAAGTGATATCAATTTATAATGTAACATTTGAGTATGTCTTTGAAGTAACCAATAACCGACAGGGAGGTAATAATTTCCTAGGAAATTTTTACCCCCTACCAAATCTTCGGATTTAAAGCCATCTTGGCCAAAGTGTCTGTGTCTGTTAAGAGATACTACAGAGTGATATCAATTTATAATATAACATTTGAGTTTGTCTTTGAAGTAACCAACAACCGACAGGGAGGTAATAATTTCCTAGGAAATTTTTACCCCCCTACCAAATCTTCGGATTTAAAGCCACCTTGACCAAAGTGAGTGCGTACACTGAGAGATCACATTCAATAGTATGAAGTTTTAATGTGACTTTTGACTTTCCCTTTGACGTTACCAGAAACCGACAAGGGGGTAAAGATTTCCAGGGGGTAAATTTTTCCAGGGGGTAAAAGTTTCCAGGGGTAAAAAATCCCTGTGACACCTTTTGAATTCCGGAGTTTAACTAAATTCCATAATTTTCCGAAATCCGGAAAGTGAAATTTCCGCATCCGAAAAATGAATTTATTTTGGTTAATATGAATCGTGGCGGAAATAATCTTTGACCAGGTAATGGCGACTGCTTTGAAAAAAAATGGAGTATGCGAGTATTCGATCTGTCATATCTGTAGTTTCATGTGGAGAAAAAACAAACTTGTGAACCAACGGTTTAAGTACAACTCAAGTTATTAATACAAACTATGCCGACATCATAAAAGAAATGCGAAAGACATTTTGAATCGAAGAAATATAAGACACAAGTTTGCAAGCGGAGACAAACAAACCTAACGTAACCAGACTAAAGACGAATCGTCTACCGCGTAGAAATCGCGATTCAGTGGTCAAGGTGCTTGTGCGAATAATTTTTTTTATTTTTTTTTTTACTTTAGGATTTTTGATAGCGATTGGTCAGGGATGACGTACGTTTTATTATATTATGATATTTGAATACTCGGATGTTTCAATATTTGAACTATCAAATCTTCAGGAATAATAATAGTAATAATAATAAACTACTAATTATTATTATTATCTCGTAGAAGATTAAAAGCTAGGAACTAATTATTGCTCAGTTCATACCATTACAAGCAGAAACGGGACATTTGGAAAGAATAGTTCCGTTTGCTTTAATGTTGCCCACGAGAAGAGGAATTTATCATCTCGTTTCTAAAACAAACAAAATACATGAGAATTAACATTTAACATTCGAGACGGGACAAGGCTAACTCAAAATTTTCGTCTCGCTTTGGAGATGAGAATCTTGAAGAGACGGAAAGTATCGTATACATTTCCCGTCTTGTCTCGATTCTCGAAATAGTGCATGTCCATTCTTTAAGTAACAATTGTCCTGTAGACTTAATCTCATAGGCTATTTCGTTATATTGTATTGCAGAGCTCATTGAATTGTGGTCTGTGTCGGTATTTTTGTAGCAAAGCTTTTATATTTATTTCAGCATATCCTAAAAATTAGTTTATTATATGCCTTACTGTTGCGTGATATTCAGTGATTTTTATTACAGTTATTTTCCTTAACACTGCAGTGGTCGCGCGTTCTACTATTGTAGAACAGGTGTTTTATTTTTACAACCCTGACAAATTGGCAAGACACTCGAGCATGAGCGGTTATGTACCTTTTTGCGCAAACCTTCTGTACATTATTGCCTATTTTCAGCACTTGTTCTTGCACCTGCTCCGATTTCTTAACATGATTTCATAAGTATTCTACTATTGTAGATCGCGCGACTATCGGCGTAGTAGTTTGTTTCGTATTAGTGATTTATTTCGTTTCATATTTTCACGATATTTTTACTTAATACCTCCATGTATATATTTGAAATGTCAGAGTATGACAGAGAACAGGACCGTTTTTGGTTAGAAGAGGCAGAAAGTGACTGTGAAAGTGTATTTGGGATTGTAAACATGGATGAGCTCGAGGAAGATTTTGTTGTAGAAACAGTTGAGTGCAGTGATACCGAAGTTCCACGAGACAAAGTACCGAAAGAAGAAGAAAACACTCCAGTGAAAGCCAGTGTTGAAGTTATGGGTCCTGATACATAACCTTCTCTCGAGAGAAGTGCATTTTGTATTGTAGACATAAAAATGTAGAACATTCTCACTGGTATGTAGATCCCGTAATGCCAAGAAAGTCACGAACTCCTAACTTTTCTTAGGCTTGGTCCACAAGGCATAATTTTTATGCCTAATTGGTGATGAATTAATCATGAACGTACCTGGTGTTAATGCTCTAAATATATTTAGAGAAATAAGAACGATGGGAATGTCAGACGCAATAATTTCCTACAGGATCTAGCTTTTGAGTTGCCAAAAGCAGCAATAAGCCAACACTTAGCCATGGAAGCCTTGCCAAAAGACCTTCGAGACAGACGAAGATTTCTGCTGAGATTCAACGAAGATGTTTCATTACCACAAGACAGAGCTTCCGTGGTAGGAAAATGTTTCCATAGTGGTTGTTATCCTAAGTCAACAAGAAAAACTCATAGAAAATTATGGGTGTGTCCAGGCCACGAGGAAAGCGTATGTAACTATTCCTTGGAGTAGACAATCATTCAGAAAAAGTACATCAATATACCTGTATGATCTATCATAGAAGAAAGTTTATGCTGTTATTTCAACATTTACACCTAAATACTTATTTCATCTTCTGTTCAAGATTGCTATATTTTAAATAAGATGAACCAAATGTTTATTTTGTCAATATTATTGTATTAATCAACAATAATAATTTAAATTTTTTTTAAATATTTTAATACATATATAATACTATAACTAACATACCCAAGACAAAATATTGCTAAAAATCATAACAGCACAGAAAAATTCTGATGTTCTACAATAGTAGAACGCGCGACCATTCACGTAAGTGTGGAGGGCGGACCAACGCAGTGTTAAAACACACAGTAGAATACTTTCTACATGAAACTTCAATGGAACGCTCTATTTTAAAATTTTGGTAGTTGCAGAGCTGTGTCTTGAAGGTACGGAACCTTTTCCCCGAAATCTCTACTTCTAAGCAAGTTTTGCCAAATTTTAGAGCAAGTTTAAAATTTTAATGCCACTATTATTATTATTATTATTATTATTATTATTATTATTATTATTATTATTATTATTATTATGATTATTACTATTATTATTATTATATCAACACCGTGTATAATTTTTTAAAAGATATTCGGTTTGTATCTGAATAGCAAAAGCTAACTGACTGTCTATCTCGGTCATCGAGAATTCTTCAAAAGGCAAGGATATAGGTCACGTTCTGGGTTTGAGTTCCACAGGGGCAAGTATTTGGGCTTGAGCCAAAAATTGTTAAAAGTTATAGACTTCAGCCAAACATGTTTAAAACAGCTGGGACCGGTTTTAGGCTTCTCGAGCGGCTATGCTTAAACCTCATTCACTACCGAACCGAACCGAGAAGTGAGCCGAGTCAACATCTCACCCAACCGAGCTGATTTGAGCCATCGGTTTAGTTGAGCTGAGTTGAACCGTGCCGATGGACTAGTTTCAACTTAACTGGCTCGAACCGGTTCACATGAGCCGAGAAGGTGACTCATCCCAACCGAGACAGCTCGAGCCATCGGCTCATTTATGCCGAGCCGACGGCTCATACCAACCGACCCAAATCGAGCTGTTCGCTCAGTTGATACGAGCCGAGCCGGTTGATATCACTACCCGTATTGGTCTTCTGCTTTTGCTCAAGAATTCGACCGTACAGGTCTCAGCCTAGAATTTGAGGACTACAGTATATACTTATATTGGTGATTACGACATTTGAGGCTGTCTTGTAAAAATAAAAAAACTCATGTCCTCTCGTTATCTAGACGAGACGAGATACACTAAAATTGCCCCACGACATGCAGTAAAATTACGAGACGAGATGCACCCCTGTCGTGAGCAACACTAAAAGTATTCCACATTACTGCTTACATTTCTCATGGCTTTCGCTTTCCACTTTAATCAGGCCATTATTTCAAACCGAGTTAAAACGAGCTGAAAGAGCGAGCGAGCCATTATCAAACTCGACTCAATTCAAAACTCGACCTCGAAAACAGTGACTTGGCTCGGAACTCAACTCAAGAAAATTACTTTTGACTCGACTCGAATTGAACTCGAGTCGAGTCGAATTTTGGCTCGACTCGTGCTCATTCCTATTCGTATTTGTATTTTATGTTTCTACTTCAAATATTTCTACTCTTTTTTCTCCGTTTACCTGCTGGTTTTGGATTTCTCTTTCAGTGTCGTCCTTTATTTACACCATGCACTATTCCTAAACCAGCTTGTGACCGGCTCCAATGTCTTATTCAGTTTAGGCATTTGAACTATTTAACTTGCGTGGCGAAATTACTGTATAACACCATATCATTTCTGTAATATTACTCCATTGTATGCTATTTAGTTTATTAATGGGCACAAAAATGTCTCCAGATCATCGAATAAATTAACTTCGGCATGCACTTTGGTGGAAATATCATTACAGGAACATTACCGGTTCGTTCCAAAAATCAGGGCTGAACTTAGCAATACTTAGCTTATGATGTTGCATGAGAAGATAATGTAGGGGTGAAGTGCTGGACTTCTGAGTAATAGAGCTAATCAATATAGCTTCAAATCCTTTTCAAGTTATTTTTTTAAAGCAATCGTGAAGAATCAAAGAGTGACTTCTCATACTAAATGAGCAATCCTTAAGAAAGTGGACGCAAACACTTGTATCATGATAGAGACGATTTACGCAAGTTAATTGGGAAAGGGCAAGGAAATTACTAGGAAATTCGAAACACTTCGTTCATCTGCAGTATGCACTTTTTTACTTCTCGTTCTAAGGAAAAACACTACACCATTTGTTATTGTTAAACTAACTTTGGCTAGCGCAATAGGTGGAATATGATTACCTCTGTAATAGGCACATTTCTGAAGAAGTTTGCCTATTGTAGAGAGACACATGGTGAAATTCGGAAAAATTTCGTTTTATCGATCACCGCCCTCTGATTCCTACCCCTAATTAGATATACTTACTTCCTCATTTTGATTGTGTCACTTCTCTAATAAATGTCAGTGGAATTTCTACCAACTTTTCACTTAACATCTCAAACGGGTAATACGCTCTCTTTTACCACCTCTCACGGGCTGTATGTATTATTAAAAATCGTTCTACTTGTAGTGGATTCGAACTTACGTCCTTTGTATTTTCAATCTAGTGTCTTAGCCACTACATTCCTGCACTCTAACCATCTAGAATATGAGAATTAACTCAATACAGAGAAAGCGGAGAAAAAGAAAGTAGTAATTGTCGAAGTGGGAACATAAAATACAAATGTGAACATATATTCCAGCAACTAAACATTTACCAAGCAACGATCTTCGTGCAGAAGGTAAAAACTGGGGGGCTGCCTGAATTTAGACTATGATAGAATATATCATGACCTTACTATAAGTTTTCAAAACTATATAAACAATAGCTTAAATTATTTTCATCAGTGTGAAAGTTGGGGCCTAGGCCCCCGCGCCCGAGCTAGATCCGCCACTGCACAATACGAAACACAGGCTTTTTCTCGCTTCTCTAAAACGAGACATTTTCACATGACGAGACGAAACAGGCAACCGTGTTGTGTCTAGCACATCATAACCATTCCTTTTATAAAATTCTGCTTTCATCTCATTATCAAGTTATTTCTTGAAATCCGTCCTCGGATCATCTTCTTTTCATTGACCGTCATTGTTTCATTCACTAACTTGTGTTCATAATTGTAATTTTTAAAAAATCATTCTATTTTCTACGGTTTTCATTCCACTGTCAGTCTACGGTTTTCGTTCTACTACTTGTGAAGTGGAATTAACATATGATAGGTTATAATGGTGTTGTGAATGTTTGTTATGTGTCTAATTGTTTGAAACCAAGTGTATATTTAGACAATCGGTATTATGTAGGGTTAATTCCATTCATCTATTACTACTTAACTGTCTATGTATGGTAAATCTATAAGTGTAATGTTCTACATTTCCCTTCGTAGAACAAAGTGGTTTGAAGGCTCTGGATTATCTGCAATGTAATTTTATAATAGTCTAGGCATGTAACTTTGATGGGGAAATGGAAGTTAGAACTACAATATGATGTGTGGAAAGAGGGATCTTTCTTTTTCTCTCTTGAAATGTCTGTAATGCATTGCTTGTTCCGTTCATTGTATCGCTATCTGTCCTCGCAGCTTCCTTGAACGCGTTTTTCAGCGTGCCTCGGTGGCTAGCCTCTGCATAGCAAAACTCATGAATATAGTATGCATGATTCACTGTGTAACGCAGTGTTGCAATAACTTCGCTTTGTCGTTAACAAATATAGTTCTTTGGCTCTCTTGAATATCAATAAAACTGGTTGTGGAAAAAAATTACTGAATACGAATCCGCTAAAAGTCTACTTATATAGTTTAATATTGTAGTCTCAATATGGTCCCTCATCCCAAAACTTGTGATAGTTTTCACAGGATACATTTGGGGAGAGGGGGTGTTGTTTAAATCACAATATTTTGGCATTCGGGATATTAGTGATATGTTGTTCGGATCTTGGAACCTTAGGTGATAACGCTTCCAATTATTACTTTGCTGTTGTATGGCTGTTTGTATTCGACATTCTTATTATGTAAGCGTCTATTTGTCATCTCGTCGATTTGAATGAAAGCACCACACTCTCAGTTCCACGAGCATATCTCTCTCTCTCTCTCTCTCTCTCTCTCTGCAATACGCACATTTCTGAAGAAATTTGCCTATCGTAGAGACTTACATGGGCGAAATTCGGAAAAATTTCTAGTTTTTCCTGTCACCACCCTCTGATGCAACACCTGATTAAATATACTTGCTTCCTCATTTTCATTGTCTCACTTGTCTAATAAATTTCACAGAAATTTTTAACTCGTTTTCACTTAACGTATTAAACGGGTAATGCGCTCTCTTTTACCACCTTTTATGTGCTGTATGAATTATTTAAAAAAAAACAAAAATAAACTACTTGGAGCAGATTCGAATAACCGTTCTTTGGATTTGTAATCTAGCGCCTTAACCACTACACCAAGATCGTTGCTTGGTAAATGCTTGGCATATTTGTTGTATTTGTATTTTATGTTACCACTTCGACAATTTTTACTCTTTTTTCTCCGTTTAGCAGCTTTTTCTGGCTTTCTCTTTCGGTGTCGCCTTTTATTTATACTATGCACTATTCGTATTCACACTTTGGGCCCCTCTGCAATGTCTTATTCAGATAAGACTTTTCTTCTCGTCCCTCAGTAAACATTTGATTGATTTAATTCTCATACTCTCCATGGATGGAGCGCAGAAATGCGAGACTCAAAAAACAGGAGTACATTTACTTTTCTGACAGATAATACCACGCACATTTATTTCCATACCTATATAAAAATTACGTATTAAAGTTAAAAAATCAAAAAATCCGTCGGTAGTAGTAGGACATAAAATTTGGAAAGAATACAAAATAAAAAATGACAAAGTTATCTAAATTATATCACATTTTTTTTTAATTTGAACTATCCGTGTTTGTCGTACTTTATAATCAACATGTAAAACATTCATTTTGAAATATGAAATTAACCCTTTCCAGCCCAAATTAAATCTATGTCCTAGAAAAAATATTTTTATCTCAATTTTGTTCAAAATAAGGCTGTTGGTTACAAAAATACCCATTTCAAAATTTTTCCAGACTTTACTATCAATATACGTTGTGAGTACACATGGCATCATTGGGCACAACTCATGTTACGCTTACAATCTACGTGATGATAACATATGGCATCATTGGGATGATCCAGATCTTTTTGAAAAGTGATATTTTTTATTTTTAGATTCGAAATGTAAAAGATGTTAATTACTTTATTACATATGATATTAGTAAAAGATCATACTGTTATTAAAATTAGATATCATGAACAATAACACAAAGTTGAAAGTATTGACTTTACAGAAACAAAATCATAAATCATAAATGAACTACAGAAAACACAGCAGACTACATTATTGTATGTGGAATAAGAAAATATAGGAGACTACATTATTGCATGTAACATGGTACATCAAATCATTTTAGAAGCTATAACATATTTGAACATTTAACTGACAAAGCTATCCCTAAGTATGACGATTGTGAGCCTGTTACTGCTTTTGACAAAAGCATCCTAGATTATTTTACATGGTAGTTATAAAAGCAGTTTTTGCCTTTTGTGAGACAGAATGCTTTGTCACACTTCATGCACTTTATCCTGGAATATGCTTTTATACAAAGCTTACATCGCTGCTTTTTCTCTATGTGAACTGGCCAGTGACTCACTTCATCATATCTAACACAATTCGTGGGCGTTGGCGACGTGATCCCTCTCCTTCTTGGAACTGACTCTGGGCTGTCCTCTGATGGTCGACCTCTTTTACGCAGCACTGACTTGCCTGCTTGAAGGAGACCATGTGCAATTTGTGAACGAAATTTTAGTAGTGACATATTATACTTTGTAATTTTCTGGTGATTACAGTGTCGACGATAGAGTACCCAAGTGTTTACTACGCACATATCAATGAGATGAAACACTATTTGCAAATAGAATCGCTTCACACCTATATTACTTCTATAAAGCGCAATCAACATATCATGTAAGTCTACTCCTCCCATAAAACAGTTGTATTCTCGTACAATGGCTGGCCTGGAGACTTGAATGTGTTGGTTTTGTGCTACTGACCATCGTTTCACAGTATCTGATGGATTTCTTCCCAAGTAAGACGCCGCTAGATGGACAGATTTGTTGTTGTACCATTTGAGCGCAATTATATTTCTTTCAATTTCAGTTCTATAGTCATCCGACCCAAGGCCCATTCTTTTCAACTCCGCATCTGTTTTCAGCACACATCCTGAAAGCCTGGAAACTCGTACAGTTCCCACAGCTAATATTCCCATACTGTTTAGAGTGGAAATCAACTCATATGACGTAAACCAATTGTCTGTAAATATTTTATAGTTTTGGTCAGTAAATAGTTTCGAAGTTTGTCAAAATTATTTGGCGACATAACATTAGCAATAGGAGGAAATCTTGTGCCACCTGCCCAATACATACGGTAACTTGGCATCTTCACAATACCCGCCATCATGTGAATACCTAAATACTGCTTCATTTCGGCAGTGTTTGTGTTAAATGAGCTACCAGTTTTTTGACTAGAGTATAAATTTGACTGTTCTACAAAATTTTCTACGATATCGCCACTTAACATCATCTTGAAATATTCGAACGGCGTTAAATTTTCAGGAGGATCCTAAATAGTTACATTACAATGTGAGTCTTTTACTCGCCACCGAACGTATCTTCTGGTATCATTTGGCATGTCTGGAGTGTGCACGTCAATATGAAAAATTTCTGACGAACTACTGCTGCCTTCCGATCTCAATCTTGTTGCTAAGGGAATGTCATCAACGTCATCCTCTTCAATGTTTGGTATCTCTATACTTCTATTCCTGGTATGGCTAAAGAGGAACTTGAATCAGGTTGTCCTACTTCTTTCTCTACGGTGGTCTCTTCATCAGACGAGTCTTCAAGTTCTGCATCAGATACATCACCTTCCAACAGAACTATTATCTGATTATCTCCCAGTAACTGGTACCCGCGAATCATCTGCAATGAAAACTAAACCGAACGTCATAAATATATGGCAAATATGTTTCAGAAAACTGAACACATAAATGTATGCAAAGCAGTAACAAGATTTACATCAATATCTTGGCCAACTTGCATGAAGAAAATGACAGAAACCAGTGACAAACGAGAGGTTCTAAAAACTTGACAATTGTTCTATTGCAAGAATATCATTATTCCAAATACCTATTTCTATTAAAAAAAATTGAATTTTAAAGCCTTTAGCAACTTTGGCTTAGGCCCACGGGATTTCGCGAAAGGACATCCAAGCTGCGTTTGAGTATGAATTATATCTTAAGTACCTACAATTAAATATAACATTATATTTATTTGCATAACGCTAAATTTATGAAGTGACCAGACCACCAGAGTCATCTACTAAATACGCCCCTGTTACTCACAACCCAATTACAAGGTGAAAATGGAAATTGGAAAACCTAAAATATCTATATATTACTTCATAGGGCTCTGCATTAAGTTTCTGCAGGCTAAATTTCACAGATTCCCGAAGGGATATCATGTGGTTCGGATTCCACGTTAATCAGTAAGTCCACGTCTCATATAGCCTCGCTGCTGAACGGGACGCTAAACTAAAATCAACTCAACTAAATTTCACAGTTCAATTAGAACAAAAGGGTATACTTTACAAAACGTATTCAAAGAAGTTTCAAAATACCTTTCTTTATATGCTACCGTTATGTATACAGAAGACCAAACTGACTTTTTTTTGTTTTTTTTAGATCTTTCGTGAGAGAAATTTAATAGAACTACACAGCCCGGTAGCCAGCCCCAAAATTTAGGGGAGGCGGTAGAAGTTAGGGGGGGGCGATTCAACCATATTATAGTCCATCACCATATTATAGTTCATTTGCTAGCCTACTGCGAACATTTTAAGAGGGGGGCAGCAAACATTTAGGGGAGCCCGCTCCCCCTAGACCCTTCGTGGATACGAGCCTGGAACTACACTGAACAGGGAAATTAACATCTCGTTTCTAAGCAAACATTTCTTACGGAATTCGTCTCCTAAATATTGGCAGAAAAAATACGTATGATTTTTGTTTGATTATAGATTCTTTAATCCCTATAATATGACCGATGATGCCAAATGGAATCATCAATATTTACACTCATATTATATATTATAAATAAGTTTTTAATCATTCATTTCTAATATTAAAATAACAAACGTTATCTTAAAATAAATATCACTGTACAAAACAACAAATATAAGCTGACACTTACCTTCAAGAACAATAACAAAACTCCCGGGCATGAGGGCACGTGTGTACGATGCAGTCTTCCATAAACTAATAAGATAACGCTGCCCGATATTATTTTGTTTGCTCCAACCAATGTTGCCAACACACAATTGAAAGCTTAAAGAAACATTACTGATTCCAAGGGTTTGCATTGGGCGTTCAGTATGTACATAGAAAATTGTAATAAATTATGATGCCATTTAAAATCATTAGCCCGGAAAATACATTCTGAAAATTAATGTGCATTAGCCGAACAGTTTATATGAACATTAAAAGAAAAATTTTACAGATACTTTAGTGCGAAAAAATACATATCGTCATATAGATGTAGAAAATTATATTCATAGTTATCAAGGTAGTATTAAAATGTCGCCTGCAGATGTAAATGATTCAACTGTGAATTAAGTTGTGAATACGTAGTACGGGGATAAAATGAATAAAGATAGATTAACATGTAGATTTCATATGATTGATTATGTACGTGTTAGTCAGCATAAAAACAAGTTAGAAAAATCTTATTTACGGAAATGGTAACAAGAAATTTTTATTATTGAAACATGTATTTTGACAATTACGATTACCTATAAATTAAAAGATTGAAACGGTAAAGCAATTAACGGCATATTTTATACACAAGAACTACAAAAACGGAATCTTAATTCGAACAAAACTTTTTTGATTGGAAAAGTATCAAAACCAAAGAAAGTAATGATATATGTAAATGGCTAGATTATCCAACAAGTATGAATTCACGGACTAAAACAATTCTGTTCAGTCTTCAAAATAAGTTCAACAATAAAACATGTTTTGTATGTTTCTCCACCTGTAAATGCTAGCAGTAAAAATTTTAGTAATAACACTATTTGATAATTTCTATTAAAACTTGGGCAACGTGAGCAAAGGGCAATGGTTATCGCACCTTAGTATATTATTTATTTTTATAATGTAAAAGAAAACGAGCAAATTTTAAAAATACAGTAATCAATAATAAACGTGACGTAATAATATTAATATATTACATGGACATTATTCGTCCGATCATTATATTATTTTATGATCATCTTCATGATTTTATCATTATTATTTTATTTTGACTACATGCACTACAATTCGATGGGCAATGTGTGATTGTTATAGCATCTGGTTAACAATATTTACTTGGTTTTATAAATTAAAATACATCTGAAATTAAAAATGAAATATACTCAAGAGTTAGAGATCTTCAATTGTGAATATCAACTCAAGGAAAATTTCACTGTAATTTAGAATATATATATATATATATATATATATATATATATATATATATATATATATATATATAATGTATGTTATTATGTAAACTATGGGGAAATGTTTGTTATAAACTTAAAAACGTAAAACCGCGGAAAAGTAAAACTTAAGTAGATATTTTCCGTTCGTACATCATATCTTTGATAAATTTAATAATGCATCCAAATATATAACATTTCTGTATCAAATGTTGTAGAAGTAGAATGTAGTGAACGCGTTCAAACGGATACTTTGTCACCAATATTAGCAATACAATTAGGATTTCCTGAAAATAAGAATCTTGTACTTAATTCTCGTGGATTTAAAGAACCGTGCATTAATATTGGCTGTACATATCAATTTTTGTTTATACTGATGTCAAACAATATCAGTTCTAGGTGATACGAAAGTACCATTATTACGTACTGCAAGAATTTTGAATATTAAATACGGTAAAGTGCGAGCAATAACATTTGAAGATATTCACCATTTCCCACTTGTAAAATTTTCTTTCAAAACTATTGAAATACTACTAAAAACCATGCAGAGCGAAAGTTGCCATTTCCTTCTCGGACACTGAGTGTAACAGTTCATTTTAAGCTCTCTGCTAATAAAAATTAATTCATTAAAAACGAAATTTAAACTGCATTACGTACATGGTATCAAATACTTTGATATGAAATGTGTTATGAAACACAGTGACGTTGTTCACAATCACTCCACACACTTTCAGCACAAACAATTATTCAATGAATCCTATTTTCTATATCAATTATGCACTTCCACATGTCTGTGACAGCAATCCTAAAAGAAAGGAATGAAAATAACTTGCATCAATGCAGCCAACGTAAATTGAGGAACATCCATACTGACAAGCAAGAATAATGACCTCTATTGAGTACTGTTCGGAAACGTAATACCTCTATAAATATCTCGAAAGGTGGATAATTGTGTAAATTCAAATGAATACATCAAAAAACAAATTAAATTGAATATACATTCCTTTGATGCTGCAGGTACATAGCTACAGGCAAATGGTTACCGATCTGAACTCACATATTTACATTGTCAATATCTTGCAATGTTTGGTCAGATAAAGTTTGTTCGCCATGTAATGATTCTCGTCTATTTACTTTATTTCAGGTTTTCCCAATCCAGTTTCAAATGATCGGCTACAGTTGTCATCTAAATTCAACTATACAATTATACTCAATCATCTCAAGATGTTTCACTTCATGATGTAGAGCCAAAGGTTACTCTTGACCCTCGGAACTCGCTTTAGGAACAATTCGTCAGGAAAAACGATATATAATAATAACCGCATGCACATGACTGGCGATAGTTCGTGTTGGTTCCTTCGCGATTCTCCGCGACAAATCGAAGAAGCACGGAGCAAAATGTAGTCCTCGCTGCTACTCGGTGGTAACTTCAATACCCGACTTTAGATATATCTTTCGACTCGACGAAACCCTGCCGCCAGTGGAAAAATAACGGTAGTCCTTCGACGCGACGCTATATTGACGATCGACACTTACCGGCAAGTGGGAAGCTAGTTGTTGGCGACGTTCACGACATGGAGTTTCTATGCAAAATTCAAAATTCACATTTTAATTTTTCAATTGTTACTTTTTATTTTACAGGTTTCTCAATATAATACAACCTGTACAGCAATATTTAGGTTTTCTAATGGTGTTTATCCCACGTCTCTAGTGCACATATTAACCATTTTATGACAATTTTTAATAATCACTGTAAATGAAAAATTGCCCGTTTTGACATTTTTAACACCCTGTATGGTAACAATTTCAGGAGGGGAAAGATAAATGAGATTATTTTATCTCCCACTGTAATAAGGCTGTGCATAATTTTTACAAAAATGTGAGATGGTGAAGTCTTATGACTTGTTGATTTGACACGAAATGTACCTTTACTCACTTTTACAGTTTTTCCTGTAACTCTTCAAGAACAGGGACAAAAACACAGAAACATTGAGGACAGTAAAAGGCATAAACACTATTCGCGCTTTCTTTCCTTGCCTGAAGTAAAACATTAAAATATGGAGACCAAGCAAGTTTTGGTCTTCCATCTTCTATGTGTTGTCAAATCTGTAAAACCAAGCCAAACAAAGAGCAATATTAATACACAAAACGCTCAACATTTTAGCTGTTCATGACATAACTATTGCATGATCCAAAGAACTCCAGTATATCCACAAATCATCATTTGTCATATTTTACCGAAATACGCCATGACTTTTCCGACAACCTGATACTTTAAATGTTGTTAATACGCAAAGTTCATTGATCTCATAACTTATTCACTTACTCTCCTATGATCATCAAAACTTTTAGGGTACTTCCCGTAGATATAGAAAGATGAAATGTAGTATCCAGGTATGGTGTAGAATGCAAGTAAATAAATAAAAGGCCACAGCATGATATTTCCCTCCGCCAAGTCCCCTTCAATGGATTATTCAGCAAAAGACGTGAAATCCAACCAGAAAATTCATAAAATATAAAATATGTAGCCAAGTCTCGACTTTGCAATGATAATAATAATAATAATAATAATAATAATAATAATAATAATAATAATAATAATAATAATATAAAGGGAATAATAGAATTACAATATCAATTTCATAAACAATACCATCCAATAAAGAAAAATTATTAAATGCCACACCGCTATTCCAACCCGGATCACTGTAATGGCAGTTCTCTGCTTTCACCCTTTGACATCAACTCCTCATACAAAGATAAGAAAATAAACTAGTACTCATGTTAGATAATCATAGCACACACTATTTCTACACGTGTTGATATAATTCAAACAATGTGAAAATAATTTCTATCGTCTTTTCTTCTTTGGGAACTAGAAGGTAAAGAAGAATTATAGGGATTGGCACGAGCGATCTCGAGCAAGGGTTCAGTGAAACTCGACTCGACTCGACTCGAAACAAACATCTTTGAGCTCGACTCGAAAAAATACTTCCAACTCGACTCGAATTTGACTCGAGTTTTGATTCGAGTCGAGTCAAAAGGAGGAAAATCGAGCCAAATGCTGTGTGTAGTTTCAAGTACTTTTTCATATATCCTAAATAAACAATATAATTGTTATCAATGCTACTACTACTACTACTACTACTACTACTTCTACTTATTATTAGTAGTATTATTATAACAACATAATGTATAAATATGTAAGATAGGTATATCTGAATAGTAAACACTAGTTGACTGCTGACCCCGATAGTCGTGAAGTCTACGAGGTAAGGATATCCTTCACGAGGTTCTGGATTTGAATTTCGGTGAAGCAAGCATCCGGGCTCAAACCAAAAATCGTTACAAATTAGAGGGCGCAGGCCAAACTTGTTCAAAACTGCTTGACCCGGTTTTAGGGTTCTCAACGGCTCGAACGGATCGGCTCACAGCTCTTTCCTTATTGAGCCGAGCCACTAGCTCACCCACCCAAGCCTGCTCGAGCCGAATCAAACCGAGCTGATTGCTTACCCCAGCCAACTGGCTCGAGCCAATGGCTCACCTGAGCCGAGTAGGATTCTCATCTCAACCGAGTCGGCTCGAGCTGTTCGCTCAGTTGAACCGAACTTAGTCGGTTAACAACTACCCGGGTTGGGATGCTTCGGCTCAAATCTTCGACCGTGCAGATCTTAGCCTTGGTAGTAAGAAATACAGTATATACTTATGTTAGTGCTTACGACATTTGAGACTGTATAGTTATAAAAATCGATTGTCGTCTTGTTAATCGAGATGAGACGAGATGCAAGCAATGTCCCATCTCATGAGCAACACTAAAAATATACCACATTAATGCTTACATATCTCATAGCTTTCGCTTTCCCGTCTAGTCAGGTAATGATTTCAAAGTGTGTTTAAACGAGCTAAACGAGCGAGCCATTTATCAAACTCTACTCGACTGAAACTCGACCTCAGAACAGCGATTCGACTTGGAACGCGAATCGAGAAAATTACCTTTGACTCGACTCGAAATTCAACATGAATTTCTTTGAGGTTCGAGTCGAGTCGAGTTATAGCTCGACTCGTGCCCATACTAAAGAATTGTAATCTAAATCGGGACCATCGCTGAAAACTATGACGCAGCCTTAACTTGAAGAACGTTTCGTGATATATTCCTCATTGAGAAATGTCTATATAAGTTTTTTTGGTTTAAAGAAAGACATCTCGGGAAGTTATTGTGACACTCACATAAGAAACGTCCCCTTATAGAGGGATAAATCGTTCAGTCCTTTTAATTCGACCAACAGAGTGCTCCCTTAACCGTGTATATTCGACGGTAACCGTCTGGGATAAAATAAAATGCGTTTGACATATAATGTTATATTAAAATTTCGAGTATATCTTTACTTTATTTCATAGTTCTTCCATATTTATTTTCTAATATTTGATGACAGTTACCATCGAAATTCATACAATTATACACATAATAATAATAATAATAATAATAATAATAATAATAATAATAATAATAATAATAATAATAATAATAATAATAATAATAATAGTAATAATAATAACAGAATTACAATATCAATTACATAAACAATACATTCTAATAAATAAACAAATAAATGTCACGCCGGGATTCAAACCCCGGGTCACTGAAATGGCAGTTCTCTGTTTTCCCACTTGATACACAGATAAGAAAGAAACTAGTAGCTATGTTAGATAAACATAGCACAAACTATTTCTACACGTGCTGATGCAATTCAAAGAATGCGAAAATAATGTCTGACGGGTTTTCTTCTTTACAAATTAGAAGTTACGGTGAGGAAGAATTGCAGTAATGTAAATCGGGACCAGTTAAAAGCGATGAGGTAGCCTCATCTTGAAGAAAGTTTCGTTATATTTTCATCATTCACGAAGACCTATATCACTTGTTTTTGAGTTAAAGAAGGAAACCTCGAGTAAGTCATTGTGACACTTATAAGGAATGTCTTCTTATACGAGTATTAGTGCGAGTATTTTGTGTATAGTCTTACATGCAATGCTCTTAACTAGCTAATAGTTTAGAAGGAAGATGAAGTGACGCGGTAGGTAAGTGGTTAGCGCATTGAACTTATACTCGGCGGCCCCGCGTTTTAATTCCCTTTTAGTTTTTAACTTTTGCAAATGTTTCAATTTCAATTTCAATACATACTCAGTGTGACAAGTAAGATTTTCTCTCCTCCCAAAAGAGAAAGATGTTGGAATGAGGAAAATTGGAGAAGGTCTGTCAATGAAGGCAATCATTTATTAACTTACTTCCTGCAGTTTTTCTAGATTTGATATTTTCGTCTACTTTCAAGCATTTTCTGATTCATGTGTGATCAGTGTTTTTATTTCTTTGAATATACAGTATATAATGAAATGATACATTACATACACAACAATATTGAGATTAACATATGATGTTCATTGGACAACACGCTCTGAACCAGAGAGGTTCATCTCAGAATGGAGAAATGTTTCGTGCGTCATCTGCTCACAATTTTACATGCATAAAGATTTGACTCAGTGCTACCAACTGCTGTCAGTGCCGAGAACAGTTACCAGTAAGTTGGGTTGCATCTGCCTAGGCGTTCTCAGAACTGCAAATTACCTGGACCGTAAGTTATGGAATTAGAGCACTTAGGGGAGAGATACTATTGTGGTTGTGTGTACATAGATTTTCCTAACATGAGTAACATTATTTGCTGTGGATCTAAAATAGTTCAAGTAATTTCACCCTTTCTCTTTCTTTCCTTCTTTCCTTTTGTTTCTTACTCCCGAATTTTGCGCCATCTTACTTTGGCAGCCAGGGCTTTTGCCCCGCTTACTCGCACCACGACACGGCACTGATCAATACCTACCTGCAACACTGTTCTCTGTTCACATGAATCGTTGTAACTGGGCTGTCGTAATAACTTTGACTAACACTGTATACAGATCTACATGTACGTTCTTTCAACACAAATCAGGTGTTGTTCACCGAATACTTTTAATCTAATAAGCAGTTTTTTATTTCTCATGATTTCAGGCTATATCTCAGGCTTTTTTGACGTGGGGCCCTTTTATCGTGGGGTCCTTTTGACTCAGGACCGTTTGTCACGGGTTTTTTGACCCGGGCCCTTTTGGCGCAGGGTCTTTTTGAGTCTCGTCGTTTTGACCGGGGCCCTTTTAACGCAGGCTCTTTTGACTCGGGCCCTTATGACCGGGGCCCTATGGACGCAGGCTCTTTTGACTCAGCCCTTATGACCGGGCCCTTTTGACGCTGATCCCTTTTGACTCGGGCTCTTATGACCGGTGCCCTTTTGTCGCGGGGCCTTTTTGACTGGGGCCCTTTTGTCGCGGGGCCCTTTTGACGCCATGGTGTTTTGACTCGGGCATTTTTGTCCTCGCCCTTTTGTCCGGGCCCTTCTAACGTGACACCTAGAAAAATGGCTCCGTAGTTAGGTTCATCCCCTACGGATGCTAGTATTTACTATGTTAAAATAATCATAAACAAGTTTTTTGTCAAACGGTCGGGAATTTCATGCTCCCGTACTAAACGATCGATAGAATTGTCTGTTCCAACATACGTATTTTTGTATTTCGGAGTTTTATTCCTCTGAGATTTTTTTAAGTGAAAACGAAATTCTTAAATTAGTCATGCACCAAACCAACCAATTTTTCAATTCCCTCACAACAAAATTGCTCTTGAGCTTGCAAAAGAAGCGATTTATGTAAATATTATTTAAAGTTTTACAATTATCAGGAATCTTTCCAAAAACTATATTTTAAACTTAATAAGCTATACAAGCAATAGGAATTTTATGAAAGGATATTTTCTTCTTTATGAGCAACATTTTAAGCATTTTAAGCAAGGGAGCGTCACAGAGACATTGTGCAATGAACTGAATGTACTCTGCGAAGGAAACCACAGAATAAGAGATGGGACGATTGGGATCCACAGGGGCACTATTCACAGGGCCAAACATAAGTGTCATTTACCTCAGTGAAGGTAATTCAACTTTGCAACAAACTACTAAACTTTCAACGTCATTCTCAGGACATTATCACAACAGAAGAGTGGGTCTAGAGGGAAAGAAAAATGATAACGTACACTAGAATTATGATTTGTACCACTAGGACACTCCGGCCTCCTACCTTTTAATTCGTGCCAATTATTAAATAGTTATCCCTATATAGTATCGAGTTTTCTATTATTTAGTGAAAAATAATACCGTACCAAGACTACATCTAAAATTTGACTACATAAATTTAGAAAACAGGTCAATAAAAGCATTTGAATATTGAGAATAGATGAGAGAGAATTCTTCAAGAATCGAGACGAAAAACTTTCTTTCCCGGTTCATCTTGTATCGTGAACAACATTTATATATGACCTACATATACAATATGGCGCTAAATTCGCTCTACAAAACAGAGGGGCGATTCCTGAGAGCAAAACAAACAAAAAAGTTGTAATAAAAATATTGCCAAAATCCCGTGGTTTACTTGTTATAAGCTGCCGAAAGCGTGGGAAACGAATTTTAGAGTTAAACATTACACAAACCTCTGAGCGTAAACATGATTCGGTATGATATCGTCAAATGGTCCTAACCTGCTCTGTCCAAATTTACAGTTTTCAGATTTGCGCAATGACGACGGATTCCCCAAATAAATTTTATGTCGTAAATTGAGTGGACGAGAGCATGTAAATGATGTTTCACAGCCTGGAAATGATACTACGTGGTAAGTCAATACTCATACACCCAGATAAAAGATGGCGGACGAGGTAATAATCACTGCGCCTGGTTGCATACCTCCTCAAAAGTCCTACTAAAGATGTTGTACAAATGAAAGAGGGTAGCAAAAGAATCAAAGAAATATCAAGATGTAGTGGTTCAGTGGTTTCTTGCAAAGATACTGGAGAGAATGAAAGTCGAGTATGTGCATTACGAAACACAAATAAACTAAACAACAGTAAAAGTAGTAACAGATCGTCACTAAAAGCATTCGGATGCCATTAAATATGAGCAGATCAACAATTTTAATTTATTTATTTTCTCTTACCTGTGGGCTTGTTAAATGTATTTTTTACGTTGCAGCGATGTGACTTTCTAATGAATGTTTGTACCACGTCTTTACTGGAACTTTTTGAGTAGGAATGGGGAAGAGCGAATTCGAGCTACTTTTCATTGAAACTCTCTACTCGACTCGTAATAGACATCTTTTAGCTAGGCTTAAGAACTCGGCTCGAAAAATTTCCTTCAACTCCACTCGAAACTCTACTCGAATTTGGTTCGAGTTTCTAGTTGTATCGAGCCAAATCGAGCCAAATCCTCTGTATAATTTCAAGTATTATCTTCAATTATACTACATAGACAATATAATTATTATTAATATTAGTACTTCTACTACAACTTATTATTATTATTATTATTATTATTATTATTATTATTATTATTATTATTATTATTATTATTATTATTATTATTATTATTATTATTGTAAGATCAATTCGTATAAATATGAAAGATGGGCAGTTTGTATCTGGAAAAAGTAGCTAACTGCCGACCTCGGTAGTCGTGAAGTCTATGGGGCAAGGACGTCGCTCATGAGGTTCTGGGTTTCAGTTTTGGAGGAGCAAGTTTTCGGACTCGAGCCAATTTCGCTGCAAGTTAAAGGGCGCCAGCCAAACATGTTCAAAACTGCTCGGCCTGCGTTTAGGGTTGTCAACAGCTCGAACGGCTTGGCTCACACCTCATTCACTATCGAGCCGAATCGAGAAGTAGAGATATGTCTCAAATCTCGAATCGAATTGGAGACGAGACAGATTTTGTAAAATTCGAGACGAGTCGAGACAAACATCTTTTTCTACTCGAATTTTCGAGTCGGCACACGAGTAAAGTCGAGACTGCTGGTATATATATATTTCGAAGAAACTAATCACTCAGAAAAAGCTATTTGCCTTGAAGCCAATACCAGCATTTATTACTTTGAAAAGGTACAGTAAATTTAACAGTTAACCTTTCACAAGCGAGCTTTAATTTCCATCTCATTTTAGTTAATTAAAACTAATAATTATATGTCGTGATCAGTACCGTACTCAGAGGGGGGCATCCGGGCTTAAGCCCCACCCGAAAATTTATTTACTATATTAAAGTAAATGAATTGTCTTGCAGAATTTTTACATTTCCATGACAAGTTACTAAAGACCCCCCCGGAAGCAAAATCCTTAATACGCCACTGGCCGTGATATTTCATAGTACTTCAAACATAATAACAATACTTAAGTATCTATTCAGATATCTAATTTGTATAAAACTGTTGCGGTAAAGTGAACTTCATAAATAGTCTAGGTGAGAAATTGGCAGCCTATAGTAATTTAATATAATTATAGTAATAGTCTTTTTATTCCTATAAACGCAATAGGCATTCATAACTTCAGGACTATTCACATCCTCAACTAATGTGTTGAGCATATTAATGAGTAATGAAAAATGTATAATGTACAGTAGCATTTGTTGTAGATTTATTACATAATATTATATTGTTATAAGACCACCATATGGTAAATAGTCAATCATTGATAGTCCGTACAGATTGTTCATGTCAATATACAGTAAATAAGATTTTTCTTTTTCCGCATCAAAATCATGTACGTAAGGATTATTAGATTTGGCATATCTTAATACAGCTTGTGTAATGCCTCCGCGAATCAATTTTTCTACAAACATATACATATTGATATCTGATAAAAGTTCAAGTTCAATTTTTGTTTTATATAACATGGCTTGCCATGCCAAACCAGGTGCAGTAAAACAATTAATTGGATCAATACAAAAGGCATTTAAACACGTCTTTCGAAAATTTTCCAATACATCTGCTGTGAGAAGTACATCACATTTTAAATATAAATCATGGTAGCCCCCTAAATTTTGACATTTAAACACACGCCAAATCAGTTTTGCATATCGATAATCAGTCTCGGAAATTTGTGTTACATTCAATTTGCTATTAAATGCCTCTCTTTCAGGAAATTCAGTTTCTTTAAATGTATCTAAATTTGTTATGTGTTCATAAGGATAAATTCCCTTACGGAGAATTAAAGGAAACTTATCATCGGAAAAATATTGCTTTGTATAGACGAATTGCTCAGGCTTTAATTTTTACACCAAATTTTCGAGACTGTACGGAAGAAATTTAAATAAGTCTACAAAACGTAATTCGATAGGTTTACCATTAAAATTAAAGTGCTTAGAGAATGTGATGTATTTCTCAGGGCTTTCAGCAATTACAGAAATATTGCCAGGTGTGCAACCTAGTTCTTTCACAAATAAATGTGCATCATAGGCAGACAAATTATGGAAGAATACAGGGATAAAATTACTTTGACGTTTAAATTGCAAATTGCAATTATTGCACACTGTGGCAATATATTGACGAGTTAAATGGTTATGATGTTTAACTTTTCTATTCTTACTCATATATTTACTATCGCAAACAGAGCATTCAGTGGATAGATTATACTCCTGTAATTGAAAACTATTTAATGGTATTATTGGTTTTTGTTGATCTAATATGTTTATTATTTTTCTTAATTCATTCTCCATAGCAGACATAAACTTCATCGATACATTTTCTCCTCGATAAATAACTAGATCTGATTTCATATATTTGTTACTCCAACACACAATATAACCAAAACTGCATGGTATATGTTGCTGAATTTGTATTGTATGAGATCCACTTTGTTTATTTATAGGTTTTAATAAACTTTCGAAATCTGCAACTATTATTACATCATTCTGTAATAACAATTTCAGATTTGGAAATTTTAAAACATCTCCTTGTTTCGGTATGTTAATTTTGGTTGGAGTATGTTCTTTACATAATTTCTCATGTTCATCTAATTTTGATTTGTTATAAAAAGATACTAAACATCGTCTACAAATAAATGTTTGATGAGTACCGAACTGATGTCTAACTAAACCATTTAAATTTGTAATTAAACAATAATGAGAGTTTAAATATAATAAATCTATATGTTTAAATACACCTGTATTTTCGCTTATACGTAACGGAAAAATTGTTTCATTATCATAATGAATGCCATATATATTAATAGAAATTTGTTCCTTAGTAAATACGGAATTATACATATTCAAATTTGTTTATGTGTTCTACTTCAACAGGGAATTTTATATTCGTTTTTTCAAATAACGGTAATAAAGTATTACTATATTGTATGTAATTATTTACACGCAGTGGATTATCTTTTGCGGGATGCAACGCAGCTAGAATACAATAAATAAAACATCTATTATCGTTATTTTGAATATTTAAAACACATTTTGTGGAAAAAATCCATTGAGCAATTTTACATAAGTTTTCTGTTTATGACTTTACAATAAAGCAATGAGATTTTTTATAAGACAATAATGACTATTGCAATTTTCTTCACAATACAGTAAATCTATACCTTTATCTACAGCTGTGTTTTCGCTTATACGTAACGGAAAAATTGTTTCATTATCATAATCAATGCCATATATATTAATAGAAATTTGTTCCTTAGGAAATACGGAATTATACATATGTTCAAATTTGCTTATGTGTGCTACTTCAACAGGGAATTTTATATTGTAAAACTTTGTGTAGTTTTGTCTCATATATAAGGAAGAGGTAGAGCTGTTAATAAAAATAGCGTCCGGAATCGACTCCCACTACCAGTTTTATTATAAAATTGCACTATAAGAGTATTTCTACAAAATACTATACAAATTGATTTCTTTATAATCAAGGTGAGTTATAGGTGGTCTTTGACCGTAAGGTCGCAGACAGGATCTGCAATACAGCCCCGTAGCAGGCTAAGAGGAGGGATTTAAGGAACCAATGCTCCGTAGCAAGCAGAGGTAGGTTAAGTTGCCAACAGAGCCCCGTAGCAGGCTAAGCGGCTGAGGTTAGGATTCTCAGACAGAGACCCGTAGCAGGCTAAGCCAGGAGATAGGATAGGCGTAGTCCCGTAGCAGACTAGAGGCCTGGGGTTAGGTTACTCCAAGAGTCCCGTAGCAGACTAAAGGAGGGTCACCAGAAAACTGTTGTCGAGTTGCCTTCGTCCATCCAATTTATAGGGTCCTTTTGGGTGGCGGTGGCGCTGCTGCTCCGATGTCGCCTTCTGCTCCGTGGGAGGGGTCAGAAGCCGTCGTCTGCATGTGATTACAGGTCCCTCTGGTGGAAGATCCTCTTGCCGAACCATGTGGTGTTGTTTGTAAACATTGAAGCGTTCATTGAAACATTGGAATTGCTTCTTTACGACATCACATAGGATATTACACCCCCTGTCTTGTTCAAAAAATAAGCCGAAGGGTTATTTTTCTTTATATGAGGGTTGGCAACACTGAGGTATCACACAGAAAAAAGCACTAAAACATTAATAACACTTGCAACACAAAAAAAATAACTTTTCGGAGCAGTAATAAGGTAGAGGAAGAAAGCACTAAACAGTTAGTCCCTAATCACATGCAGGATCGGTGCATTTTAATATGTCACTTCATTTCCCCCGAGGTAAGGCTGTTTTAAGCTTTGGCTTAATGCATATATATATTAGTTTACTTATAGTGAGTGGTGTTGGAGCGTGTACTGTCGGTTGCTCCATAGTTAAAATATTGGTATTAAATGTTTCCATCGGAATTGGAGGAGATATTTCTAAGCGAGGCGTTTTGGATATTTTTGGTAACGAGCGAAGACTGATATATAATCTATATAAAATTATAAGAGTTAGGAGTAATAAAAAGCTACTATTGACACTGAGATATACAGATAATTTATATTGGAAAGTTCTGATTCGAACGGCGTGATCTCTTGGTCACCCTGTATAATGTAAGACTGATCCTGACTTATGGAACATCCTGTATATAATTCAAGTTGCATAATGTTGGTGACAATATGTAGTACACAGTAGAAAAAGAAAAAAATATCAAGGAATTGTAATATTATAGGTTAGTTGTCCTTGTAGAGATCATTTGCCTTTTAAATGCGGAAATGCAGATGTCAGCATTCTTTCATTCAGTTGCAGAATAATGAATCAGCTTTTTATAAAACAAAGAGGAAATGAATGTTTGCATCGGTATGAAGAGTGTTTTTATCTGCTGAAGACGCGTCTTTGTATTTCTTTCTTTCTAGTGGTGAGTACTGCATTTCTTTTTTTTTCGCTCGTGTAGAAAATAAAAAGAAGTTATTTATTTTTGTTCTATATCTTCTCTGTATTCATGAAAAGGCTTAATTCGGTCTATTGAGATTTCTTGTATTGTTTGACGATATGAATTTGGAAATTTGATCTTATAAAGATTAGGATTAACTATTTCGATAATTTCTAGAGGTCCTACATATTTGGATGAAAATGATTCTGGTATCCCAACTTGACGATTGGGAAAGAATACAAGTACTTTCTGTCCCTTATTAAAATTAGTTTGTTGATGTCGGCTGTCAAAATATTTTTTCTGTTTATTATAACTTGCGATTAAATTATCCTGGACGATCCCTCGTATCTTATTCAAATGTTCTTTGTTGACACATAATGTTGGAGTTGACCCTAATGCAATATCAGAGATGGTCTTAGGTTCGTATCCATACATGAGGAAAAAGATGAATATTTAGTTCCGGCCTGCACAAATGTATTAATTGCGACTGTTATGTATGGAATTAGTTTTGGCCATTGCTTTTGATTCTCCTGTACAAAAAAATTTAAGAGCGTTCTGTATTATTCTGTGGAAAGTTTCCACTACACCCAGATTTTTGTGGTCATACGCTGGACAAAATTTAAATTCAAAATTGTAGAATTTTGCTAAGTTTTGCAGTCTCTTAGCGTTATGTACAGGGTGTCTATCCAAATACAGGTATGAAAAAGCTCCGTACTTAAGAATAATGTCATATATAAGAAATTGTTCAATTTCTTCTGCTGTGATGTTGTCTACAACTCTGGTGACACAATATCGCGTGGACATTTCTATAGCAACAAGTATGTGTTTGAATTTTCCATCTCCGACCGGCACTCGCCCAATTGAATCGTACTGCCAAGCAGTGACAATGGGTTTAGATGGGTGATGCAGCAACTGGCCCGCTGGTTTAGCTGGTAACTTCTTGAGTTTTTGACAAAGATTGCATGTCTTTATTCTATTGGCTATGTAAGCTTTCATGTTAGGAAAATAGTATTTCCTAAGCGCCGACTGGTATGTCTTGGTGTAACCAAAGTGTGGTGCCATTGGGTTGTTATGAATAGCCTCGAACCATTTGCCTAGGAAAGATTTTGGTACACAAAGTAAATACAGCAGTCCTAATTGAGGGTGTTTCTCAGTCCTATATAATAATCCATTTGTAAGAGAAAAATATTTTGCCGCACGGAGTGTAGATAATTTGCTAGGTTCTTTATTTTCCAGAACAGTAATGATGTCCGAAAATGAAGGTACCTTCCTTTGTTCATCTGCTAAATTAGGTAACATAATGGACTGGTCAATTTGAAAAGTGTGCTCTAAAGAATGTGAAGCAAAAACTTTAGCGTCCTCTGTGTCGGAGAAGTTATCAACTTCTTGATTCTCGTTCTTTTGTATATCTTGTTTGTCTTCTAAGCGGCTAAAAATGTCTGCAGGATGCTGTTGACTTTTAATGTGCTGTATTTCAAAATTGTAATCTGCCAAAAATATTTTAAAACGACTAAATTTTCCGACTTTGTCCGGTTGGGTAGTGAGTGAAGTCAAACATTTAGCGTCTATAAATAATTTAAATTTTCTATTCAGTAAGAAATAACGAAATTTTCGAAGAACATATATGAGTGCATATAGTTCTTTTTGCCATGTTGAGGCCTTTCTCTCAATTTTGGTAAAACATCGACTACAATAGGAAACAACACGTTCCTGATTGGTTTTAGTATCATAACAAGCCAATATGCCGCCTGCGGAGGTTGACGAAGCATCTGAATATGCTCGGATTTCCAGTGATGGATCAAAATGAAATAAAGATGGAGCTTGTATAATATCCGTTTTATTTTTTTCAAATACCTCATCATGCTGTGTTGTCCATTTAAATTTTGAATTTTTGTCTAAAAGAATTTGAAATGGTTCTACCTTTTCCGTGAAATCTTTAATATGTGCCCTCAAATAAGAGCATTGTCCGAGGAAACTCTTCAAGGTGCGTTTAGAAGTTGGTTTCTTAAAATTGCGTATTTTATTGGCAATTTTAGGTGATATTTTAATCTCCTTTCCATTAACTGTGAATCCTAAAACTTCTAATTCCGAGTATAATAGATGGGTCTTGTTCGGGTTTGCTCTAAAATCGTGTTTCCTTAACCTTTTAAAGAGCAATTCCAAGTCTGACAATTGTTGTTTCAATTTTTGCTTCCTATAACGAGGTCATCCGCAAAGGCTGTTATGCTCGGTGTTAGTCCCTCTAAAAGCATTCATACAGCTATACTTAGGGCAGCGGCGGACGAAGTGTGTCCCATTACGCAACTTTGAAACTTATATGCCTTCCTAGTATGATTGAGCTCAAAAGTCATATATTTTTGACTTTTGGGATGCAATAATAATTGGAAATAACTGGTTTTTATGTCGATAGTTGAAATACAAGATTTACCTCTAAGTACATGTAAAATGCATTCTGTGTTCTGAAACGAAATACTTAGATATTGTGTAAATTTATTGCAAGCCTGGAGACTCAGAACTAAGCGGAACTCTGAAGCATTTGGCTTCTTCACTATGAGAAGTGGCGAGGAAAAGGAACTGTCACTAGTCTCTTTAATAATATTGGCATCTAAAAGTTGTTTAATTTGTAAGTCAATTTGGGGTCTTACTGCCAATGGAATGGGAGGTGATCTCTGATGAAAAGAGGCTCCTTTATCTATCCTTAATTCATGTACATAGCCACGAAAGTAGCCAATGTCAGTTGGTGTATAAGAAAAGACATCCCTGTATCTAAAAAGTAGATCATGCACAGCTTTCTTTTGCTGAATCGTTAAACTTGGATTGATGTCAAATAATTAAATATCAAAAAGTGCCTTGGTCTCTTCCAGCCTATTCTGAATTTCTTGTTCCGTTCTATAAAATGTTTCGTCATTTTGTTCATCTTTTTGGTAATCACCCTGTAAATCTACTTCTTGAACATTCTCTTCTACATATACAATTGGGGTGTTCTTTACTAACGTTACCGGTCTACTAGTAGGATTTGATATCAATAAAGTCAAATTATTCTTAGGTATCATCTGTCAGGAAAGTAAATATACACCTATTTTTCGATTCTGGCATTCCTGCGCTCCATCCGTGGAGAGTATGAGAATTAAATCAATCAAATGTTTACAGAGGGGCAAAGAGAAAAGTTTAATCTGAATAAGACATTCCAGAGAGGCACAAGCTGTGAATACGAATATTGCATAGTGTAAATAAAGTACGACACCGAAAGAGAAAGCCAGAATCTGCTGTTAAACGCAGAAAAAAGAGAAAGAATTGTCGAAGTGGGAACATAAAACACATATACAATAAATACGCCGAAAACTAAATTTTCACCACGCCCTAATCTTGGTGTAGTGGTTAAGGTTCTGGCTCACAAATGCAAAGGACGCCAGTTCGAATCTCTGGCAAGGTAGTTATAATTTTTTTTTTGTTAATAATACATACAGTTTATGAGAGATGGTAAAAGAGGTCGTATTTAGTTTTTCGTGGCAATTATTGTTGGTAATGTTTAGTACTGATAATACTTTTTGTCTTTGCGTATTGCTTTTATTCTTTTCTTCATTTCCAAAGAGAAGAATATCCGAACAAATGCCACCAAAATTCCTCTTATTTTGAATGTAAACGCCATTTGGAATTAGTGAAGAATAAAAATTGAACGTTTCAACGTAGCTGTAAAAAGTAAAAAGAAAAGCATGAAACTGGAGGGGTTCGAATCCATACTCATGGTTATAAAAATACAATTTCTACATGTCTTACACTTCTCGACCACGTTTCTACGTTAGCAAGTAAAAGGCTTGTGTTTAGGTTAGGCTGGTCAATACATTTTGCAAAAAGGCCCGGATGAGTTCTGACGCAGCACAGGTGCGAGAAGGCAGCAAAACACCTTTTTTTCTCTCCCTCTGTGTCTATTTATCTATCTATCTGTATACGTATATAACGCTATTTGTGAATGCCATAACCATCCTAATTTTCAGCGGATTGAGACGAAACTTGGCACAAACATTAATTGTTGAAATATGTTGATGAGTTCGTTAACCAGAATAATCAGATGAAAATGTTCAAAATGACGGCCCTTCAAACTCTTAAAAAGTTCGAAGGGAACCAAATTTCGCCCATAAATAGGTATTCAGAAAGTTTGAGTAACTTTTCCTCTTTTACTGAAATATTTGTGTGCAGGGACTTATCCTCTTTTATTGAAATATGGGACCCGATTAACCGCCTAAAGAATATTCACGCTCTTTCGGTACGGTCAGGATTTTTTTTTTTTTTTTTGCAGGAGGAGGGTTATTTTCGTATCGGAAGAAGATGATTGTTAGTGATGATATGAAATTACACGTTGAAAGTGAAGTAACTAGTGAAACGTGTTATTTGAAAGAATAATATAATAAATGTGCTTTCCCCTAACACAGAGAACTGTAAATCATGTATTTCGCGTTCGGGAGCGTGAATGGCGAGGAGTGTTATTTGATTTGCTTTTTAGTTACACATTGCATTGCAAATAAAGGTAGGCAACATTAATGGTAAGTAAAACAATAATAATAATAATAATAATAATAATAATAATAATAATAATAATAATAATAATAATAATAATAATAATAATAATAATAATAATAAATATAATAATAATAATAATAATAATAATAATAATAATAATAATAATAATAATAATAATAATAATAGGTGTTTTTTGCGGCAAGGCAATATCTTCCTCAATTCTTCTTCAAACGTAATGATTGTAACGCCATATCCCCCTTACAAATAAAATATTAGCAATTTATATCGAGAGAACGGGAAATTGTGGAGTGATGGGAGCAACGTTGGACAGTATGCAATCATATTACTCAGAAAAATAATCGATTTCAATGCAAAATGAACGAAGAGTCATTGTCATGGGGAGTCATGGGGCCACGGGAGAGCCCTCCTTAGGAAAAATGTCGATAACTTAGATCGAGAGAACAGGAGGTGATCGTGGGATGGGACCAACGTTTGACACCCTGCACCCATAAAGCGCATCGAAAAAAATTAGTGGGGGGGCGCCAGCCAGCCTTACTTATTTTTACATAATAATATAATATTATATTGTCCAAATACACACAGGAGTTAGCTAGGAATATTTCATATTATTATTATTATTATTATTATTATTATTATTATTATTATTATTATTATTATTATTATTATTATTATTATTATCAACAGCGTCTTTTCATTACGTGTGCATGTTTGACATGAAACCAAAGACAAGATCCATCATTCGTAAAAAGAATAAGAATAGCCAGTTACTTTAACTGTGAAGGGCGGCGAAAAATACGAAAAGAGTGTAGCGAAAAGACCTGTAGCGAAAAGAAACAATACTTTCTTTCAAATGGATAAAATATCAAGGCGAGATAGATTCGAACTCGCATGGACGGCGCGAAAAGCCAGTGCTTTGTCCACTATTTTTTTAACTGACTCACCGAACGTGTTTCAGTAACTTACTTATTGCTAATTTTACTTGTTTGTGCTTTAACTTGCTTTTTCTAATAACATATAACGAACGGGACACGAACACAGAAACATCGAGGACAGTTAAAAATCATAAATAATATCCCGCCGAGAATCGAACCCGGGACACCATAAAACAAATTCGCACGTTCTAGCCACTAGACCAGCGAGGAGGCCAACGCTTACCGCCTCTGTCGTTAGGGATTACGACCACTATATTGCCAGCTATCACTTCTGTGTGTTGTATACTATAATCACATGTTCCTTCTTTGCTGGAAGAGTTAAACCTAAATTCTATGTAATACATGAGGTATTTAGACCTACATGCTCTTCATATAATGTAATAAAAGGGCCATGCTGGGAATAAGAAAAAGAACATTCCTTGGACAAAACGGAAACTATTGGCATCAGAAATATTTATGTATGAGGCATGCGCAGTAGTATATTTCAGAATAGCTACTGTTTAGCTCAGTAAACGAAGAAAGGGGTATAAAAAAGCAAATATGTCGCGTCAACGAGATGGACCAGAGTTGACAGAGGCGGAAGCAGATGTGTGGTAATACAACAACTTGGTTAAATTGATAATTGGTTCTGTATCCTGTAGTAGATTGTATCACAACTTTACGGGAGAGCAGAGAAAGACTAACTAACTAACGCTATCATACAGTTAGATACTGAAACTCCTGTCGGATTTTAATACATGACGTATTGCAGGATGCAAAATGCTTCGCATTACTTGTTTCTTTGTAGTAGTGCTCTCAACGGGTCGGGTCTGCGACACGACAACCTGACCCGAGCTGACCCAACTGACCCGACCCGACAACCCGACCCGAGTTGATCTGACCTGACCCGACCCCTAACCCGACCCGACTAGTTTGTAGACAGCTACTAGCTTAATGTTCTGAAAGGTTGTGTATAAACTAGAGATAGCCAATTCCGGAATTTTTACTTTCCGTACTCCCGAAAGTAAAACCGGACAAATTCCGGAATTCGGAAAATTCCGATTTTGGAATAATTCTGGAATTCGGAAAAATCTGGAATTTAGAAAATTCTGATTTCGTTAATATTCCGGAATTCGGAAAAATCCGGATTTTTCGAAATACGGAGTTTTTCACAATTCTTGAATTTTCTAAATTCCGGATTGTTTCCGACTACCGGAATTCTTCTGAATTCCAGAATTTAACTGAATTCCGTGGCGGAAAATATACTTTGAACAAGTAATGGCGACTGCTTTGAAAGAAATGGAGAGTATGAGAATTCAATCTGTCATATCTGCAGTTTCGTGTGGAGAAAAAACAAACTTGTGAACCAACGGTTTAAGAACAACTCAAGCTATTAATGTAAACTTTGCCAACATCATAAAAGAAATACGAAAGACATTTTGAATCGAAGAAATATGACATACAAGTTTGCAAGCGGAGACAAAGAAACCTAACGTAACCAGACTAAAGACGATTGGTTTGCCGCGTAGCGATCGCGGTTCAGTGGTCTACGGGTTCCCGGGTTCGATTCCTGGTGGGAGAGCCTTCGTGATTTTAATTGTCCTCGATATTTCTGTGTTCGTTTCCCTTCGTTCCTAGGTAAAGCCAGTTAACCGAGTAAAGCACGTAAAGCAAATCAAGTGTAGTTAGGTCAAGTAAGTTGCTGAGGCACGTTCGGTGGCTCAGTTAACTTTTTTTTAAAAAAAAAGTGGTCAAGGTGCTTGTGCGAATGCACGTCGCATTTTTTGTTTGTTTTTGTTTTTGTTTTGTTACTTTATGATTTTTGATGGCAATTGATCGGTGATGATATACGTTTCATTATATTCAGATATTTGAATACTCGGATGTTTCAATACGTGAACTATCAAATCTTCAGGAATAATAATAGTAATAATAATAAACTAATAATTATTATTATCTCGTATAAGATTAAAAGCTAGGAGCCAATTATCGCTCAGGTCATACAATTACAAGCAGAAACGTGACATTTGGAAAGAATATTTCGGTTAGGTTTAATGTTGTCCACGAGAAGAGGAATTTCTCATCTGGTTTCTAAAACAAACAAAATAACCTGAGAATTAACATTTTACATTCGAGACGGGATAAGGCTAACTCAAAATTTTCGTCTCGCTTTGGAGATGAGAATCGAGACGAGACGAAAAGTATCGTAAACATTTCCCGTCTTGTCTCGATTCTCGAAATAGTGTATGTCCATTCTTTAAGTAGCAATTGCTCTGTAGGCTGAATCTCATAGGCTATTTCGTTACATTGTATTTCAGAGATCATTGAATTATGGTCTGTGTAGGTATTTTTGTAGCAAAGCTTTTATATTTACCTCTGCATATCCTAAAAATTAGTTTATTATATGCCTTACTGTTGCGTGATATTCAGTTATATTTATTACAGTTATTTTCCTTAAAACATACAGTAGGATACTGTTACATGAAATTTGAATGGAACGCTCGACTTTAAAATTCGGGTAGTTGCAGAGGTGTGTCTTGAAGGTGCGGAACCCTTTCCCCGAAATCTCTAATTTTAAGTAAGTTTTGCCAAATTTTAAGGCAAGTTTAAAACTTTTAATGCCATTATTATTACTATTATTATTATTATTATTATTATTATTATTATTATTATTATTATTATTATTATTATTATTATTATTATTATTATTATTATTATTATTATTATTATTATTATATGCACAACGTATACAATCTTTAAAAGATATGTGGTTTATATCTTAATAGTAAAGGATAATTGACTGTCGATCTCGGTCGTCGAGAAGTCTTCAGGAGGCAAGGACATCGGTCACGTTCTGGGTTTGAGTTCCGAAAGGGCAAGTATGGGGGTTCGAGCCAAAAATTGTTAAAAGTTATAGGCTTCAGCCAAAAATGTTCAAAACAGCTGGGACCGGGTTTAGGCTTCTCAACGGCTCGAGCGGCTCGGCTTACAGCTCATTCACTATCGAACCGAACCGAAAAGTGAGCCGAGCCAACAGCTCACCCAACCGAGCCAATTTTGAGCCATCGGATTAGTTGAGCTGAGTCGAACCGTGCCGATGAACTAGTTTCAACTTAGCTGGCTCGAACCGGTTCTCATGAGCCGAGTAGGTGACCCATCCCAACCAAGAAAGCTCGAGCCATCGGTTTAATTAAGCTGAGTCGATGGCTCGTTCCAATTGGGCCGATCCGACTGAAGCTGTTCGCTCAGTTGATACGAGCCGAGCTGGTTGATATCACTACCCGAGTTGGTCTTCTCCTTGGGCTCAAGAATACGACCGTGCAGGTCTCAGCCTTGATTTTAAGAACTACAGTATATACTTATATTGGTGATTACGACATTTAAGGCTGTCTCGTAATAATAATAATAAAAACATCTTGTCTTCTCGTTATCTAGACGAGACGAGATACACTAAAATTGCCTCACGAGATGCACTAAAATCACGAGACGAGATTCACCCCTGTCGTGAGCAACACTGAAAGTATTCCACATTACTGCTTACATTTCTTATAGCTTTCGTCTTCCACTCTAATCATGCCATTATTTCAAAACGAGTTAAAACGAGCTGAACGAGCAAGCGAGTCATTATCCAAATTGACTCAACTCGAAACTAGACCTCGAAAACAGCGACTTGGCTCGGAACTCAAGTCAAGAAAACTACCTTTGACTCGACTCGAATTGAACTCGAGTCGAGTCAAATTTTGGCTCGACTCGTGCTCATCCCTATTCGTATTTGTATTTTGTTTCAACTTTAACAATTGCTACTCTTTTTTCTCCGTTTACGTGCTGTTCCTGGATTTCTCTTTCGGTGTCGAATTTTTCCGAATTCCCGAATGTTAACGAAATCAGAAATTTCTGATTCCGAATTCCGAATTGGACGAATTCCGGAATTATTCCAAAATCGGAATTTTCCGAATTCCGGAATTTGTCCGGTTTTACTTTCGGGAGTACGGAAAGTAATAATTCCGGAATTGGCTATCCCTAGTTTATACACAACCTTTCAGAACACTAAGCTAGTAGCTGTCTACAAACAAACAAGTAATGCAAAGCATTTTGTATCCTGCAATACGTCATGTATTAAAATCCGACAGGAGTTTCAGTATCTAACCAGAAATTACATGTATCTAGCTACTGGAAGCTAAGGTATGAAGAATTGTATTGTGTCTTTTCTTTTTGTGTCTCATACAACCCTGCAAACCACTGAATATCTAAACGGCTTTCGTTAAATCCAAGTTGTAGTACTCACAACTACATCTATTTGTGTCTATATGATCGTGTTACTAAAGCTTACTGTATGATAGCGTTAGTTAGTTAGTCTTTCTCTGCTCTCCCGTAAAGTTGTGATACAATCTACTACAGGATACAGAACCAATTATCAATTTAACCAAGTTGTTGTATTACTACACATCTGCTTCCGCCTCTGTCAACTCTGGTCCATCTCGTTGACGCGACATATTTGCTTTTTTATACCCCTTTCTTCGTTTACTGAGCTAAACAGTAGCTATTCTGAAATATACTACTGCGCATGCCTCATACATAAATATTTCTGATGCCAGTAGTTTCCGTTTTGTCCAAGGAATGTTCTTTTTCTTATTCCCAGCATGGCCCTTTTATTACATTATATGAAGAGCATGTAGGTCTAAATACCTCACGTATTACATAGAATGTAGGTTTAACTCTTCCAGCAAAGAAGGAAAATGTGATCATAGTATACAACCCACAGAAGTGATAGCTGGCAATACAGTGGTCGAAATTCCTAACGACAGAGGTGGTGAGCGTTGCCCTCCCCGCTGGTCTAGTGGCTAGCACGTGCGAATTTGGTGTATGGTGTCCCGGGTTCGATTCTCGGCGGGATAGTATTTATGATTTTTAACTGTCCTCGATGTTTCTGTGTTCGTGTCCCGTTCGTTATATGTTATTAGAAAAAACAAGTTAAAGCACAAACAAGTAAAATTAGCAATAAGTAAGTTACTGAAACACGTTCGGTGAGTCAGTTAAAAAAATAGTGAACAAAGCACTGGCTTTTCGCGCCGTCCATGCGAGTTCGAATCTATCTCGCCTTGATATTTTATCCATTTGAAAGAAAGTATTGTTTCTTTTCGCTACAGGTCTTTTCGCTACACTCTTTTCGTATTTTTCGCCGTCCTTCACAGTTAAAGTAATTGGCTATTCTTATTCTTTTTACGAATGATGGATCTTGTCTTTGGTTTCATGTCAAACATGCACACGTAATGAAAAGACGCTGTTGATAATAATAATAATAATAATAATAATAATAATAATAATAATAATAATAATAATAATAATAATAATAATAATAATAATAATAACAATAATAATTATAATTATAGTATGAAATATTACTAGCTAACTCGCGTGTGTATTTGGACAATATAATTTTATATTATTATGTAAAATAAGTAAGGCTAGCTGGCGCCCCCCCCTTTAATATTTTCGATGTGCCTTATGGGTGCACGGTGTCCAACGTTGGTCCCATCCTACGATCACTCCTGTTCTCTCGATATAAGTTAACGACATTTTTTCTAAAGAGGGCTCTGCCGTGGCCCCATGACTCCGCATTACAATGACTCTTCGTTCAATGAGTGCATATTTCATTTGCATTGAAATCGATTATTTTTCTGAGTCCTATGAGTGCATACTGTCCAACGTTGCTCCCATCACTCCACAATTTACCGTTCTCTCTATATAAATTGCTAATATTTTGTTTGTAAGGAAGTTATGGCGTTACAATCATTACGTTTGAAGAAGAATTGAGGAAGATATTGCCTTGCCACAAAAAACACCTATTATTATTATTATTATTATTATTATTATTATTATTATTATTATTATTATTATTATTATTATTGTTTTACTTACTATTAATGTTGCTTACCTTTATTTCCAATGCAATGTGTTACCAAAAAGCAAATCAAATAACTCCTCGCCATTCACGCTCCCGAACGCGAAATACATGATTTACAGTTCTCTGTGTTAGGGGAAAGCACATTTATTATATTATTCTTTCAAATAACACGTTTCACTAGTTACTTCACTTTCAACGTGTAATTTCATATCATCACTAACAATTATCTTGTTCCGATACGAAAATAATCCTCCTCATGCAAAAAAGAAGAAAGAAAAAAGTCTGACCGTAGCGAAAGGGCGTGAACCTTTTTTAGTCGATTAATCGGGTCCAATATTTCAATGAAAGAGGATAAGTCCCTGCAAACAAACATTTCAGTAAAAAAGGAAAAGTTACTCAAACTTTCTGAATACCTATTTATGGGCGAAATTTGGTTCCCTTGGAACTTTTTAAGAGTTTGAAGGGCCGCCATTTTGAACATTTTCATCTGATTATTCTGGTTAACAAACTCATCAACATATTTCAACAATAATGTTTGTGCCAAGTTTCGTCTCAATCCGCTGAAAATTAGGATGGTTATGGCATTCACAAATAGCGTTATATATACAGATAGATAGATAAATAGACACACAGAGGGAGAGAGAGAAGGTGTTTTGCTCTCTTCTCGCACCTGTGGTGCGTCAGAATTAATCCGGGCCTCTTTGCAAAATGTATTTACCAGCCTAACCTAAACACAAACCTTTTACTTGCTAACGTAGAAACGTGGTCGCGAAGTGTAAGACATGTAGAAATTGTATTTTTATAACCATGAGTATGGATTCGAACCCCTCCAGTTTCATGTTTTTCTTTTTACTTTTTACAGCTACGTTGAAACGTTCAATTTTTATTCTTCACTAATTGCAAATGGCGTTTACATTCAAAATAAGAGGAATTTTGGTGGCATTTGTTCGGATATTCTTCTCTTTGGAAATGAAGAAAAGAATAAAAGCAATACGCAAAGACAAAAAGTATTATCAGTACTAAACATTACCAATAATAATTGCCACGAAAGACTAAATACAACCTCTTTTACTATTTTTCATGAGCTGTATGTATTATTAAGAAAAAAATTTAGAAACTACCTTGCCAGAGATTTGAACTGGCGTCCTTTGCATTTGTGAGCCAGAACCTTAACCACTACACCAAGATCATGGCGTGATGAAATTTTAGTTGTCGGCGTATTTATTGTATTTGTGTTTTATGTTCTTACTTCGACAATTCTTTCTCTTTTTTCTGCGTTTAACAGCTGATTCTGGCTTTCTCTTTCGGTGCCGTACTTTATTTACACTATGCACTATTCGCATTCACAGCTTGTGCCTCTCTGCAATGTCTTATTCAGATAAAACTTTTCTCTTTGCCCCTTTGTAAACATTTGATTGATTTAATTCTCATACTCTCCACGGATGGAGCGCAGGAATGCCAGACTCGAAAAATAGGTGTACATTTACTTTCCTGACAGATTATACTTTAGTAGGCAACGTTTGTAGTCTTATTTGTCCAGCAGATTTTCTAATGGAGAGATAAAAAAGTATTTATTATTCTTTTGCCGATTCTTGATATTAATTGGTAAAAAGAAATGTGACCTGGCTGGTATGGTAACCTTTCGTTTTGTAAAAACATCAGCCAATTGTGCTGTTTTATTGTATGCATAGCGTTAGCAGATAATTTTTCCTGGGTATCAATTTCAATTGGATACTGCGGAGGCCGTGGTTTCTTGTATACTGAAAACATGTTATTCTTTAAGTCAATTTTGGTCTGTAATCGATTTAGAATGTCTTCACCGAATAAAGGCAAAAAATCTCCATGTTCTAAAATTCTGAAATAATGAGAAAATGTTGTTGAGCCAATTCTGAACTTAATCAAAGCTATATAGCGTAAATTTACGACAGAATTCTCAATTCCTCGTAGATTAGTGCTAAAAGAAATCAATTTTGTGTTTGGTGGAAGCCAATTTTTAGGCCAAAGACCCAATGAACTGCCAGTGTCTATGATTACAGGATACTTTTCTTTATTAATTGTCACATTTATTAATAATTTATGTTCCTGATTTAACATTTTAATTTTCTCCCTTCTATATGATAACGGAGCTACTGCATAAAGTGATGCATTTGACAATTTTTGTTGTTCACTTCTTTCCTGGTTCTCGGCCCTCAGAACATGTTCTTGAGAGGGTTTGTCCTGGGGCCCCCTAGGCGTTTCCCTGCTGATTGCTCTTATAACATATACTGGAAGAATGACCTTTCTTATAGCACGTGCCGCATACTGTAACTGTTTCCGGCCTAGGATTACTATTGTTATTTTTATTATTTTTAGAACTGTTCTTATTTCTATTTCTCGGCCGATTTTGATTACCATTATTTGTATTTTTCGACCTATAATTGTTACGTCCACCTCTCCTAAATTGTGAGTTCTTAATGGCATTTTGAGCTACAAGAAGAGATAGTTCAGCCATTTGATTTTCTAATTTAGTGAAATCTAGTGAATTACTTGCACTGGAATTACTAGACATACTAGGCGCGGGGGGTTCGGGAGGGGGATTCGGATTAGCCACTTGGAGGGAAGGATTTGGAGTTATCTGATTTTGTGATGCACCCTGTAGCTGCGGTGCGGAAGGTGTTGGAAAAACTGGGGCCGTTTGTTGGTACTGATTCCAATTAGGTATTGGGTTACATAATGGATAGGTCAGTTGTTGTTGATGTACAGGGAAGGAAGCGCCAGCGATTGCTGATGAATGTAAACTGCTGACTGGTGTACTCTGATCGCAGAGTGAATAAAATGCCTGTTGTAATTCCACATAATCACGTTTCTTCATTAGGTCATTTGCTTTCTCAAGATTGTGTAAATGCGTTTGTAAGGCGTGAACAGTTGTAAATGTTTCTAACGCTATCTTTTGCAAAAAAGTTTTCTTTAAACCTAAGGATAAATAATTTATTTTCTGCTCCTCGGTGGCCTGAGGTAGAACTTGTCTAATGACCATTTATTTTCTGAGAAAATATGCATCTATAGGCTCGTTTTCACCTTGTTGGATTTGAAAAATTTCGAATTCCGCTCGATATGCCGGTAATCTTGGTCTGCTCAGTGCAACTAATTTATCTTTTAATTGTTCATAATTAAGCGCGTCTAACTGATTCTGGGCCTTTAACTGTAGGACTAAATCAAGTGCTACATCTTGTAAGTACATAGGTAATAGTTCTTTCTTTTTCTGTCCATTCCACGAATGTAATAATGCGAGATGGTCAAAAAGCATAAAAAATCTATCGGGGTCCTCCGTAACGTGTCCCGAATACTTAGTGAGGTGTGGTATATTAAAAGAAGGGCGCGAATTCTGCTCCATATTGGTACCGTCCTCCGGGAAAGTGTTCTTTCCGGTTCTAGTTTGAGGCATGCACTAAAATAAAGTCAAGTCTGATTCACTAATTGTACACTATAAAAAATCACATATCTTTGAAAAAAATAGTTCACTTTCAGATTAATAAAAATACTGTCCGGTAGGGGAGTATTCAGATCGATACTGAGCCGGTCAAATCCTCTACCATGTAAAACTTTGTGTAGTTTTGTCTCATATATAAGGAAGAGGTAGAGCTGTTAATAAAAAGAGCGTCCGGAATCGACTCCCACTACCAGTTTTATTATAAAATTGCACTATAAGAGTATTTTTACAAAATACTATACAAATTGATTTCTCTATAATCAAGGTGAACTATAGGTGGTCTTTGACCGTAAGGTCGCAGACAGGATCTCCAACAGAGCCCCGTAGCAGGCTAAAAGGAGTGTATTTAAGGAACCAATGCTCCGTAGCAAGCAGAGGTAGGTTAAGTTGCCAACAGAGCCCCGTAGCAGGCTAAGCGGCTGAGGTTAGGATTCTCAGACAGAGACCCGTAGCAGGCTAATCCAGGAGATAGGATAAGCGTAGTCCCGTAGCAGACTAGAGGCCTGGGGTTAGGTTACTCCAAGAGTCCCGTAGCAGACTAAAGGAGGGTCACCAGAAAACTGTTGTCAAGTTGCCTTCGTCCATCCAATTTATAGGGTCTTTTGGGTGGCGGTGGCGCTGCTGCTCCGATGTCGTCTTCTGCTCCGTGGGAGAAGCAGAAGCCGTCGTCTGCATGTGATTACAGGTCCCTCTGGTGGAAGATCCTCTTGCCGAACCATGTGTTGTTGTTTGTAAACATTGAAGCGTGGAACTGCTTGTTTACGACATCACATAGGATATTACAATATTCGTTTTTTCAAATAACGGTAATAAAGTATTAGTATATTGTATGTAATTATTTACACGCAGTGGATTATCTTTTGCGGGATGCAACGCAGCTAGAAGGCAATACATAAAACATCTATTATCGTTATTTTGAATATTTAAAACACATTTTGTGGATAAAATCCATTGAGGCAATTGTACATAAGCTTTCTCTTTATGACTTTACAATAAAGCATTGAGATTTTTTATAAGACAATAATGACTATTGCAATTTTCTTCACAATACACTAAATCTATACGTTTATCTACAGCTGTGTTTTCGCTTATACGTAACGGAAAAATTGTTTCATTATCATAATCAATGCCATATATATTAAAACAAATTTGTTCCTTAGGAAATACGGAATTATACATATGTTCAAATTTGCTTATGTGTGCTACTTCAAGAGGAAATTTTATATTCGTTTTTTCAAATAACGGTAATAAAGTATTGCTATATTGTATGTAATTATTTACACGCAGTGGATTATCTTTTGCGGGATGCAACGCAGCTAGAATACAATACAAAAAACATCTATTTTCGTTATTTTGAATATTTAAAACACAATTATTTTTAGATAAAATCCATTGAGGCAATTTTATATAAGATGAAGCTGACAGGGACCATATTTACTGATTTTAATTTCCAAGAGATGGTTTGGTTCAGAACATAAAGACCACCCTGATTTCTTAATTGCCCTGTTTTCTTGTTCAACTAAAATTTTATTAAATAGTTTTTCAATTATAACATTCGCATCTGTACTCGATAAAATAATTTCGTTAGTACTATTTACAAAGACTCTACATGTTTCTAAATCTACTGGTTTTACAAAAGTTGTAGCCAAAGAAAAATTTACTTTAAAAGACTTATTAGTTTGTTCCTGTTTTAACATATTTAAACTGTCTTTTCTTTTATTATTTAAAAAGCATCCACTATCCTCATTTAAAACATTATCACATTTTAAAATGAGTTTTTTAAAATTATTATTAAATAGAGTATCAGTTGGCAAATTGATAGTATTTGGTTTAACCTTTTTCGTGGCCATTTTTTAAATAACGCACCGTTACTATAATAATTCAGAAGTGAGTTTTTATAATATGATATTATTGTTATAAGATGTCTTACCTATAGACAACTAATATAGGCACACACACAAAATATCAGAACTTAACACCTGAAACACTAACAAGTAACTGATTATTTTTTTTTAATAACGCACCGTTACTATAATAATTCAGAAGTGAGTTTTTATAATATGATATTATTGTTATAAGGTGTCTTACCTATAGACAACTAATATAGGCACACACACAAAAAATCAGAACTTAACACCTGAAACACTAACAAGTAACTGATTAAAAAAGAACTTCTCGATCAGTCTTTTATACCTTTTGTAATTTGCATTGAGCAATATTGCGCAATAGGGATGAGTCACGGTCGGGGATTCCCCCTTTTTTAAATCCTATCGTTGAATGACAAGTTATACCGCGAGCAATCAACATATACCTGTGTGATTGATTGCATTACGTAATATTACGCAATACAGATGATATCATCAAGTCACGTTCAGGGATTCTTTTTTTTAATCCTATCGTTGAATGACAGTATTATCTGTTAAAAAGAAAACTAGCTCAATGTTTTTTTTTAAAATCCGGATGAATGACGTAATGAGAATTATCCACATATGGCGGAAGTTATTATTTAACTGATAACAAAACACGGAAGTTCGCATTCCTTTGCAATCTTTAAATAATCTCTGCTATGTTCAAATAGAGGTTAGAACAAGTTCACTCCTAAAATGACTATATTTGCCATAGAGGGTTCGAACGAGTACACCCCGTAAAAATGGACTCTGCTCAAATAGGGGTGGAAAAATAGGCCAACTGCTATGAGTACACCCTTAAAAGGGAACGTACTCTCTGCTATGTTCAATTAAGGGTGGAAAAAATGAATACACCCCTCTGCTATGTTTAAAATATGCTCATAAAAGAGAATGAGTCTTATGTAGTCTCCGCCCTGCTTTATGTATTATCTGCTATGTTAAAATAGGGGTTGGAAAAACGAGTTCACTTCTATTCTCTGCTATGTTAAAATAGGGGTTGAAAAATATGGTCATAAAAGGGAACGAGTTCACCCCCTAATACTTCATGGTAAAATAAGGGTTGAAAAATGAGCCATACTGTTTTATTAGCTGTGCTATGTTACGTAATCTTATGCTATGGTAAATAGGGGTTGGAATGAATACACACCTGCTATGTTACATAGTCTTATGCTATGGGGTTGAAAAAAGAATACACCTCTGCTATGTTCAAATAGGGGTTGGAACGAGTTTTTTGTATTCTCTGCTCTGCTATGTATTACGTAATCTCCATGTATTATCTGCTATGTTCAAATAGGGGTTGAAAAATATGCTCATAATAGGAACGAGTTCACCCCTAAAATGGAGGTCATAAAAGAGAACGAGTACACCCCTCAAAAGTGCTCATAAAAGGGAATAAAGTCACCCCTAAAATGGAAGTCATAAAAGACCGTGGCTTCACGGTGTAAGGTGCTCAATTTCCCTGCGGCTCCTGAGTTGAGCGATGTTGAGTGATGTTGAGCCAGATCGATCCATTTTCTACTACTACCGTTAAAGAAATAGCAAACTTTCTGAAAGGAATTTACTTAGGAAACATCAGATCTTCCTTCTACTTAGTCAGAGCACACTCTGAAAAATTGCATCTGGCGATCTGACAAGGGAACCTTCCGAAAATGATAGTTGCAGTGAAAGATGTGACCTATACCAATTGAAAGAGCTGTAACAGAGATGAGCATTCCCAAAAAATTAGCTGCCCATAGCAATAGGTTCAAGAAATATAAGGAGTGGAAGTTCGGGAAACAGCAAGGTTGGACAAGGGGGCAAAAGTGCAAATTCCGCAAAAACGAGGGGCACGGCAAAATAAAATGCTGACAAGTGATGTATAGAGAGAGACTTGCCACAACAGAGAACAAATAAACGCCACTAGTAGGGTTAACAGTGTTGCCAACTGCAATGAAAAGTACATGTTTTGTAAAGAACACTATATGAAGTGAGTGTAATATTCAGTGTCAACCTGTCATGTAGAACATAATATATGACGTGTATAATCAGTGTACAATCTAACAAAAGAAAATAGAAAAAACAGAAGTACGAAAAATACGGAAAAGACGGAGTTTGCCATAATGCGCCACATTTGATCTCGAGCTGTACATATTAGAATGAACAAAACAAGAAAGCCCCAACCATGCAGGAAACCGACGTACCTAGAATCGAAAAGAAAAACGAGTTCCAAAGTTGGCAACACTGATCATGAAAATCCAGACAATTCTAATATAGTTAGGTCACTCGCTTCACAAAAAGAAAATTCTGACAACAGGCATCACTTGGAATGCATCAATGCTGGAGTGGTTGAGGGAATGTCAAGTCGGGGAACATGAAATGGTTGGGTTGAGCCAACAACCGATAATAGAAGTAGTGAACATTATGTCATGGTTGGGTCATGTGTGGGTATATACAGGGTGTCCCACCAAACTTTGTGACATGAAAGATTTGCAAAACGAACAAAAATGTGACGGATCCAATTGTGCAGGGATGTACCAAAGTCAGGGGGTTATACACCGTGTAAAAGTCTGTAAGAAGCAAGTGCCCACAGGATCCCCATCATAGGGCCCCATGAGCCAACTTCAAACTTTCAAATGGCAACAGGGACCGAGTGGTACCTCTTTCAATAGATCATGGAATGTGCAACAATACCTATAGGAAACATTTGCTATATGAAGCATGGTTTTTAAAATGGCCGCCACAAATATGTTGTGTCTTAACATGGCATCGAACATTGTGGTCTCAAATTGCTGCGAAGCGAAAAGAGATGTTGCAAATCCAATTGCACAGGAATGTACTCATGTCGAGGGCCAAGAAAACTTTGTAAGATGCAAGTCCCCCAGGGCCCCCATCATAAGGCGCGAGGGGTCAAACACAACATTTCAAATGGGAACATGGGGCGGATGATATTTCTTTGGATAGATGCAACACCGCCTATAAGAAACATTTGCTATATGAAGCACGGGTTTCCAAATGGCTGCCAAAAATGCACGATGTTCTTGCCACCGAGCAGATATTTTTGGCGGCCATTTTGACTTTTTGTCAGCTCTTCCGAATATTAAGGCCTTCCCAAATACAACCGCAAACATGCGGAAGAGTGATTTAAGCGTGTTTTATGCCAACGTGTTTGGCCAAGTTTGGTAGAAAGAAACCTAACTGATGTTGTGCTACTTGTTGATTCTTGGACAGCGAACAAAGACAACAACTTGCTCTACGAGCATGTACCATCTGGAGTGAATTTCAAAGTTGATCCCTCCTGGTTGTACGGGTCTGATACAACCACTTGATGTTTATGTTTTTAGACCATACAAGAACATTGTGCGCTACGTTACAGAGCTTGTGTTATCAGACCCTCACTTTAACATTTGATCCCGCGAGAATTTTCCGAAACTTCAAGCCTTTATTAAAGTCTTCATGTTTATTAAAGCCTTTGATTATGTTTGCTTTCTGCAGGTGTGGATATGTGATAGAAAGACCACCAAAGGTTCCGACACTTCTTTGGATATTCACAGGCGATCATTATACCATGTGTGACGGATTGCTAGTATTCCGCTGTGCTCAATGCAAATGTACCTTCTGTTTGGACCATTGTCTCATCGAACAATTGCACGTACAATTTTGACGAGCATGCACAAATGATGCGAAGACTAATGCCTGTTGCCGGAATTTTATTTTTGTGCAGCGAGTGGCCTAACTATATTAGAATTGTCTGGATTCTCATTATCAGTGTTGCCAACTTTGAAACTCGTTTATCTTTTCGATTCTAGGTACGTCGGTTTCCTGCATAGTGGGTGCGTTCTTGTTTTGTTCATTCTAATATGCCCAGCTCGTGATCAAATGTGGCGCATTATGTCCAACTCCGTCTTTTCCGTATTTTTCGTACTTCTGCTTTTCTATTTCCTTTTGTTAGATTGTACCACTGATTATACACGTCATATCTTATGTTCTACATGACAGATTGACCCTGAATATTGCACTCACTTCATATATTGCTCTTTGCAAAACATGTACTTTTCATTGCAGTTGGCAACACTGTTAACCCCACTGGTGGCCTTCATTTGTTCCCTATTGTGGCAAGTTTCTTTCTATACATCACTTGTCAGCATTTTATTTTGCCGTGCCCCTCGTTTTTGCGGAATTGGCACTTTTCCCCCCTTGTCCAACCTTGCTGTTTCCCGAACTTCCACTCCTTATATTTCTTAAACCTTTTGCTATGGGCAGCTAATTTTTGGGGAATGCTCATCTCTGTTACAGCTCTTTCAATTGGTATAGGTCACATCTTTCACTGCAACTATCATTTTCGGAAGGTTCCCTTGTGAGTGAAAGTTCTATGGAACTATTAGAAAAATATATATTCTCGTTTCCACGCTGATGGTAGAATTTCTTAAGCAGTTATTGAATTACGTTCGAAGCATAGGCGTAAATAGCGCCCCGGCAAACCTGTGGCGTGGGGACCGCACAAGCCGCAAGGCCAAAAAATATACAGAAAGTACGCAGGGGCGGACCAGGCAAAATTTTCACACAGGCAAAGTGACTTTTTGGCGCGCTAACCCTAGTACTAGCCTTTATTTTACATTTTATCATAGTGTTTTTAATATTTCAAACCCATTTTTTAAAAAGAAATTCATTACCTAGGAAAATTTCACAAAGAATATGGCCCGCTATAAACTCCGCCCCTCCGCTTCGTCTAGTGGCTAACACGCCTGCCTTCTGTGGTGCCGGGTCCAATTCGAGGTGGATTATTGTTGAACGATAAAAGTGGTTCGGATTCCACTATAATTAGTATCCACATCTCCCCTGGCCATTAGGGCATAACCGTGGAATGCTAAACTCAAGCAAACAAACAAACGATACTTACTTCCCCGCCACTCTTTATTCTACATGCCCTCTCTCCATTTTTCGATACAGCCCTCTTAATACTATGAAACTCTCTTCTTCCATGGTGAAATAGAAAAAGATCATGTAATTGCCACTACTTTACAAGAATATAACCAAAAACGTCAGTAGAAAACACATTATAAAATTTACTTTTTGAGGCTCGTTTTGGCGCCCCTCTTTCTCTGGCGCCCCGGTCAGTCGCTCGGGCCTTGGTCCACCCCCGAAAGTACGGACGCATAACTAAGGACTGCGGAGGAGAGGTTAAGCTTCATGTTATGCCACTGGTTTCACGTGTTTGAAATGTTCAGTAACTGATCGGTTAGTGAAATAATTTCGACGGTTACTGATGTTTAAAGTTTAGCTAAGACAAAGTTACCTAACCAAATACATTTGATATCGCGATGCCACAATTTGATTTTTCCTCACATAAAAAAGATAAAAACAATAGTAATGAAAACCCTTACTCATACTGGGCTCGAACTAAAAACCTAATTCGTACAGACTAGTTGCTCTGACCAACTGAGTTTCGTTTTCTTACGCGAAAGAAGTCTGTTATATTACCATGCATGCTTTTCATTATCAAAACTGTTCGAAGTAATACGAACATGGCTTAAGAACAGAGACGTAACTGAATTACCACTTGATTGACCTTGAGGGCAAATCACCAAAAGGTAGCTATACACGTAAGTTCAGGATGCATTTCTGTGGAGTTCTGTTCAGTATTCCTATCTGCCAATCATGCTTGTTCGTAGGAGTAATATTTTACAAACTTAACCTTTCGATAGAGCACAATGGCAGAGAAAGGGAAAGAATTCTTGCCCTTGTGAACGTGGGATATCACCATGTGCAATAAAACTGTCGCGCCTCCTTGAAGTGATATTTCATCGAAAACAACTCGTTTTCCTTTATATATCCGAAGTCTGTGAGACTTTCAAAATGAGGAAACGTTATTGACAAACAAAGACACATTTAGGGGTGGGTCCAGGGGGTCCGGACCCCCTCTGAAATCCAAACTTTTCTGTAAATTTAGCCTAATTTTGGGTGTTATCTTTAAAATTTTATTATAATTTATCCTAATATTGAAGTCGGACCCCTCCCGAAATAAATTACTGCATACGTGTCTGCTGACAATTTTCAACATATTCGTTAAATAGTAAAGTAAAATAACTAAATTAGGAGCAAAAAGCTTCAACACGGGCTAATTTTGTCCACTGCCAATATTGTTAGAAGAAATATTAATAGCAAAAACTGCTAGTCAATGCTGAACCTTGGAACGTCAAACCGAACAACAAGCCTATTATTGAGAACTACATATGAAACATGTTATCAAAACTTATCCAGCTTTTATCTGGCATGAAATTATTATATACACCAAAATTCACTCTCCTAAAATGTTTATCTAAACATTGCTCTATTTATCTACGAAGCAATGAAAATTTTTATTGAAATATGTGAGCAGGAAACTCTAACAGCTAACCATTTTATTTAAATCGTAATAAACCCTGTAACCGTGCGTTAACGTGAAGACAAAGCTTGGTCCATTGGTAAAGTGTTGGAGAATTAAAACTCAATGTTCGTAGATTCGAATCTATCCACTCATCAGAACATTTTATTCTTATGTGTAACGATGAAATAAGAAAAAATGTATAACCGTTAAGACAAAACTTCAACTAAGTCTGAAGAGAACAATACTAAAATAGTAACGTCAACCAATGACGTCAACCAAGAATTATTTCATGTAGCGTTTGGACGAAATTACAGCTGTCAACAATTGCAGAAGTAAAAACAGGCTGATAGGTGTAATGCAGTCTAGACTTGTGAATGCATTTACTTCCTGAAAACTTCCGTCTCGTCATTGGTATGCCGTTAGTCATTGTAAAACCTTTCAATTGGAAGTGAAATGACACAAACTAAAACAGTTTTAAATCAATAAATGTCTATGCGTAAAAGTAGGTGTCTCTTATCTGTAGTTCTGAGTTCCTTTTACTTTGAAGTGACAAATGAGAGAAGAAAGTATGGTGATCGAAAAAAAAATCAAATTTGAGATTTCAACGAATTTACACGTATTAACGTATAGCTCCTAACACCGAAAAAGTTATTTTTCGATTCATGTCCATCCGTTCGCTACAATTTTCTGTGCACTCGCCTAGAGGCCACACTGTTCAACTTATCTGCACCATATTTTAGTTTAAGATTTTCATAGTATTTCCTATAGTTTTTTTTTAATTTCCCTCCTACTCTCAAAACAAGGGTAGTTTCCGGTACGATGAAAATAGAAAAAAAAAAGATATTTTCTCATAACTGGCTCTAACGGTCTTGTTTTCTTTCTTTTTTTATAAATGAATATTTAATTAGCAACCCTATTTTGTGGTATAAGGCATTTATCTGAGAAAAATCTACAAGGGGTAGTTTATACTAAGGGTGAGTTTTTTCTCAGTGATTTTCTCAAAATGGACTCAAGTGTTTTCGTTCATATTTTATAAATAAATATTTCATTAATAACTTAACAATATGGCATAACTCGTTTGTCCTAAAAAAATGCGAGGGGTAGTTTATTTTTGGTGGAGTGTGTTGTCTGGGCGATTTTCTCAAAAGCGACTCAAAAGAGTTTATTCATATTGCAAAAAATAAATATTTCGGTAATAACCGAACAATATGACAAAACTAGTTTGTCCTGACAAAATATGAGAGGTGTAGTTTACTCTTGGGGGTGTTTTTCCTCCACGGTTTTCTCAAAAATGAGTCAAGCAATTTTGTTCGTACTCAGAAATAAATATTTCATTAAAAACCTAATAATGTGGAATAATTCACTTACCCTGAAAGAATCCTCAAGAGATAGTTTATTGGGGGAGTTACTTTTCCCTCACGATTTTCTCAAAAATTACTAGGGTAATTTTATTGATAATTCATAAATAAGTATTTCATTAATAACCCTATATTTTAGTATAAGTCATTTCTATGAAAAACAATTACGACGGATAGATTATTTGGGGGGTCAAGGTTTTTCCCGACAATTTTCTCGAACGACAGGCGATTTTGTTCAAATTTCGCAAATAAATATTTCATTAATAACCAAAAGTATATCTTAACTCATTGTTCGAAACAATTCACAAGAGGTAGGTAACTCGTGACGTGTTCTTTTTGAACGACTTTCTCAAAAATGACTCATTTGATTCTTTTTTCATATTTCATAAACAATGATTGCATTAATTGGTATATGTTTAATGAAAATGTGCTCAAAGTGTGAGTTAGTTTTGTAGTGTGGATTTTCTTCAATCGAAGTTTTTTATTCGATAACCTGACATTCGATGTATTTGAATAATACGATAATTTTATTCCTATTTTCCAAATACACACTTCAGTAACAACTGTGGCCTAACACAGTTAAGAAATTGAATTTAAAAAGTTTAGTGCGGTTTCCCCTGTAACTGAATTTTTTTTGGTAAACTCCCTAGGTTTTTGTGGTAAACTAAGGCTTTTCTTTTTCTAGCGATAATAGAGAGAAGAAAATATAGTGATTGTGAAAATAATATATCAAATTCAGATTTCAACGGATTTACATGTTTCATGGCTTCTACATACCGAAAATGCGACTCTTCGACACCCGTCCTTCCGGTCCGTCCGTTCGGTACACTTTTCTATGCACTCGCCTAGAGGCCATACCGTTCAACGTATCTCCACCAAATTTTAAACTTAGGGATTACATAGTATTCCTACAGGAGATTTTCCAATTTTTTTCCTACCACCTAAAATAAGTGTAGTTTACCAACTGGCGAAAATCGAAAAAAGCTATTTTCTTAAAAATGGTTTTAACAATTTTGTTAACTTTTCATTAATCAATATTTAATTAACAACCCTATATTGCAGTATCAGATATTTCTCTTAGAAAAATTTACGAGGGGTAGTTTATTCTTGGAGGTGACTTTTTCTCGACGATTTTCTCAGAAAAGACTCTGGCGAATTTTGTACACACTTCGTAAATAAATATTTAACCTTACAACATGGTATAAGTCAATTGACTTGAAAAATATATGAGTAGTAGTTTATTCTTGGAGTTGAATTTATTCCCAGTGAGTTTCTCAAACACGACCAGTTGGCAACCCTGTATCTCGACAACGAAGCTAAATTCGAAAACTACAATAGGACCATTTGTCTCCTTTTGATGCCACGAATCATCTTCCAAAGTTTGTGGACATCTTTCAGGTTCACCCTTAATGAAGCTTCTTTTCGAAAAGTTAACTATTAACTTTAGGCATTGTTTATCTTTTTCAAATCACAAATGCCGTTATTAATTTTGAGGCAGAGAGCTATTCTGAGAGAATAGATCTTGAAAAATAATTTTAAAACTTAGACTTTTGTTTTCGAGACATTCCAAACAAGACGAGACATTTTACAAGCTATCTCGTGTCCAAAACATTTGTCTCGTCTTATCTTGGATGTCACAAAGCGCGTCTCGTCTTTCTCGAGACATGTTTTATCTCGTGCGCATTCGTTAACACTTGGAAAGGATTATCTTTCTACTCAGAGCATTGTTTTTATAATGATTGCATATTTATGATAATTGCTGTCAACATAAATTACAGTCTTTTCAGTTGAATTAATTTTTATTATTATTATTGAAATTAAAATTAAATGCAATATCTAGTTTAACGTTGCACGATTATGCACCTACGCTAAGGGAGAATGATGATGAATGAAGTGGTGAAATGAAGAAAGTGGGAGGAAAATGGAAAATCCCAAGAAAACCCATACCCATGCACACGGTATCCTTCCACCTCAAATTTCACTTGGCGCGAAGTGGAATCGAGCCACGGACCCCATGCACCAAAGGTGAATGCTTTATTATTATTATTATTATTATTATTATTATTATTATTAATAGTAATAATAATAATAATAATAATAATTGAAGCGAGCTTAACGAGTTGAGTTGATTTAGAGTTTAACGTCCTGCTCAGCAGCGAGGCTATATGAGACTTGAACCTACTGATTAACGTGGAATCCGAACCACATGAGTTCCCGCCGGGAATGGAACCCGGATCTCCCACACCAAAGTCGCGTACGCTAACCGCTTAGCCACGGAGGAGCTCCGAGCTTAACGAGCTTAACCAGTTTCAACCGTCCGACTCAACCAACGTTTGGGTCCCTGTTCGTTCGTCTGCTCCATGACAACTTCTCATAAAAGACATTTCATTTTAATGAAACTAGTAAGTGCCATCTTTTAGCTTTGCGCAGTAACTATTGCTTCGAATTTGAATCTGCAAAATATAAGAGGTTAAAGTAACCAAATGGTGCAAGTTTCCACTCATGTATAAAAACAATTTTGCAATATCAACTACGTGAATCTTGTCCCATAAAAAAGTCGAAACCCCTACACCGAAGAGACCTCCGAGAGTTGATCACTGTCCACACGGACTGAAATTGTCGTTTGAAGCCAAGACTTTAATATGAAGCCACTAATTTCTTTAAAATAGACGGAAAATTCGGAAGTTATAAGCATTTTCAAATTTTTGCATTTTCCCATAAGGGAGACGTCGCCCCCTGTACTGAAGAGCCCCCCCTTCCCCCGAGATTTGATCAGTGTCCAGTCGGACTGAGATTGTCATTTGGAACCAACACTTTAATAAAACTAACTCTATGGCCTATGGAACCCGGAGGTTCAATGCCGCGTTCACAAAAGATCTCCACTGACTTCTATCCTTAGCTAACTGCATCCAGTTTCCACTTTGTATTCCAATCTCTGCGAGATATCAACACTTTAATACGAAGCAAAATATTTCTCTAAAATAGACGAAAAATTCGAAAGTTATATACATGTTAATATTTTTGCCTTTTCACATAAGGGGGCCGTATTAGCCTACACTGAAGAGCCCTACGAAATTTAATCATTGACCACTTGGACTGAAATTCTCATTTCAAACCAAAACTTTAATACGAAGCCAAAATTTAAATTTTTACATCAATTTAAACTGACTGGGTTCTGGTTCACCCCACTATTGTTTAGTTTAGTTAAGTGGTAATTTGTGACAGCTTCACATCATCAGAAGAATCTTTCACTTCCCCGCCCCCCCCCCCCCCCAGAAGTTCGTGCTGAATCTGCCACTGGAATCAATAGACACTTTTCCTATTCTTTTTGCCACCCAAGATTGTGTAGGGGCTCCCTCGTACAAATAAAGAAGTGGTAATATTACAATCAAGGGGCGCTATATTTTAGATATTTCTTTAGATACCTACTCCTAACCGCACAGGGCCATCTTTGGTACAATAAAAAATGTTACGTGATATTCCAATCATGAAAGGGGAGAGGATGCTGTAAATATATCTGATTCATTTTGTCTGTCCTGCTTATCAGAAATTACTTTCTGTTGGAAGGGTACTGAAATGAGAGGGGCAAAATAAAACGTCGTACCCCCTCCTACATGGTTGATCAAACAATTACTAAAGAAAGCATTTTAAACTAAGACATTTAAGATTTAAACTAAGAAACTAAGATATCCTTACATTATGTAAGGATGGCATATTTAGGATTATTATTATTATTAATATTATTATTATTATTATTATTATTATTATTATTATTATTATTATTATTATTATTATGAATGTTTTTGGAGCACCGAAATTTTGTGAGACGAACACTGGTATGTAGAGGTTTAAGATATGTGGTCATAGGGGAGGAAAAACCAGGATTTTACTCTGTCTGACTCTCTAACGTAAAGATTATGTGCTGAAGGTAAGAAGCATCATCATTCTACAATACATTGCTTTTACGTAGAATATCAATTACTTGAGTTTTCCTTATTACTTTTATTACTACTTACTTTATGTAGTAAATTCAAAATAATTTCAATTCAATACAAATACATTGTAAAACTTTTCCGTAATTAAACATCTGGGGAAAACTAAACATTTAATAGGGAAATATGTTACCAAAATACCCAAACACGTAGATAGAAGACTATCTAGTGAGAAATATTGTGAAACTTTATAAAATCCTCAAAATTAGAATTAACATTTACTGGGAAACATTCGTTATGTGCCAACGAGCATCTAGTGAGCGGTGAGCATAGGGGAAATAATTACGAAACTGTTTGCAAACAAAATTAGGGACGCTAATGCAAGTGCGAGAAATTAATCATATTCACGGAGAAATTAAATGTCGATTAAAAGCAGGGAATTCGTGTTACTATTCGGTTCAAAATCTCTTATCGCCGTGAATTCTGTCGAGGAATTTGAAGCTTAAAATATACAAAACGATAATCATGCCTGTTGTTCAGTATGGTTGCGAAACATGGCCACTTACTCTGAGGGAAGAACATAGACTGAAAGTATTTGAGAACAAGATCCTGAGACGAATATTCGGACCCAAGAGGAACGGGAATGGGGAATGGCGGAAACTTCATAACGAGGAACTACATAATTTATATGGTTTACCCAACATTGTTAGGGTCGTCAAATCTAGCTTAGGTGGGCGGGCCACGTAGCTAGAATGGAAGAAAGTAGAAACGCTTTCAAAGTCTTGACTGGAAGACCAATCGGAAAACGACCATTAGGAAGACCTAGGCGCAGATGGAAGGACAATATTAAAATTGATCTCGCAGAGATTGTAGTACAAAGTAGGAAATGGATGCAGTTAGCTAAGGATAGAAGTCAGTAGAGAGCTTTTGTGAACGCGACATTGAAACTCCGGGTTCCATAGGCCATGTAGTTAGTTAGTTAGTTAATGCAAGTACGACAACAACATTTTCTTTCTTTTTATGATATCGTCATAAGTTTTACACATATGTTACAATTTGATTCTTTCAAACATAAAAAAATAAATAAAATAACCATAGTGATATAAATGACAACAGCACTTCCATGGGGACCTAACCCACTACCTTCGCAATACAGACTACTTGCTTTAACTAACTGAGCTGTTTCTTTCTTAGGTGAACTGAGCCTGTTCCGGTAAAAACGATTTTTCATTACGATCGTGCTACCAATTCGTCCTTTTCCATAGATAATTTCCACTATTTGCTCTATCTTTACGTTAATACTTGGCATATATTCATATATTTGGAGTTTGCAGATAATGCACGTAATAAGACATATTAGAAATATTTCGTTAAAAGTTTAGTTTGTAGATCTAATCCACATTTCTCTCAATGACATAGATGTCGCTACTTCGTGTTGAACTGCAGGATTCCCTCGTGTTCTTGAAAATTTCCCACTTTAGCAGATTTGGCAATTCTCGAGATTTCTGTCGATTTAATGTTTTTTGCTTCTAATTTATTTATTTTAAGCTAATATCTAACACAAATATTAAAAACGAGTTTGTTATTAACCTGTCCTGCTGTGGAAACCTTCCGAAATTTCGAACATATAAAGAAAACGGACATATTTTCAAAAAACTTCAAAATAAAGAGACGCGTCATTTATTTTGCTCATAGTAGTACAACTAGCTATGTTCTAATTGACAAGGCCTATTTTGTTACAAAGTAGTGCTACATTATTTCTCATGAGAGGCTTTGTCAGCAAATCTGCCAGCTGTTCTTGTGTTGAGATCTGGTTCACCCCTAATTCTCCTTGAGTCACCTTTTCGCGAATAAAGAACTGCTTGGTCTGAATATGTTTGGTCCTCTTGTGGAATTCCGGGTTCTCTCCAAGTCTCACCGCTGCGCTGTTATCGACTTGAATGACGGGCATCTTCTCCAGCTGTGTAATCTCTTGGAAAAGCCGTTTTAGCCAGATGACTTCCTTCGCCGCCTCTGTAGCTGCTACTATTTCAGCTTCTGTGGTTGAGGTCGTTACCATACTTTGACGTTGACTGAACAAACTTATACTTCCTCCAGAATACAGCACAAGAACTCCCGTGGTTGACTTCCCCGTTTTCTCACAACCAGCAAAGTCAGCATCACTGTATCATTAAAGAATACCTGTATTCGTGTTATGCTGATAAACAATTCATAGCTCAACAGTACCTCTTATGTATCTAAATACACGTTTTAGTCTCATGACATCAGTGTCTGTAGGATGTTCAAGCGTTCTTGAATGCACACTCAGACTGTAGGCAATATCTGGTCTCGTACCTAGCATGAGATACATCAAACAACCCACTGCCTTGCGATAAGGATAGCCTTGGTTTACCTTTTCTTCTTCAGATGCTTTCATTTTAATAACAGGTGTTGTTACTGCTCTACACGCATCAAAATGGAAGTTGTGAAGCAGCCTTTTGGTGTATGCTGTCTGATGTATCTTGATATCGCCATTGCCACGCCTCTCTACTTCCAATCCCAGGAAGTAGTGAGTCTCTTCTTGAACAGTTATATAGAATTCGCTTTTCAGTGTCGCTAGGAATTCATCAACTTTTTTTTTTGTTACTAGATGCGACCAGGCCATCATCCACATAAAAAATTAAGAGAATTTTTTCCGTATCTCTTTCCCGAATAAAAAGGCATGGATCAGCATCACTTTTCTTAAAACCCTGATTAAGCAAGAAATCACCAAACCGTCTGTTCCAACAACGGGGTGCTTGCTTCAATCCGTACAGACTTCTCTTAAGTTTGCACACCTTCTCTGAGTCATATTGGTACCCTTCTGGCTGCTTTATATATATTTCTTCTTCTAGATTTCCATAGAGAAAAGCCGTGGATACGTCGAATTGAAGTAGATGTAGTCCCTCATTTGCTGCTACACTCAACATTGCTCTTATTGTACCAAGTTTTGCCACTGGACTGAAAGTCTGCTTATAGTCGATGTCTTTCTTCTGACTAAAACCTTTCGCCACTAGTCTCGCTTTGTATTTCTCAATGCTACCATCTGGGTTAATCTTAACCTTGTACACCCATTTACACGGAATTGCCTTTTTTCCTTGCGGTAAATCCCATAGTTCCCATGTCTCATTCTCGCGCAACGATTCAATTTCCTTGTCCATTGCCTTCTTCCATTCAACACGTTCTTTGCTTTGTATGGCTTCGTCATAGGAACTGGGACTGTCTAAGTCATTAACTAACTCTTCTCCGGCCATCAAATAATCATCATATTTTTCAGGTTTCTTCAAAGTCGCTCGGTCTCGCAACACTATGCCCTGATTATTAAGTTTCTCTTCCGTACTCGACTTGGGAAACACTATTGGTTTATTTTCTTCTTTCATTTTTGCCGATTCTTGCTTGACTATAGGTTTTGACATCTCTTCCGATTCTCTACTGTAAACGTCCCTTGTTCGTAGTTGTACTTCTTCTCTAGAAGTTTCTTCAAGTGTACTCTTTTTTATAATGACGTCTTTGGAGATAATAACTCTTCTTTCTTCTTTAATCCAGACTCGATATGCTTCATCTCCTTTGTAACCAATGAGATATCCTTGCTTGGCTTTCCTGTCCGTCTTTCTTCTTTTTTGTACCGGAATGTGCACGTAACACTTGCAACTATTCTGTCTCATATGCTTAGTTCTTGGTCATATGCATTTATTCTTAAAGCATAAATGTGAACATAGATGGCAGCAGATTTGACCCTACTTATTTCACGAAAGAATACAGAATTGTTGCAGATAATTTAATATAAACTTAGAGTTTAACTTACAGTATAAACTTCATTTGAAGGTTGTGTTTAAAGTTTAAACATTCTGCTGCGTTTGTATATAAAAAGGTAGAAATTTCAAATACCCGCGGCTAACATAGGAAGATATTGGGTATTAGTTAGAAGCAACGGCGCGTTGCTTGCATACCTTACCAAGAAACCTAGCCTCTCTTGTGTCTGTTATTGTGTCAGCGAGGACCAAGTATTGCGAAACGTACCTGTGAGCATAACACAAATACTATACTTAGGGGATTGACGAAAGTAAGCGCTTTCGAAGGGTTCCTTGATTTTTGAACTTCATCTAATCATCTTTTCATCTTCTTTCATCTTCGTTTGGGCTTCGGCCCTAGTACTCTTCATCCTTATGGCGGACTCAGGCAATGCTCCCGGACAGTCGAATCTGATTCAAACATCGGCAAATTTTTACTTTGACTCCAACTGTGACTTCAACCGATTCATGTGATCCGGTTCCCGGAGCAGTTTAGGAATCATTCCTAAACTGCTCCCGGAACCGGATCACATGAATCGATTAAAATTACTAACCCAGTGAAAGTAATGTACGATGTTAAGAATTATACTATAAGTACAAGGGCCACAATGTTACAATACGATGTTAAGAATTATACTATAAGTACAAGGGCCACAATGTTACTATACGAAGTTAAGAATTATACTATAAGTACAAGGGCCACAATGTTACTAAACATCAATTCAGGTGAAGCGGTGACTATGAATTTTGAGATCTAAATGGGGGGCTACCGCCCCCCAAACCCCCCGCTCAGGTACCATAAAAACATCCAAAATAATAATAAATAATCACACCACTACTATAAAGCTAAGATAAGAAGGAAAAAATTAAAAAAAACACTCGTCTCTAATCATAAATCAGTGCATGACAAAGAAAAAAAATACATCTCAACAAGACAATAGGACAAGCAGCAGCAAACCAAATACTTTGCCTAATACTCAAATGCAAAACAAATCAAGAATAAAAATAATATGAAAATAATATGTTCATTAAAAAAAGAAAACACTCACCATTTTGCCATACAACAACACTCATGAATAATGAACTCATAACTGCTGATTCCACACACGAAAAAATAAGATACCAAGAACACATGCACAATACTCTACATTACTGAAAAATGTTCCTTTCCGCACACACGTCGTTTTATTAAACCGAGCACACTTGCTATTATTACAAACAAGAAAAAACAATAAACGTCCACTTTTACCATACGTCGAAAATATCTTCAGCTTTAGATCACAACCATGATAGGTTTTCTCTAACTCAATTCAATTACGCGCTTCCCGCATGCCACAAACAGCAGTACACACATACATGCACACAGAACGTGACATCACACTAACAAACTACCATATGACTACACAGACACCTAGTGGGAAAAAATATGAACTAAGACGTCACACCAAAGGCACGAACAGTTCCAAGTGACTCATGCACAAACACTTGCAGGAAGTGACTGAACCTATAAGAACCGATTAAAGTCACAGTTGGAGTCAAAGTAAAGACTTGCCCAAACATCTCCATTAAATATCGGGCCACATGGTCGGCAAAAAACGCAACCGCGTATTGTTACCGGCACAGCACGACTAGTACAAGCTACCACCGGTGTTCCAACTACTTATGCAACCTGTGTAACTAACGGACAAAGAATTCGCTCGAGATCTCTTTCTAATGGTGAGCAAACATTGGATCCAAAGAAACAACGTCTTACACCAATCGCAGATCCTACTGCTCCTAATACGAGCACTAATATGGATTGGACATCCACTTCTGCTGAAAATCAAATTTTGCTTCACCAAGAAAACGTTTATAACTTTTTGTTAACTGATTATGATCCAAAATACGACACAGTGCGCGCTGTCTTTCAGCAACTTGTAAAGTACGTTCCTCGTCCAGAAATACGAGAGATCATCAAGACGCGTCGGTGTATAATCCTGAAATCGACCAATCCAAACTTTGCTACTCACGTCCGCAACAAGGCTACTTTTGAAATTTTTGGGTCGAAAGCGAAAATATCTACTTTAAACTCGAGCGGACGAAAAACACCACCACCACCACGGCGTCCTCCAATGTTATCAGTTGTCATTCGTGGCGTAGAACCCGACTTCACCGATGAGGAAATCTACTCTGAATTACATCAAGAAGGACTACCTGTCAAGCGATGTATACGTATCAAGAACAACCAGGGTCCAACATACTTAGTTCGCATTCTTACTGATCAACAACAGTTGATCGACCAACTTCTTCTTCACGGTGCATATATCTACAGGCGTCTACAAAGTGGAACCATCTCGCACACCAGCACCTCTGCCGGTTAGATGCGAGAAATGCCAACAATACAATTCCCATCCGACATCTGAGTGTCCGAATACCATCAAATGTGGCTATTGTTCACTGGAACATCCGACAAAAAGCTGTCCTAATCTTAAGGAACCACCACATTGTGACCGATGTTCTGAAAAACATCCTACTTATAGCTACAAGTGCAAAGCTAAGCCTAAACCAGATCCAGCTAAGCCAGAACTTGTTGTACCGATACGTTCTGTTGACACTCCAACACCACCAGCAAATTCGCTACGCCACCCAATAACTGTTGAAGATCTATTACGCTTCCTCACAATTTCTTTACAAAATATTCATCCTTTTGATCGTAACCACATCCTGAATCAGATTATGTATGCAGCCAAATTACTGTTTAACTTACAACTTCATGCTACCTATTCCGGACCTACAGTTCACTTTCAAATTCAACCAATCGAAGTCTATGTTTAATATGGGTCCTGCTACATACACTTGTCTACTACGTATCATTATGGCTTATAATTTACTTTTTCTCAATATTCGATCAGTCTTAACCCATCACGTGCTCTTAACACAACTTCTCCAAGAAGAAAACATAGCAGCCTTTGCACTTAACGAAACTTATCTCGCACCACATCTTTCCTGTTATTTTCCGAAATATCATCTTCTCCGACATGATGCTCCATCTGGTCCTAGAGTTTACGGAGGTACAGCTATAGGTGTTAGCCAACGACTTCCTTATCGAGCAGTTACTGTTCCACTCCAGCTCGCACACCATCTTCCTGAGCATAATGTCACAACTATTTATTTTCGAGGCCGTACTGTCACCTTCGCCACCATATATTTTCGTCCAGGCAAGGCAATCCACTATGACTTCTTTCGATATATTGATTCTACCTTTAGGCATTACATTATCATGGCGGATCTAAACATTCATAGCCGGTCACAGCGAGATAAAACTAATTTTCTTGAGTTTCTTCACAATGAAACACTTGCCGAGTTCCATGCTTTACCGAAGCCTACACGCCCCATCAGCAATACTACTCCTGATGTTGTCATCACATCAACATCTCTCTCGCAGAGTATACATATCGATGTGCTCGATTCTATAGGTAGTGATCATGTACCTATCAAACTTGCACTTCACTGCTCTCCTCGCTCTCAACCGAAGCTACTTCCTCAGAAAGTATTCTGTTACAAACGAGCTAATTGGGAGCAATATCGCTCTGATTTGGACAATGCTATAAATACACTACTCATGCCTACTACACAATGTGATCTTGATCACACAATAGCCGCTCATACTGAATCTATTCAAGATGCAGCACACCGTTCCATTCCAACAACAGAAGTACAATTACATAAACCAAAATTGCCTCCGCACTATTTACCTTTCATATCCGCTTCTCGTCGAGCACATCGTGAGTACCTCGCTACGGGTAATCTCGAAGCGCTTCGACTTCATCGCCAATACCTTAGAATTACGCACAATTATATTGTTGCCTATAAGAAACGCCATTGGATTCAAACTTGCAACACACTTGCAAGTGAATCACACCCCAGTAAATATTGGCGCAAATTCCATCAACTCACCGGGACAGTATCCCGCACACCATATCCCATCGTTCACAATAATCAGGCAGTGATCAGTGATATGGATAAAGCGAATACGTTTGCTTCATTTTTTCAAGATATTTTTACACCTCTTCCTGGTTGGCATACACCGCAGCGCCTACAAAATTCAATAAACCGACGTACAGATCCAACATCTGCTTCTTTGCGCCCATCTATCAGCCACTCTTTAGAACCCAATAATCAACTTACCACTCCGATCCAACCAGATGATATTCGCCAAACATTGCTCCGTAAACGAAACACTGCACCAGGCTTTGATTTTATTACCTATGTTCTGATCAGGCAAGCATCACCCGCTTTTCTACTTTTTCTTAGCGCCATATATACTTTCATCCTGCGAACTGGATTTTTTCCAATCGACTGGAAATACTCAAAAGTTCTGCTATTTCCCAAACCTAACAAACCTCCAACTGACGTACAGTCCTATCGCCCTATTCATCTCACCAGTTGCCTTTGCAAAATCTTAGAACGTATTCTAGTCCGCCGCATGCACGCTCATCTTACAACTCATAATCTACTTCCTATTCATCAAGCCGGTTTTCGACCTCAGTTTAGTACGATGGATCAGTTATTACGACTATCTACGGCTGTTTATGATCAATACAACACAGGTTTTCCTTCTTGTCTGGTAGCCTTTGATCTAGAAAAAGCTTTCGACAAAGTTTGGCACCCTGGTTTACTATACAAACTCCATAACTATTTTCTACCATCCTCGTATATCAGATTCATCCATTCTTTCTTAATAGGGCGACTAGCATATATCTCTATTAACGGAACACTTTCTCATCCGATCTTCATCCAATCTGGCGTTCCTCAAGGCTCGTCACTGTCTCCATTATTATACCTATTGTATGTTGCCGACCTTGTTGTTCCAAACAACGTCAACATATTTCAGTTTGCTGACGACACCGCCTTTTTCACGACAGCCCGCACAGTGCAATCCATCAGCAAAACTATGCAAACGGCAATTGATGCATTCGTTGACTGGTGTAATGTATGGCGCTTACGTATTAATTCTACCAAAACTCAGGCTATTGTTTTCCTGCCACGTGGACGCCCTTCACGTATATACAGGCATCCAAGTCGATTAAACCTCCAAGTGGATCATACACCTGTCGTGGCGTCAAATACTCTTACTTATCTTGGCGCCATATTTGACTCCAAACTTACTTGGACCCCACACCTCACCAAGATCATACGCCAAGCGCAAAATCGGCTCAACCTCCTCAAGCGCCTAGTTGGTACAACCTGGGGATTAAAATCGTTAACAGTACTTCATACATATAAAGCATTTATGCGCAGTACATTAACATACGGTCACACTGCCTGGACATCTGCACCGCCAAAATTCTATCAGAAGTTGGCTATCCTAGAGCGCCATGCTCTACGCCTCGCACATCGCATCAGCTTACCGCATCCGACACGGTTACTTTACGAACTGATTGACTTTCCACCTTTATTGCACCATCTCGAAGAGCTTCGTACTCGGTACGTTTGCAAGCGAATTGACCAGCAGCATCCCATGTTACTTGCTGTCCTACGGTACGATCGGGATCACGACGCACCCTCAACTTACGTTGATACTCCCCTACAGCACTTCATGACTCTTTATCATTTGCAACTGGATGATGCTGTAGTAGATCCCGAAATCTTTCACATCTACGAACCACGTGAACTTTCATCATTCATATATCCATCATACGCACCGTAAATACCTATTAACATGGGCTTCCTCTGTCTTCATCAGTTCCTGAATCGCCCCAGGAATAGAAGATAACATGCATTTGTCAGTACTAACAAATACCTTGTGATGTGGCGTTCAGAGCCCTGCATTTCATCTTCATCTCCTTCTCTCCATACTGCTTCCCGTACTATACTCATTCCCGTTTTGCATTCGTCTTACCTCAGCACTACATTGTAATAAATGTATTCTTTTCCACAATATTGTTGCCTCATGCTTATATCATGCTTGTTTTTCATTAGATGTTATTGTCACCCTTCAATCACCTCTGTGTGTATATGTATTTAATAAATAAATAAATCTTATATACTTGTGCACCTCTTAGACCAGTCACATTAACCTGCAAACTACTTTTCTCTAAAGCACTTACCCGAAGAAAGGGCAAAACCCTTTAGCGGGCCGACAAAAATAAATAAAAAAAATAAAACGCGTTGCTTGCTTGACGTAGCCCTTTGCAAAGACGTATCCTTTACCGTCCATCCTTATGTCATTTCAGATTTAACTTCTGATCACGATCTAGTCATTTTTCACGTCTCCCACCGCAGCATCGCCCATTCTGCCCCCATCTTCAAGCAAATAGAAACTGACTGGGACGTATTTAACAAGAACTAAACACCATGATCGATCTGCGAAATAGGCCTGCCGCCATTGAGGACATCGATCAAGCGGTCTCTCACATCACGCTAGCACTTCGTACAGCAGATGCAGCGAGCTCTACTACCATAATATCTCCAACGCAAACCAGTCAATGCGACAGTTTTCATTTACAACTTTCATCACTTTTACTTTCATTTACATCTTCATCTGAAACGTTGGGCTAGACGTCGATGGCAGCAGCACACTACATCCCGCATATAAGACTTTGTGGAACAAACTTTCTTTGAAGCTCAAGATGCTTACTACGCGACAGAATCAACAATACTGGGAAGACACTTTTCGAAATGTCACACTAAATGACCGTAAAATTTGGACGTACTCCAAATCATTCCAACGTGCCACAAATGCTTGCCAAGCTAGAGTCGTACAAGGACCTCAAGGACTCACTCGAGATCCTCAGTCGCAAGCGGACATTTTTGCTGACTCTCTGGAAGAACAGTTTCAGCCCAATAGAGCACGCCTCGATCCCTATCTGAAACAGCACATCTGAACCACATTATATAGCATAAGTACACAAAACCCTACACATGGCATCACCTTAGTAACACCCCGGGAAATAGAACGACATATAAAATGTCTGCCGTCAAAGACAGCATCTGGGCCTGATGGGATTCGATCTAAGATTTTTAAACATCCAAGTAGAAAACTACTGGTCTTTTTAACTTACTTATTTAATGCCATCTTTCAATTATGCTACCTTCCCAAGACCTGGAAGGAAGCTCGTGTCATCACAATCCCCAAACCTGGCAAGAATACACTGCTCCCGGAAAACTACAGACCGATAAGTCTTCTATCGCACTTGAGCAAACTCTTCGAACGGGTATTTCTCTCGAGGCTGAAACATCACGTAGATAATAGAGACCTTCTACCTTCCCATCAGTTTGGGTTTCGTGCTCAACATAGCACTACAATGTAAATCGTACGAGTAGTGGATCATTTAACAACGGCTTTCAACAGGAAACAACACACCCTTGGAGTATACTTGGATGTGTCAAAAGCCTTTGATAAAGTATGGCTAGCAGGACTATTATATAAGCTATACACCCAAGGTTTTCTAGATCGTCTTATACATTTACTACGTTCATACCTTTCCGACATAAAATTTCATGTGTCTGTTGACGGTGTCAAATCCACGTCTAGATCTATCAAAGCAGGTGTTCCACAAGGCGCTGTACTTTCACCGCTTTTATATTATCTGTACACGGCAGATCTCCCGACCTTACCACATTGCTTTTCCGCAACGTATGCTGACGATACTGCCTTTTTTACGACCAGCAGCTCACTTGCACAGAGTTACATCTACATGCAGCGTCAACTCAACGGCTTTCAGGAATGGGCAAGACGTTGGAGAATTAAAATCAATGCAGACAAAAGCTGTACTGTCATCCACAGTCGATGACGCATCCGCGCCCCTCGAAATGTAACGTATGAGAACGCACACATTCCTCACGCCACACATGCTAAATATCTGGGAGTAACTTTAGATCGTGGGTTAACGTTCGCCTCACACATCAAAGACATAAAGCAACGAGCATTACACAAAATATCAGCATTGTACCCCATCTTTCGCTGCAGTTCAATTTCTCATGAGATCCGCGTGCACATATTGAAGATGATAGTCCTAACAACACTTTCTTATGCATGCCCTGCCTGGCAACATGCTTCTAACAGTCATCTTCAAACACTTGCTAGTGTGCAAACGAGAGCCGGTCGTATCATCACTGGTCACGATAGATATACACGCAACAGCCAAATTCTGGAAGATTTAGAGCTGCCTCCTGCTAAGGTAGTTCTACGGCATCTCCACCATAAGTTCTGGCATACTTTGCCAAGACACATAAATCCAGCTATAGCTACCATTGGAACCAAATGCGCTCTACGGAACGTTCATCGCACGCCACGCCTTTAATATCTTTCCTTAGATCGTAATGACTTCAACATCAGCTACTCTGCGACAGTTGCAGATGTAGTCTCACAATCATAACAAAACAATTGTAATACGCAACCAGCCACCTGCACATCTGAATATATTCTTTCTGCCATCTTACTCATGGAGTCAGGGGCTTCGGCCCGATACTCTTCACAAAAATTCAACATTACCGTGATCGTGACCGTGACCGTTGCTTATCACAATAAAACCTTTGTAATTATGTTTATTTTAATCTTTTATACAAGGAGATGGGAACCGTGAATGTTTTCACGGCTGTGTATTTGCTTCAATAATTTGGAAGGTGAGGGAAAAATATATTGTAACATATATTTAGTAACATGGATATATAGGATTTCTTACTGCTTTGTTTTATCTAAATTCTATTACCGCAAGCTTCCATATGGTTTGTTTGGCGTGACTTTCGCTTGTAATAAGCTTAATAAAGCTTGCCATTGATGAGTTACGCTTATACATGGCTTGCGTTTGAGATCATTTGACTTGCGTTCCAGTTGTGAAGACAAGCTTTCCGCAAGCCTTGCCCTGATGTAACTAACTAGCTTGCCACAAGCTTGCAGCAAGCTAATTGGCTTGTATAGTAGAGCTTGCGGCGAGCTAATTGACCTGCAACAGCAAGTTTAAATTGCTGTCTGGGTAGGAAATGGTATGCACATACTCAAACATATATATCAGCACCATCCTGGATAATATCAAATCTGATATCGCATGTAATTTTTCTCTGCATGATTTGACTCCTTACTCATATATGTGTGGCTTCAGGATCGATATCTATATTTTAAACGGAAAATTATCTATGTTCACTCCAAGGGCGCTAGCCACAAAATTCGGCGCTCATTCCACCATAATACATGCCAACTTATTGGACCGAAATCCGGACGTTGACATACACAATTTTTATCCACACATAACTCAATGTATTAATAACCATATTAGCATGGTGGCAATTTAAAGAGTTTTCGCATAACAAATTTAACCATCTAATTTTAGGGAGAGCGATTAATTTGTTAAGATGGATGGTTTTGATTGTAGAAATACAAGTAGAGATATCAGATCAGATAATTACCCAAAACTGGTGTTGTGGCCTTACGTCAAAATCTATAGCAACTGTCATATTGAATTTTGAAGTTAGGTTATGAATTAAACGAATTTGGTGACAAAGTCGAATAATAACAGTGTGTTATTAAATTGTAACCAGTATGTACTCACCTAGATTTTGATGAGTGAAGATTTTGAGAGGTTGATCCTTCTTGTCTGATGGTCACTTCAAAACTCTCTCGAGTTCACTCCTCTTTTTGTCCACCTACCTTTTCTTCCTAGTTTTTTGTAGCGTCATTTCTTCCGCTTACATTTACATTTTTAGAATTACCTCATAGCTTGAAGTAGGAAGTGTTTATTATTGCCTTGACACATTGCTACATAACATAAGTTATATTTCCTATTAAGGTGGATCACTACCCGGAAGTCAGTATAAGAATTAGTTCATTGCCTTAACCAACTCGTGAAGAAATGGCACATTTATAAATATTGCACTATAAAATTGAGTTACGCGTCAGCTACAACATAAGATACTATTTCCTGTGATTATGCATTCTGTTATCTAAAAAAGTAACATATAAGACTAAAACTTGATGAGTTTTAAGATGAGTACGCAAGATGGCGCTTGCTGTTAGATTTTGCTACTCCTGTACTCAATTTTATGAAATTTTTACTTACAAGCATAAATTATTTTATAAGTAGTTGTCTCGTTACGGAATATGGATATTATATGACGATTTTTTGTGTTATGTTTTACATTTTATCCAAATATAATTCTATGTTTACGGAAATATATACTTTCAGCGGCAGAATCTTATGCTTGCGCAGGACGTCATAATGCTTCGTTGCCAAACTTGCATGTGTACTGTTGCAGTCACAGTAGTAGGGCAATTCCTTGTTAGCGTTTCAAGTTCAGAGACGGAACCTGTGAATTGTGACAAAACTATTATAAATAATAAAAGTGGAAAATGGGGAAACGGAAGGAATCATATACAAAAAGAAGAATCCAGCTCAAAGTAAAAGATCGAAGAGCCAAGGGAAGCAAAGAGAAAGGTAGAATAATTTGAAGAAACAGCTAAGCGCTTTTCAATTTTTAACTGTTTGTTTCCACGTAAATATTATTGCACACGTGTAATACAAAGGTAGTTTATTTTGACGATCATTTTGAACGTTAAGTATGTAATGTGTGTTTTTTCTGTTTTCTTCTTTCCTTTTCTTTCTTTATTTATTTTTGCTGAAACTCCTTTTGCTTAGGTAAAATATTATATATTATTGAAAATAATTTATAAATGTTTTTGAACTTTCATATGTACACGAACAGTTGCCTGAACTCATTAGTGGAAAATACTAATTAATTTCACTTACTAGGGAAGATCGTGGGGTGTTACTCTGGCTTCATACTGACCTTTGCTCAGTCGACTCCTTTTTACACATGAAACAATTAGGTAACCGGAGAAATCCTCGAGCGCAAGCTTGTTCGAATTATGAGCGTTGAAAGTTCAAAATTGAACAGATTTTGAAAAAGTTTTGAAGTAAGCACGCTTCTTGATTTTCACGCTTCAGTTTTGGTACTAGGGTGTTTTCTTGGGTGCTCGACAAAATAGTGAGGTCAAAACGTACGTATTTTGCAAGATAAGGGAACTTATTGGGGAATGGTTGAAGGGTAATGGTGTCTTACAACTTGCAAATTGCATCCTGTTCGGCACGCCGGGTCAATAGGCTAATAAAATGTATTTTCCACCAACGATATTGTCATTCAAATGCCACTTTTCTGTGTGTCCACCTAAACATTAAACAATGACATTTGTCTCCGAAACGATTGGTCGCGGAATTAACTTAAACGGGTCTCTCAACCCAGCCGGCCTCTGTTCATTGTGGAAAAAATGAAATATTTCAGTTTAACATTCAATGATTATGCTCTTTGAGCTAAGAAAAACGATGATTAAGGCAAGAGAATGATGGTGGAATAATTGATGGAATGAGCAGAAGGAAGGAAAGAGGAGTTCCCCGAGAAAACCCATGGACATGATGGTATTCATTGTGGAAGACTGTGTTTCAATATCTTAACGCTAGCCATTTTTTTAAAAAAAATCAACGGATTTTAATGGCGATTGTTTGAAAATAGTGGCCAAACTTCAGGCAATATTTTACGGAATTCCGCGAGAAATGCGACCAAAAAACAAACAATCGGCTAGTGATGATGTGTGCAAACAGCGGTTTTCTCGAAAATAAAAGTCAACTGGTTCACAAATTTGAGCGCACTTTCCCGCTAACCATTTTTTTTCTTTCTTTAAATTTTTCGGTCAATTGAATATCTTAGAATATTCCCTGGAGTTTGACCAATATTTCCCCACAATCGACATTCCAGTTCGCTGAAAACTAAGTACATGGCTAGCGATGATGTATTAGAACACCGTATTCTGCCATGCATAAGCATAGGCAGGGTTCGAAGTACCGGTCAGGAGTTCCACGGCAGGCCTGTCTGGCGCTGCGCAAGCTGTTTGGATCGCATTTCCGCACGATTAGGGTCTAACTGATAAATAAAATACCGGTGGTATAAAATAATATTCGTATTCACCCTCAATGCCAGCCTTAGTAGATAATTTATTTGATTTAACTTCATTTTAACAATAACATGATTTTCGTTTTCCACATATGATACTATATTTTAGTGCGGCCCAGTGCAAAGCTTTTGCTAAACAACTGATCCGGACAAAAAAACACATTGGTGACAGAGCTTTTTGAGACAATATTGGTCTCACTCCTAGCTACAGAAGGGGAAGAATCAGGCCTGTGGGTAGCCCAAAAATGTAGGGGAGGGGGGCGATCCAACCATATTATAGTTCATCACCATATTATTGTTCATTTGCAAGTTTATCGTGAAAATTTAAGGGCGTCAGTAAAAATTTAAGGGGAGTCCGGCCCCCTAGATCTCCAATGGATACGGGTCTGGAAAGAACACTACAATATAGATCATCATAAGTTTAATTGTGAATGCCACGACGTTCTTCATTGAATTTTGCACGTCTTGCAAAGCGTTTTCAAGACAAATGCTTTGGTTCAATTTGAAGGAGGCTACACAGAAAGTGATATTTGAATAACAATACAGTCAAATAGGTGTTCAAATACATTTTATTAGCTTATTGACCCAGTATGCCAAATGGGGGGCAATTTGCCAGGTGTAAGACGCCATTACCCTTCACACCCTTCCAAATAATTGCCCTTATCTTGCAAAATGCGTAAGGTTTGATCTTACTACTGTGTTGGGCATCCAGAACTCCCTGATGCCAAAACTAAAGCGTCTATCTCAGGAAATGGTTCTTCAAACTTTCTGCAAAATCTGTTCAATTTTGAAATTTTAACCCTCATAATTCGAACACGCTTGCGATCAAGGATTTCTCCGGTTGCCTAATTGTTTCATATGTACAAGGAGATGGGAACCATGGGTGTTTTCACGGCTGTTTATTTGCTTCAATAATTTGGAAGGTGAAGGAAAAACATATTGTAACATAGGTTTAGTAAGACGGATATATAGGATTTCTTACTGCTCTGTTTCATCTAAATTCTCTTACCGCAAGCTTCCATATGAATTGTTTGGCGTGACTTTCGCTTGCAGTAAGCTTAATAAAGCTTGCCATTGATGAGTTACGCTTATACATGGCTTGCGATTGAGATAATTTGACTTGCGTTCCAGTTGTGAAGACAAGCTTTCCGCAAGCCTTGCCCTGATGTAACTAACTTGCTTGCCAAAAGCTTGCAGCAAGCTAATTGGCTTGCATAGTAGAGCTTGCGGCAAGCTAATTGACCTGCAACAGCAAGTTTGGGCAAACTTGCAGCAAGTTTAAATTGCTGTCTGGGTAGGAAATGGTATGCACATATTCAAACATATATATCAGCAGCATCCTGGATAATATCAAATCTGATATCCCATGTAATTTTTCTCTGCATGATTTGACTCCTTACTCATATATGTGTGGCTTCAGGATCGATATCTATATTTTAAACGGAAAATTATCTATGTTCACTCCAAGGGTGCTAGCCACAAAATTCGGCGCTCATTCCACCATAACAAATGCCAACTTATTGGACCGAAATCCGGACGTTGACATACACAATTTTTATCCACACATAACTCAATGTATTAATAACCATATTAGCATGGTGGCAATTTAAAGAGTTTTCGCATAACAAATTTAACCATCTAATTTTAGGGAGAGCGATTAATTTGTTAAGATGGATGGTTTTGATTGTAGAAATACAAGTAGAGATATCAGATCAGATAATTACCCAAAACTGGTGTTGTGGCCTTACGTCAAAATCTATAGCACCTGTCATATTGAATTTTGAAGTTAGGTTATGAATTAAACGAATTTGGTGACAAAGTCGAATAATAACAGTGTGTTATTAAATTGTAACCAGCATGTACTCACCTAGATTTTGAGGAGTGAAGATTTTGAGAGGTTGATCCTTCTTGTCTGATGGTCACTTCAAAACTCTCTCGAGTTCACTCCTCTTTTTGTCCACCTACCTTTTCTTCCTAGTTTTTTGTAGCGTCATTTCTTCCGCTTACATTTACATTTTTAGAATTACCTCATAGCTTGAAGTAGGAAGTGTTTATTATTGCCTTGACACATTGCTACATAACATAAGTTATATTTCCTATTAAGGTGGATCACTACCCGGAAGTCAGTATAAGAATTAGTTCATTGCCTTAACCAACTCGTGAAGAAATGGCACATTTATAAATATTGCACTATAAAATTGAGTTACGCGTCAGCTACAACATAAGATACTATTTCCTGTGATTATGCATTCTGTTATCTAAAAAAGTAACATATAAGACTAAAACTTGATGAGTTTTAAGATGAGTACGCAAGATGGCGCTTGCTGTTAGATTTTGCTACTCCTGTACTCAATTTTATGAAATTTTTACTTACAAGCATAAATTATTTTATAAGTAGTTGTCTCGTTACGGAATATGGATATTATATGACGATTTTTTGTGTTATGTTTTACATTTTATCCAAATATAATTCTATGTTTACGGAAATATATACTTTCAGCGGCAGAATCTTATGCTTGCGCAGGACGTCATAATGCTTCGTTGCCAAACTTGCATGTGTACTGTTGCAGTCACAGTAGTAGGGCAATTCCTTGTTAGCGTTTCAAGTTCAGAGACGGAACCTGTGAATTGTGACAAAACTATTATAAATAATAAAAGTGGAAAATGGGGAAACGGAAGGAATCATATACAAAAAGAAGAATCCAGCTCAAAGTAAAAGATCGAAGAGCCAAGGGAAGCAAAGAGAAAGGTAGAATAATTTGAAGAAACAGCTAAGCGCTTTTCAATTTTTAACTGTTTGTTTCCACGTAAATATTATTGCACACGTGTAATACAAAGGTAGTTTATTTTGACGATCATTTTGAACGTTAAGTATGTAATGTGTGTTTTTTCTGTTTTCTTCTTTCCTTTTCTTTCTTTATTTATTTTTGCTGAAACTCCTTTTGCTTAGGTAAAATATTATATATTATTGAAAATAATTTATAAATGTTTTTGAACTTTCATATGTACACGAACAGTTGCCTGAACTCATTAGTGGAAAATACTAATTAATTTCACTTACTAGGGAAGATCGTGGGGTGTTACTCTGGCTTCATACTGACCTTTGCTCAGTCGACTCCTTTTTACATATGAAACAATTAGGTAACCGGAGAAATCCTCGAGCGCAAGCTTGTTCGAATTATGAGCGTTGAAAGTTCAAAATTGAACAGATTTTGAAAAAGTTTTGAAGTAAGCACGCTTCTTGATTTTCACGCTTCAGTTTTGGTACTAGGGTGTTTTCTTGGGTGCTCGACAAAATAGTGAGGTCAAAACGTACGTATTTTGCAAGATAAGGGAACTTATTGGGGAATGGTTGAAGGGTAATGGTGTCTTACAACTTGCAAATTGCATCCTGTTCGGCACGCCGGGTCAATAGGCTAATAAAATGTATTTTCCACCAACGATATTGTCATTCAAATGCCACTTTTCTGTGTGTCCACCTAAACATTAAACAATGACATTTGTCTCCGAAACGATTGGTCGCGGAATTAACTTAAACGGGTCTCTCAACCCAGCCGGCCTCTGTTCATTGTGGAAAAAATGAAATATTTCAGTTTAACATTCAATGATTATGCTCTTTGAGCTAAGAAAAACGATGATTAAGGCAAGAGAATGATGGTGGAATAATTGATGGAATGAGCAGAAGGAAGGAAAGAGGAGTTCCCCGAGAAAACCCATGGACATGATGGTATTCATTGTGGAAGACTGTGTTTCAATATCTTAACGCTAGCCATTTTTTTAAAAAAAATCAACGGATTTTAATGGCGATTGTTTGAAAATAGTGGCCAAACTTCAGGCAATATTTTACGGAATTCCGCGAGAAATGCGACCAAAAAACAAACAATCGGCTAGTGATGATGTGTGCAAACAGCGGTTTTCTCGAAAATAAAAGTCAACTGGTTCACAAATTTGAGCGCACTTTCCCGCTAACCATTTTTTTCTTTCTTTAAATTTTTCGGTCAATTGAATATCTTAGAATATTCCCTGGAGTTTGACCAATATTTCCCCACAATCGACATTCCAGTTCGCTGAAAACTAAGTACATGGCTAGCGATGATGTATTAGAACACCGTATTCTGCCATGCATAAGCATAGGCAGGGTTCGAAGTACCGGTCAGGAGTTCCACGGCAGGCCTGTCTGGCGCTGCGCAAGCTGTTTGGATCGCATTTCCGCACGATTAGGGTCTAACTGATAAATAAAATACCGGTGGTATAAAATAATATTCGTATTCACCCTCAATGCCAGCCTTAGTAGATAATTTATTTGATTTAACTTCATTTTAACAATAACATGATTTTCGTTTTCCACATATGATACTATATTTTAGTGCGGCCCAGTGCAAAGCTTTTGCTAAACAACTGATCCGGACAAAAAAAAACATTGGTGACAGAACTTTTGGAGACAATATTGGTCTCACTCCTAGCTACAGAAGGGGAAGAATCAGGCCTGTGGGTAGCCCAAAAATGTAGGGGAGGGGGGCGATCCAACCATATTATAGTTCATCACCATATTATTGTTCATTTGCAAGTTTATCGTGAAAATTTAAGGGCGTCAGTAAAAATTTAAGGGGAGTCCGGCCCCCTAGATCTCCAATGGATACGGGTCTGGAAAGAACACTACAATATAGATCATCATAAGTTTAATTGTGAATGCCACGACGTTCTTCATTGAATTTTGCACGTCTTGCAAAGCGTTTTCAAGACAAATGCTTTGGTTCAATTTGAAGGAGGCTACACAGAAAGTGATATTTGAATAACAATACAGTCAAATAGGTGTTCAAATACATTTTATTAGCTTATTGACCCAGTATGCCAAATGGGGGGCAATTTGCCAGGTGTAAGACGCCATTACCCTTCACACCCTTCCAAATAATTGCCCTTATCTTGCAAAATGCGTAAGGTTTGATCTTACTACTGTGTTGGGCATCCAGAACTCCCTGATGCCAAAACTAAAGCGTCTATCTCAGGAAATGGTTCTTCAAACTTTCTGCAAAATCTGTTCAATTTTGAAATTTTAACCCTCATAATTCGAACACGCTTGCGATCAAGGATTTCTCCGGTTGCCTAATTGTTTCATATGTACAAGGAGATGGGAACCATGGGTGTTTTCACGGCTGTTTATTTGCTTCAATAATTTGGAAGGTGAAGGAAAAACATATTGTAACATAGGTTTAGTAAGACGGATATATAGGATTTCTTACTGCTCTGTTTCATCTAAATTCTCTTACCGCAAGCTTCCATATGAATTGTTTGGCGTGACTTTCGCTTGCAGTAAGCTTAATAAAGCTTGCCATTGATGAGTTACGCTTATACATGGCTTGCGATTGAGATAATTTGACTTGCGTTCCAGTTGTGAAGACAAGCTTTCCGCAAGCCTTGCCCTGATGTAACTAACTTGCTTGCCAAAAGCTTGCAGCAAGCTAATTGGCTTGCATAGTAGAGCTTGCGGCAAGCTAATTGACCTGCAACAGCAAGTTTGGGCAAACTTGCAGCAAGTTTAAATTGCTGTCTGGGTAGGAAATGGTATGCACATATTCAAACATATATATCAGCAGCATCCTGGATAATATCAAATCTGATATCCCATGTAATTTTTCTCTGCATGATTTGACTCCTTACTCATATATGTGTGGCTTCAGGATCGATATCTATATTTTAAACGGAAAATTATCTATGTTCACTCCAAGGGTGCTAGCCACAAAATTCGGCGCTCATTCCACCATAACAAATGCCAACTTATTGGACCGAAATCCGGACGTTGACATACACAATTTTTATCCACACATAACTCAATGTATTAATAACCATATTAGCATGGTGGCAATTTAAAGAGTTTTCGCATAACAAATTTAACCATCTAATTTTAGGGAGAGCGATTAATTTGTTAAGATGGATGGTTTTGATTGTAGAAATACAAGTAGAGATATCAGATCAGATAATTACCCAAAACTGGTGTTGTGGCCTTACGTCAAAATCTATAGCACCTGTCATATTGAATTTTGAAGTTAGGTTATGAATTAAACGAATTTGGTGACAAAGTCGAATAATAACAGTGTGTTATTAAATTGTAACCAGCATGTACTCACCTAGATTTTGAGGAGTGAAGATTTTGAGAGGTTGATCCTTCTTGTCTGATGGTCACTTCAAAACTCTCTCGAGTTCACTCCTCTTTTTGTCCACCTACCTTTTCTTCCTAGTTTTTTGTAGCGTCATTTCTTCCGCTTACATTTACATTTTTAGAATTACCTCATAGCTTGAAGTAGGAAGTGTTTATTATTGCCTTGACACATTGCTACATAAGTTATATTTCCTATTAAAAGAATGCTTTATCTAGACATAGTTTTGAATTGTTACGAGACTTCCTTAATTTCTTTACACGTGTGAATGACCTAACAGCACCAGACTGGGAATCGAGTTTTATTTGCATTTAATATATGAAGGTTTACAAAATATTAATGTCAAAATTAATAAAATATGCCCTTTACCAACATGCTTTAATCATATTACAGTATTGACACTAGAGGGCGTAAGGTAATACACGTCACTCACTCTGACGTCACTAAAAGAAAACTTGATAAATAAAAGCACATAAAAAGGCCTGTATGTGCAACAATATCGACTATCGTAAACAAAAATGCAAACCTTATGTTGCTTTGACGCTTACTAGCATCGAAAGGGAATTTCTTTTGTTGGCACACACATTCCTTATCTGCAGACCGTGTGCAATAGATTACAAAGTTCTTAGTAGGATAACATCTCTAAAGCATAATGGATGGAATTCATGGGTTCCAGGGGGGAGCCGATCGGTTCGATCGCCCCCAGAAAGGAAACTTACTTATTTTATATATAAAAATAAAACCCATTTCAGAGGTTGGCCCTCTTAAAGGTAACTGTAAGTAGCAGTATTCCAACACACTGCCCCTCGCAGAATTTCGTCCTGGATCTGCCCCTGATGGAAATACAGTACCTTAATCATACAGAAAGAGACCTTGCGTACGAGTTATGGCATAATTCTGAATATCTTAACTTAACGCAACAGCTGTATTATAAGCGTGATACCGATTACCGTACACTAAAAATCATATATTGTATCTCGTTGACGCAAACCCGGACTGAAGGCATAGAGCCTCAGTCGGTAATAATGTTCGGAAAGCGGTCAAACTAATGATCTCACCGTAAGAAATGTGATAAAACTTTAATTGGTATGTGGCCTGTCGCAAATTAAAACGCAATTTTCTGTTACTTTGATTAAACCTGTAGGAAATTACGTCCCTGAAATCATACTATACATGCGCATCAATTTCAATCGTTTAAACGACTACGAGTCCTCGTTCCATCTTCTTTTTTTATTAAAATTTGCAGATTGAACTTAATATAAATATTGCAATTAGTAATTATGACTGCTATATCTAATATCACAAAGAGAACCAGTAATTGTGTGTTGTGTTCATCAAACCGTTAATGAATTTGGGTGGAGATATAAATTATTGAATAAACTCTGGACACATAACGAACTGGCAACATTGGAAGTTTGCTAAATATCGCTTTTCAATTTTTCTCATGCTTGTTTACCTTTTGTTTGTGTCAGTTCAAACAAACGTCAGTAGTTGTTCTGCTACTTAAAGAATTTGTTTAACTTCAATTAAGTGCTATTTGCGAAATTTTTTAAATTGTTACCCTTCTTTAGGGAAATTGTTTCAGCAGCATAGCAGACAGATCAATTCGTTCGTACTTTTAACCTGGATATTTGCTGTTGTAAAGATGGAACGTCAAGAATGGCCTAAGCTGCGTTTTAGCGCTGTAGGAAACACTGTGAAACGCTTCGCTGAAACAACAGTCCCAACGATTTTAGCAATATTAGATCAGCAGATAGTCAACACTGAGAGTGTAAGTGATTTTTCAATAATAAGTATGTATATTTTTAGAATACTCATGTAGCTGTTAATTTTCTGTTACCTAATTAATTCGAATATTGCAGAATTGCTTCTGCCCAGTCCCTTGCACTTAAAACAGTATGTTGGCAAAGAAATCTGTGCAAATATTCCTACCAAAATGGAAGTTCTCGAATCAAACGAATGTGTTATCTCATTTTACGGCTGCGTAAACTTGTAAAATCTGCCCATGAATAACGTTACTAAATTTCACAAGAAGTTTGCTTAAGTAATCAAGATATATCTGAATTTTACCTCAAACATGTTTAAAGTAGAACTGTGAAATTCGAAGTATTCTTTCTACCAGTTATTACTCTACAACGATGGCATGGTGAAGTGGAGTGCTATGTAAAGGCAGTGTTTAAAGTAATCATAGAAGTGTTACATAGCTGTGCAACACGCAAGGAGTGTGTTTTTATGCCATTATAGCGTTTCTCCGCTATCCTTGTTCATTCGTATGCCTTCCGCTGCTGGCGTACGTTCTCCTTGCTCTTACTCGGTTAGTTATCGTCCGTGCTTTTTAGTGACCACATAGCAAAAGTTGTGGCCTTTGTGCACAGTAGGTGAACACTTGAGGTTAAGTTACAAAGTTGGTCGTCCGTATATAGCCGTATATTTTGAAAATTTAGCGGGAAGAAATGGATAATTTGCCAGTTTCCGTGCTTGATAATATGGGAAAGGATTAACTGCCGCATATCGAATAAGAAAATAGGGGATTAATTTTAAATGCTCGCTTCAGCTGGTATACTCACTCAAAAATGAGAAGTTACGCTCTATTTATGAAAATGGATCAAAACTTCCCAACCTTAACCTAACCTGTTCCTACCCCTACCTTACTCTACTGTATAGTACCTTACTCCACTATAGAGATGCAACAAAGCCGGCTTTTTTGAATCGATGGGTTTTTTTCACATAAAAAGCCGGCTTTTTTGGGGAAAAAAACGAGAATTTTGGAAATTTTGGCTTTTTTCAACTTCATGATTTTTCTATCTAAATAGCTTTCTTATAGTATATTCTTTAGTTAGATAAAAATTCCATGACCTGAATGTGATATTTCGCTCTGAAATTCACCATCAAGATGGATGGAGCACATGTTTTACGAATTAAAGCTAACATGAAGAATGTAGTATTTGAGGGCAATTTTAGAGGCTATTTAACTTTATTTTAACTTTTGAGTTATCGACATCTTTTTTCTTCTCTAGTTTGTCATCCGTGTTTCATTTCTAAGAGCTTTTAGTACTCTAGCTTCTAGCGCAAAAGTTAAACTTGCCCGTCAAAGCGTACGTTTTTCAATATATCCGTCAAACCGTACTTCCACATTTCTGTTATACTGTAGCTGTGAAGTGATTTAGCAATAATTTTCCGGACACAACCTTGAATACCAATTTATACAAATAATCAGTAGCGGATTTAGAAAAGTACTTTAGGAGGGTTTTTTCTGATTGTTTCGTTTCCTAAAAAGTCCTAATTTCATTTGGGAAGTGCTTGAAGTTTATGAGTACAGGCATAACTAATATTTCGTTTCGTTTATATGTTTAGCAATAATCTTCCGGATACAACTTTAAAAATCATTTTATACTGAGAATCAGTGGCGGATTTAGAAAAGTATTTTGGGAAGGGTTTTTTACTAATGTTTAGTTTTTCTTAAACATTCGTAATTTTTATTTGACGGGAGCTTAAAGTTTATGAGTAAAGGCATAAATAATAGATATTTCGTTTGTTGCAGACATTCCGTAACTTTGGGGAACGGGCTTCAGTCCGAAAGACCGCTCCCCTAACCTTCGCTAAACCGTCACTGCTGGTAATTAGTAATAATAACGATTTAAAAACAATAAAAAAGGAAGTCGCCCAACTCACAGTACACGCACTATTTCTACATTCACAGATGGAATGAAGAAAAGCTTTGTCAGAATGGTCGAATGCTGGTTGAATCCCGGACTTCCCGATAGAAGCGCAAAAGCTAATCACTCAGTCATGTTTGTTGTGCAGTTGTATTTAGCTTAACTTAAATATATTCCGTAGTCTTTTTTTTGGGGGGGGGGAGGAGTTCCGTAATGATATGTAGAATCCCTCTTGTTAAAAATTCAGAAAACTTGAGGATTGGGTAAACTGTGATGGTGGTTCTATAAAACTTAACTGTAGAATTTCAAGAATATACAGAACCAAAGGCTCTAGATGTGCAGCCTTTAAGTGTATCATATAAATCTAAGTATTTCTCTTATGTTTTATTTTAATTTTATTTTGTTTCAAAAAGAGGGTATGGAATATTTTGAAGTAAAAATACTACATACTATTTTGCTAGTTATTTGTGTATTCTTTAAAAAGAAGTGTTTACTTTTAGGGTTGGCTGATTTACACCAACTTTTTTTTTTTAATAACTGGTTTAAACCACAAAAATAAAAAGAATGAAAAATGCGAATCGTGTGAACTTCATGGTAACGTTTCCAGATATCAAACCACCTGCAATAGTTTTGTTTCCCTTTCACCTTTTAATCAAGGTGTCCCATGTTCAATTCTCGGTCGAACCACAATCCTTTTTTCATGCGTAACCCAAGTAGCGGTTCGGATGTCAGTTTAAGCAAAAGTCTTCTCCTTGATAACCTCGGTATTTCGTAAGGATGTTAAGCCTAAATATACGAAACAAACCAAATTGTATATTTCTACATGCCTAAATGTGTGTTGTTTTATAAAGAAGCCAATATTGCTTAAATATATTGATAGAAATTGGCAAAATTTATCGATTGCCTACGTAGCTTCCAACATTAGCTTGGATTGGACTTTCAATGATATCTACGTACCAGTACTAAATTTGTAATTTAATACCTCAGTTTTAGCGTACTGATTATGGTACGTTGACCTTTAAATTTTACATGCAAAGCAATAACAGGATTTTCCCGTTATTGTCTTACATTTCAAGTAATGACGGGATTTTCCCAATGGGTAGGGCGGGAGATTCTCAACTTAAGAAATTTACTGACCGCACTTCTTTAAGCTTATGGGAGTTCTTCCGGCATAACCCCGCTGTTGCATAATAACATCAAGGCGAAACAAACTTAGGCTATTTCTGTGAATATGTAATATAAATACATAAAGCAAAAAATCGAAGTCAAAAAAGCCTGGTTTAAACATCCCCCAAAAACGGGTTTTTGGCATATTCAAAAACAACCACGGTTCTTGCCAACTCTGCTTACTTTTGTATATAGGAGGTTAAAAAATTCTTATTATATACATTGGTTAATCCTGTGGAATTCATAATGTAAATATGTTGAAGAAAAATTGTTTGAAATATTTTTTCGAAATTCATAGTTTATTTTCGATGTTTTATATTATTATCAGCATCAACCGCTAATTAAATGATATTTTGTGTTATAGAGAAGCGATACAAAGTCTGTTTTATCAATTTAAAGCAGTATTTTGAAAAAAGCCCAAAATTTCCGAAGCAAAAAAGCAAAGCAGAAAAAACCGAGTTTTTTTCCAAAAAAGCCGGTTTTTTTCCGAGCCCTTGCATCTCTACTCCACTATACCCTTTTAAAGCAGACATACTTATCGATGCGCAGCTGGAGCATGTATTGTAAAGTTTACACGTAAAAAGGTAATTGTCATCAGTGTAGGCTGTTTTGAGCAATAATACGGAAGCTAAAATCTGGATTGTATGAATTTGCGGAATGATGTGAAGTTAACAGGCAGTAAAGCGTAATAGGGCGGTGTTTCAAACCCATTGTAATATTATTAACTAAGGTAGGATGTATATTATGTTGTAATTGAGGAAAATGCATACATTTAGAGCGGAAACTAGTAAGAGGTGGTTTGCATATGAGATAAATGTAGTGAATTGGGGCAAAATGTGTGATATCACCTTTAACAGGGGCATACATTTGTAAAATCCACGGAGGCACTTCTGTATTTGATTCTGCAATAGGGTTGTAAATGTAATAAAAAATCGGGATATTACACATTAAATGTAGCTATAGTAAGATAGAAGTAGGTAATGCAAAGTGTGCTCTGTACCATATAATACTCAATAAGAAAGCATGATGAAAGAAAGTGCTGTGAAGACGGGTGCAAACTGATAATGCAAATATCGCAAAGCTTTACGTAATGCCTAGTAATTTCTGAGTAGTGCGTAATTTGCAACAGTTAGCAGCAGAGTTGGCTAGTTTAAACCAGCTGTTCTTTTAAAAGAAAACCAATTGGTTTAAACCAAAGAAAAAGACAAACAAGACAAAAAAAATACTATTAATAAAGAGCGAGAATTGCTTTAAATCGTGTGAACCTCATGGCGACGTTTGGGGAAGGTTCTAGAACACAGGTCCCCCCCATATAGATTAATAGCTAAGTTGGTTCTTTTCATTACCGAAGTAAAGAATTTAATTCTTATAGTATTGCCGAGCGAGCGTTAGCGAGTGAAGGCGGGTTAGAGCCCCGCAGGGCACGTTATTTTCTGTTTTTATTGCAGCTAAGTGGGAAGGGGGACCTGTGTTCTAGAACCTTGCCCGACGTTTCCACATATCAAACCATCTGCATTAGTTTTATCTCCTTTTCAGCTTTTAATCAAAGCATCCCATTTTGAATTCTCGGTCGAACCACAGCCTTTCTTTTAAATGTAAACAAAGTAGCGGTTCGGGTATCACTTTAAGCGAAAGTCTTTTACTTGGTAACCTTAGCATTACATAAGGATGTTAAGTCTAAACATACGAAACGACACCAAATTGCATATTTCTGCTTGCCTGAATGCCTGTTGTTTTATAAAGAAACCAAAGTTTCTTAAATATATTGATAGAAATTGGCAAAGTTTACCGACTGTCTACGTAGCTTCCAACATTGGCTTGGATTGGACTTTGAGTTTTAATTTTATTGAATGATATCTCTATACTAAATTTGTAATTTAATCCCTCAGTTTTAACGTACTGATTATGATACCTTCACCTTAAAATTTTACATACCAAGCACGGGATTTTCCCAATGGCAAAGGCGGGAGTTTCCGGATTTATATATAATGGTTTCACTTGTGCAGCTGTTTATCTTCTTGACCTTCTGAAGTGACACTTGACGATTATATTACAAGTATGTAAAGATCAGTACAACGTATTTTTATCACGAGTGCTTCGTGACTGAGTCGGCAGACCCATCGTATTTGTAACGAATTAGTCCCGGTGTCCAGTCCAAATGGAGATCAGTTTCTCTTTGATGTAAGCCGAGAAGCGGTTTGGATTCCGCTTTAAGCCTATGTGACTCCTTCCAGTATAACCCGTTGTTGCATAACACCAAGGCAAAACAAACTTATTTCTGTCCATATTTAATATAAATACATAAAGCAAATCATTTAAATCAAATAAAAATAGTATAAACCAAAAAAATATGTTTTTTGGTTTTCTCGGGGAAAAGAAAAACATGGTTTTTGTCAAGCCTGGTTAGCAGTTTGAGGGTGCGAATTTTGTGGATGCGTATGTATGTAGGAAAGAGAAATGGAAGGCTGAAAATTCTTAATATTTGTGATTAACAGTGAAGTGTAAAGTTGTAATTGTAGGTAAGGTATAATAAAGTAAGTACGGATAAGTTGTAATACAACGTCTAAATAGGGTCATATGGGTCTAACCCGCAGCCACCATCTGCGGCAGTTTAGCCGAGTGTAAATTATTTTTCTTTATAAACGGTTTAAATATGGAGCTATTTGGCAAGCGGAGGGAACTCCTTCGCGCAAGGTTACCACGTGGTTGGATTGTAGAAAGTAATAAGCATTTATATTCTGAACATTTCTGCAGGTACAGAAAGACGCCTCAATTAGTATCTTTATGCAGAGATGAAGCCTCACACTATATAATTTTAACTAGATGGGTCCAGAATTTCCTAACCATAAGCTAACCCGGTCCTACTGTACTCTTATATCCTTTTAAAGCGGTCTTAAAAACTGATGATTTTTTAAATTTTCATAGCGGTTATTATGCTTTTCCTCGAAAACCAGGCGGACGACCAACTTCGGAATAATAAATGCCAGTTCTTGGTTTTAAAATCGTTAAAATTTTTCATTTATCAGAAAACTCACAGTCATTACCTTAGATAGTGTTTCTCAAGAAAAATGTTGAATTCCTGGGTGCATCTATTTAGGTATGCTTTGCCGTTTTTTGAAACATACGCCATAAAACTACAGTGTAATAAACTGAAGCCAAACTTTTGTTATGTAGTCACTAAAAGGCATGAGTGCTATCTAACCGAGACAAACAGGACAAAGCTGGTGGGCACGTGTTTGCGACGTTGTGTGTACGCGCAAATGTAGATGTCGCTAAAAGCACCTGGTTAGATTCGGTTAGTTGCTTTCGTAATACAGTCACATTATCACTACGATGTTCACATTTAGTAGGCCTATGTGACTACCTCATTTTTTTTATTTTTTTATTTTCAAAACTTTCGTGCATTTCTCACACTTTCTGCTCAATTTCAACAATCTTTACCTCTCCACAAAACGCAGTAACTCCTGTTTCTCACCAATGTGTGTCATTATAAAACTGAAGATTGAAATGTTACTTTCGTCATATGAAACTATGTTTTTATAATACAGGGTACTAATTGCCTCATTGCACCCTAGCGTGGGTCCACTTAAAATAGTACCAGCGAGGCACAAGAAGCATTTAACATTTCAAAATAACAGATTAAAGTTGTTTCTTCGGATGAATTCCACAAGAACATAACCGATTCACCATTTCTTTCCTCTGAATTTTACGTCCTTTTTGTGTTTCTGGATCTGCTCTCCGACATTTAACCGCAAGTTGGTTTGAGTTTTATTTTATTTTCGTGCTTTATGCACTAGTTTTTATGCCATATATCCACATACTGTATTTATACGCAGCCCCTGTAAAGTTACTCTGCACCTAACGCAACTCCTCCTCAGGAAACGCTTAAGCTATTAAGAGTACATTTCCTCCTAGAGGAAGTTCATATCTCATGAATATAAATATGCCCCCATAAAATGGAATAGTACGAAAATCAATGTATTTTAGGCATTAAGAAACCGAATTCTGGAGTAGAAAAAAACGTTCTGATTTGCAGTAGTCGGTCAAATTAAAAGAAAAAATCCTTCACTTTTCTTGCTTCAAATGATTCCCTAAGAGATTCTTTACTGTTATTTTCATGATGCATGCTCAAATCATTTCGTGCACATTGTTAATATTCGTGCAAACTGATGTGCCATGACAATTCTTATTTATGGGAGAAGATTGTTGAAGTAAAGTAATGTAGGTTAGTAGGTAATGTATACCAGGGTAGGGTTGGTTACTAAACTATTGAGTAGGGGACGGAAGGTTAATAGAGTAGACCAGGGTGCACTGGGTTAGTTACTAGACGTTAATAGAGTAGACCAGGGTGCATTGTAACTAGACGTTTGTAGTTACACATGTAAACAGTAATGTTACTTCGTACAATAGTTGTAATGCATTGATATGTATAATGCTTATTGTGTACATTATATATATTGGATAGAAATATTCCGGCGTTGAAATGGTTGAAGTGTTAGACTCTTAGTTCTTTTTCATAGGCACTCCTTTAACCATAAAATTACCATTTTAACGACAGACTATTAGAAAAAGAGAAAAAACTTGCTCGCAATTTCTTCTGTTCCTACGTATTACATAGTAACACTACACGCATATTGTTTTGTTTCTGCACTATATCAACTTAGGGCCAGAAGTAATGAAATAGTTTTCTCAACAATTCATTATTCCTGGATTTATACATTTGGTTCCCTGCTATGAGAACTCATCATCTTTTAGGTGCTAAATTGGTCTCAGTTGAGTACCTGCCTCACACAAGGCACAAGTAGTACAAGGAGCATTCAGTAAGATAGTTATAATATTGTTATTAGTTGCAATGTGATGATGAAATTTTAGGTGAACATACTTTGGTCATGTGGCTACAAGACCACGTTACTCAATGTAGCCTCCATTGGTAGTGACGCATCTCGTTCAATGTAAAGAACGCTACATGTCTAGAATGTACTTAGGTAAAATTCAAGTGGCAGACTTTTACAATTCTTGTCGCTGCTGAAATTTTTCTTCGCAGGTGGGCCTTCAGACGACCAAAACAGGAAAAAATCCGAAGGAGCCACGTCCGGACTATAGAGAGGCGGCTTCGCATCCTATTTTCATGATTTTCTGCTGCGTCATCGTGCCTGTGTGAGACTTAGACTTGCAAGCTCCAATCTATTGGTATGGAGAGCACGTCCTACCTTATCCAATGACAAAACGATAACGCTCCTTGTTGATTGTCGAGCCATGTTCCAAGATGTCCAAGAATGGTACCGCATTGATTCCAGACATAGGAGGCCATAATTTTCTGGCCTGACCTGCAAAATTTAAACCACCGCAACCAACATTATATACAGGTGCTGTTCAATTTGTGATCCCTATACACCGAAAGCCACTTCCTTTGAATTGATGTGGGTGATTCATCACCGATTTTGAAAAGGAATTCCATTATTAACCGTTATGTGGTCCTGATGTCTACTTCAGTGTCTATTGTGGTTTACCTGTGAACAATAGGAAACATGTTTATTTCCTTTTTGAAGTCAAAGGTTGAAAGTATGTTCAACTAAAATTTCATCATCATGTTGCATCTAATATTACTGTACTACTGTGCAAAACTTATTTAGCGCTCTTTATATTTTTAGCATAATTTTGGATTCCGGGTGCCAGAATTTTTTGGTTAAAATTCGTACGTTTCACTGTATTTTCTCTATTTTCTGTTTGGTTAGAATAGTACTTACCTTCACGGGTTTTCGAAATCAGATTTCTCGCTATACTTTCTGTATTTCTTGTTTGTTCAGGTTAGGTTAGGTTAACGTAGTACTTACCTTCTCTTAGTAATTACATTTTGTTAACATCAACTCATTTCCCCTGTAAACATCGTGTTTTTAATCTGATTTTGGTCCCCAAATGCAAAATTACCCCGTATTTTCAACCCTACTTGAAGCAGTAGGATCTATCTCGTTACCTCACTGTGAGAGCAGATGTTAAAATCCCGTTACAACTAACAAAACCTACATTAGAAAAGTTACTTAAGGAAGCTTCAGTTATTTGGAGTATCAAAGGTTGTGAAAATCTGAAAAATTAAAGAGTGAAAAAATCCTGTCTTTCCTGTTTTTCCGTTTTCCCATATAATAGAATTAAAGGCAGTTAACGTTATCTTAGGTTTTGGAAGTTTCGATTGTAGTTACTCTAAGATAGCATTCGCTTCGATAATATTAGTTTAGGGTATTACTGATGCACTGACTTGATTCACAAGTCTACATTGACGTATGCAATGAAATTATATATCTACTCAGATATAGTTGGTGTGAACGGTACGGAGCCGTGTCCCGCTTAGAAGTATAAGAAATGAAAGTGGCATAACGTTTTTACTTACCAAGATTTATCGTCCGAACTTTTTACACACACACAAGAACTCAGTTTTTTCACAAAGATGGAAACTAACGAAATTCAGAGTATGCATCGTTAGTTGCGGGCGAAGTATCACGATCGTGTTTCTCCTCAGTACAAATGCTCTGAAGCATCTGTACACTGACGTTACGTATTGCAACCACAATTTTTTCACCGCAAGTCATTCACGTCTTGAACTTGAGTAGAATAAGCCTGCTTCTTAACAAAGTGCCATAAGAAAAAAGCCTCACGTAGTTTGATCTGTTGATCGTAGGGGCCATGTTATGAAATTTGAACGTCTTCCATTCCAATGATCATCGAAGAAGTCCCTGACGACGTGAGAGAAATGGCATCTAGCTCCGTCTTGTTGGAGATTGGTTACGGGTGGGAGCTGGGGCAAGGCATATTCTTGCAACATGTGTAGCTAATTGTTTGAATTCACTATTGCTTGAGTGAAAAAGAAATTATCGATAATTTTCTACTTCATTACACGACATCACACATTCAATTTCGGAGAATCTCGCGCACTTCCTGAAGATTTCGAGCCCGAAAACCTACACTTATGTCTGTTAAAATGGCCACTTATAAAAGGTCGCCTGTTCTGAAAAACAAACACTGTTCAGGAATCCATCGTCTTTGTCAATTTTTTCAAGCGTTTCTTCTGCGAGTTGTACCCTTAGCGGCTTGTCAGCCGATTTTATGCGCTGATGAAATGAATCTTGTAAGCATACACACTTGATTTTTTTGATTTGTGGTCCTCTACTAGCTGCTTGTATGGATTTACGGGAGCTTCTGTTAAATACAAAACGGATTGTCGTCATGCTTTCTTCTGAGACTTTCTTTTTTGCATGTTTACCAGTCATCAGAACAAAGATCCTGTTTTTTTTCGTAAGTTCTGTCCCAATTTTCATACTACTTCTACACGAAAACGTCTATGAACAAGTATCACAGACTTCGGATCAGCCAGCGAGTTTTGTTAAGCTGTCCACATGATGACTGGCATACAAGCGATGAGTTCCACGTCTTTATGGCTACTGCATAAGATGACAGCACTTGTGGACTTGCATTGTTAACGAAACTTTTTCAGTTACTCTCCCCTGTGGTACAAACGTACCGTCATTGTATTTTTTTTTTTTTTTTTTGCTACATTTTTCTTTTATTATAGTTCTAAGCGGGACACGCTGTACGATATAAGTGTTGAAAAGACTACGTTGTTGTAGTGAAGAGCGTATAATAATTACTTTGCAATTCTTCATAGATACACGATTATAACTTATTAGGCTACATGATAAGTATAACATCTGTGGGGGTTAGTTTTCAGTTTTCGTTCCTCTTCAAGTATCTATTATGCAGTGATGTTAGAAGTAAACCTTTTTATAACGTTATTAGCAGAATACTCGTTCTTCACACGGGGAGGATACGTTTCATTTTGGACATAAGGGGGGGGGGGGATTTGTATTTAAACTGCAATGGGAAATGTCACTTTTCATCTCAGCGATCCAGAAAGCTATGGATTCGACACTAATATCTGTCAGTTTCGATTATATATATATATATATATATATATATATATATATATATATATATATATATATATATATATATAGATAGATAGATAGATAGATAGATAGATATAGTTATTCCTTCTTCCCTAAGTTGCACCGTCAAAGCGAAATGGTAAAAACCATGCCAGGTTCGAACCTCATCTATGTTGAAAATTTGATCGAGATCTTTCGGGTGGTTCAACAGGTCACAAACATAGTCACTTTCATTTCCATGTATATGAATATGCGATGTCTGTGTAGGAAAATTAGCATAGTTTACGCCCGTTACGAATTACGTCGTTACTAGAACTTCTCTTTTTTTATCCGTTTACGCTGCTTGAAACTAGCCAGTGTCATTAACACAATATTCCTTGTATCTGCGTATATTTTTCTAATAAACACACGTAATTCTGCTTGTAAATTAAAAAAAAAAGAAATATGGAGTAACGCATTCCAAACTTTATCCAGGTTATTTTCTGTAAGTTTTAAAATCAGCGAGTAGTAATTACAGTATTCTAATTCTACTAATTTAGTGACCCCGTTTAGCTCTGCTAGGCAAGTAGACTCAAATGTAACTAAAGCTACCAGTATACAAACTAAAATATCCAGATTCTACGTTTCACCGTGTACATTTCGGTGAAAAGTGATTTCCTTCCTCGGCACTGATCCTTTCGAAAGCGAACATTGCTAGGCAAACTACATCACTGTTGATTAGGGCTGCCATACGTCGTGTTTTGACCGGGACAGTCCAATTAAATAATTTATGCTTAGTACGCTTGGAATTCATTTTCTTTTCTTCCCCGTCCTCCCATAATGAGAACCTTAATGACGTTGCAACATTGGACCTCCCAAGTTAGTAAACCTGACTTACTGAATGCAATAGGAACTTCAAGCAAGTACGATTGCAGTAATTTATGTATTCAATTATATACTGTATTCGTCTTAGAAACTCTAAGTTGATATCTTCGTCACGCAATACAAAACGCCTCAATAACTGCCGTTTGTACGTATTATATATTTGTTCGACACAGAAATTTTAATTTTTGTCTTTATATATATATATATATATATATATAGATAGATAGATAGATAGATAGATATAGATATAGATATATATAGATATAGATTAAAATACTTCTCTGTGCTACAAAATAGGTGATTATATTACAATAATTTAAAATAAATGTTAAACTGCAAATTTGGTATTTGTTTCACAGATTTTAGTACTTTATTATATAGTTTTATTGCTATGTGGTGTAACGAGTTTTGAGTTTTTGTTACCCGGAAATCTTTCATGCGAATATGATTTATGGTTTTAGTTGCGTTCGTTTACACTCCGAATTTAGTGAAAAATTTCGTTTCCACTAAATATGTACGAAGATATATATACGAATGTGTGTGATTCCAGAATATATACACAAACAGTGTTATTTTTTTTTATTTTATTTATTTATTTTGTTGCTGCTGTTGCCCCGTTTTTAGCTGGTAAAATTATGGTCACCCTACTGTTGACTAACCTACAAACTTCTAATGAAATTCTCTTCGTCCCTCTGTAGCTCCTAGATCATTTGAACGAACCTGTGCCCTGTAAATACGATCTCATGAATTTGGGAATACATTTCAAGCAATTCTATTGTACGGGCTAAATGTAATGAGGAGACCTGAGACTTTAGGGACACAGATTTAACACATTGACTGCCATGTGCATCACAGATGATTCACAGCGGCCTTACTTTGCGGAGCCGTTTGTACGTAGCCGATAAAGCCTGTGCATCATATCTGATACACAGGGTTTGCATGTTTATATTTGAAGCCGTGTGAATTACAGGTGATGCACAAGCACATAGGTTTAAGTGATGATATATATTTTACGGCCTCAGAAAAATGTTCGTATGCATACTTGGTTTCTGGCTTCTGAAAGTTATTTTTCCCATAAATTATTTGATCATTTTGACATAATTTCCTTTGGGAAGAAAAAAAAAAAGTCCACAACTTCTTGAATACATGTGATGTCTTCGGGTTCAAACAGCTCAGTATGTGAAATTAAAATGCATATATATATATATATATATATATATATATATATATATATATATATATATATAGTAATTTACAAATAAAAAAAAAAATAGAAAGCACTGATTATCTGTGAATAAAGAATAAATATACTCAGAGAAGTAAATAAACAGGGTTCGCAAAAAGGACCCCGCACAATCCTTTTGGAAATTGGATTTCGGTGGAATTGCTTGAAACCGTGATATGTTGTAGATATTATTATCCTGACAAAAAGTCTCAATGGGCACAAAACCCAACTACTGACCGTTTTTCCACTAGAGGGCCACTTTTTGAATTCAGCAGAAGGTAACAGTATTCTGGATTTTGATGGAATTGCTTGATACCATATATCGTAGATATTGTTATGCTGACAAAAAGTCTCAATGGGCACATCCATCAATCACTGAGCATTTGCTCACTACAGGGCTATTTAAAAATGGCCGAGTGTAACTATGTTCTGGGTTTCGGTGAAAATGAATGAAACTGATATGTTGTAGATCTTATCATCGTTAGAAAAAGTCTTAATGGACATAATCATCAATAATTGACTCTTTGGGCACTACTGGTCCACATTTTTAAAAATTGCCGTGTATAACGATATTTTAAATTACAGTGAAAATGAATGAAACTGTGATATGTTGTAGATGTCTTGTTCCTGAGAAAAGGTGTTAATTTGTGGCTACCGAGCATCGTTAGGTCAGTTAGTAGAGCGTTTGTTCACATTCGGAAGGTTCGGCCAGGCCGGTCATCTTCTCTATGACTTCCGGGGCTTTCCTTTGTCCCGCAAGATGAATATCGGTATGTTACCAATGCTTAAATGTTGTTAGCTGCTACTCACCACCTCCCTTTACCGGGTTGATGATCGGATGAGAAGATCTAAACATTTTCACGGTTTCATACAATTTCACAAAAATCCCAGAATATCATTACCTTCTCGTTTTTTTTTTTTTTTTTTTTTTTTTTTTTTTTTTTTTTTTAAGGCTTTGTACTGTTTTCAAGCAACTCCACCGAAATCCAGAATACTGTTACAATCTGCTGTTTTGTGGAAAGTAACCCTGTAGTGGCCAAACGGTCAGTGATTGGAGGTTGTTCTCATTGAGACTTTTTCTCAGAATCAGAATATCTACAACATATCATGGTTCCAAGAATTTCCACCGTAATCCAGAATACTGTTACTTTCTGCTGTTTTCAAAAAAGTGGCCAAACGGTCAGTGATGGTGGTTGAGCCCACTGAGACTTTTTTCAGGATCACAGTATCTACAACATGTCACCGTTTCAAGCAATTCCACCGAAATCCAGTCTCCATAAGGATTGTGTGAGTCCTTTCCGTTAAAGGTTTTAAAGTTAACGAACATAGATCTATGGTTAAAAAAATAAATAATGTACAGATATATAATGGGCATAGTGAGATGAAACAAATTGTTGTGCGTACCGTATTCAATTACAGTATTTATTTATGCTACGAATTAGTACGCATAAAATTTACACTGAACAAAAAAAAAAAAAAAAAAAAAAAAAAAAAGACAGAAAAAAAAACACTATTTCCAAGGGCAAGACAAAACGTAAATGCTATGTCCTTTCCAGCGCTCCTCCCTCTACGTTTGGCTTCCTTTTGATCTATTGTGTATATTATGCTCCTTGTTCCATGTCTCCAGACCAGCTAGAGAACGAGTTATTGGTATTTGAAAATAACTATGGAAATTGCACTTCGTTCAAAAACTCGCACGGTATCTAGGGCCTTACATGGCGGTGGACTAAAAGGTTAAATGTGTAAGTAGGGTAACAAGAAAACGAAGACCTTTACAAGAAACGTAGTTCATATACATAAGCTCTCACAGAATGTCTAAATTTTTTTCTAAACGCTGCATTCCGGAACTTGAAAATTTCCGTTAAAAAGTATATTTTAACATTTGTTGTTCACAACACAGATTCCACCTAATCAAAAGAATTTAACATTTTTTTTTTGTCTTTAAATTCACGGAACCGTAAGATATTTCCGTTTAAGATAAATGTCCCTTTTATAAGGGGCTTGTTGAAGGCAGTTTTCACTGTATTAAAAGCCTGTATCCAAACCTTATGTTCTTGTTTAAAAGAAAATAAATCCATTTCAAATTGAAGGGTAAGAGGGAAAAAGAAGGAATGTCACAAAACTACATTTTCGAGAAAACGGTGTTTTAATATTGAAAACCGCGTAAGAAGAATAGGGTTAGTTACATCTTTTGCCCCTTTTTACATGGACATTTCTACATTTACGCATGCATGGCATATACAGTCAAATAGTACCAAGAGTCACCAGCAAATAGGACAAAGCACCCGAAAAAGCACATACATGGACATTCCTTGTTTTTTCCCCGTGCCCTTCAATTACTTTCTGTATCCGGTTATGTGCATATACTAGAATATTTTCTTCTAGCGTAACACTGTCCGTTTCAAACAGCAATAATTAACATTGTATAGTATTAATACTTTAAATGGAATAAACTGATTTGAGCGAGACATGGAGCATGAATGGGAAGAAGATAAATTTATCGAAAAGATAACAGAGGACTTAGAAGGAAAGTTACGTTTCGAAAACCGAGGTGCATATCAAAGCAACGTAAGCTTACATTTAAATACTTTCATAAACTCCTTAAAGGAAAACTCGGGAAATTATCTCCTTGTCTCAGAAAGTAACTACTGCGACAAGTTTTAGATTTTAAGCAAAGATTTTAATTAATTGTAGAGCTCATTTTGAAAAAGGTTGTTCATTTCTTCACTAAATACATTTTTCAACGGTTTCTTTCGGATGAAGTGGTCTAGTATGAAGAAAGAAAGAAAGAAAGAAAGAAAGAAAGAAAAAGAAGATACATCAGGGTTGCTTCATAGTTGTATAAACTCCTTATCAGACTTGAAATTATTATGCAAATATAAGAAGGCCCAAAGATAGGGCGCTGCTGAAGTTTGAGCTTTTACTGTCGAACAAGATGGAAGTGTCCTTTCCTGGGAACAACCTTACTTACTTTGAAAATATTACTTGTTTAGCATACACTTTGCAAAATATATTTTCTTCTTGAATCCATTATTTCAGAACATCTAGATGAGAACATTCACAACAACTTCTAGAAGATTTTTCTTTCGGTATTTCTATACTGCCACACGACCACACAAATTCAAATCCACACACACATACTACAGTAGCAAATTTAACTTCCGAGATGGGGGACTTGAAAATTTTGTTGTAGATGATTTGACAGCGTTATTTATATCTCTTCCAAACAGGTAACAGTCATGATCATTGCCGGGAGGATAAATCATTCACCCCTTTGTTATTCTCCCTTCACGTGACCTTAGAAGATATTCTAAACTGACAGCAATGACCCATTTCAAGGTTTTGGGTCTATTTATATTAGAAACTTGAAATTCCATTTATGAGGAAAGTTGTTGAAATATCAGTTTGGTCGTTCCTTTAAATATGCAAATATATGCATTATAGAACTTTGTTTATCCCCAAATAGCTGAAACGCGTTTCTGTTTCAAGAACATACCAATATCACATTAGAAATTAAATATGCAAAAATCCGAAGTCTAATTACGACAAATTATAGACTTCTGTCTCTACTATTGAAAACAGTGTTTCACAATAAAAATCTATTTGTTACCAAACATTTTACGTTAAATAAATAAAAAAAAATCTGCCATAGATTAAGAAAAATATATCGCTTAATGTATAATACAACGGAAATTTGTATTCGTAAAGGCACTGTTGAAGAATTTCGATGTTCAGTATTTTATTCTGAATTACAGTTTTCAAAATACCGGTCATAAAGGGGCTGGTAACGAGTTTGTACCGGTCTTCGGCCAAGCCGGTGAAACACCGTCTAATTGGCAACCCTATAAAATAATTGTAGTGTGCGAAGACATAGACTGCGTTAGTGCACCTGTGCACTTAAGATGATGGTTCCTCGTAGTGGGAACAATACTCTCAAAACGACTTCTAAATAAAATTTTAAAAAGTGTATTTTTATTTTTTTTATTTTATTTATTTATTTATTTTTGTTAAGGTGAATATTCTTGTATGCTGCTGATATAATAATTTTCTTGCTAAATGTTCAAATTAGTGTTTCTGTAAGTGGAATATCAAAATGTTACAAAAATAACTGAAAGGTATTTGTTATGTTCTCTCAATATAAAATTGTGTAGGAAAAATAAGCAAATATCTTTAATAATGCCATAACTGTGGATTCGATACAAATACTGGCCATTTTCGATCATTTTTATATATCTTCCCCCTGTCCCAATTTGGGGAGCTGAATTTGGATTTAAACGGGATCGGAAATGTCACTGTTAATTTCAGCGAGTCCGAAAACTATGGTATTGACACTATATTTCTCTCATTTACGATCATTTTTATATATCTCCCGCTTCCCGCTACCGTAAGTTGCACCGTCATAGTGAAATGGTACAAAGCATCCCAGGCCGGAACCTCGTCTATATGGCAAATTTGATCGAGATCTGTTGCGTGGTTCAAGAATTATTAAATTTTATTTATTTTTATATATCTCCTCCTTCCCCCTTCCCTACGTTGTACCGTCAAAGTGAAATGATAAGAATCAGTCCCAGGCCCCAACCTCATCTATGTTGAAAAATTTGATCGAGGTTGGTCGGGTGCTTTAAGAGTTACGAAATCACAAGCATAGTCATTTTCATTTTTCTATGTATAGATACAACAAAATAGTTACTAAAGCATGCACGAATTGCCCTCTGTTTAATGATTCGCTTTGGTTTTTGGGATAAAGTATGGACGTTGAAATGTTGAAAGGGATTGAGTTTTTGTGAATATTGTCGCTCCATACGAAATACATTGGGACTATAGGGAAACTTGCTTCCATCTATTGGCGATAATCGACCCTTTACACTCACCTTAAATTATTCTGGTTAATATTATATTTCTACTAGCTGAAATGCCCGTTCTTCGCACGAGGGAAATAAATTTGTGGAAAATATTTGAGGAAAGGATGCGGATCATAAGATACTCAATTCCTTGCAAATCTTTTGACACCCGTTTCCCTCTTATGCTACACATTTTAGTCAAAGTAGATGATAAACACGTAAGACCGTGAACCACTCATGTACCAAAAATCTTCGAAATTGGTGCAGTGATCTAAAAGTCCGCGGAAGATGTCGTTACGTTCGTTTTTATACATAAAGGCATTTTTTGATTTTGTCATTAGTTCTGTATCGCCAAACCACACGAAAAATCGAAAAAAGTACTTAAATTAGGTAAGAAATATTTTAAATTAGATTATATTACGTTAGTTAGGCAAGTCCTTGTAAACAGAGACGTGTAAACTTTTTTAGGAAATAAAGAAAAAAAGAGTATTACTAGTTTACCCCCCAAATCACTTAATAGTGAGTCTGGCTCAAGTATCGGATCCGGAACCGTTGATGGGGGTGTGGACTTGGATTCGTTTGTGTAGATTCACTTTAGGAGAACTGCAGTGTACGTACGCAATAAGAACTATTGTGCAAAAGACAGTAGCCTACTTGCGGCAGATGGCCACGAAAAAGCACGAATGCTATCTAATCGAGTCAGGACAGCGGTGCAGCAGGCGTGTACACGCGGCAGCGAGGGTGTGCGTCCGTAGGAAGCAGGCACGTCAGCGACGGTGAATGTGCACATAAATAAGAATAGCGAAACATAGTATATGCTATAAAACACTTGCCTTATTTGTGTATCTGGGGGAGATGTTAAATGCCGTTCAAAAAGGATGTACCAAAGTGTACTAAATTATGTTGTGTTACATTAGAACTTCAAAATAGAGGTACGTAAACTATTTCAATTTCGATTCGAAAATCGTGTATAATCTTGTAGAAATATCGCGTCATTTCCGTACTGGCTTTTCCGCGACTAACTCATAAGAAGTGCACCTCTCCGTCAAATAGTCCCTTCATCAAAATCGGTCCTGCTGTCTAGCAGGAGTTTGCGAATAAAGTTTCATTCATTTTTACAAATACACAGGTTCACCTTAATTATTTATATGATGTTTGAGTGACTGTAGTAATTGCAATTGTGGAAAAAAAGTTTCGATATGGAAGTCTGTCGAGTCTGAAAGTGGGGCTAACGATCACTGGACTTAGAACCGCCAGTTTATACCAGTGGGAGAACAAAACATTCGAGAACCCCTGGATCGATCGACGTGCATCTGTCTAGTGCCCAGCTTGATCTCCCGATTTGATTCACCTTAACTTTTTATTATGGGGAGTTTTAAAGAACATAAATTAAAATTCTTTCAAAAAAAAAAAAAGTATGAGAGTAATGTGTTAATGTTCAACCGTAGTTTTTGATTATATACATAATTAGGGGTCACTCTACAGAAGATAAAAAATTGACCCCTTAAAATGGGAATTTGAAAAACGCTGAGTTACGTAGCCAGTTATTTTAAATGAAACATTTATAAAAAAAAGTTGTATGTTTGCAAGTTGATAGAATTGTAAAATACTTAGTTAATCGCATAAATTTTGACCTGTCTTGTTTCACCCTACTTTAGGATACATAGTTTAATAAAGTAATATGTCTAAAACCGAAACTGAGCTAGGATCAAGTCAATTATCAAAAATCGCAAAAAAAAAAAAAAAAAAAAAAAAGTCCAGCAGGGGTTCGACGACAAACAGCATTATACTCAATTTTTACTTTCCAGCTACGATAAAACAGAAGGTATAAAGTAGGGTGATCGTTAAAAAGAAGAAAAAAAATGGAAGATTTTAATGGGTTTATACGTTTCATGACACCTACATACCAAAAAAGGTGATTTTTCGATGTCTGTTCGTTTCTATGTAAATGTGTTCACTCGCCTAAAACCGTACCGGTCAACCTATCTACACCAAATTTTAAACTTAAAGTATTTTTTAAGGTTTCCTAGGGGCATCTTTCGAATTTTCTTCCTATCCCCAAATTAAAGATAGTTTTACTGAAGGGTGAAACACTGAAAATGACTAGCAATTTTGTTTAAATTTTATATATAAGTGGTTCATTAGCAAACTTATACTGTGGTGTAAGTCGTTTCTCTGAAAAGGAAAACCAGAAAGGTTAGGTTACTCTTAGGAGTGACTTTTTTTTTTTTTTTTGGTCAGAACGATTAATTCAATTGATTTCGTTCATATTTCATTACTAATCTGATGATATTGCATAAATAATTTAGGATGGCATTTATTATCTCCTCCAAATCCATCGACGGCTCCGAAGCCGGTAGTGTGATTTACATTAAGCCGTTCTAAACGACTTTGTTTATACGTATACCCACCATCGGTCAAGCGCCTGCTTCCTATGGAAGCACTCTCTTGTTACTTCTCGGACCCCCATGCTTAGCTTCTGCCCTGACTCTAGTAGATATCGTACATGCGTTTGAGTGCCACCTTGCACCACTTGGGTCGTGTTTTGTGCACTAGATTTTATGCCGTACGTCCACACTGTATATTTACTGATCACAGTTACAAATAAACAACCCTAATCACTAGCAAGTGAGCCAGAATCACTACCGAGTGATTTCGGGGAGAAACTAACTGATACCCATTTATTCTGAAAATATATACAGGTAGTTTACTCTTGTGGGGGTGGTACTATGTACCCCGAGTTCAAGGCACACTTTTTTTTTTTTTTTGCTTACTCATTAAGATGAAAACCCGCGGGTGTGTTTATGTTTTAATGAATGATTTATATCCCAAGTTTCGTCTTCTCAAGTTGAAAGAATCATGAAATACCTAATTTTCACATGAATTTTGACCCATCTTTCAATCCCCCGTTTAGATACGTATTTAAATCAAAGTAACGTGATAGAAACAGATAGAAACCATGGTCCTGTCACACCCAAAAATCGTTAAATTCGGTCCCACAGTCTAGGATGACTTCGTGGACAAACGTGGCTTCATTAATTTTATGCATGTAGATGTCCACCTTAAAGCGGGAATTTCTGAAAACGCCGTGACGTTAGTTCGTTTATTTTAATTCAAGAATTGTTATATCAAGTTCCATCTTTCTAAGTTGAGGACCAAAAGTTACTCAATTTTTGCATAAATTTTGAAACGGCCCACTTTCCCGATAAAAAAAAAAAAAAAACAAAGTTAGGGAATGGTTAAGTCAACTGCCAAAAATCATCAAAATCGGAGCGTACTGGGAGTTGAGGAACAAACGTTGTTTATATATATATGTGTGTGTGTAAAAAAAAAGAAGGTTATAGAGCAGAGATTCCCATTTACAAAACTACCGAAATATATTTTACGTATATTGTTCTCGTTCCTTATTCTTTTCTTCCAGTTTTTGGACTTTTTTTTTTTATCTTTGGAATATATAATTACCGAAACTAAGATCACGGAACTTCAATCTTTGACAGTCCACCACCATGTTTGCTTACTAAACGACACCAGTCATATATATGTAGGTCTATTGATTTATACATAAATTAATAATAATTATTTTTTTTAATTATTTATAATTTTAGACAATGAGGTCTTTAGTTATTTCTTTGATTTTACATGTGCAAATGTTATTTAGTTTGCTTTTTATTTTATATGAAATTTCATGCAGTTCTTTTTTGTCTTCGGAGTCGATGTTGAATTATTCATTGGCGATAGACGAGGTATGTATGTGACTGTATTGTGTGAATCTGTCCAAATATTTATATATTGCTTTACACGTCGTTTGTTCTGTATACATTTTATAGCTTCTTTTAGTGTTCTATTTCTTGATTCTGTTGTGTTTGTATGTGTGTTTTGGTTTTATTGGTTTACATTTTTTTGTAGCATACAGTGTGGTGTTCTTTCAAATTCATTTATTCGCAGTGGGTATATTGTTTTGTATTGTCCGATGTTATCGATGTTCGTGGTTAGTTTTGTTTTTAGGCCAAGTACGACAAAATTATTAAAGAACCAAAATTCCACTTCCATTGAAGGATTTCTTTTAATAACATATTCTAAGGCAGGGTGGATTGATTTAAATCAGTCTGATTTAAATCACTTGATTTTTTAAATATTCTAAATTAATTTAAAATGAAAATAAGTAAAATCCAGCCTCTGGTGTGTTATTTCAATTATGGAAGATAATCATAATACAATAAGATGCAAATGTATGTACAGCACAGTATGAAAACGAGTGTTTCATGCATCGGATGATTAGGGAAAATCCCGTTTTGAACCTGTAACGGAGGAATTCTGCTTTCTTATCTTGGTAACATAAGTTTTTTAGATCGTTAAATATTCCAACGAGAAAATCACCATGAACATTTAAGACGAAAATTCTTTTGTGTGCGCGTCTGTTTTTTCCCAGATAACTGGGGCGTATTTATAAAGGGGTCCGATTCCCCCTCCAAAACTTAAATCTTTTTTAAATTTTATAACTTTGGCGAAATTTGCGTATTTTATATGTATTTCGTGCCGCAATCTATTTTTTTTTCTTAGGTATGCCCCTGAAAAATATGAGTAACTTTTGTGAGAAGAAAAATATCATGTTGATAAACGTCGCCGTACTTTTTCCTTAGTGCTTAAGAAACATTGGGATTAGAGATGCAAAATAGCCGTTTTTTTTTTACATAAAAAGCCGGCTTTTTAGGGAAAAAACGGAAATTTTGGCTTTTTTCATTTTCATGATTTTTCTATCTAAATAGCTTTCTTATAGTATACTCTATAGTTAACAAGATTTCATGACCTAAATGCCACATTTCCCTCTAGAATTCACCATCATGATGGATGGGGCACATGTTTTATGAATTAAACATTAAGTACATAGCATTTGAGAGCAATTTTAGAGGCTATATGACTTTATTTTAACTTCCCAGTTATCGACATTTTTTCTTCTTTAGATTATTTCATTTTCAGTTCTTCGTGTTTCATTTCTTAGTGCTTAGTACTCTAGTTTCTAGCATCCTAGTTAAACTTACGTTTTTCAATATATCCGTCAGAGCATACTTCTACACTTCTGTTATACTGTAGCTGTGTAATGATGTAGAAATAATCTTCCGGATGCAACCTTGAATACCATTTTATACAAATAATCAATACGGATTTAGAAAAGTGTTTTGGGAGGGTTTTTCTTCTTCTTCTTCTTCTTCTTATTATTATTATTATTATTATTATTATTATTATTATTATTATTATTATTATTATTTTAATGCGTGATTTTCATTTGAGAAGAGCTTGAAGTTTGAGTAAAGACATAACTAAAGTTTCGTTTGTTTTAGAAATTCCGTAATTTCGGAGAATAGGCTTCAGTCCGAAAGATACCCCCACTCTAACCCCTTTCGCAAATCCGTCATTGCTGGTAATTAGTAATAACAACAATTTAAAACATAAGAAATGAAATCAACCAGGAATCACAGTACACGGACTATCCCTGCATACACAGATAGAATTAAGAACTTTTGTCGGAATGGTTGAATGCGTTACTGAATCCCGGGTTTCTCAATAGAAGCGGAAAAGCTAACCACCCACTCATGTTTGTTGTGCTTAACTTAAATATATTTCGTAGTTTTTCTTTTTTTAAAAAAGGAAAGTTCCGTAATGACATGTTGAATTCTTGTTAAAAATTCAGAAACCTTCAGGACTGGGTAAACCGTGATGGTGGTTATCTATTCCAGAGCCTTGAAAAGCAAACGCTCAGATGAATGGTATTACGCATATGATACATGACCAGAAAATTCAGTAATTTCCTGACTCTAAACAAGCTTAAGGAACAGTCTGTGCATTACAGAATTTGGGACTTTACCGATATTGCAGGTCCGAAGCACCTGATAGGTGCTAACAGATTATTACATATGTAATAAATGAGTAGAAAATACATTTTCAACACTTCTGTTCCATTTCAAAGAAGTTTCTGTAGGGGTAGCAAAGGCGGAAGCAAGAGGTGTATTAACAAATTAGGTGATTTTTCAGCGTCCCATACAAAGATTGCATTTTTTCAGTCTTTTAAAGTAATATGTTGAATTGTAATAAAACAATGATTATTTTTCATTGTTACTCTAGTACGAATGTTTATAAAAGTCTCCGAAGTCAGACATAATAAACTTATAGGCTATAACAGATTGACGAGGGAATGATATTTATTTATTTATTTAACAATCACCAGATGCAGCTCAGAGGCTATTTTATACTGGATATCTAACAACATGGAAAGGATTTGGGAAGGTATCGGCCAGGGCCTGTTTTAGTAGGTACGATCCCGGCGTTTGCCTGGTAGGACTGAGGGAAACACTGGAAAACCCCAATCAGGATGGTCGGCAGCGGGAATCGAACCAATGACCTCCCGAATGCGAAGCCAACGTTGTACCACTTGAGCCACTTGATATACGTAATGAACAAAGAGAAGAACATATTATTTTTGAGAAGGCTACGGCGCCAAAACTTAAATTTGTTTTGTCCGTTTGTTCAGTAAATATGTTATTACCTTCCCGATGTATTATTTGTTTGAACTAACACACATAGTACAATAAATTCTGTATGTCATGTAACAGTTTTTCCTTGTTTTTGTATTTTCAATTCACAATAAAAATATTACTTATAATGCATATGAAAGTTAAAACTCAACTGCAACTTATTATATACATGTATTAATTTTTTGGGATTCATAATAAAAATGTGTTAAGAATAAAAATTGTTTGAATTTTTTTTCGAAATTCATGTTTATTTTCGAGGTTTTGTATTATTATTTTCATCCACTACTACTTAAATGAGTTTTTGTATTGTAGAGTTGCGTAGCAAAGCCTGCGTTTATCAATTTAAAGCAGAATTTGAAAAACCAACAAGCCCAAAATTTCCCAAGTGAAACAGGAAAAAAACGCGCCCCCCCCAAAAAAAAAGAAGACTTTTTTCCCCGAACCCTTGCATCTCTATTTGGGATTGAAATAAGTTAACGACTGGCAATCACTTCAAAATTCAAGCCCAGTACTTTCACTTAAATAGCATAATTAACATTTAATATTAATTCCTAATATTTTGTCTTCAGTTCGTGACTTGTATTACACGAAAGAAAGATTTGATTTAAATAAAAAAAATCGATTTAAATAAAAAAAATCAGCAAAAATGTTTTATTTTTTTTAAATCATGATTTTTTTCCACCCTGTTCTAAAGTAATATACGAGTGGGGGAGACGCTGCCCTCCCGCTGTTGTTTTATAATGTAGAGTATTGGAAGAAATCCTTTTATGCAGGTGGTATTTTGGTTAGTTGATTGTTTGAATTAATTTCCTTTGTCGTGATTCACCTAACTTTGCCTCTGGATGATTGACCTGGAGGGGAACCTGTGCTCTAGAACCTTGCCGATATATTTTTACCACATTTACTAAAATAAAGTGTTATTTTACATGAACTTTGCCTCTTTGGAATTTGGTGCGTATTGTGTGGAACAATACTCTATATAGCTACATTAATTTTATTCTTAACACGAAGGAACTTTTATGCTACAATTTCTTATATAAATACATAAATATAGATTTGTGACATTAAAGAAACTTTTTCTTATTTGTTTTCAGTATATGGACAAGAATGATGTTACAAGTACTTCTCTTGAATTAGCCAGAATTGAGCGGACACTGTTCCAAATTAGCTGTCTGTTTGGAGACATCACTCAGTTACGAGGTCGAGTGACTGAAGAGGACGTAAAATCGTTTGACCAAGTAGTTTCTCCAGCTCTTACGTCTATACAAACAGCCATGAATGAGGTAGAAGGTAAATTAAATTATACTTCATTTTATTGTCTAGTCTGAATGTAATTCTGAAGTTCAGCTGAGTCCTTAGTTCCGAATTTTATTTGAGAAAAAATATATAGTAGATTTAAGAGAGGAAGAAGAACGTAGTTTCTTTGTGGTCATATCTCAAACGCGCATTCTTCCCAGGGCCGGTCCTAGGCAATTTGCCGTCCCGTGTAATGGCATCATTTCCCCCCGTCACATTCTCCAGAAAGAACAGATCTTAAAAGCCACGGTTTTAAGTATGGTACCCCATCATAGACAACGAAGGGGAGGGAAATAGCACTCGCACTCAGAAACGCCTACGTGCTATAAATACAATCTGGTTGTGTGTGTGTGTTTTTTTTTATATAATAATCTATTACGTTGGTGAAAGATAAAACAAACACACCTGCAGAGGAAAGATGGTCATCCTTTTTACATAATTCAATATCGAGCTTCAATCTCAATATATCAGTTTGCAATTCCAGTGCAACTAGCTCTTTTTATCTTCATTTCTTGATATTTCTTCTACATCTGTTATAAAATTAAAAGAGAAGAAAACCTGTTTCCACCTTCAGTGATAAGGAACTTTCTTGTGAGGAAGACAAGAATAGTTTTCATATCAAAACTGTGATAACTAACTACATGGAGGAGGTGTTCGCTACTGTTCTAGGATTAAGTTCTTGTATTTGACAACAATCGAAGAGTTCATGCTGGGACTTGGTTGAGCATTTGCTTTAGCACTGTCAATGTGACGTTAAACTAATGCGACTTAAACATGATTTATGAATGTAGTATTCAAATAGGTCAGGTTGTTAAATTTAATTGCCATCATCATAAAGTGTGTTTCCAACAACAAATATTTATTTTAAATAATATAGTAATGACAGATTTTGCCGCCTCGCGTAAATACACGTGTTGCACGTTTGGTAGAGTCGATCCTGATTATTCCTGTGTGCGTAGCTCCTGGTTTCATCCTTGGTGAGTTCGCAAGTCTCAGACAGAAGACTGGAGTAGTAATCCAGATGCCTTTAAAGACAAGGATCTGTGTCATGTAACTTCGCTACTAAGAAAGAGTTGTTAAACCCAATCAGCAGTCAGTCAAGAAAGAATAATATGCAATTGGTGGACGATTCTTATTAATGGAGGCTTCTCAGTATTTGCCAGGTTACTTGTCCTGGTGATGGTGATGGAAAATACTCTGAAAGGAAGGGTGTTAGGCCTTTTGTAGTAAATTATTTATTTAGATTTGTTTCACTTGTGAAGATTCATGTTAGAGTTAAAAACATAGTAAGATCGTGCACCCTTCGACATAATTTTCCCGTTGTTCCATATATCCATGGCTATTACTTTAATTTTAAATGCCGTGTGCGTGGGTTTTCTCGGGGTTCTCCCGTTTCCTCCCACTTTCTTCATTCCACCATTTCATTCATTTCTCATAATCACCGTCTCCTTTAGCCTAACCGGCATAACCGTGGGACGTAAAACTCAACGATTTCATTTCATTTCATTTTTAATTTTAAATGTTAAGGTGATTTCGAAACCGATTTTTCTTCGAAATAAACTCGTAACTGCGACATTATATCAAGTATCTTGTATTTCAGTTTTAGTCTGTTGCCCCTCATTCCATTCATTTGTCGCTTACTTTATATCCCATATTGAACATTTATTTAGTTAGTTATTTATTTATGGCTTCTTTCAAGTGACGAATTTAAGGCTCTGCAGCGTTCTCCGAGCACTTAACCACGTGCATACATTTTTTAAAAACATAAATGCACAAAAAATATAAATAATTACAAAAGAAAAGGATTTTTACCATATAAAAATGAATATGATACTTAAGGGCGTTGGCACTCTACTCAGAATTACTAAAGAACGCAATTTATCGAAATGATCTGAGTATATAACATTATAACAATATATTTAATAGTAGTAATGATTAATTTTATGTTGATATAATCAATATGCGCTTATATAATTAATTAATAATTAATTAAAATGTGTTCCAATTTAGTGCAATAATTAATAAAAATTTCGTTCCGAAACTTGAATATGTTATTCCCTGATTATTATTGATTAGAATGAAATGGTATTAAATTTCTCCTGAAGCTTGATTTGTTTTTAATTACCTTAAGAACTAGATATTGGAATGAAAAATGCAACTAAACTGCACACCACAGCGCAAATCCGTTTTTTGATTACTTATATTTGTCGAAAGAGGCCAGCGATCTTCAACATTTATATATCGTTCTAAACACTGAAATGTCTTCTTCCTCTCGATATTATACTTCATCATGTATTACCAACGTACTTTATGTATTTCGAGAATAAATGCGGAAAGTGTTAACATTTTAAAAGGAACATCTGTACGCTAGCGCCACTCGCATTTTCGACGGGATGTTCTACAAGGTCCTACTATCACCTATTTAGCAGTGTAGCTAACGAGTTGAAGGTGTTACCAATCAGGCGTGAGCTGATATACTGCAAATACATAATGGCTCGTAAACGACCTTTATCAAAAACCAGAAAACGAAATAAGCGCTCAAAATCTGCTCGAGCCGCCGCTAAACGTCGCAAAACTGAAATTGTTGTTTCTGTTGATGATTCTTCTCCATGTTATCAAGAACAAGGAATCGCTGAAGATTTAAGACAGCATGATGAAAAATAAGATTATATATATATATATAAGCTTCGTGTTACTGGAATGTGTTAGTAGATAACTCTTTATATTCGTTTTACTTATTATTTAATGTATATTTACATTATTTTTGTCTCTGGTTTTTAATTATGTTTTGTTTTCGTTGTTTAGCATCTGTTCTCAGTACCTACCAGTTTCTATATACAATCTGTAATATATTGACTCACTATTTAGACTGGGACGGAATATTGTACTACATTTAATACTCTCTCACTGCGAACCAAATAAGGGTACCAGTGTACTATAAGTTATTTCAATAAATTAGAGTGCTAAGAACAGTGGCTCGCAAGGATACCCGTCAACCGTAAGCCATACCAGGGAGGTCTATCTTCGAAATCTTGGTTTACGTAGGTATAATATTTGTCAATTAGGATCGGACAGTAAGCAAGATATAAATAATGTTGACGATTAAATAATATAATAATATTCACACGTGAGAATCATTTTCGTTCTGAAATATTCCATGGTACGTATAAAATTTGTGCGTGTCATTTTGTTTGATCTTTAGCACAATATAATAATAATTTAATGTTAATGGACTAGAGATTATGTGGAATTAATTATGAAGATGATACATATCATGACAAAGAGCGATGTATACGAATATGATGTTGATTAAAGAGAAGAAGTACGATTATAATTACATCCACTTGGTCCTCAAACATATTTGTCAAATAAAATATTTACTTTTGCAAAACTGAGATAGGCAGCTTCAGAACTGCGTAAACTGACGAGCGACTAGTTATATAATGCAGTATAACTATATGGATATTGTTCATGGGTGGACAACTTCACACTATCCCTCCTCTCCCTAATTTATTTCTAGTATAAAATAATTCTTTCGAAAATAATAATTTTAGCAACTAACCTAAACTAACGATTTGAGGAGAAAAATCTCAAAATTAGACCTGTAAGTGTGAAGTTGTCCCGCCCCTTATTTCATTAGTTTGAATAATAATAATAATAATAATAATAATAATAATAATAATAATAATAATATAATAAGTCTCATCTATCAGTAATAAGTACATCCTGGGCAAGCAGATGAACCAAGAATTTCTCTGCTTTGCACATCACGTGACTGACTAGCTTCGGGTTAGAATTCCAAGAATTGAGAAGCAAGCAAGCAAACGAGGGAATCTGATAAGACCGTTTTTTTCATTTGTGCTGCACAGAGGGTTTTCACATTGGAATTGGCATGTCATTTCTACTCCCCCTCCTGCCGGACTGGTTTTCCTCATTCTTGTTCCGCCAAAATTGTTTCTAAGTATTGACTCAGCCGCGGGTCGCTTTCTTTTTCAAGGCATGGTAAAAATGCCAGAGTCACTACGAGAAGTAGTGCATTTCATATATTGTAGCTTCAAATGAGTGTATTCTCCATGTTAGCATGCGTCTCTACCCTCTCATCTGGTTTATAGTTTTAGTCGTCTTGATCCACCATTTTTTTTTTTTTCAACGTCGACCAAGTGTTCACATCGGGAATCATATTCGCAAGACCCCGCATCGTAGGCTATGACTTGAATGATTTTTTTTCTAAAATGTATTTACATATTGTACTATTGCAAGCAATTTATGCAGCTATTTAATTCACTTGGGCACTTTCTAGCGGAAAAAAGTTGTGTAGAAACCAAGGATGTAACTAGGGGGAGCACCGGGTCCAAATCTTGACTTGCCTTCCAAATATGCTATTTATACTACTAGTTTAGTATATATGCCCCCCACCCAAATCAGAACTCTGGCTACGTTCCTGGTAGAAACTAAAAAAAAAATGTAATTGCTGAGCATTTTGAACGTCCGAAAACGTGATTAAAAAAAAATGACGCGCAATTACCAGCTCTGATGATAATTGCATCACAAAAGTGGTATGATAGAAGAAAAAATTCATTTCTCAATGAGATCCGACTTTTCCAACTTCTGAAATGTGGAATTTCCTATTTATTTTTCTATAGGAGTATTTTTTTTCATTTGCTCAGAATTTTCTGGGAGGGGTGTGTATGAACCCATAGACCCCCGTTCATCTGCACGTCTCTATATATATCACGTAGCTATCATTGTATCACAATGATGCCTCTATGCTATGCATAAGAAATTGAAGTTCTTTAGAACGGCTGTGTCCGTCCGTCTGTCTGTCTGTCTGTCAACAGGTATCACAGCAAAAACGGTAAGAGCTATCGACAAGCGGTCGTTCCAGCATCCTAAGAATAGATTCCATCTCCTTCAGAAACTTCCTACTTACCAGAAGTGGTAGAAATCGGCAATTTGCGGTTTTAACTCATAACTCATAAAACGGTACCGTAACAGCTATCGACAAACGGTTTTCGGAAATTGATTCAGGGTCTCAAGGAAGCAAACCACTTCCACTTCTGCATTTCTACTAGAACCGAAAGTGGTACATATTCACTATTACTTCCGGTTTCAGTTTATTGTCATACAATTAAAGCGGTAAAATCTATCGAAAGTGGTTTTCGGGAATCGATTCAGCATCCCATGAACAGATTCCATCTCCTTCAACAACCTCCTACTTAAACCGGAAGTGGTCGATTTTTACCACTTCCTGTTTCAACAGTAATAGTCATAACCCAGAAACGATAATAGCTAGCGTCAAACGGTTCTCAGAAATCGATTCAAGGTGTGAAGGAAACAAAACACTTCGACTTCTGTATTTCCACTAAAACCGGAAGTAGTAGAAATTCACTACTACTTCCGGTTTCAATATTGATTTTCATTGACAAAACTGTAAGAGTTATCGACAAGCAGTTTTCAGAAATCGATTTAGCATCCTAAGAATATGTCCTATCTCCTTCACCAATCTTAAGTTAAACCGGAAGCTATACAAATCGGCCACTTCCGGTTTCAACAGTATTTGTCATAACTCAAAAACGGTAAGAGGTATCGACAAGAGGTTTCTGAGAATCGATTCATCGTTCCAGGAATAAGTACAATCTCCTTCAACAATCTTCTATTTAAACCGGAAGTGGTAGAAATCAGCTACTTCCGGTCTCTACTATTTCCAGTTTTACTATGTAATTTGTATAGTTTGGAAGTCTACCGTAGTTTCACACTGTGGAACGATACTCACTTGTTTCTTCTTTGATTCTGAAACTTTCATATTTGAGACTGAGCGTGGAAATGTGACACGAAATGGCGTCCCAAGCGGCTATCGAATTGTTAACTTGGAACATTTTCTTCAATGGGCATTAACACTTCAAGATACCTATAGAAGAATATGCACTGGCGGTAAATTGGACTTTATAAAAGAACGGCGACTAGGACTTGTTAGTTATTTGTACTTCAAATGTCGAGCATGCAACCGGGAAGTTAGCCATTCTACTGAGAAATTGGACTCAAAAACGAAAGTGTCAACTGTTAATACGTCACCAGTTTGGGCCACGGTATCTATTGGAAGTGGTTACTCTCACCTAGAAGAATTCCTCAGCATTTTAGATATTCCATTCATGAGCAAGACTATGTTCACTAACATTGAAGGGAAACTTGAATCCGTAAATATAGGCTTTTTTTTTTTGTTGTTGTTGTTGTTCTATATTTATCCAGACACATGCACACAAACCAATCAGACACCATCATATTGTGCGTGTGCGTTTAAAATTAGATGTATTGTATATGTTAACCTATGGCGAGTGACAAAATCTACTATCTCATTTTGATAAAGTATCTGTAAATAAAATGAGTTCATGTGGTTAAAATAAATAATGTACTACAAGTGTCACTAGTGTGAGAAAATCCGTAGTATTTTGACGAAAACAGGAAAAAGATCTTCATGTTGATGAAGGGATTAATGATTTGGGGAAAACCAAATTGTAGCCTAACGTTCATTCGCTACTATACTGAAAGTGATGAATAAATCTTAGTTTTTCCTTTCCGCCCGAGTCGAGCGGCAAGTTTAGTTCTCTGCCTCGCTGAAGTTGTTCCAATCAGGTGACTAATAAACAGCGGTACAACTCAAACCTTTTCTCATCTCTCTCCCTCTTTCTTTTTTTTTTCTTTCTTTTCATTCTGCGAATTCCTGGAAAAGGTAGTTGTCACTTGTCAGCTTACCATTTCCGCAAAATAACATAGTACAGATGTCAGTTTGTGATCTTTGAGAAAGATTATAGAAAAAATATTGGAATCAATCTAGGACAAATTTGCCCTTTGAAAGCGAGGTCAAAACCCTTTCAGAAATAATTGAAAGATAATTACATGAATAATTTTTGAGGGAAATATGATCAGGTGAAATGGTATGTGGATAAAATTCCTAGGCCCTGTTTTTTAAAAAATCACTTTCGTTCTTTGTTGCCTGTCCACATGGCCACTTCTATACTATCTAGATCTATAACTTTTTTTTTAAATTTTTCACTCACATATGTCTGGTGACAATACAATATTTTATAAATTACCGTATACTCATGTGTAATATCTGCATCTCCCTTTTCCTGGAAGTGCAGAAGGAAGAAAATATAGATCCATGTAATGTTCACACTTTGCATTTCCTAATTTTAGATTTTTTCTAATAAATGAATTTCGAAAGGCGCCTGAACGCTGTGGGATTCTACCTAGGTATCATGTGCATAAGTACACCCGTATAAGATCAAATTCGTGTGAAATATCTTGTGCAAACTTTCATTGTGAGTTCGAACAGAAAATAACCAAGTTTGATAAAGCTGGGTAACGGCTAATGCAACATTTTATGTTCTTGTAACTAAATGATGTTGGCTTATTTTAAAATTGAGCATGATTTAGTAGTAAATTTATTCTGCATTATACAAATTTGTTAAATTACGTAATACCTGTGAAAACCTTGTTGACCAGGCCCGCAACCAGCCACTGAAGTTTGGGGGACATAAATATGCTAGGGGGGCAATCGTAACAATTCTAGGTCTCTGTATCAATATCATACGGATGCATTGTGGTTTGAGGGGCTAAAAAAAAATTAGGAAGGAACCAGGCCCCCTAACCCTCGCCGTAGTTGCGGGCCTGTTGACGACTATGTAAGTAGATTCCTCAATACTTTATTTCGCAAAATAAACATTACTTTATTTCGCAAAAAAAAAATATTCTTCACTACGTTATATAAAATTTGGATAACTGCACGGGTCAGTGTGCGAATTGAATATTTTTCCCAGGGCAGATGAATTTCACTTATATACGCACCCAGCCATCACACACGTAAGAGAGGGGAAAAGTTATCCCTGTCTGGGATGAAAATTTTCTCTTGCAGGGGGATAAAGATTTCTCAGAGGAGAAATCCCTGGCATCCCCTCGTGAATTAGCACACTAGGACGGGCCTCCCCCAAGTTATAAGGAAATCGACGCAAAAGGCTGTAAGATGACATTTTTCATGCCTTTTCTTTCCATATGACATATTTTCGACTCGAGACGACAGTGTAAGTCTCGATCAGGGACGGATCCAGGACAGATTCCTGAGGGATAGGCCAGCGGTGAGTTGTAACACTGCTACTTAGGGTTACTTTAGTGTTATTATGTACAGACTTGAACTTTTGCAGCACTGGTGCTTGTGCCATTGGGGGTGGTGAGCAACCCTTACATCAGGTTTCCCCCGACATTTTAAACTTCGTTACTCGGCTGAGTAGTGTTTTCTTGTTTTCTCAAAATCAGCTAAACGGAACGTTTTCCTTCTTTAAAAAGTAGTATTACTGTTTTATTACAAACAGTAATAGTTTTTAAAACTATATTGAGGAATAAGAGCTCAAGATTTAAAATTATCGCACTTCTCCGTACGGTAATCGGGTTTGGATGTACATCTGCGGACAGCCAAATTACTGTACAATTTCCATCTCTAAATCGAACAAAATCTGTTTTTAAATACTTTAGTATTTTATTTCGTAACACACCGAGAAAAAAAAATGTAGGTGGCGTACTTAAAAACGTAGGTTACATGCGTAATTCCTGTAGTTTTTGGACTTAACGTACAGCAGACGTATAACTGAAAACGCATGTTTTATAATACTTTCTGTATAAGTGTTCCATCTATACGTACTTTCTGTATGAAACAGTGAAGGCGGTCAGGATCTCGCATACAAATGGACGTATATAACATACAGCTGGCGAAGGTAACATAAGTATATGCATGTGATATACGGAAAACTGTTAGATGTCAGACATCCTGCAATGGCATGATGTAACACCTAAGGGCAGTGCCTATGTAGCATACGGATAACGTATGCTTCATACTGATTTCTATAGTAAGCAAGAGAATACCGTATATTTGTACAATATACCGCTGTCCGGAGAACGGATTTTTCTCTGTGCAGAAGAAAAGACTTGATGGATTGAAAATATATAAATATTGGGAACAGAAGGAAGAAGTTAAAGGGTTACTTACAAAAATGAAAATAACGTAAGTGTATTAGCGCGATATTGCGCTCATTGGTACGCGTTTTCGTGCACAGAGAAATAATAATAATAATAATAATAATAATAATAATAATAAAACGTATCAGATACTCCATAGAAACACATTATGTACCAAGCAATACAGAACAAGTAATCATTTCATTCCTTCCTTTTCTCTGCAGGTATTTATTAAATGTATTTAATTTACTGGTATTTCGTATTCTGAAAATGTACAAGAATGAAGATAAAACAAGAAATTCCCATTTATCACAAACTTTCAATACTTTTTTTTTTCCTTTTTCTGAGACTTCAAGGGGGTCCGAATAATGATGAGAATCTTGAAAATATTTTCATTATTTCGGTCACTGGTTCTTAACAATGGCTTAACGCCCCCACAGGCGTTTTCCTTTCTAAACCAGGCTTGGAACAAAAAGGGGCGATTGGAGGGTGTTTGAGATTTCATGACATGTTATAGACTGTTTTCTTATTATTAGACGAAAACTATGACTTATTTTACCAATACACACAAACATACACGTATAAATATACAAAAGAATTGTGTATATATAAAACAATTATGTTCTTTATGTTCATTATTTGTCAAGTGATTTGACTGTATTTAACACTTTTTCATTATTGAGATGGCAACATCGAATTAAACAACAAACATTTTCACACACGTTTTTGCGAGCGGAGGCAAGACCGACTGCGATGCTAACTCCATCTCTGGACGGAGAAATAAAACTCGTGAAAGTCCTTGACTGTTAAGTAAAGAAAATTGTTAAAACTACCAAACATAGAACGGAATAAAATACAGGGAAAAGAAACAAAAACAAGCCAATAAAAAAGAGTTTATATGTACGAAGAATACAATCCATAATAAAAATAACATAGAGAAACATGAATTAAATATTGTATATAGCGGTACTAGAAGTATATATATTATATGCTGTAGAAATTAACAAAGGTTACTAATTAAATGTGCGTTCATTCATAGGTAAATAATCTGGTAAGACGAAGATGCCTCATGAGCCACCAATATCTTTATTCTTGCTTAAAAAAATGAAATCTTTGAGTTTTACTTCCCACGGTTATGCCGGTTAGGCTAAAGGAAACGGTGGTGATGAGAAATGAATGAAATGGTGGAATGAAGAAAGTGGGAGAAAACGGGAGAACCCCGAGGAGACCCACGCACACGGTATTTGTCCACCACAAAGTTCACTTGGCGGGAGCAGGATTTGAACCCGGTACACCATACAACAGAGGTGAACACTCTACCATTGAGCCACTGCGGCAGGGTTTGAAAAAATCCGAGTATTTTTAAAAAAACAACCCACCTGGGCCCATGTGGGTTTTTGCAGGTATTTTCGGGTTTAATTGTTTTTTTCGAAATATTTCAATGTCTATGGGGTTAAAATGTTAAAATGTGATTTATGTTTCAAGACTGTCATTGTCGCAACTTGAAACATTTTTCTGTTTACTACTCTTTGAAAAAATGGCCACCATTTTGAAATTTTACATTGGGTCGCTGAGAAAATCTATACAGCAAATTTAGAATGTCTCTTGCTTTTACCCTTAAAATTTCAACTTAAAAGTCCGAAAAGTGCTCTATGTAGCGTTTATAGCCGCTAGTTAAAAAAAAAAAAAAAAAAAAAGAAGAAGAAGAAGAAGAAGAAGACAAAAAGCCTCCATTTTGAAATTTTATGTTGGATCGCCGCCAAAATATACACAGCTAATTTAGTGTGTTTCGTGCTTCTACTCTGAAAATTTATATTTAAAAGACAAAAAATTGCGCTTTGTATCCGCTATTTTGGAAAAGAATGGGCGCCATTTTGAAATTTTACGTTGGTATGCCGCCAAAATCTATACAGTAAATTTAGTGTGTCTCGTGCTTGTACCCTGAAAATTTAAACTTAAAAAAGCGAAAGTGGTGCCCTATAATGTGTGTGTAGTACAGGCAGACAAACGAACAAATGTACATCGAGTTAATGTTCGCCAAATATGAATACCAAATATATTAATTTAAAGCAAACATATAATTCATGTATTATAAAATAGATGTTTCAAAATGTCTTATATGGCAAATATTTTCCAGTGTAAAATAAACGGTTTTATTGTTGAAGTTCACTTCCGATACATTTTTCGTTCAATTACGGGCATTTCCCTAGCACTAGCAAGACGGTTCGTTCTTTCCCGAAAATTAATTTAAAACAATTAACAAAGAGATAATTCATATTTTATAAAATAAATGTTTCAAAATGTCTTAAATTAAATTAAATATCTTCCAGCTTAAAATAAATACGTCGTTTTATTGTTGAAGTATTCACTTTCAATACTTGGTGCATTCAATTGCGGGAATTCATTGAACACTTCTTTCACGACGGGTTTTCCCCTAAAATGCTTTATTTACTGTACATCGACACTTCCACTAGTACGGAAGTTTGAATTCAGCACTTGAAATAGTAGCGTTACATAGTCTTCAGAACTCCGAGCGTTAAGCTTTTTAAATTTGACAAGAATTTTTACACTGTTGCTGGTGTTGATTGTACAGAATGCTAATTTCAAGAGTAGCAAATAATGACTGAACTACTGTTGTTGTAAAACCAAATTGTACTGAAGAATACTTGTGTTACCATCAAATGTATGAAATAATACTAATAGTTTTAGTAATGTATTTACATATTTACTGGTGGTACAGGCACCTATGGCCTTAAACTCGTCAAATGTATGAGGGATAACGTCCCACGGAATCGCCGAGCACACTATTCACGGAAGGTATTTTCTAAAATATAAAATTGCACATTTTACTTCAAATAGGCTATAAACACAATCCATACATTAATATGTTCTATAATTATCTGAAGCTAAGGCAAGCTAGGGTGACCAGACGTATTGATTTTCGCAGTACAGTACTCTTTTTCAAAGAGCTGTCCTGCGTGTTGCGAAGACGCCTAGAAAATCGAGAAATGTCATTCTTTCTTAAAATGTCCTGAGTTAACTTATTTGCAATATTTTAATGTTTCATTTTTTATTCACAACATTTTCAATCACAGGCACTCTTTTTCTAAATGATGAACCGCTGCGTGTTTTTTAACACTCCTCTAAAGATTAGAAAAGAAAACAACCAACAAACCATTGTGTTGCAATACTTTTTTTAGTGAGAAGGGCTTGTTGAGATATCGGTAAGGTAGGAAAGGTTTATTTTTCAGCTTACAACAGTGATGCTAACCAAATAGAAGTTCCCTCGTGTCGGTTTAAATTTTCCCTCATACCTTAAAATAATTCCACGCTCCGAAAATCGATTTTAAAAAAATCTTTAGCTCTAAATGAAGTTTCACTGTACAGTCATAAAAATAAACCACTTTGTCTTTCATCAAAGCATTTGTTGTTATATTGAATTCCTTCAAAACTTTTGTTTAGTACTTTTTAACAAAAACGATTTATTAATATAAGGTTAACGTTAAATGAAGTAAGGACGTGCGTATTGCCGGCACAGTAAACTATCATGTACTATTATATTTGTGTCCTGCTTTTCGCTTGTCAGAATCTGATCACCGTAAGGTAAGCTTTTTTATTCATTGAGTGCAGTCAGAACTTCATTTAAGTCTGACGTTGGATGTTACTTTATACTTTAACATGAAAGCATCTAATTCGCCCAAGGAAAGTGCAAAATCTGATAAAAATCACTTTCAGTGTGATCACCTTAGTTGTACCAATAATATTCTAACAAAAACCTCAGAAACCCAGGTGTGTTTTAAAGTGTTTTTCTTTTCAGGTGGGTCCAACCGGAAAAAAAACCGCCGGTTTTTTTCGGGCTGGGCCCACTTGGGCAAACCCTGCACTGTGGCCCCTTTTATCCTTGCTTGAATTCACAGATTGGGGAACTGGAGTAGACCCATAAATGGAGACAAATATTTCAAAACTTATTTCTTTGAATTGTTCCAGATTTTGTATTTTCAGTTTATTTTAGCCATTTTCTAACTCGTGTATGATAAGTGGTTTTTCTCTCTTCTCGCATGGAGTATGTAATGAAATAATACATTATACTAGCTTTCAGAACAAGACAGCCTTGATTCCTGGAAATCCACAGGACACCCACACGCTTCTGTTCCTTGTCAATAGGCCAATTTTTTTTTTTAACTATTTATTTCTCACGAAAAGTATCTCACTTGCTTTCCTTTCTTTTGTTTCTTCTTCTACCTAATGACATCGGTCATCTGTCAACATTTATCAAATGCAGTCCTAACAAATGTTGGGTTGCCCTCTTGGTATTGGTGTGAGGTTCTTATGTTTTGAAACGGTCTAAATGCCATACTGGTCATTTGACAGCACGCTCCAAACAATAGAGATTCATCTTAAAATGGAGAAATTCTTAATGCATTAACTCTACAACAAAAACCTGTTTCAGTGCTTCGTAAGCGTATTGCTTGAAATGTTACGAGTAAGTTGGGCTGTATCTGTCCAGGCGTTTTTGACACCAGCAAAAGTCCTGGTGACTGTACAAACGTTTGCTTGTAGACTAACACTGTTGATAGATTGTTAGTGCTTCCTTGTGTTACCATTCCTAATATTACAGCGTCATTTTTGAGACTGAACTCAACGCTATTTTATAGCAGAGAGAGGGACAATACTTTCGTTCATTTCCAATCAAATTCAGCTTGAAATGGTTTTGAACTTAGTAAAGCAGAGATTGTCTGGAATAATGTTCGAACATAGATAAATATACTCCAGAAATACCAACTGACTAGCAGAAATGCCCGTTGTTGACACCAGAAGAATGAAGCTTGTGGAAAATATTCAGAGATAATTATGAGAACCTTCTCTGGTTTCAGGATACTTAGTGATGTATTTTCGCAACTTGTTGCGTTAGGTATTAACGGTTTGTATACACTAAATCATGTTCTTACAGTTTTTTTTCTGTGCCCAGTATCTCAAGAGAAAGATCCAGTAATCATGATAGAACCCTTTTAATATCTCTACTCACTTTTGGAAGTATAATTTTTCAAAACTTCATCTTTTCATACTTTGGTGCATATAGAGAACTTGTGTGAAATTTTCGTGCTGTCTCCTGGCGGAGTGGCTAACGCACGCACTTTCTGGGCAGGGTTTGATATTTGGTCCGAGTACTTGCCTCGAATGACTTACCCTTACCACACGGCGCTACAGCCCTATATGGGCTTTGATCTCCTCAATAATTAGCCTTCATTCTTCTCGGTTCTTCAATTTGTTAGCCCACCCTGTTATCTTCGTCTGCTCCAGATCCCTCCTTACATCGTCCATCCATCGTAACGTCGGTCTTCCTCTTCCTCTACCTGCATACATTCTTTCGTGCAGGACTTTCTTCGACAGTCTGCCATCCATCATTCTCTCCACATAGCCAAACCATTTTAACCGTTGAGTCTTAATGAATCTGGCTGTATCTCGTTTCCCCAATATATCACCTATTTCTTCATTAGTTCTTCTTCTCCATTTATCACCATCTTTCACAGATCCGTAGATTTTTATTACGATTCTTCTATCAAATATACGGAGCATGTTCTCATTTCGCTTCGTCATTGTCCATATTTCCGCTCCATATCTTATTACAGGCCTTACCATATATCCTAATTTTTGGACCCTTACTGATTAGTTTACTCTTCAGCACTGGCATGTTGCAATGGCATGCCTTATTTCCTGCTTGTATTCTTATACTGATCTTTCATTCTGTTTTGGTTATTCAGTGCCATATCTAGATATGTAAAGCTATTCACCACTTCAAAGGTCTTGTTTTTTATCACCAATTCCGTTCTGTCTCTTTCCTTCATTTTTCTAGAGTAAGGCCGCGCTAAGAAGAGCTCTGACAACTCTCACGTGCGATCACGCGCGGTTGCCATTATCTTCTGTAACAATACAATATAACAAGGGGCACATTTTGTGGGAAAATAATCACCTATGTATTACAACAAAAACATTATTTAACATTGTGCCTGACGAAAGTATTAGTCAAAAGAAACAAACAAGTTAGTTTGCGTTAAGATCGTAAAGAAAACAACCGTTACTTCTAAACACAGGCCTTATGCAGAATCGTTTTGACGTATGATTAGCGTCATACTAAATGTCTGACTACTGCATATGTCGAACTCTTTGGTATGACATCAAGCTTCTTCGTGGCTAAGCGATTAGCGTACGCCTTTGGCATGGGAGACCCCGGTTCGATTCCCGGCGGGAGCTCAAGTGGTACGGATTCCACGTCAATCAGTAGGTCCACGTCTCATATAACCTCGCTGCTGAAAGAGGCGTTAAACTCAAAATCAACTCAACTCTTTAGTATGACACTAAACACGCGTGAGAACGACTCTGCGTAAGATTCATAATGTTTTATATATATATATATATATATATATATATATATATATATATATATATATATATGAAAACTACTTACGTTAGAGAATGGCTTTCAATTGTAGACAATTTAATTCTATTTACTGTAGAAATCCTACGCTTTTTTCCTAGGGTGGATAAAGTTTCCGTCGGTTCAGTGAGGTCTTTCGGGCACTTCTCTTTTGTGATTCTTTTCACAGTTGTAGGGCTAATGTATACAGCTGAATATACTCTTTCAATCACTTTATTCAATGGCAATAAAGGACCGTCGTTACGTTCTTTTTCCAAATAGTCCCTAATATTAAACACAAATTCCCCTGCCTGACTTGTCAAGGGCACCCCCTTTCCGCACTTCTTACGCACTTCAGGCATTGTGTTCATAAACACAAACACATACTAAATTTATATTTTAGGTCTATGTGAATAATACGAATACAAACTATGTTCCACTGATGGATGAAAATAACAACGATTACACCACAATATTCACACCAATGCACTGAGATGATAGCACAAAAAATCAAAATAACCTGACAACACAAAAACTTTCACAGTAATGAGTAGGTATAATTGCGACAACACTGTTCTGTTACCATGGAAACAACCTAGTGTTTCCAAATGTATTTTTGTGGGTCTAAACCTATCCTCCCCTTCACATATTAGTGAAAATATGTCTTCTACGAAAAGACAAACATAGCTGGATCATGTTCGTTACTTTCCAACTACTCAATTTCTAAATCAGTCCTTATGAAAAGCTCATTATAACGGTCTCTGTAGTATATAGACTATGTACATTTTTTCGATGTCAACAAATTTCCCACAAAGTCCATTAGAAATTTTACTAATTTCAGCCTGACATTCCAAATCACTTTTTATTGCCCTTGAACTTTAGAAGAGCCGTACAGACTCCCTACCCTCTTCGCTTTCAGTTTCACGAAAACCTACTCCCTGCGGCGACAGGGAGGTGCACCGGTTGTTGTTCCATGTTTGCTGTATTTACGTAGCAAACTTGTCAAAAGAACAGAGTTGTGTCAATAAGTGAAAAAAGAAAAAAAAAATCATTATTGTTGCAATAACGTTAGGCCTAGTGGATCTACGCTGTGCTGGAATGTTGAGGAGTAAAGTGAAGTACGTTTATTTTTTAAATATCTAGTTTGTAAATATTTCAACTTATAATCTGATTCAATCAGTGATAAAGTAATTCGATTCCTTCATCGTTCTGTCAACTGGTTGCTTTGATTCTTCTTGCTATGATAGTTCGCAACACTATCGTCAACTTGCACGATGTTAGATCTGTCAGAGCTCAGGTTACGATGGCCTTAGAATAGATATTACTATATCATTATTTTCTTTTTCCTTTATTGACCCTCAATCCCATATTTTCTGTTTCTTGTTCCAGTCTAGTATATATCTGTTTCAGTTCTTTTTCAGATCTGGCTGTAATTGTGATGCCATCGGCGTACGCTAATATCTCGCTTAATTTTGTGAAAATAGTTCCTCGTTTGTCTATTTTGTTTATTGCTCTGTGTGAAACTATATTGAAGTGTGTCCTCCAGGGCCCATCCCTTTGTTTGACTGCACTATTGTATTCAAATGAATCCGTTATCTCCTACTTTCACCATAGCTTTTGTTTGTGCTTGCCCCGGATAAAATTTCGAATAATAGTTGGAGTTCCATTCGAATTAGTACGTCGGAAGCAAATGCTAAACATAGTAAATTTGGGTTTGGTTACCAGTTGTGTTGTTTTGTTACTGATAAAAATATTTCAATATTTGATATGTGTAAAGCGTTACTGGAGTTAGTAACAGTGTAATGATTTATATGATTTCATTCACAACGACGTATTTCTGGGTTGATGTTCGCCGGAGTGACACGTTCCGATTTATTCACGTTACTTTGTATTATTTCACTTCCTGGCCAGAGATAACTCTTTGAAGCTGGAAATTGCGGCCAACATCTCAGACCGAATGTCTATCTGGCGGAACAAGATTCATCGTATACTTTTACATACAAAGTAACAATGAAGTGTTGTGTAGCAGTTTGAGATAGTATACGTGCTTCGTTGTGTTCATATAGTAATCAACGAAAACCAGATTCTTACAGGGCGTAACGGAGGAAGCAAACAGAAAAAGACAGCAAGTAAAGGAAAGTAGGTAAAGCAATGATGTCATGTTCATTGTGATTGTAACAAACAGAAAATGTGCAATCTACAAGAACTTTTAAATATTTTTTTATTATTATTATTCATTTAATTTTACTATCGTTCATTAGATAGGAGTGTTCCATCTTTACGACTCTGCTTTATGCTTAACGTTTCATAGTTATGATTTGTAAGATAAATGGACCCACAGTTTTCGCGACCAAACGGTTAGCGTTTGTTGCTTTGGCGGGCGTGGTTAACCCGGTTTTGCTTCTTGGGGAAACTCATGAAATTTTAGTTCCACATTAAGCTATAAATCAACGTCTCAACGTATAGTCGAGGCAAAAAAGACATGCTAAGCTGAAATTTTAAGCCAGTCGGACCTGCGACCTGTGTACCTTGGCTGCTAGCCTACAGCTCAGATCACTCGATCACGCATATCGTAATTTTTGAAATTAAAGTGAAAAATAATGTTGTGACTCAACATCAGCTATAGAAACAGGAAATTGTGTTATTTTCTCAATATATTAAGTTGTAATTGTTTTATCATTTTACTCCCATTTAGTTTATAACATTGTTAATCGCTAAACATGATCAGCACTCCTAACTGGTGTTTGTTCTGTGCAGACTTGTGTTCAAATTGTCTTCTGACAGTGAGTGGTGATTACATCACAGAGTCCCTTCGTGCTTAGTGTTATACTAGTATAACAATGTAAACACCTTATATCTGTGTTATATTTATTGTATTTTAAGAATACCCTAAGTAGTGTCAAATTATACGTAACTCCGGTGGCTGTTAATACTGTAGCAAAGAGGAAACTTGTATCCATTGATTTTTCACACTCTTCTCGTTTCTTTCTCCTTTTTCACTTAATGAATTATTTTGTAAGTATTAATTTGTATTTATAACTGGTCTTCACGGCTTAAACGTGAAACTTGAAAGTATTCATTTTTCTTTCGCTACTCTGTGATCTTAGCTTGCATTTTCGTTTACAGTTACTTTGGATAAAGAAGAAAAGAAGCAAAGAAATTATGGAACTTTTACTTGGTTAGACTTTGAAGAGAATCGCACTGTAGTATAGTGTACTTGTTTTGAACACGATTTTCTGCTCATGGAAGGTCATATTAAAATATCTGTAATCTTACTTTTGCAATTATATTTCTTATTTGCACATCTCACAGTAAGTTACACAAAACACATTGAAAACTATAGTTCTGTTACATACTCATACTTGTCTATACTACACACATGTATATAAAGGCGTATAACCAAAGAAACAAATTTGAAACTCAACACACTCAAAGCAGTGTGTTGTTGTATGAATTCAAACCTGAAGAAGAACAGCAGGGCTCCCAGCTGTCTCCTATTTTTTTCCCATAGTTTGGAAATGTGTGTATATTTGTCCTATGTTTTAATCTTGTCCTTTATTTCCTATATTTTTCAGTCATTTAATTATTAAAAATACAGGTCAAGGGTTAAATTGCTACATATTAGCATTATGCTAAATGCATCTTTTTTTTTTTTCTGAGAGACTAGTCACTAATCCTAATTATTATTTTTTCATTTTTTTTTTTCCTATCCTCCCATGTTTTTTGCTTAGTCTTCCAAATGTAGCTTAGCTGAAAAACCTTGCCATGCTCTAGTTTCTTATAACGCAAGCTGTGTTAGCATTTTCTTGTGTAACAGTTGTTAGAAGCGTTTATATAATTTGCAGAGCTATGGTGAATGAAATGCGGTTACATTATTTATTTCAGAAGGAAATACGTTGATCAAATAATTCAATGTTTAATTAGATTAAAATATTTCATTACACACAAATAAGTTATCAGTCTTCTTTTTCCATTAGAAAGACACGAAGTAAAGAAAAATAATGTCAAAATAGAGTTCATCTGTAAATAAAAGAACTAGAAGGATAGTAGGAAGGTAGACAAAAGTTAACATTTTTAAGTGTATTCAAAATTACGTATGAATAACGACATGTAAAAGGTGTTAAATGCCATGGTAATCATATAAATAAAAGTAAACTATTTTTTTTTCTTCTGAGGTAGTGCGAATATGTTCTAAATTCTAACAATATTAAAGCTGCATTTTTAGTGTTTTCAATGCCTTGTTCAAATTCTATTGTTTGCACAAAAATCATACAAACAAAAGAAAAAGTAACGTGAAAAGACTAATTCAGAATGTATGGAGGGGTGGTATCCTTAAAGAAATAATACTTCCAAGTTGCACTACTGATTTGTGTTTGTGCATTGTAGTCAAAATTGATGGTACTCCGGAAAATCTGTAATGAATACTGGAAAAGTCTTGCAAGGTTGGCGGGTGAAGGGTGGCCTTTCCTTACAACACATTTGTATTTTTTTTTTCTGTGTTTCAGAGCGTAATATTTTATTGTAGAAACCAAACTGTCCTATATTTTTTGAATGTCCTGCTGGGAGGCCTGGAACTGTCATATCGTGTAGTAATACGCAGTGATGTTCAGTATTCTTAAGAGGACCTTTATAATAGAACCTGGAATCGCTTGTTCAGGACCAGCAGAATCAAACCTGTATGCTGAATATATAATCAGCATGAGCTAATACTTTTGCTATTATATGCAAAGGTAAAGTGGCTCATTCTTCCATTTGATCGCGCATCAATGTGGCCAACGTACTATAGCTAGAAACGTGCAGTTTGAAAGTAAGAAAGAAAAAAAAAATACTTCTTGTGTCATAGTAGCGGGGATAAAAAAAGATGTCTTTAAAATACATAACCTTCATTATCAAGAATAGAGTTTATCCTGTATATATATATATATATATATATATATATATATAGATAGATAGATAGATAGATAGATAGATAGATAGATAGATATAGAAATGAAATGAAATGAGTTGCATGTCCGACGGTTATGCCGGTTAGGCTAAAGGAGACGGTGACGATGAGAAATGAATGAAATGGTGGAATGAAGAAAGTGGGAGGAAATGGGAGAACCCCGAGAAAACCCCCAAGCACGGTGTTTGTCCACCACAAAGTGCATACGGCGCGAGCTGGGATCGAACCAAAGACCCCAAGCACCGGAGGTGAACGCTCTACCACTGAGCCACCGCGCCCCCAGGGATTCTATTTGAGTCAAGTGCCCTGACCAGGAATCGAATCCAACAGAGAGAGTGCGCGCGTTAGCCTTTCATCCAGGAGACTGCACACAGTTTTGCACAAATGATTTTGTATGCACCAAACTATGGATAAGAAGAACTTTAGGGAATTTTAATTCGAAAAGCGGTAGGGGGATTAAAGGGCTTCTGTTATTATTGGATATTTCCTTTGAGACGCTAGACATACAGCTAGAAATTTTGTATAGGAATGTTTTTGTTATATACAGAATATTAGGAGCTCGGTTGTGGCTATAAAGTTACCGTACGGGCCTTCGGAGCGGGAAACCCATGTTCGATTTCCTGTAGGAGGTCATGCGTTTCCAATCGTACGCATCCAATCGCATGAGATTGTAGGTGTATGTCTTATATTAATCTTGTTAACCCACTTTTGCAAGAAACAGCATAATGACGAAATATTATGTCTCCGTACTTTACTCGCCATTTTGCCTAATTCCCATTTTGCCTAACACTTTATAAGCTGTCAATCACATTTAATAATCACATCCGCTATTTTAAGTGAAATGTTATTTTCCATTTAGCCTAATTCCCATTACGCCTAACGATCTTATCAGGAGGGTAATACCCCCTATATAGAAGATCTGCTAGTGTTTCCATACTTATACAAGTCTCAGAAATTGCATACAAGAGCCCTTGTTGACAAAAGCAACGATTACACAGCCACACACAAAAAGTAAAAGTTCTTTGCACCGGTCTCCAGGGTATGGATTCGATGTATTTTGTTATACAATCTAAATTTCGAAAACCCAAGACGGTTAACCATGTCATTTTTTTTATGGGCGAAAAATTTGAGCGATTTTGGATAGGAAGGACACACGCTATTATGATAAGTTGTTAATATGATTGTAGTAATTTATTTGATATAAGTTATTTTTTGCATATTTGAAATGTTTTCTGTTATTGTTATTTGAAATAAATGTGACTTTTGTATGTAAGAGTCTGTCACCTATTTATGTTTAAAGTATGGAAATATTGTCAGATCTTCTATATAGGTAGTTTTTCCTTCCTAATAAGACCGTTAGACGTAATGGGAATTGGCATTTCACCTAAAATGGCGGATGTGATTATTACCTGTGATTGACAACTGATAAACTGTTAGGCAAAGTGGGAAGACACCGTGTCCATTAAACTGAACTCTCAGTATATTATATATATGTAGTATATACAATTCAAATGTGGACTTGTTTTTTTATGCCTGAATACATTACCTTTTTAGAAGTTTGTGAAGCGGCTTGCAGTAGTTCTTTTGATCTGGTTGACATTGACGTGAAAGTTCAAGTGATCAGAAGAAGATCGACCAAGGAAGTGAAAGAGTCCTGCCAGGGATTAAAGCACGAGGCCCGAGAGTTACGAGTACTTATTCAGATATTCCTGCGGAAATCTGAGGTAAGCATTCTAGTATGTTTGAATCTCTTAATTCGACTTATACCGTATAGTCTTAGTTATGTTTGTTTCATGTTCTCCGTGAAGTATTATATAAGAAAAAGTCTTAGAAGATGATAATTTCGGGAAACGATATATCCCATATCCGATCTTACAAGTACAGTTACATTATACAGGATGTTTCAAAACAACATCGACAACGTTTAGGAGGTGATTTCAGACACCAGGATAAGACAAGAAGCATAGACCAACCTGGGTGCACAAATCTATCATTTCGGAGTTACAGGCTGCCGAAAACATGAAAAAATGAACTTTAAAGATCCATAGCTTCAAAACTATGGGATGTACCATAGTGGGGTCGAGACATCACTGAGGAACTCGTATGTGCCCTTTCCAAATATCCATTTTCAGTATCCCGCGGTACTTCTGCAACAATTTTTATAGAAGTAGTTGCTGAGTACTTCAAATTGTATTCCCGTAGTCAAACTCCCTCCATAAAAGTTGTGTGAGTACTAAAGCATCAAATATACATTAACAATTCTTTTGTTACATTGTCGAAACTGTTTCAAAAGTATTATTAACATATATTTGGTGCTTTGATCAGTTGTTTTATTAATGTTGTAAAATATTTCAAAAACTATAATGAACAAGGTACATATTATTTCTCTGACACAATACTGTTGAGGAACCAAACCTTAGTACGAGGGTGAGTCAATAAGTATCTACATTTATTATTATTTATTACCAAAACAGTAGAGTGTTTTTATTCATATCAGTTTTCAACATAGTCATCCTTCTTTTCAATGTACCTTGTCCACTGTTGCACAAACTTTCCTATACCCTCTGCAAAAAAGTTTTTTAATCGCGCAGCAAGCCACGAACGCACCGTTTGCTTCACCTGTTGATCGGAGCTGAATCGACGGCCTCTAAGGAATTCTTTAATTGGACCAAACAAATGGTAAGCCGACGGGGAGAGATCGGGACTGTATGCTGGATACTCCAACACTTCAAAACTCAGTGTCTTAAAAGTTTGAGCGGTGTGGGCGGCAGTATGTGGACGTGCATTATCATGCAGCACAAGAACATTTTCCGACAATCGACCTCTGCGTTTATTACGAATTGCAGGCTTCAACTCGCTTACCAGCATATCACTGTACCTTTTACTGTATATTATTGACCCTTTTTCTAGTTATTGTTCCAGGATTGGATCCCTTGTGAATCAAAAGCACTCTGGGCATCAGTTTCCCTGCACAATGTTACTCTTGAATACTTGACGAAGATCCAGGACGCTTCCATTCCATTCTCTAGCGTTTCCTCTCTGGTTCAAAGAGATGAATCCACGTTTCAGCTCGAGTGATGATTCGCCTAAAAAAGCGCTTCAGTTTCGTTATCATAACTGCCCAGTAGGTGCTGACAGATTCTCACACGGTTCCGCATGTGATCTTCATCAAGTTTTTTTTTTTTTTCGGAACCCATCTCGCACAGACTTTGTGAAAGTTGATGCAGAACCATTGACTAATCTGCATATGGTTTGCTACTTCATTAACAGTCACTCATCTCTTATTCAGAATCAAGCCACGAACTCGTTCAATAAGGTCATCAATTTTATAGCTGAACGCCATTCTCTTTTCTCATCCTTCATGATCGTTGTACTACTTTTCAACTGTTGAATCCACTGGTAAAGACTTTGCTGTGGCAACACATTGTCCCCGTTTGCTGAAAGTCATCTATGAATTTCCGCTCCGGGTACACCTTCAAACTAGAAAAAACGGATGAGAGAACACTGTTCTTCTTTGGTGCACACAGAGTGTGGCGCCGCCATCTTTGTTTCCAACAGCGCAAAGCGGACTGATGTGATAACGCTGCAACTTACCACAGGCGAAGCCAACAGTGATACGTAGCGTCTGGTGAGCACACAATACTGTAGAGCCAACCTGAAAAGAAATAGAAAAATATTGCAGTTACTTATTGACTTACCCTCGTAGAAACATATTATGCTCGTGAATTATGTAATTCAAAAGAAAAAGAAATAAATAAGCCAAAAGATAACGTTAAATGATCCAGTCCTTATTAGCATAATTATTAAAATATATACTAAAATATCAGAACTGAATATGAATTACTTACTAGAGTTATGTTCATTTCAGACTTCCAAACTACACTATGCATAAGTGTCGGAAGTCTTATAAAACGGCTCCGTCCGTCTCGCGACAGGTATCAGAGCAAAAACTGTAAGAGATATCAAAATGTGGTTTCTTGCAGTTGATTGAGCGTTCCAAGAATAGATTGCATTTCGTTTGTTAACCCTCCATTCAAACCGAAAGTCAGCTCCTTTCGTGTCTAAGCGGTTAGCCTATCCGCCTGTGGCGTGGGAGACCCGTGTTTTATTCCTGGCGGGAGCCCATGTGGTTCGGATTCCACGTTAATCAGTAGGTCTCGTCTTATATAGCCTCACTGCTAAAAGGGACGTTAAACTCAGTCAACTCAACTCAAACCGGAAATGGTTAAAATAAACCATTTCCGCTTTCAAAAGTTATTATCATAGTACAAAATGGTATTACATGGCGACAAGGGTGTCAAGAGAACGTAACATTTCAACCGCAACACACTACCAAAACCGAAAATGTCTGAAATTTACTACTACTTCCGCTTTCAATACTGATTTCCACAGAGCAAAAACACTAAGAGATATCGATATGCAGTTTTTTCCGTTCGATTCAGCTTCTCAAGTGTAGGTTCTATCTCCTCCATTAATTTTTATTGAATCCGGAAGTGGTTAAAGTTAATCATTACTGGTTTGAGCTTTTCTCACAGAGCAGGGCATACCGAGTAATGACTTTCTGATATGGATTTAGCATGAGATGAATAGGTTCTCTCTTTGGTCTTATTACTCTATTGCAAGCAGTAGTTATAGATGTATTACTTCAAGTTTGATAAATGAATTCCCTTATTTTGGAAGTCTACCGTAATTTCATGGTATGAAATGAAACTCACTTAGTTTTAGCTATGTTCTTTCTTATATAAGATTGGCACGTACCTATTCTATTATAAAATGAAGTAAAGTGACCTAGATCAATGTATTCTAGATAGAAACATGAAATATGCATAGAGTGCTCCGCTTGTCACGAAAGCAAGGGATAAGGAAATATTTTTGAAATGCATATCGTATAAAAACGGGTGAAGGGTTAAAATCGGATTCAAATATTTTTTTTCTTAAAAGTAGAGTATCTCAGAATTCCTGGAGTTAGAAAGGTAAAAGTAGACATATAAAATGTTCATTTGGAATAACCAAAAACATAGGGCGAAAGGGTGAAATTATTTATACAATATATTCAAATTTCAAATTCTTTATTCACAATATGCTGAATGTTACATTTTGCTTAAGTTATGGTGTGAAATTTCGCATATAAACTTTTGATTAAAAATAACGTGTTTCGGCGTTTTCGGAAATTCCACTTCTAAAAGAGGAATTGGCGGCAATTTCTGTATAATTCTAACTTTCATTTTTATATTAACAACGTACACAATGTAAGGGTGCGCTTAAGTTGGAGATGTGATATTTGATATACGAATTTTTCATTAAAAAAAAGCCAAATACGTGTTTAAGCTTTACTTTCTTTCGGTCTTCCTTTCGTTCTTGAGTAATCTTAAGGAGGACAAGTTTTATTGAGAGTGGACTAGGTATGCCGATATTGCGAGTTCTCATATAATTAAGAATAGTTTCTTTTCTTCGCGATGAATTGAGCTTCGGATTAATTACACGTCTATTGTAGGGTGTATTATTCAAAACTCAGCCACTGGTATATCTAGGTTTTAGTGCGGAGTTTCCAAAGCAATACTCAAAAATTTCTGCTTTCATTGTCCCATGATAGTCCATAGGACCTTCAGACTTTTTGTTCGTTTGTTATAAATAAATCACCATTTACGTTATCAAATCCATCACCATAATTCATAACAATTCTTTCCCCTTTTTTGTCTGAAGTTGTATCTACGCAATTCTCAGAATCCTCGGGCCAATTCTGCATTTGACATGTGTTTCTATTGTACCAAGATTAGTCTAGGTACAGGTCGTAGTATCTCCGAACGACAAGCTTTAATTTCTTCCAGATAATGATATATCTAAGCAATAACTTGATTGAACTCACACTTTGCACGTTTTCTTGACACTAATTTCTACCAAAATCTCATACTATGTTACGAACAACGTAATGTTCTGATGGAACAAAGAAATTCGTAGATAGTTTCGGATGACTTCTCGCACATAATTTGAAATAACGTTCTTGCTGTTGGTGACTCCTTATTTACAGCATTTGTATACCGTATATCGCAGCAAATCGCGAGTCAAGTTATCTATTTTGCTGAAAGATAACCCTTTCTTTTCACGTGTCACTTCGTTGCAACATATTGTTTGACGTCTGAAGTAAGTTCGATAACATTTTTGCTCGGCAAATCTCGGTCGTTTTGAACCACTGCATGCAAAAGCTTTTGTGTGTTCCGCAATATAAGCACACTTTGCTTCCTCACCTTTTTCCCACTTCCAAGTACTCCATCCTTCTCTTAGTCTATCCGGCACAACCGTAGGACGTAAAACTTAAAGATTTCATTTCATTTTCCATCCTTCTCATTGTTTCTTTGACTTCTCTGGTTAAAGGGACCAGGTTGCGGATCTTCTGGTGCCGAAATCGTTATCCAGGGCCGAAAGAAATTAAATACTTTCGATCAGCAAGAGGATATTAAGACACCAGCAGGCTACAACCATTTTCAACAAAATTGCTAGGGAAAGTAGAGAACTTGAATTTATAGATCTGATAACTGTTGACATAAAAAAAAAAAAACATACATTTAACCCCTTTTGTATGTGCTTCCTGCTCATTCATGAATTAAGAAGATCTAACTCTGTTGTTAACTATACCGAGAATTTAAGTTTAAACGTACGTGTATGCGATTCATTTTATCATCGTTTGCAAAATTCGGAAACCTATAAAATTCAGGGAAGAAGTAGAAGATAATCCCATTCCCCGTCCTAAAGTATAAATCGAAACAAGAGCACCAAAAGTAAGTCTCTTGTAGAAATTTTTATAAATAAAAATGAAAGTGGCTGTTTATGACTTAATAAGTCTCGAACCACTCGACCGATCTCGATCAAATTTTCAACATAGATGAGGTTCGGGCCTGTGATGTTTCTTATTTCACTGTGACGGTGCAACTTAGGAGAGGGCAAGATATATATATATATATAAATGATCGATATTAGTGTCGAATCCATAGATTTTGGGGACGCTAAGATGGACATTGACACTTCCGATGCTGCTTAAATCGAAATTAAGCAGAAAGCGCTTCTGTAATAGTAAAAAGTGCTGAGTAACGGAACATGTTACTAATTTTTCTTATTTTAACCCTGCGATGTAGGTAATTGACCTTAGTTCAGAATAAACGTATACCCTTCTAGAGCCAAAAGTACAATGTTTTTTAATGCTTTTTTTATATTCAAAATATGAATCTTCGTCAACCCATTTACCCGTAATGCATCTTTTATGAAGAATAAATAAAAATGTCACTTTATAGAAATTTTTTGAATACAAACATAATGCAAGTTACTATCTAGGTCGAACTGAAAAATCAGTTTGTGCTTTTCCTGTCCTGATATGGCAATCTGAAGTCGAAACCTTTAAACAGGGGAAGAACCAGTCATTCAATTTAGAAATCTGGCAGCATTGACTCTTTCACGAACACCAGGGAAGTTTGCGATTGGTAAGATACAGGAGGTAGAGGAAGATCTATCCTCTTTCAAAAAAGAACTTCCTTTAATGGTGTTCCCGAGATTACACGTATTGTAAAAGAAACTTCTTGTTTCGATTCGGAACACTTATGAAGTCTACGGAAGGATGGGTATCAGCTAGTGCCGATACAGAACAATATTAAAACAGTTTGTTATTGCAGCGTTACATGGTGAAGTTTTGCGTCAAACTGGATAAAACTGCGAGTGAGACCCATGACATGATCAAGACTGCTTATCGGAGTGATTCCATGGGTCGATCAAGTGTTTTTGAGTGGTAGAAATTGTTTTGGGAAGAAAGAGAGCAAGTTGAAGATAGGGAACGGTGAGGACGCCCTTCAACGGCAAACAGTGACGAAAACTTAGTGAAAGTGCTGCATTCTACGTGAAAGTACTTGAAAGATTAAGGAAACGAGTCGCCCGCGTCCATCCAACAATGGCTGGATCATGGAAGCTTCATCACGACAATGCGCCGAGCCACACCTCCTTTGCTGTCATGGACTTCCAGACCAAACATGGTATCACACAGCTTCCCCACCCATCCTACAACCCAGATGTCGCTCCTGTAGACTTCTTCCCCTGACTGAAGAGGGTCATGAAAGGACGGCACCACGGCTTGCTCCAGGTCATTCAAGAGGCCGTAACAAGGGAACTGAAGAGCATTTCTAGTTTGTGCGTTCCAGGGAGCCTTCAGCGAATGGCAGAGTCGCTGGAAATGCTGTATTGATGCAGGAGGAAAACTATTAAGGCGATGTGTAAAAATTGTGAATAATTTTTTTTAAAAATCAGTCCTTTCCAGACAAACCCTGTATAGGTGTGTAGTGATAGAGAACTATTCCAGGTACAAAATATCATACAAACGATCCTAGCCTCTGAGAGAGTGTGGTAGTTAATATTGTGTTCGGTTTCTCAGATACTCCTAATCTTTCTCTCTCTCTCTCTTCATTCTATCGATTATTTCGTCAGTCTCTTGTGAACTATAGGACAAACACAGAGGACTTTAAACTAAAGATTTCATGTCATTTTATTTGAATTAACTGATGACATTTATTCAATGTGTTCATATCGTCTAGTTACAGACAAGTGCAACATAGTAATTAAGGCAGTAAAGTAATAGGGACTTGCTTAGTAAATGTACAACGTTAAAACTGCGCAGTTGAGAAACAGTTACAGAGCTAGCCACTGGGAGTATTGTGCTTTAATCTGGGAGGACCATAGTTTAGAAGAACTAAAAGTGATGTGTGGGGAAACAGCAAAATATAACACTGTACTGGCTAATAGTATACGTTGTGTAATATCACTTCTGATGTGTTCTTCTGTATGAGCTCCATGCAAAATTCCCACAAACGGAATCCAATATACTGTACAACATATTTAATTGTGGAACGAAGTTAATGATCGGTTGTGATATTCTGCCAAAAAATGAGATTTCAAAAAGCTTCCTGAAATTATGCTACGCCTTCCGCACCAGAGTTCCTTAACCTTTGAGTAGTCGCGCCGCAGTCAAAAGCACCAAAGGGAAATTATTTGTTATTTTCCGTTGTTTGTCGGACAGACTCCACCGTCCACCTAGTCTTCCCTCACACCTCCCCCAACATTCCTGTTCAATCAGTCCGTTATCCGTTGTTTAGTTTAACTACTAGTGATTGTTTAGTGACTCTGCCGTGCTTTCCAACACGCGCGACCGACTAAACGTGTATTGGTTTTCCCAGTGCCTCGCTTCCCACGTAACTTTTGCTTTGGAGATATTTTAAGCTTTATAAATATTTTTAATGGACAGAAGAGGGATCTACAGAGTTAACAAACTGATACAAAGTGCGAAAAAAGAGGAAATTAGGGATTAACAGCCTAAAAGAACAGAGGGAAATGTTAGGAAAGGACTATTCAGATAAATCAGCCAAGATGATCTCGTGGAACTTCTGTCTGAGGAAGATCATAGCAAAGAAAGATAATGTAGAAGTGAGTGAACACGAAAGTGGAAGTGAGGAGTCTGCAAGTGAGCTTGAAGACTTTCAACCCAGAAATGACCAGCGATTCTTCGAATGCTGTTAGAGCAGCAGAGGCCGAAATAAGCGATGGCGAAGTGTATAAAACAGTGTAGAATTGAAGATAACCTAAAAGATATCAATGTAGTGATGTATAGGAGGTGAAGTTTCAATATAATAGGACCGTAAAATAATTCAGTGTAAATTTGATTTGATTTGATTTTAATTTAGCGTCCTTTTCAGCATCGAGACTATATGAGACGTGCATCTACTGCTAAAAGTGAGATCCGAACCACATGAACTTCCACCGAGATTCGAACCTCGAAGACCCACGCCAAAGACGTGTGCTAACCTCTTAGCTACGAGTGAATGTAAAATACGCTGTGAAGATTTGTTTTATTGTTATGTTTATATAATATTTACTTTACTAATTTACTATTGTATTTTCTAATTTTAGATGAACCAAAGAGTTGACTTCCAAATGTACTATTATAAAAAAAAGAAATATTGTGTTTCCATACAAAAATAAAAGAACAGCATTAGAACATGAATTTCCAATTAAACTACTGCGTAGTTATTTATCTAAAAATATATGTAACAAAGAAAACCATATTTTACTCCAGATAAGAATAAAAAAACAGTAGATGTCTAGTGTAGGTTTCTTTAATAGTTATTACTGTAAAACTTATTATAATAATAAGTATTTCATTCCCTCCTAATCAAAAACATACAAAATTACCTTTCTAGTACAAGAAAAATGTTTAAAACTATATTTGCAACACATTATGTTCATGCGGTCATTATGACCGTTCGCGACTACTCGCGTTACTTCGGCAGCGCGCCTTCTCGAAGGTTAAAGGAATGATAGCTATTATGTTCACTCGACTGATAAAGCTCTTTATAGTCGATTTTTAGAGCAAACATTTACGTGTACAATATGAATAACCACATTTTATATTAATGTCGAACATTTGAATTGTGGGGGATAAATTAATTATTATGATACATAATATGTTTTATAAAGCTTACTTTTCTTGTTCTCTATCTTCATGCTAACTTTTTAAAAATTCTTTCAATGGTTGACGCTGAAGGTGCTGGTGAACAGTGTAATTGTGATGAACTGGTACTTGGTTGCTGGTAATTAAGCACTGTGGAGAAAAATACATAACGCTTACTTCAGGCTTTAATATGAATATCTACTGTAATGTTTTCAAGATATTTCCGGGTCATAGTATCAATATGACTAAATCACATTCACATCAAATGTAGCCCACTCAATGACAACTGATCTTCCAGTACAGCGAAATTCGGATGATTTTTGTTTTTTCATTGCCCATTTCAAATACTCACAATGTTATTGATATCTGAGGAATTTGTGGACCAGGAAAAATACGAAACACGAGTCAGGTATATCTCAAACCAACCCTGCATAGTAAAGCGCGATGGATAATGCAGTTGTCAACTTGAAGATACGGTTTCCAACACTAAGGTACTTTGGGCGTGCTTTGCTCTGTCAGTCTAAATTCCGTTATTATTGCTGTAGAAAACTGCAAAGGTTCAATGTTTCTGTTACTCTAGCATCCTTAGTCAGTAACACTGAATAATGAATATGGTATTGTAAGTTTTCGATTAGCATGTAGATTAAAGTACGTAATAATCTGCCGTAATACCATTCGAAAAAAATATATCTTTATGTTGGATTGGCAAAACAGCTGATCTGGTGGTATTGCAGATTATGTCAAATTACTTCCTTCTTTTGGTACGCGACATCTGTGAAAACAGCGCATCGATTGTATCTTCCATTTCTGATTAATTCGCGGTTCAATTTTAAGTGAATTGCCTTGTATATACACAAGAAATTTCCTGTTTATAGACCCGGTGGTTAAGAAAATGGAACGAAAGAAAGTCTCCCCAGCGTCTTCATATAGATTTATACAAATAAATACAGCAGTTGTATTTTCTGAAGCAAAAAGCCCTCTTAAATCAAATGTCTGTTACGTTTAACCATATGAAAGCTACTCGTACATGAAATGATACATTAGATCATAAATATTTTGCAAGCTTGTTCCGCCTTTTTCGATATTGGCCAGCTTCTGTTATTTCAGGAAGACGCCACTGAAAATTTAATTGAGGTGTCTTGAGTAGTTTTTAAGTGATTGACAGCCATAAACACATATACCCCATCCATAATACGGCGGAGCCTCCTTTAAGAGCCTCAACTCACTAGTTAGTAAAAGCATGACAATATGAAAACCTCGCTCACAGAATGCCAACGTTCATCGATAATAATAATCATCACATTGCAGCTCATCGTGAGCTAAGGAAGAATTTTGTGTTAGTCATTCAACTTGAGATCAAATGCCGTCATCAACGAAAGAAAGAAATGTCAAAAGGATTGTTTCAATTTTGCTATTATGCAGTAAGAAAAACGTGTGGAAAAAAAATATATATTTAGAAAAAGAAGCGACATCATCTGTCAATAGACTAGAACAATAAGCTCTTTTTGCCTAAAGGCACGTATACTAGCTTGACACCGTGGCCTATTAAGATAGTAAGTATTCATACAAATAGTTATGCTGAACAACAGTCGCATCCTTTTAGAGTTATCAGCGCCAGAAATCGAGAAAACCGTCAAAAAAATTAATAATGATAGAAAAAGCGGGTTTGAAATCTACATGGGAAGTCATACCTGAATTTAAAAATAATTCCTGGATTTTAGGGCAATTGCACATGAATTAAAAAAAATCCTGGACATACTATGAAGGAAATGTAGGTCCAAATAAACATGTATGGAAGGACTGGCCAGCAAAGAAATATGCTTCGTGTGAAGCATGTCGATATTTCGCACAGATGGAATTTGGTAGGGAATTTCTTTATGCACTATGCCTGTTGCATATCTACACCGATACGTATTAGACTGAAATTAGGAGAGTTAACAAGTACTACTACAAATAGGAAATAACGTCATAGCTCTGTGAAATAATGATTAGTCCTAGGATAAATACAGGCGTATATACAGGAAGCCCAAGTGGTTCGAAACCTCTTCAATCCTATTTATTAAAACTAAATATATAATTATTATTACTTACTAAACGTGTTCTCGTTTATCATTATTTATTTATTAAGGAGTTAAATGGCTGGGCATAAATCTGAAAGAGGGACTTGAAATAGGAAGATTGGTAAGTGTATAACTAAAGCTTATTTATCCTGATGAACAAAAACAACTTCAACTGTTCCCTTCTATGTTTTCCAATACACATCTACAAAAAGGATAAATAAAGAATGGTGTGTACAGGACTTGAAGCTGTCTTGTTTTGGAAAGGTGTCGTCAAAGTGATGCCTCATTCTAGAAAAAAAGTGTCTTTTTGTGTTGGGACAGTTTCGTCTCGTCACGGAAATTTTCCCTTGTCTTCTCTCGCGGACAACACTAATCAAAACTATGAATGAGCTAACACAATTGTCGAACTTTCTGCATAGCAGCTTCTGCAATATGACAATTGAAATACTTTTTGGAACTAATCCTGGTTCATATGATGGTACTTCAGTACTTTGGGTTTTCTTCTATTGCTGAACTGTCACGGATATAATTCAGCTCTCATTTGTGTGCTACTCAATAAGCTTTCGTTAACCTAACAACACTCGAAATTATTTTCCAGAGACAACTGACTTTTTTGAAGAGATTTTAAAGAAGGTGCTTAAATGTTATAAACATTCTAAAAGCTTCGTTATGAAATATTTAGTTTTCAGACAATCCTACACAGCAAAAAATAAGGTGTTAACACAAAATGACTACCACTTTATGGTGTTACTTGTGCGTTAATTTAACACCAAGGACATCGCTTTCCGAGCATATCAGAAATAACAAGTAATTGTCAGTGAAAATTTACGTTAGATTTTATTGTTTGCTATACGTAAACATTTACGCAGTATATTTAGCATTTATGCCAAGTAACGAGTAACGTACTATGTTTTCTGTAATCAACCACGAAAATAGTTTTGTGACCATATGAATTGTCTGACAACAGTTACATGAGTAGGTGCTGCCTACTGTTCTTATCTGTTCTTCTTATGTGCTAGTATATAAGAACAACAGGTGACAACACTACTGCTGATATAACTGTTCTCAGATGATTCATAGACTTACTGAACTATTTTCGTGACCGATTACAGCAAAGATATTACGTTATTCGTTATTGGCATTAATGCCAAATATACTGCATAAAGCTTTGCTCATCGCAAGCAATAAAATCCAATTCAAATTCTCACTGACAATTAGTAGTTACTTCTGATAGGATCGGAAGGCGATGTCTGTGGTGTTAAATTAACACACAAGTAACACGCTAAAGTGCTAGTCATTTGTGTTATTTCACACCTTATTTTTTGCTATGCATTAAGGCCTATACAAATATTATTATTATATAATTCAGTAGTAGTGAAACCTTTGACAAATGAAAGACGTGGATTCGATTCTCGGACAATTAAACAAGATTTCTGTTTGTCATGTAATTTGTACCTTCAAATGACGAACTACGTTACGATCACTCTGTCTTATTAAACAGTTACGATCGTAAGTATTTCCAGATATAGATGATTTTCGAACTCAAAGATATGATGTATTTTATTGTAAATTTTTATTCTGAAACAGGAGCAAATTACTAAATACGTCCTGAAAAACGTTTCACATCATATTTTAACATCAAAGTTTGATTCCATTTTATAATAAAAAAGAGCACCTCTGAAGGTAAAATATCCCGTGTGTGGTGGCGTAATTCTTGAAAATAATGTTGACTTTTACATGAAATTGATATTAGTCATTTCATTAACTAACAGAAAAATGAAACTATTTTTAAATGGCATTTATTTGAATATACTTATTTATTCTTATTTAGTACTTCAAAGTATTTCCACGTACCCCAACTTTCTGAATAAAATTAGTTTCTCCGGTACCGGAGGATTGTGAAACATGGGTATTTGAGTACAGCGTTTATTAATTCCTCTGTAATTTCTTGAACCGCTTGCGAAAGGTCCCTTCAGTTCTCGAGCTATGTAGGTTTAAAAATTTATTTTCCGACGGCTTCGGCAGCTTTCAAAGTAATCGTGTTTTTCCATCCATGTTTATAAAAACTATTTTCTTCCGTTTGATGTATGAAATCACTTCCCGGAGTTCGATCTTCGAATTTTGTAATATATATATATATATATATATATATATAATGTTTCATATGTTACGTTGAATGGTAATGACGTATAGTTAGTCACATCATGTTCATAATACTCGTAGTTGTAATTGTTCAAATTAAGCTAGCAGGACTTCAGAAAGGGAAGTATTTTCTGAAATTAATATGTCGAACTGGGTCTCTTTAAACATCACTTCTAGACTGATCTTAAATGCTTATTAACAAAATGTAAAAAATAAGATCTGGCAATTATTGTTTGATATATTCAGTTATACGAGGCGCATCTAGAAATTAAATTTCTCTTGCGTCCTATTGCTAGGAAACCGTATGTTGCGCAAAGCGATTGCGTGCACGTGACGGAATAAGGTCCTAGCATTGCGCATGCACCAGCGGAACTTCCCTAATGCTCTCAGTAGCATCATGGCAGTGCTTGAAGATGGACGTTCCTATTCCAGCTTCCACCACGTGTGAAGTGCGAACAGTGGTGAAGTTTTTGAATGCACAGAGCATAGCGTCGATTGAAATTCATAGTCAGCTCTGCCAGGTCTATGGGCCTAACGTCATGAGCGAGCAGTTCCCGCAGATTTCACGCTTCTTATGGCACACCATAGTCACGGAACGCTTATAGAAGTTGTGTGCCAGGTGGGTGCCGAAGCAGCTGACTCCAGTACACAAAGCAAGGCACATAGGGTCTGCATTGAAATTTTTGCAACGATACAGCTGACGATGGATTTCAGTCGGCGCTATGCTCTGTGTATTCAAAGACTTTATCACTGCTTGCACTTCATATGCAGCGGGATCTCGAATAGGAACTTCCATCTTCAACCACTGCCACGACGCTACTGAGAACACTAGAGAAGTTCCGCTGGCGCATGCACCATGCTACGATCTTACTCTCTCGCGCGCACGCAGTCGCTTCGTGCAGCATACGGTTTCCTAGCTATTGGATGCGTGGGAAAGTTACTTTCTGAATACTCTTCGTATCGTTCATGAAATAGAAATTATTGATGACTCTTTACAGGATACACTGCAGGACGCTACCTTAAGCAGAAACAAGAAGACTCACGTGAAACTGATACAGAATTGATGGTTATTCGTGAATCAGGAAGAAAGGAGTCATAATCACATTGATTGATCGAGAGAGACAAATTTCCGAATTTGTTATGAAGGTATACAAACCATACAATAAGGTGCAGTGCCTTATTTGAACTTAAGTGATAACGGTGCTTTAGAGATTGGTTATATGTAACAGAAGTTTTATTTAGTTGCATTCTTTAATTTTTATTGTATTGCCTGATGGTTTAACTAAGGGATTTTTCTTGAAACATACTAGAAGATAATATTGATTGATCAAGAGAGACAGCGTTTCACGTTTATTGTGAAGGTGTAGAAGTAGAAACCATACAGTAACCTTTGGTATCGTAATGGGACTTACTTGAGAATGGTGCTTTAAAAATTAGTTATATATAATACAGGTTTAACTTCGTTCCTTTATTTGTTCTTTTATTTTCTCGTGTTTTAATTATGGCTTTTTAATCCATCTATTGTACCTGTTGTACCTGAAGCTTGTATTTATGAAAAAAAAATAAAGAAGAAGTAAAGATTTTCTGATAATGATGCTTTAAAGATTGGCTATATATAATATGGGTTTTATTTCATTCTTTTAATTGTTCTTGTATTTTCTCATGGTTTAATTATAACTTTTAATTTATTTACTGCATGTTTTGCTTAAAATTTTGTCTTTATGAAACAAGAAGAAACTAAAGGTTTTTTGTGAAGCAGGAGAGGAGGAGTCAACATTATACTGATCGAACGAGATAGACAACGTTTTGCACTTATTCTCAAGATGTAGAAACCATACAGTAACGTTTGGTACATTAATTGAACTTAATTGATAGTGATGCTTTTAGGATGTGTTATCTATACAGGGTAAGTGAAAACATTATTTGAGAGAAAGCATTTAGTCAGTTTTCGTTATAGAGAGTCTCAACCTGCCCACCAGCACGATTAATACACATACAATTTAGTGTCCGAACACACATTTCGGGGAGAATATTGAATATCACACCTTTTATTCTGTCCTTGAGTTCTTCGATATCTCTCAGTTTTGTACTACACACTCACTTCTTTATCGTACTCCTTAAGGTGATATGGTACCTCTAGCAACCTTGAAAGTTAGCCCATTTAAAAAGCATAGCAAAGTTTTTCACTATTTTCTTCATTATTATTAAGGTTACAAACGTCAAAATTTGAACAAACCTAGAGGAGACACATATCTATGCCTTGCCTGTTTTAGATTTTGAAAAAAAAAAAAAACACATTAAGGAAACTTCTATCTTTAACTTTGAAAACATGGCAACAGTAAGACCTGAACTCCCTGCAACGTTATAGTTTTTCTTTCCGCCCGAATCGAACGGCAAGTTCATTTCTCTGCCTCGCTCAAGTTGTTCCAATCAGGTGACTCATAAACAACGGTATAACCAAAACATTCTTTTCTCATCTCTCTCCCTCTCTCTTTTTTCTTTCTTTTCATTCTGCGAATTCCTGGAAGGGTAGTTGTCACTTGTCAGCTTACCATTTCCGCAAAATAATATAGTACAGATGTCAGTTTGTGATCTTTGGGAAAAATTATAGAAAAAATATTGTTGGAATCCATCTAGGACAAAATTACCCTTTGAAAGCAAGGTCAAAACCCTCTCTTCAGAAATAATTGAAAGATACTTAAATGAATAACTTTTGAGGGAAATATGATCAAGTGAAATGGCATGTGGACAAAATACCTGGGCCCTGCTTTTTTAAAAATATATTTAGTTTTTTGTTGCCTGTCCATATGGACACTTCTATACTATCTAGATCTAGAACTTTTTTTTTATTTTTCGCTCATGTATGTCCGGTGACAATACAATATTTTATAAACTACCGTATACTCATGTGTAATGTCTGCATCTCCCTTTTCCTGGAAGTGCAGAAGAAGAAAAAATATAAATCCATATAATGTTCACACTAGCATTTCCTAATTTTAGATTTTTTTTTCTAATAAATGAATTTCACAAGGCGCCTAAACGCTGTGGGATTCTATCATGTGCATAAGTACACTCTCGATCCAATTCGTATGAAATATCTTGTGCTAACTTTCATTGTGAGTTCGAACAGAATAGAACCAAGTTTGATAAAGCTGGGTAACTGTTCGCGCAACATTTTATGTTATTGTAACTAAATGATGTTGGCTTATTTTAAAATTGAGCATGACTCAGTAGAATATTTATTTCGCATTGTACAAATTTGTTTCAATTATGTAATACCTGTGAAAACCTTGTTGACCAGGCCCGCAACCAGCCACTGAAGTTTGGGGGGCATAAATATGCTAGGTAGGGGTCAATCGTAACTATTCTAGGTCTCTGTATCAATGTCATACGGATGCATTGTAGTTTAAGGGGCTAAAAAAATTAAGAAGGGACCAGGCCCCCTAACCCTCGCCGTAGTTGTTGACGACTATGTAAGTAGATTCCTCAGTACTTTATTTCGCAAAATAAACATTACTACCTTATTTCGGAAAAAAAAAACACTACCTTATATAAAAATTGGATAACTGGACGGGTCAGTGTGCGAATTAATTATTTTTCCCAGGGCGGATGAATTTCACTCATATACGCACCCAGTCATCACACACGTAAGAGAGGGGAAAAGTTATCCCTGTCTGGGATGAAAATTTTCTCTTGCAGGGGGATAAAGATTTCTCCGAGGAACAGATGTCGACTTCTTCCTCTGAAACTGTCCGTCTCCGTATAAGCATGTCCTCCCACATCTTTGAATTCCAAATCAGTCTCAGTGGTCCGTCTCTCTGTTTATTGTTAATTTCACTGGAATGCATTTCTTCATAGTCTTCCATCTTTGCATAAAATTAACAGTCCTCACCTAAAAGATATGTGGTGTAGTGTGCGACGCAATACTTCCCTCTGGGAAGCCCTGGAAATGTACGTATTGCAATCGGGGATCTCACTTGAGTCTCCCGTTTAATCAGTAAGTGCGCTGGGAATTTTATTTTGTGAGGTGTTCAAAACACAAGAGGAGGAGCATTTAGAATAGTGATACATGTTTTTACACAAACGCAAAGGAAGCAATATATTTTGTTACGCCCAGAGTTGTGTGTAAAGAAATTCTGGTTGATGTTAGGGGGTGTTTATGGAGTTGGAAAAGATTTTAAACAAAGAAAATTCATTTCCTAGCCTTCTCTGGATTACAGTGGTGCCCACGGTCAGGTTTTGGGGCACAAGTTGCGCCTATGATTTTTTTTAGAGGAGGGGGCATAATTTGTCATTGAAAATGGAACAATCGAATTTTAATTGTGTCAGAATGATCCTTTTATGAACACCAGTGGCGTATTTAGGAATTTGTTTCGGGGAGGGCTTTGCACAATACGAGTATAAGCACATATTTTTCCTTTTGGGTGCCGACAAATTTTAATCAAGCTGTGAATATAACAAATTTATTTCGAGGGAGGCTTGAGCCCGATAGTCACCCCCTAAATTTGTCACTGATGAACACTAAGTATGAAGGAGAACTTAGCATGAATAACATTTTTAAATAAGTAATTTTCATAATAAAGAATGGTAAATTTGAGGGGAGAACAGTAAATGGGAAGAATGGTAACCTTGAGGGGAAAATAGGGACCTCTGCCTGGGTGTGTATATTCTCTACCCATTTACGTTTTCTTAAATATTGTGATGTGTCGTCGTACGTATATGTAAGTCCCTTCTCCACATAGGAAGAGTGTTGTTGATCCAAGATGAAAGCTAAAATCTTCTCATTTCAATAGTACATGAAAGGAGGGATTACAACCTGTACCAACACCTCTTGAAGCACGTCACTGTTTGAAGGCATTTCCTTACTAATGTACATACTTTTCAAGAACTTCAGTTTGATGTGTTAGGTCCTATATATCTTTTCTAGCTATTTATATTTTTAAATTTGTAATCATTTTTGGAAAATATTTTTTCTGCATTTATATGCTTATCTCTCTCTCTCTCTCTCTCTATATATATATATATATATATATATATATATATATATATTATGTCTATCTGTCTACCTATATATCAACCGTTCGATTTATCATCTTTCATTCAACCTTCAAACACTGTATGGAAGTAAAGCTACATGGAAACGCAAGAAATAACCACGGAAATATGAAACGCAATAGCACTTCTTTGTTCTCTTTTCTTATGTTTCTGAAGCCGAAAGTCGGTGCAATATTTTTCCTCGGTCGGCAGGAATATCTTGCTTTCCGTTGTCTTTTCACGGCACAGATATTTGTACCCCTCCCTCCTGCTGTCACTCCCAAAGTGATTTTCGGTTGATATTCACATTTCAAGCAACCGCGATTCGAAGAACAGGCAGAAAGACGACCGCTAGACGCGGACAGAGAGGTTCACACAGGAGTCAATAAACATTTCAACAAAAGCAGGCACCAGCTCAAAATTTGAGTGGGAGGGTTACAGCTGCATTGCCAACTTTTTAAAGTCAAACAAGGAAGCTTTTTTACTTTTTTTAAAAAATCTAAAACAGACAGGGCATAGATATGTCTCTCCTCTAGGTTTGTTCAAATTTTGACGTTTGTAACTTTAATAATAAAGAAGAAAATAGTGAAAAACTTTGATATGCTTTTTAAATGGGCTAACTTTCAAGGTTGTTAGGGGTACGAGATCACCGTAACCAGAAGTCACAAAATGTGAAATCTGGAGATGTGGGGAGCCATGCCAACGGTCCGTTGCGACCAATCCAACGATTTGGGAACGTTTGATCAAGATAAGCGCGAACAGCACGAGCAATATAAGGTGGTGCACCATCATGTTGAAAATAACCTTCTCGCCTAAATTGTAGAGGCATGTTATCAATGGCAAACTCTTACAGCATTTGCAAGTAGTATTTGCAGTCACCGTTGGGGCTGTAAAGAAAAATTGGGCAATTACACCAGTAGCGTCGCGGCACACCACACATTTACCTTCGGAGATGTATGTTCATGCTTGCGAACGATACATGGATTTTCAATGGTCCAGAAAATTATGTTATGATAATTAACATGGCCACTGGTATGAAAGGTAGCATTATCACTGAAAATCATTTGACTAAGAATGCCCAGCTGCATCCGTGACATTTCACTAGAATCTCACAGCATTCTACTCGTACTTATTTCTGCCCGAGCTGTCAAAACTTGAACGATTTGCAGGTGATATTATCGCATGCCAAGGTCCTTGGATAGAATTCGTTTCACTGTTCTCTGGAATTCGTCGTGCTGTCTAGGAACTGCAACGTCTCGTTGATTTTACTGGGCTTCGTAGTATGGCTAACTGCAGTGTAGCAATGTTTAACACATTCGAGACGGAGCCCGCCACATAGGCGGGCTATTTCTTTTTCTTCAGTGGACGGAGCCCGCCTTCCAGGCGGGCCTAAGGTTTCGTTGCTTTGAATGGCAAACGCATGCCCATAGCTGGGTTTCGACCTCTCAGTTATACTTTGTGATGCCTGTAGTACTTGTAAAAAAATCGAAATGTCAGTGCGACCAGTCCAGAATGAGGGGGGGTCGTTGACCTTGAGAGACTGTTTCCGCGCAAATTTGTCAATTGTGCTTCAACCGAAGGAGCTGTGAATGATTGTTCTTGCTGTTTAGTTGCTTCTTTTCATTCATAATGGACAATTTGGGCGAAGAAGAGATACGAAATATACTATATCAGATGGATTAGGATTCTGGATCTGAAATCGATGACTCGAACAATGACCCGGATTACGTGGACCATGATAATATGCGAGGTAAGTTCTTTTTTTATTTACTCGGCAATAATTGAAATAATAAAGTTTTTGCATGGGGACAAAAATCTGTCTTCGTAATATTCCACAATATACAGCGATAGTATGTTCAAATATGGAGCTATCCACACGGATAGATAGTGGCGTACTTAGAAAAATATTTGGGGGTGTTGAATTAGAAAGTTTATTTTATAGAAGTCGCGGATATTTTGACATACCACGTGGATATTTTGTGGTACCAAAGTTTCGAGTTTACAGGCATTGATAGGAGAGTTTCGTGTATCTGGCTGTTTATAGCATTTTCTTTAGATAGTTAGTGGCGTATCTAGAAAAATATTTTGGGAAGCTTTGGGGAGAAATATATTTACCGCGAATGTAAAGTCGGTGCAGATAAAGGCGGTGTGTCCACAGGTAAAAGGGTACGAAAAGAAGCTGGGAGTGTGCTAAATGTTGTGTAGCTCTATGTATGCCAGATTGTTTCAACAAATACCATCAGAGAACGTGATATGAAAAGTAATATGACATCAGTATATAAGCAGCCAATTTTGTGCATGTAATGCGTGTAGCAATCAAGTGCAAGGCTAATTACTAAAACTTTGAAAATAAATGCCTTGTACATGAAATCTTTTCAACCTCCAGATTTATATAGTTTTTAGCGATTTTGATTGATTACTAATAGAATAAAAATAAGTATACTGCAAATACATAATTATCCTTGTATTTGTAAAGGCAATGAATGTAATATTTTAGTGCAAGGCGAATTACTTGTTTGTTATAAGGAAAACATTGTAAATGTTGAATACAAAATGACCCTTATCAACATACAATAGGGTATATAGAGATTCGAAGTCATCAAGATACATAACTTCTTTACCTTGGTTCTGTCGGTTTGATTTATTTGCAGCACAAATCAGCCTTGCACTAAGTTCTTAGTGTAAACCAATATTTTGCAATTTCATGATATGCAATCGCTGTAAGGTTCTTGTATTTCATTATAAATGATGTAACTGCTTGTAAAAGTTATTATATGTACCTCAGTATTCAATTGTATTGCTCGTCGGACTTTTTTTATAATTGCAAAAAGGGTCATTTATAACAAATAAATAAAAATATATAGAAATGAACAAATGATTTGAGATTTGTTTATTAAATAGTTCTAAGTGGATATGCTCAGAAATAAAAGATTTTGTAATTGTATTCTTTGTAGCAGATTTTTTACGAAATTCCAAAAACATGGTGAAACCGCCGTCGTGAGGGAGAAACCACGCAAAGAGGGCCTCCGACTCGAATGTGTTAATTCACTTCTGTCAGTTATAGATCGCCCAGCATTTCCGCGATAATTATTTGCTACTGATCCAGTTCCGTCGAACTTCTGCAAAATGCGAGTTGGTGGCCGTCGATCTGGAAAGCGTCGTGCAAACCTTCGACGCACTTCTACACACGTTACCGACTACACAACTTCCATTAAGCTTGCCACCAATCTTCTGTGCTCAATGTGAGTATGTCAGTCATGGATCAGGTTGTAATTGAAACAAAACAAACTTCAGATAGTTCACAAAATTTTGACTCACCCTGTGTAATATACAGGGTGTCGCACAAAGGGGTTTACAGAGTTTGAACTTTTATAACTCGAACCAAAGTAAATAGAATATATATAGAGATATTTTTTTTTTAATTACAAAGATGTTCTAGACATTACTGATGATGATGTAATGTGGAATTCGTTAAAAAATGTTGATAGCAATACATCGTCGACAAGGTTATGGAACAGATCGAAAAACATGCGATATGGTTTCTATTGGAATGGATTAACAAACAGTCTCAATCGCCACTCTCATAGCATGCAGCGTACGTAGTTTTGTGGTGTAGACAGTGATTCTTGAGAGTTCCCTACAGAAAGAAGTCTAATGGCGTTAAATCTGGCGGATACTCGACACTTCCTCTTCGGCCTATCCACCTCTCAACAAATGTTTCATCCAGGAATTGCAATACGCCTCTATGGTAGTGTGGTGGTGCGCACTCTTGTTGAAAAAAGACAGTCTTCATCTGGGTACAGCTGATGAACAGCTGGCACATTTTTTTTCTTGCATCATATTAAGATACTGTACATCTTTTATTGTTCTTTTAATAAAGAATGGCCGTAGAAGTCCTCTGACAGACATACTGCACCACATTGATAACCCAGGAAGATCACCAGCTCGTTCTTCCATTATATAGAGATTATCTCTTGCCCAGAATTTACAATTGTGGTGATTGATGACTCCATTCAATTTAAAAGCTGACTCATCAGACCAAACAATGAAATCAGTCAATAGTTCATTATCGCTAATCCATTCACAAAATTTTAGGCGCCTATCCTTATCGTCCTCATTGATTGCCTCAAACAACTTGAGAATGTAGGATTTTCACTTTGCTTGTTTTAAAATGCGGCAAACACTTGATTTGCTTACACATGATTTCCGCGAAGCTTGCCGTATGGACTTCTGAGGGGATCTTGTGAAAGCTAGTAATATTGCTTCCACCCCTCTTTCGTCTGCTATTGATTTCTTCCTGCCATCCATCCCTTTTCCAGATCTCACACGTTCCTTTCCTCACGAAGTTGTCACGTAATTTGGTAATTGTTACATGTGACAGTGGCGCAGTATCAAATTCTGCCCATCATCATCTGCACTACTTCTATGTTCTCACATTTCCAGAAACACTTTAAAATCCACTTTCATTGCTCAAAGAAGTTTCCCAGCCATCTTGTGAATTACTTGTCCCTACTGGTTATTGAACTGAACATAAAAGAGAAATAGGACGAATTAATGAGAAAGAAAACAAAAACAAATGAATGGGTACACATAAGTCATGAGAGCGCCAAATAATATCAAGTTATTTTTAATACCTTCAAGTCTGGTAGCTATTGCGCAAGACACTTTCAATAACTTCAGTTGAGGTAAGGTCATCATTTAGGCCACTATCCATTCTACTATCTTTCCATTTGTGTGAAAACAAAAACACAAAAGTCGTAGAATGGTTGAAATTGGAGGTCGCAAATGATTTGAGATGAAAACCAATATTCTTAAATGATGACTGTTTCTTGTTTCTGGAACTAGCCACACAAAAGAGGAAAATTTATACATAAAGTCTGATTTCTGGTGAATTAATCTAGTGAGACCAAAGTGCTCAATGTATTAATAAACAAATTGCACCATGCTTATCTAGTCAAAAGGTAAAACAGATATTATCTATACAGGACTGTTATAAAGTCTTTGCTATAAAACAAATTCTTAACTATTTTTATTAATAATGATATTGCAGTGAAATAAATGTTAAGATCTTTATTGAGACTTACATTTTGCATCATCATCTATAGATACACAGCCGCCATCATCACCACACCTCCAGCTGGGCTCCGTTGACATCCATACATTCCTAGAACCTCCGGCAAAATCCATGAATGTTATTCCGACTGGCTTTGTCAGAAATATCATTAATCTTAGCTTTCATGTCTTGCATTTTTTTTCCGCATACAACTGTCTTAACGCGGCCCCGTAACCAAAAATCACATGGTTCAATTCAGGGGACTTGTGGGACTAAGGGGTTGGACCTTTGCGCTCAATTCACCTGTCAAGTAGCTCACGGTCAAGGTAGTCCCTGACGACTTGTGCAAAATGTTGGAATGGGGGGGGGGGCTCCTTGCTGGTAATGGATGCTATCCTTGATTCCCAACCTAAGCAATTCGGGAATCAGGAAATTTGTAAGCATTTGAAGGTATGTCTCCCCTGTCAGTGTTTTCGTCGAAGAAAAACGGACCTATGAGGTGATCCATTGATATGGCACATCACACATTCACTTTTGGGCTGTATCTTTCATGCGTTTCAAATTCATCAGAGTTTTCAGGTTCGCTCAGTCAGTCCAGAATGTGACTATTTGACACCATGAGCCGGCTCAATGGTCATAACTCAGTAACGAGTGATTTCCTGACATGGTCATATGAACTTTTTTTTTTTTTACTTGTCTGCGCATAAGGAATCTACCCCTGAAATTTTGCCGTATCTTTTTGTTACATCCTGTAGATATCTAACAAATTTAACGGGCTGTATGTTTGGAACACTACAACCAAAAAATCCCTTTTTGGTGAACAGAAAACTGCCAAAATATGAAGAGTGGCTTTGGTGGGTTTCATGAGTGCTTGAATTGACGTCGTGGAATTTCATTTTTATCAGAATTGAAATGATTTGCATCCTATTACAAATACTGCGTCTGTCACTGTTAAGAAAATTGAAAGAACACTGGATACAACCTGGTACTTAACGGTTCATATTCCTCTCATACAGTACATGAATTAATGATAAAAGTATCGCAAGAGAATAAAAACTATCCACTGCATCAGATTGGCACCGAACAGCATACATTTTAATGCCATAGAAATTCGTTTGTCTCGAAACTACGCATGATAATTCACCTTCAGCCATATTTTGTTCAGCTCGATGGGATGTATCGGTTGATATATGTATTTTCTTTGGATATTATAAAGAAAAGTTAACGTTAAAGAGTCGATAATTATTTTGGGCTGTATCATTAGCCGTGTTGTATACCGCTGTATTACTAGTGTCAGAATGAAATGCTTCGTTACAGTGGGTATCAAAAAGAACTTTGCAACTTTTAAACTCATATTAGTTGATTTATCTATCTTACGGACATGTTTTTGGTGTCATTTTTAGCAAAATACTGCAAGTTTTGACTCATGTAGTACACTAATTCAGAAACAAGCCACCGCAAGATCAAGTGGCAGTTGCAGCAAAGATGGCTGCCTTTACTGGTCCCGAGCGTATTAGCTGTGTGTTTTGGTTTGAAGAATCCAAGTCTGCGACAACTGTGCAACGTAAATTTCGTACAAAGTATGGTAGAAGTAGGCTTACTATTTATCAGTGGTATAAGTGTTTTATTGAAACAGGATGTTTGGTAAGGCACAACAAACCTTCAGGTCGTTCCCTTACGTCTGAAGACGTTGTAGAGCAAGGGAGACAAAGCTTTGTGAACAGTCCTACAAAGTCAAACCTGCGTGCTTCTCGACAGCTGGGCGTCACACGCACGACGATCTGGCGTGTGTTGAATAAACGGTTGCATCTCAATCCATACAAATTACAAACGGTGCAAATATTAACAGACACTGATAGAATTTCTCGTAAGGAATTTTGTGTAAGAATCGACTTCAGATGGAATCTATATCGCATCACCAATGGAAACCATATTGAACCTCTTTCTGCATATTAAAAAAAAAAACGATGTATTTTTCTACAAAATGACACCAAAACCATGTCCATAAGCTACATAAATAAATCAATGAGAGTTTTCCAAGTTGTAAAGTTCTTTTTGATACACCCTGTACTATATATTTCAGGATCAGATCCATCTTAATAGGTGGTATGATTATTATACAGCACGTATTTTAGGTATACAGAAGAAGAAAATTAGATTTTAAAAAGTTTTCTTTTTCGAAAATTACGCATTAGAATTTACGCTCATATTTTGTTCAGCTCAGTGAGATATATCGTTTGTTTTGTGTTTAATCTTTGGACTTTTTTCTCGTTGACCGCTAGTAATATAGTAGAATATAGAGTACTTCCTGTGTGATATTTTCATGAATACGAGGGGATGGTGATAAAGATTGAGCCTTACCAAGAAACAAATGAGCTAGGAAGCTGAAACTCCCACATTATTCCACATGTTCCCCTAGTAGGCCAGTGCGTTTTCGATATCTGTTCTGCAAGTCCTTGTAAATAGAAGTCTTTTGTCTGCTGCTATAACCACTCATCTGTAGCATCAGTTGCCGCTTGAACACTGAAAATCTTTGAGGTGTGTTTTCTTTAGATTCGGGAACAAATGATAATCAGACGGAGCTAGGTCAGGCGAATACGGAGGATGAGGCAACACTTGAAAGCTTAGGGTGGCCAATGTGTCTTTTGGTTCAGATGCCGTGTGTGAGGAGACATTGTCGTGTAAAATCAGAACACCTTTGGAGATCTTAGCACGACGTTTGTCCTTGATGTATTCGCGCAACTTCCTCAAGGACCACAGTAATATTCTGCGTTATTGGTTGCATCCACTGGAAGGTAATCCACCAGCAAAACTCAGTCTTTATCCCAAAAGATTGTTGCCATTTGTTTCGGTGCAGACCTCTGCACAGGGCACTTCTTTGACGAGGGAGAACTGTGCCCCATTCCTTACTGTCCTTTAGTCTCGGGATCATAACAATAGATACACGTTCCATCACCAGTTACGAGTTTCTCAAAAAAAAAAAAAATATATATATATATATATATTAATATAAATATATATATAAATATATATATATTAAATGTTCGAAAACTGTCTGCGAAGAACTCACTCTTTCGTGCTTTTGTTCCTTCGTCAGAAATTTGGAGATCCACTTTGCTGCAACCTTCCACATACCTAGATCATTATGAATAATGGTACCAACTCTTTCACATGATGTGCCCAAATATGTAGCAATCCTTTTGGCTCATATTCGATGATCTTCCATTATCATGTTTTGGATGGCTTGCACATTTTCGGGAACAGACAGAATCAAGCCTGCCACTGGGTTTCCCATTTTTAGCATCAAAATGTTCAGTTCTGAAGTTTGACACTTTCATATGACTGCCCACGGTCCCCCAAAGTGTGTTTCATTTCATCATATATCTTCGCCGCTCCTTTTTCTTGAAGAAAGCTAAACTTCATAACGGTCCTATACTACTCTGGACTGAAGATTGTTGGAGGTGCTGCCATGTTCACTTCTGAAATGAAAAAGAAAAGAATGTTAATATCATAGAACATTGCATTCTGCAAAATAATCTACGCAGATGCTGCCCTATATACCTTGCTAATTTCAGCTTCCTGGCTCATTTTTTTTTCTTGGTAAGGCTTAATCTTTATCAGCTCTCCTTCGTATGAGATTTTCCGTTGGTTTTAAAATACCAAACAGTTGGTCTTTGTTGTTATACCAAATAGCTCCATTTTGTTATTATGCAGATAGTACACTTGCTTTGTAGAACCCCACTTCATCATTACCTGTTATGAATGAGGGTCTTAAAATAACGTCATATTTCTACAGTACAATTCAGAAATTCTAGTAATTACAGAAAATTACACTGTAAATAATCTAATTCCTTATTTCTACACATAAGGGTAGTCATTTTTTTGATCGGTTATTAGGAGAAAACATTTCAATGTTTCATGTGTAGCAGTCTGTTTAATTGCAGAAGGTTTTCCGTGGGATGCCACCTTCAAGGTAAGTGTTATTTTTTTCTTGTTAATGTTACTTAGAGTTTTATCTTCTATATTAATTTTTTATTTGTGTTCAGTTGTGTTATTCTGCAGATAGTTCTAATAATTTGTTGCTTTGAATACAGTGTTGTGTATTTACGTTGTCTTATTTTTATTATTTTTATATTGTATTTTAAAATAGGTATTTTCGAAGTGATCAAAATGGTGGATTTATGGTATTCTAATTACCTACATTACGAACTTCTGATTACTTGGTAAAGGGCCTATCGGGTTTGCCATAAGAACCAGACCATGTCACGTGACCAGGCCAAATGTCACGTTGCGTCCTAAATCGAAATGTAATCGTTCAGTTTTACGTCCCACGATATGCCCGTTAGGCTAAAGAAGACGGTGATGATGAGAAATGAATGAACTGATGGAATGAAAAAAGTGGGAGGAAACAGGAAAACCCCGAGAAACCCACACGCACGGTGTTTGTGCACTTAGCGCAAGCTGGGATCGAACCAGGGACCCCATGCTTCAGAGTCGAACACTCTACCACTGAGCTACCGTGCTAAATATGGTCTGGAGATTCCAAATCCAGATGTGAGATATTTCAAGAACGTAACCTCGCGTTTTGTGCTCTGGGTGATTCACAGAAGATGCTGCTCACAGAATAGAAAGAGAAGAAACAGAAGAAGAGAAATGCTATTAAGGATAAAGTTATTGAACTCGAGGCGAAGAAAATGAAGTTGTTGAATGATGTCAAGGAGACTGTCTGCAATTGATGATGAGATTATTGGTTTGAGGTCTTAAAACATTTAAGTGGATGTGGTCTTAACTTCAGTTTGATTTTAGTGAACTGCAAGTCTGTGATTTGAGGTTTTGAAACATTTCAGTAAAGTGTTCGTTCCAGTAATTTGTGTTTTAGTAGTGGACTGTAAGTGTGTGTACTTTTGTAACTAGTATTAAGCTTAAGGTTGGAAAGCGATAGGGATAGACCAGCCCTGGCCACGGCGAGCAGATAGTGGAAACTCTCCTCGTGAGCGCTCACGAGCATTCTACGTGCAAATACCATTGTTCGTGCTTCGTGAATCTTCGGGTTTCGTCCTTCGAGGAGCGGAAGTGTTGTTAACCTTGGCAGTAATCACTAGCCCACCAAATAAAAAAAAAAGTATGTATGGTAACTGATTGCCATTTAGTGTAAAGTATTTTTTACAATGTGGTAACCGTTAACTATAGACAACACAAACTTGTAACAGCAATCAAATGATAAACTATGTACGTTCCTTTTCTTCTTTTTTCTTTCCTTTTGTTAAAGAAGGATGTGGTGGAATCAAACCAACGCTTACATTTATAAAAATTTGCTAGTTTGCCCAATGGAAAACCGGTTTTCAAGTTATATATATAATCAAGTTCTTAATCCGAGTGTGGGTTTGTTATATTATGTTTTCGCTTTTTGGGAAAAGAGAGAATCTGTTGATACAAAAAAAAAAAAATACTGTAGCACTTGTTTGTAATTATCTAAGTATTATCTCCAGAAAATTAGCTTATGAATGTGTGTGTGTACGAATAGGCTTAGCAAGGGGTTGGTTGTGGAGATTAGAAGCCACTATTACACCATCAATAGGAAGAATAATATTTCTTACTCCACTTTTAAAGTTACTTTGATCGCAAAGAATCAAACAAAATATTAAGAGAGCCAAAGAGATTTTCCATTTTTAAGAGTGACCATTAGTGACTACCATTAGTGTTTTTTTTAACAAGGAGTGTCTTTTTAATAATGAAAAACATATTGTGCCTGGCTGGTTGCTTGCCGGTGGCTTGTTAAAAGTGAAAAAGAATGTTAAATCATATCAACGACTGAAGCTACACGCTTGTCTTTCTTCGATAGATACTGATTGATTTTGAAAGTCACAATGTTGTAGGGCTACTGTAACAGCGTAAAATCGGAAGGAAACGTTCCAACTGAATGATACGAACAATTATTCCCAATATCTTGAACATGAAACGTGGGTTGCACGGATAACGCTTAAAGTGGGCTGGACTGCACTGGAATTTCCTTCCGGCAAATTAGTGTTTGGTCGGAACTCAGTTCTTCTGTGTAATTGTCTCTTAACAGCATTTGAACATTTCTTTTAGATAATAATAACTAACTAACTAACTAACTATATGCCCTATGGAACCCAAAGGTTCAATGCCGCGTTTACAAAATATTTCCACTAACTTCTGTCCTTAGCCAACTGGATCCAGTTTCTACTCTGTACTCTTATTTCTGCAAGATCCATCTTAATATTGTCTTTCCATCTACGCCTAGGTCTTCCTAGTGGTCTTCTTCCAATTGGGTTTTCAGTTAAAATTATGAAAGCGTTTCTAATTTCTTCCATTCTGGCTACATGGCCTGCCCACCTGAGCCTTCTACACCTAATGACCATAACAATGTTAGGTGAGCGGTATAAACTATGCAATTCCTCATTATGAATTTCCTCCAATCCCCATTTTCATCCCTCTTTGGTCCGAATACTACTACTACTACTAATAATAATAATAATAATAATAACAATAATAATAATAATATTTGGTCTAGGAATTAATTCGTGCGGTTGGTACACACACATTGAAGCTGTAGTACAAACACAAAATACATAAATACCTTAAGAAAAATATTGTCCATCGCTAGCCACCACTTTCGCCCATCTGTCAGGCAATGTACGGATTCCGTGGCGAAAGAAGTCCTCATCCTTGGAAGCGATCCAGTCAGAGACCCGTGTTTCGATATCTTCTGAAGAAGTAAACCGCTGTCCAATCAAATCGTTGTTCATGCAATCGAACAAGTAGTAGTCCGAAGGAGCAACGTCTGGTGAATACGGCGGGTGGGGTAAAACTTCCCATCCGACATTTTCTAAATAGGTTTTGACCGGTTTTGCGACATGTGGGCGAGCGTTATCATGTTGAACAATAAGTTTATCATGTCTGTTCTCCCATTCTGGTCGTGTTCTGGCCAGAGCTTGCTTCAAACGCATTAATTGTCGTCGATAACGTTCTCCATTCATAGTTTCACCCGGTTGCAGCAGCTCATAGTACACCACACCTTTCATATCCCACCATATGCACAGCATAACCTTTGCACAGTGAATATCTCGTTTTGGTTGTGATGGACCTGGTTCACCTGGTTTCACCCAGGCCTTTTTTCGTTTAGGGTTCTCGTAATGGATCCACTTCTCATCACCCGTAATAATTCGATGCAGAAACCCCTTTCTGCTCTGTCGTTGAAGCAGCAATTCGCAAATGGTTTTTCGTCTTTTAACGTCTCTGTTTTTCAATTCATGTGGAACCCAATGTGACATCTTTTGAATCATTCCCATGGCTTTCAAGCGTTTGGAGACTGTTGTTTGATCAACGCCTAATGCTGCTGCAAGTTGTTCCTGCGTTTGACACGAATCCTGCTCGAGCAATGCTGTCAATTCTTCGTCTTGAATTTTTTTTGGCTGTCCAGCTCGCTCTTGGTCTGCCAAGCCGAAATCACCACTTCTAAACCGTGCAAACCACTTCTGACACGTTCGCTCAGCTAGAGCATGGTCACCATACACTTCCACCAAAATACGATTATTTTCAGTCGCACTTTTCTGCATGTTAAAGTAATGCAGCAGAACACCCCGCAAAAAACACTTTATCAGGCACAAATTGCGCCATGTTCACTTAACTACAAACTGGTGGTGTTGACGCTTTAATCCACTGCCCTATACTACGAACGATACGCGATGACAGGGGTTTGCAACACATGTGTGGATACACGGAACTGTGGACGCTCCGTTCGTTGCGCCATCTCTTGTCCATCCGCATGAATTAATTCCTAGACCAAATAATACTCATTATCATTATTATTATTATTATTATTATTATTATTATTATTATTATTATTATTATTATTATTATTATTATTATTATTTTCAATCTTCCGTCGTTCTGCTATCAATCTAGGAACGAAAGGCGTTTACAACTGAGCAAACGTGAAGCGAGTGACAACTTACAGATCGAGTGATAATGTAATACAACGTCACGAATTGTGTAAGCAAGCTAAAAAGGTCTGAAACAATTCGTTTCCGATTTTTGCAGTTACGTCTGTAAGCTGACATGTTTAATATTAGTTTCTTTCTTTCTTGTTCATTTGTTAGTTACTTCAACGCTAACTGTAACCTCTATCATGCGTCTTCCTCGACCAAAAAACGTACCAATTTTATTTCCTGCAGTGTTTTCGCGTCACTGCTTTCGAAATGGGGAGGGGGAGGGGGAGAGCACACTTGCACATTTCACGCTTGCGTCTGCTCAATGCTTCAACATCGTGCGAATTTCTGACCAGGCTTGGCCGTAGGTTTTTTGCCATCATGTGTGGTTGGCAACACTTATCGGATGCAGTGGAAGGGGCGAAGCTACCACCATCTGTGTTCACCTGCTCTTTTCTCCGCTCGTGCTCGCTCGCGCTTCGGCTCCGGGAGCCAATTCATGGACAGGCCTGGGATAGACATTCCTCTTCTCGTTCTGTGCAGCAGTTGGTTACAGTGGAGTGGAAACACACAGGAGAATTGAAAATTAGGCAAGTAAGTGATTAAAATTAGACTATTTATCTTCGTTAGTGTTTTTTGTGATTTTTTTTTAAAAATAATGATCCTCTAGTCCACATTGCATTTCACTTGTAGCTTCCGTTTAAGCTTTGAAAAACAATGATATACCAATTTTAGATTTCTCTAGAAATTTTCTGGAAAACCGGGAAAATTTCTGGAAAACTCAGGGAAAAGTCAGGGAATTTTGAAATTCCAAATGAGTGGCCACCCTGATGCATATACTTTATCATTATTATTGATTATATTCAAACAACTTGACATTTCACAATTTTGTATCCATGTTTATCTTACGTGATATACATCGTTTTTAAGCTCTTCATTATGTCTTTGTAATGAGCTTTCAATTAGCCATCTCATTATTATAATTTTTGAGATACGTGGACAACTTCATTTTTTTTCGTTGATTTTTCATTGACTTTAATTTTCACGTTTCGTGATTTTTAACTATGTTCCATCCATTTTAAGACAATTTGCTTTTAGAATATAGCATCTACATAGTCTTTTTCTACATTTAAGCTGGATTTCAGCCATCTCCCCTTAAGTCTGTTCAAAACATTGCAACCGAATGGATCCTTTCTATTCATGGTATCGAGTTTAGGGAAAGATACGGCAACATGTATGAAAATCGGATTAACCTAAGCAAATGTTGCAAGATATTAAAAGCTAATATAAATAAAATAAGGAGTTTGTGCGTTGTCTCTGTCTGTGTGCGGCCTAAAGACCAGACGGGTGGACCGAGAGTTACCAAATTTTGGTCAGGGGTACCTTGGCCCAGGCCCCAGATCAAGACGAAGCCTTATTTTCACATTTCGAACCAGGGGGTGCTTACCGGAACCGGCTTGGGAACCAGACAAATTGACCGAGAGTCACCAAATTTTAGTCACGAATACCTTGGTCCAGGCTCCAGATCAGAGTTAAACGTTTTTGTCAAACTTCGAACCAAGGGGGTGTTTACAGGGACATGTAAAAGTAGTAGAAAATGGCCGATATTAGTGTCGAATTCATAGTTTTCACGGTTGCTGAGATCAATGGTGACACTTCTATTAGCGATGACTTGGAAATTCAGCTGTAGTTGTATGCGGGCGAGGGTCGGCGAGGGAAATACCAAGCCATGAAAAGAAGACCAAAATGGCCGATATTTTTATCAAATCCATAGTTTTCGCAGTTGCTGAAGTCATTGGTGAAACTCCGATCGCATTAACTTTCAAATTCACGCTATCCGGGTCCGGAAGGGGGGGGGAGTGAGATACCGAGACATGTAAAAGTAATCCAAAATGACCGATATTATTTCATAGTTTTCAAATCCATATTTCAAATCCATAGTTTTCGCGGTCGCTGAAATTAATGGTGACACTTCCATTAGTAATGACTTGCAAATTTAGTTACAATTGTATGCGGGCCGGAAATCAGCAGGGAGTGGGATACTGCGACATGGAAAAAATATCCCAAAATGACCGATATTAGTATCAAATCCAAAGTTTTTGCGGTCACTGAGATCAATGGTGATACTCCCACAGGCGTTGACTTCCAAATACTGCTCCCGTGCGAAGCATGGATATATTCAACTAGTAATATATACATGGTGACCGCGTGAATATGTTACAAAATTTAAGGTATGATTCCTGACACGGAAACAAGAAAAAAGTTCAAATAAACTTTTGTCCAGCGTACATAATTTCGGAGCTACAAGGTGCCGAAAGCGTGGGAAAATGACATTCAAAGCTCTATAGCTCGACTATGGTGAATGATAGAGCTAATGCGGCATGGTCACGTCAAAGACACCGAAGCTGCTGTATTCAAAAATGCTTAGGTCGAGATCGTGCAATTCGTGCACAAGGGATTCCCCAAAGGAGCGTAGGGATTCCCGGATAATCTGTCAAGAAAGATGGGTCGAGGAGGATACGGATGAATAGCTGTCCCAACTGCTAGCAATAATGCGTCTGTACTAAGTCGATATCTCGCACAAACACAAAATGGCGAACAGTTTTATACGTGCCATGTGTGGTTGCATAACGCGCACTAAATAATAGTGGGAAAATAAAAAGGAAAATGTGAATAAATAAGGTACAAATGGTAAATACATGATAGTACACTGTCCTTTTCATTGTACGTATAGACGCGTTTAATAAAGGGAATAATCATGAAAAGTACTAAAATGTTATACAAACATCACACTAACATTGTTTTCTTCCATGTAGTTTTGTCATTGAAAGCAAGTAAAACTAAGGGGAAAACCGGGGGATATGGGTGCTTTCTTCCAGGCAGAAATCTTATTTTATTTGATGATACGAGCCGAGGATACTTTTTACGAGAGGGGGATTGTTCCGCCATCCCATGTTAATGTGACCACTGCCAGAGAACAACAGTAAAATATCCGTTTCTTATCATTAGCCGTAATGTGCGTTACCCGAACATTGAAAAAGAACAAGGAAAATCAATTTATCAGGACGTTTGTTTTAGTCGCTGCTTCCGATGTTTTGCAGGACTGATTCCGAGATTTTGTCTAGAATGCTTAACATGTCGTCATATTGTTATCGTTTAGAAGATATTTTGTTTTCACAGACGGTGTTATCACCTGAAGTACGCCACAGTTTTCAGGTTCGATCACAAGCATTTGTTCTTCCTTCTGTCGTAGAAAACAATCGAAGGTAAGGAAAGTATAAGACAACCCTAATAGAAGGCGTTGTGGAAGGTGGAAGGTCATTCTTCATGTGGTTTGTTCGTAGCGTACGAGTTCCTTAGTGCAGTTTGTGCTTTGCTTGTTCGAATGTAAGAGCAAATGGAGTATTCGATAGCAGAACTTGCGGACATATTTGTATACGATCAAGCAAATGGCAACAGTCGAGAAGCTGATAGGTTATGTCGTCTGAAGTATTCACAAAGAAGACATCCAGGCCATACTATGTTTTCCAGACTTTTTCAACGCTTGCGAGACAGGGGAATTTACAACTTCAATACTACGACCAAGGAAGACGAAGAACCACAAGGACTCCGGACTTTGAAGAACAAGTGCTTGATCGTTTCGCCCAAGACCCAACAGTAAGTACCCGGAAAGTAGCACGTGAAAGGGGAGTAGCACAAGATACTGTTTGGAAAGTAGTACACGAGCAACAGTTACACCCCTATCATCCGCAGAGGGTTCAGGCCTTACGTCCAACTGACTTTCAACCTCGCGTTCAGTTTTGTGAGTGGTTTCTCCAACGCTCTGTAATTGATCCGCAGTTTGCTTCCTACGTGCTTTTCACCGACGAAGCTTGTTTTACGAAAGACGGGATATTTAATAGTCACAATAGTCATGTATGGGCAGACGAAAATCCTTATGCAATTGTGGAAAGGGGTCACCAAGACCGATTCGCCATAAATATGTGGGCGGGTATTATCAGTGATCAGATAATAGGTCCATATTTACTACCACCAAGATTAACTGCACCAGTGTATACGAGATTCCTACGAGACATACTTCCAGAGTTATTAGAGGATGTCCTTCTCGGTGTTCGTCAACGGATGTGGTTTCAACATGATGGCGCCCCAGCCCACTTTTAAGCTAGTACTCGAGAGTATTTGAATCAAACGTTTCGTGACAGGTGGATTGGAAGAGGCGGTCCTTGTAATTGGCCTGCACGTTCCCCAGATTTGCCTCCACTTGATTTTTTCTTGTGGGGTCATGTCAAAACACTTGTCTATGAAACGCCTATAGACAACGCAGAAGAACTATTAGCACGAATACTCGCTGCCTGTGATACTATAAGAACAGCTCCTGGGTTGTTACAGCGGATGCGTCAGAACTTACTGCGACGCTGTAACGCCTGTGTTGAAGTAGAGGGACGCCATGTCCATCACCTATTGTAGGATAATTGGGAGATTTGTCTTGTTTACAGGTAATTGATGATGTTCTTGGCTGCATTCAATCCTGCTGTAAAATGTTGATTGAAGACATTATTCCCATTCTTGTGACTTTTGTTTTTAGGAAACAACCTCTTTTGCATTATGGTTGTTTCGCTCAGTTTTGTTTATTTGTTTTCAATGACAAAAATACATGGAAGAAAGACATTAATAGTGTGATCCTTTTACAACATTTTAGTAAGTTTCATGACTATTACCTTTTATTAAAAGCGTCTGTTCAATAATAGGACAGCGTAATATCACGTATTTACCATGGTACCAATTTATTCACATTTTTCTTTCATGTTTCCCACTCTTATTTAGTGCGCGTTATGCAACCACACATGGCACGTATAAAACTGTTCGCCATGTTGTGTTTGTGCGAGATATCGACTTAGTACAGACGCATTATTGCTAGCAGTTGGGACAGCTATTCATCCGTATCCTTTTCGACCCATCTTTCTTGACAGATTATCCGGGAATCCCTACGCTCCTTTGGGGAATCCCTTGTGCACGAATTGCACGATCTCGACCTAAGCATTTTTGAATACAGCAGCTTCGGTGTCTTTGACGTGACCATGCCGCATTAGCTCTATCATTCACCATAGTCGAGCTATAGAGCTTTGAATGCCATTTTTCCACGCTTTGGCACCTTGTAGCTCCGAAATTATGTACGCTGGACAAAAGTTTATTTGAACTTTTTTTCTTGTTTCCGTGTCAGGAATCATACCTTAAATTTTGTAACATAGTCACGTGGTCACTAGAAATATTTGTATCACTGCTAGCAGTTTCTGTGTTACTGTTAGAAGGCGACACGATCTGGCATTTAATATCATATTTCTTTTTTAACATATCCAATATATAAAGATGGCATTAGACTACACGTTCTAGCAAACTCGCATTTTTTTTACTGTCAACACTGTTTAGCGCCATAGAAGTTCGTTTTTGACAGTTTTCTTGGAAACCACGCGTCCGAATTTACCCTTAACCCTTTTCAACCCGGCGTATATGAGGAAAATATTGAAGCTACTCTTTCAGCATTATTCATTCGAGTATTAAATTTCTTACGTCGTTCTCCGTAGAATGAAATAATTTCCAAATTCTGCTGTGCGTGTGGGTGCAGGACTCACACCCAACCACAAAAGTATCTCCCCCTACGTGCTCTAATTCCATTACTTGGGGTCCAGATCATTTGCAATTGTGAGAACGCCTAGACAGATGCAACCCAACTTACAGGTAATGCTGCTCGGCACTGACAGCAGTTGGTAGCACTGAGTCAAGTCTGTATGGAAGTAAAATTGTGAGTAGGTGACGCACGAAACATTTCTCCATACTGAGATCAATCTCTCTGGTTCAGAGCGTGTTGTCCAATGAACATCATATGTTAATCTCAATATTGCTGTGTATGTAATGTATTGTTTCATTATGCAACGTACATTCAAAGTAATAAAAACACTGATCACACATGAATCAGAAAATGCTTGAAAGTAGACGAAAATATCAAATCTAGAACAACTGCTGGAAATAACTTCGTAAATGATTCCCTCCATTGAGAGACCTTCTCCAATTCTCCTTATTCCATCATCTTTTTCTTTCTAGGGAAGAGATCTTCCTTGTCACACTGGGTGTGCATTGAAATTGAAATTGAAACACTTGAAAAAGTTTCAGCCTGGCCGGGATTCGAACCCGCGTCTACCGAATAGAAGTTCAGTGCGCCAACCACTCACCTACCGCGCCACTTAACCTTCCACCCATACTAATACCTAGTTAAAATCGTTTCATGGAAAAATATAAACAAGATACTCAAATATAACAAATATAAATAAAAATATAAACAATAAAATATAAGCAACTTGTGTGAATGTCTTAATGACTTACTCGAGATTTTTCCTTGTTTAACTCAAAAACAAGTTATATAGACGTTCCTCAATGAGGAAAACATCACGAAACGTTTTCCAAGTTAAGGCTACGTCATTAGAAGAGCCATAACATGTGGGGAGCAACTACCCCGAGAGAAGCACCGCGCCGTTCGAGGGGGCCCATTTTCAGACAAAATATTCTTACTCCATATACGATGCGAACATGAAATTAGAAATAAAGCATCAAATAGGGTCGCTACATTATATAAACAAAACAGCACACGAAAGGTAAATAGGACATAAATTGGGTTGTGGACTCATTTCAGTAAAAATGTCTACTATTAGGTGATCTAGAAAAAATATTTATTCGTATGGCTTTGAGATTTATCAATATTTTCTCCTTAATAACTTTGTCATGTATGGAATGGGCCCAGGGAGTAACTAACGGAACCGCAGACCTTGCCGTGCGATAGAACCATAAAGATTAAGATAAAGTTGGAAAGTGGGAGCTGAAGAATTAGAAAAACAACTTACTCTAGCAGGCCGAAATAAGCTTATTAATGCTTGCCCCCCCCCCCAGAAAAATCTAAGTTACGGCGCTGGTCATCGGTTGCAGGGATGGTCCCGATTTACGTTACATTTCGTCTTTACCATAACTTCTAATTTCCAAAGAAGAAAAGTCGACAGAAATTATTTTCACATCCTTTGAATTGTGTCAACACGTGTGGAAATATGCAGTTCTGTGTCTATGTTCCATAACTACTAGCTTATTTTCTTATATTCATTTGAGGAATTTGTGGCAAATTGAGGCGGTGGCACTCGCCAAGTGATCTCGAGCGTTCGGCTTCTGATCATGAGGCGCAATCCACTAGGCGTTCGAATTCCTCTGAAGAGCAAGGTCGGAATTTTTACTGTCCTCAGTATTTCTGTGTTCGTGTCGTTGTAGTGTTTGGGATACGTCGAAAGGACATGAGCAACCGATGGTGAAGAATACTCCGGTTGGGGCGATTTGTTTGAAAGTAATTGTGAAAGCAATGAACTCCCATTGCAGCTACGTGGGTTCAAATCCCGTCGTGGCAACTATTATTTTTTCTGAATGGGAAAATAATGTTTATGTAATTGGTATTGTAATTATGTTATTCCATTATTATTATTATTATTGCCACAAAGGGAAAGGAAAAGTAACATAGTCGAAGGTATTCATAGGAACAGAAAAGATATAGAGTATGTCAGATGTTTCTTAGGTTTACACAAGAACGCAATAATATTATTACGTTTATGGATTTACAGATAGAATTATCATTTTATGACAACAAGAAAGGAATATAAATATTCGCTAGCTGATAACAGTAATGAATTTTGTTTCGCCCTCCTTCTATATGGATAGGTGAGGTGACATCTTAAATAGGATCATTCCCGTGACTAGCGTTGTAAGTTCGATCACTATTTGCAATTTGTGCACAGCTAGGAACAATCCTTTGGAACTCATTTTTAGCCCATACTACAGCAGTAAATACGTGTTTATGTATTAATCAATTCTTGTCCAAACACGTTACTTCCCAGACAATTACGAATGAAGTTGATACGGATGACGTCATTTTGTGTTGTTTGCATTTTACCTGTAAATGAAGTCGTCTCAACTCTTAGACCCAGAGAAACTGAATATTTTTCGTGTTAGTTTACATCAGAAGTATCAATATTGCAAATTATAAAAATTTGCTGATTTGCCACAGCCGGTATCGAACTTGCGTTCCCAACATTATGAAACTAACGCTTAAGCCACTACTCTAAGACATCACTGTTATGGGAGAATGAAAAAATCGAGCTGCAGTGAATTCAGTAATTACACACTTTTACGATTCCAGTGTAATAATGCTGAAACTTTCTGATTTCAGTCCTGATAAAATAGTAAAGTACTATGCAGAAAGAATAGTCCAGCGATGTCAACTTTAAATTGACAACTGATATGTACGGAGGCGCTGCCGTATGCTCTCGCCTCGAGCCCTGATTTTTCACGGCACGGCATTGGACAGATACTCATATTGATTAGGATCTGGTGTTTCAAGGCACTGGGTTATTTTTTAAGTTAACTAATTTAACGAACCTTCTCAGTACCATGCTTCCTATTTTTACGCGTTTTAGTCACTTTTGCAGTTTTTTCACTAACTCTTTAAGAACAGGGACGAAAACATCCAAACATTGATCACAGTAAAAATCGCAAATACAATTCGCGCGTTCTTCCCTTGCCTGAAGTAAAACAATAAAATATGGTGAAAATGCCATTTTTGGTCTTTCATCTTCTATGTAGTGTCAAATCCAGAGTTGGAGTTGGTCAAATCAATCGAGTTCTCTGAGAGGGTTGTGAGTCAGCAGCATGTGACCCACTGCGACCCATCATCCAGCGTGATCCCCGATCCACTGTGCTCATTACATTGTAGACAGCATCTTTTAAACAGTATATTTTTTCACCCTCTACCCTAGCCATAGAAACTAAAAGCATGTATCTGGTTGCAGCTTGCGATTGTCCAAACCTTCTGTTACATGTATTACGTATTATAGTAATAATAACATTAAATTGTCACTTTGTTGGAATTGAAGAAGAAGAAAATTGAAGAAGTTGAGGTTATATTTACATCATAGCAGTCAAGGTAGAACAAACCGAACGCTGCGGGGCTTCTAACTCGCTCCTCCTCCTCCTACTACTACTACTACTTATACTGTGGATCCTCATAGCAAAACTGCACACGTAACGTAATCATTTTTTAGTATTATTTTCACCTTATTTTTTTGAAAAATAGTTTTGAAAATTTTAAAAATAAAATATAAACATAAAAAAGTTTCTATGGCCCGGCTTTGAACCCACACCAGAAGCAATTATAATTACTAGCCCATTGCGCTAGTACTTTCGGCCACGTAGATCGCCTGTAACAGACACTTAATTTTTGCTATATTTCTGCTGTGTGGCGAGAAACAGATAATTCCAGCTTATGAGAACCGCGTATTTAGCTCCTGTGAGTAGGGCCGAGCGTGATTTAAAAATATGCTTCTGAACACCGGTGAATTTGCCTACGTTTTACCTTGAAGGCCTCCATTTCCCTTTTTCATTTTTCCCGTTTACTTTCTGAGTTGACTATCTCTAAGTGAAAAAAGAACTTGAGGTATTTTTGGATATTGTTATTTGTAATTGTAATAATTGCAATAGGACATATAGTACTACTTGGCTTTCGAGACACAGCCTTTTAGTTTCAGGGGAGATAACTATTGGAAACAATATATTTTTGAATCACTGTAATATATAAACTCTTAATTAAAAAAATAAATGTAACAGTGTGCGTTTAATCATCTCGGCTAAATTGCAGTCAAATAAAATGGCTTTAGGTTTATAGTTAGGCCTTAATCCAAACTGTGATGTTATCATATTGCGTTCATTATAATAATATCCTAAGGGATAGTGTGCATCCGAATATTTGCGAAAAATAATTTAGTATTTCACAAGCCGTTAAACTTACGGAGCTGAAATGGGGAGGGGCAAACATTCTACATATGGTAAATAGATACTGGATTAGTTTGCAAAAACTATTGAAAACGATCGATATTAATTGAGAAACACGTTGAGAAAGAAGAAATACAACCGGGATGGATTCCCGGCGGAGCTCATAGTGTTTGGATTCACGCTAATCTGTACTTTATACCGTAAGCGTCGGTGGATCACCGATTGGGAACTAGCGACATCTCGCCAAAAATTGGTGGCCTCGCAGCGACGATCCGCGGTGGCCCCTCTTCCGTTTTAAAAATTATACCACCAGCGGCCCACCAGTGGCAGAGACGCGAAAAAACGCCAATGAACCACAAAATTACTCCCCCAAAATAAATTAAATCGCCTATATGTGTAATTTGTTCACATTAAGGAGAGTCTGAAAAACACTTAAAAAGTTTAAAGAAAGTGTCCGGTGGGGCAGGAGCCACCAACCTTTGGATTGCTAGGCGCGTGCTCTTCCGAATTGGCCACGGAGGCGATCAAGGAAAAGTCGCTTGTTGAGGCATAAATCCTTGGGGTATTTTTAATTTGGCTAATCAGAGTGCTCCTGTAACCATGTATATTCGACGATAACCGATGGATATCAGATGAAGTCCGTTCGCCATGTAATTTTATTCAAAATGATGCGCGTCTATTTACTTTATTTCACGGTTCTTCCATATTCACTTTCAGATGATCTACAGTTGTCATCAAAATTCATACAATTATACACACTCATCTCAAGAGTTTTCACTTCGTGATGTAGAGTCAGGGGTTACTCTTGACCCCCGTAGCGCACTTTAAGAACAATTCGTCAGGAAAAAATAATATATAATAACCGCATGCACATGACTGGCTATAGTTCGTGTTGGTCCCTTCGCGATTTTTCGCGACAAATCGAAGAAGCGCGGACCAAAATGAAGTCCTCGCTGCTATGCGTTAGTAACTCCTATACCCCGACTCTAGATATATCTTTCGACTCGAGGAAACTCTGCCGCCAGTGGCAAACTGGCGGCAGTCCGACGGGTCGATATAGCGACGATCGACATTTATCGGCAATTGGGTAACTAGGTGTTTTGGGTACGTTTACGGCATAGGGTATCTATGCGAAATTCAAAATTGACATTTTAATTTGAATTTTTCAATTGTTACTTTTTATTTTACAGGTCTTTCAATATAATACTTGTGTTCAATATAATACATGTGTTTGTTCCACATCTCTAGTGCACATATTAACAATTTTATGACAATTTTTAATAATCACTGTAACTGAAAAATACCCTTTTTGACATCTTTGAACACCCCCAAGAGAGGTAATATTTGAACATCTTTGAACATCTTTGAACATCTTTGACACCCTGTCTTTGAACATCTTTGACATCTTTGGACACTTTCAAGAGAGGTAATATTTGGGATTTTTCATCTCTCACTGTTATAAAGATGTGCACCTTTTTATTTCTACAAAAAAAATTAAGATGGTGAAATCTGATTACTTGTTGATTTGGCATGGAATGCCCCTTTAATCACTTTTACAGTGTTTCCAGTAACTTTTATGAACAAGGACATAAACACAGAAACATTGAGGACAGTAAAGACGACATACACTATTCGCGTGTTATTCCCTTGCCTGAAGTAAAACAACAAAATATGGAGAACATGCAATTGTTGGTCTTCCATCTTCTATGTGTTGTAAAATCTGTAAAACCACACCAAACAAAGAGCAATATTAATACACAAAATGCTCAACATCTTAGCTATTCTTGACATAACTATTGCATGATCTGAATAACTCCAGTATATCCACAAATCATCATTTGCCACATTTTACACAAATATGTCATGACTTTTCCGACAACCTGACACCTTAAATGTTGTTAATACGCAAAGTTCATTGATGTCTTTACTTATTGACTTACACTCTTATGATCATCAAAACCTTTAGTTGACTGCTGACCTCCGTAGTCATGAAGTCTAGGAGGCAAGGACATCGTTCGCGGATAGGCTCACAGCTCATTCCCTACCGAGGCAAGCCAGTAGATCACCTACTGAAGCCGGCTCGAGCCGTACCAAACCGAGCTGATGGCTCACTTGAGCCGAGTCGGTTAACATCACTAGGCGGGTTGGGCTGCTTCGGCCTTGAATTCGCTTCGAGATTCGAGTCGAGTCGAGTTTTAGCTCGACTCGTGCCCATGCCTAAAGAATTGTAATATAATTCGGGACCATCGCTGAAAACTATGACGTAGCCTTAACTTGAAGAATGTTTCATGATATGTTCCTCATTGAGGAACGTCTATATAAGTTTTTTTTTTTTTTTGGGTTTAAAGAAAGGAATCTCGAGTAAATTATTGGGACACTCACATAAGCAACGTTTCCTTATAGAGGGGTAAATCGTTGAGATCTTTTAATTTGACCAACAGTGTTCCTTTGGCCGTGTATATTCGACGATAACCGTTTGAGATAAGATAAAATGCGTTCGCAGTATAATTTCGTAATAAAATTACGCGCATTTATTTACTTTGTTCCATAATTGTCCCATATTCCCTTTCTAATATTCGGTGACAGTTGCCATCGAAATTCATACAATTATACGCATAATAATTATAATATCAATTACGTAAACAATACCTTCCAATAAAGAAAAATAAATGTCACGCCGTGAGTCGAACCCGGGTTACTGAAATGGCAGTTCTCTGCATTCACACTTTGCCATCAATTCCTCATACAAAAATAAGAAAATAAACTAGTAGTTATGTTAGATAAACATAGCACACCCTATTTCTACACGTGTTGATGGAACTCAAAGAATGCGAAAATGTCTGCCGGTTTTCTTCTTTAGAAGTTACGGTGAGAAAGAATTGCAGTAATGTAAATCGGGACCAGTTAAAAACGATGAGGTAGCCTCATCTTGAAGAATGTTTCGTAGTATTTTTCTCATTGACGAAGGCCTATATGACTTGTTTTTTGAGTTAAAAAAGGAAGCCTCGAGTAAGTCATTGTTACACTCATAAGGAACGTCTCCTTATACTAGTATTAGTACGAGTATTTTGTGTGTAGTCTCAGATACAATGTTTTTAACTAGCTAATAGTTTAGATGGAAGATGGAGTGACGCGGTAGGTAAGTGTTTAGCGCATTGAACTTTCTATTCGACGGACCCGGGTTCAAATCCCGGTCAGGTTCTAACTTTTTCAAATGTTTCAACTTCAATACATACTCAGTGTGACAAGCAATATCTTCTCTCCTCCAAAAAGATGATGATGTTGGAATGAGGAGAATTGAAGAAGGTCTCTCAATGAAGGCAATCATTTACTAACTTATTTCCAGCAGTTGTTCTAGATTTGATATTTTCAGCTACTTTCAAGCATTTTCTGATTCATGCGTGGTCAGTATTTATATTTCTCTAAACATTCAGGATATAAGGAAATAATACATTACATACACAGTAATATTAAGATAAATATATGGTGTTCTTTGGAAAACACGATCCCAACTATAGAGATTCATCTTAGAAATGAAATGAAATCTTTGAGTTTTACGTCCCACGCTTATGCCGGTTAGGGTATAGGAGACGGTGATGATGAGTAATGAATGAAATGATGAAAGAAGAAAGTGGGAGGAAACGGAAGAACCCCGATGAGACCCACGCACACGGTGTTTGTCCGCCACAAAGTTCACTTGGCCGGGCTGGGATCGAACCCGGGAGCCCAAGCACCAGAGGTGAACGATCTACCACTGAGCCACCGCGGTCCCCAGATTTATCTTAGAAAGAAGAACTGTTTCGTTAGTCACCTAGTTTACAATTTTACCTGGATCAGGGCTACCAACTGCTGTCAGTGCCGAGGAAAATTACGTGTAAGTTGGGTTGCATCTGCCTAGTCGTTCTCAAAACTGCAAATGACCTGGACACCAAGCAATGGAATTAGAGCACTTAGGGGGGAGATTGTTTTGTGGTTGGGTGTACCAGACAAGGGAAATCTGGAGTAAAATAGGGAAGTTTCATTCCAGAATATCCCTTTTTGAAAAGGGCATCTCCAGTAACTCCCTATTTTCTTGACCGATGAGTACCAGGGTCAATATGAGAATGTAGAGAACCGGTAAGCTCTGTAAGTTACGAATGCGTTGGTTTCGATGTCGCGAAGTGAGGCATGTTTGAACAGGAGTCGGAAAACAGATCGAGGGACCCGACAGTTTTCGAGTCCCTTCTCAGTCACCATGTGTCACTGGAGAGACTTCTGGTGGAGATATTTGGGTCTATGCTCGTCTTCTGACTTTGCTGCATAATTTTATGCCGCAAATTGCCAGCAGGAGCCTCACAAGAAGTGACGACAACCGGCCCAAAAGCTCGGAATCTTTACTTGTAGGGGCGCGTATCTCCTGTGACCGATGGGTCCCTCGAGCAATGTGGATATGGAGCTAAAGTGCAGGCAGCTAGTTCCCGAATATGCAAGCCACGATGTCGCATTTTAAGTTGTTCCAGTGCCAGGGTCCAAAAAAGTCAGACACTGCTGATTGCTCTCGACTATTTTGACCCATGCGTCAGTTGAGCTTGGTTTGTGTGTGTGTGTGTGTCATGGAACAAATTGAACTGTACATCTCCCATAACCAGGAATGTAATGGAGGGTATTCGCAGGTATATGGCGTATAGCTACCTCTAATTTTTGGAAACTATCGTATAGCCACCAAATATTAAGGAAGTACGCGAGTATACGCTACATTCGATTCATAGTATATTCACTTCATTGGAACAAAAAATAACCGCTTTTCATGTACTGTATTTCAAAATATAAAATCTCACCAAGCAGGCTGTTGCCACGAATGATGTTTATTTTTTTTAATGCTTGCGTTTTCAGGGTGTGAGAATAGTTTTCCGAGAATTCTTTCTATAATGGAGAATAGCACTCTAAACCTTCAGTGGTCTTTCCTCAAGATGTCAGATGCGCTGTCCCTAAAATTCAGTGTAGAACTCTTTTCTTTCTAAAGATCAGTGGGAGATAGAGTTGAGGGTGAGGAGTAGAGCCTATATTCATATGGTGACATTAAAATTTTTCTGTTTTGACATAGGAATAACCACAGTTTTCACGTAGTCTTTAACACAAATTCAAAGTCTGTCAACTGGATACAATTTGAGTGAGGAAATATAGGATGGAACCAGCTCTTTTCTAATCGCGGAAGGAGATTCCAAAAGACGTGGTCTTTACTTTAGTTCAAGCATTAAGAGGAGGTTACATGGATATATTTGCGATAAAAAAATCATTGACCCCCACAAAAATAACACATGCGACGTATCGTCGGTCTAATTTGAAGCATTCACGTCGTTCCCAATGTCAGAAAATGGAACAGCGAACCTTGGATTAATGATGTTCTATTGTAGCCGCAACTGACATCAAAGAAAGCGGCAATTGATTTATATAAATATTCAGTAGCTAGTACTCTAGTAGTAGTTTTCCCGCAACCTACTACTAGAGCAAAAGAAAGGTAAAACTAAGCATTTTCTTTGTTGTTTCGGTTTCATTCAAATAAAAAGTATTTGAAGAATTTTTTTTTAAAAAGAGGGGTAGAAAACAAAAGTTAAGAAAGACTTGTAGCGTATGAGAATGTAACAGCAATCTTGGATCATTTCAGTACAACCGTCACTTCGAAAATATTTGCCTAGTAGCGTTAAAACTTTCTTTTGATGAGTTAAGAGTTGCTTCGCAATTTTGCAAGATGTCTAAGAAGATGGTAGAAAATTGGTTAAAAAGGAAAAGAGACAATAACCTTGTAAATTTCGTTGATGAAAATGTAACAGCACAGTCATCGAGTAAAAGCAAAAAAATCTAAAGAATATGTTAATTTGCCAGCTACTACTTCAGAGAAAGACGTAAGTATATTTATTTATTCATTTCATATAACGTACATAGGAAGCCAACACATACGGATCTTTATCTCGAAACGTCAGGACAGTGTCAACTTGTACACAAACTTGATTTTACAAATACCACCATAGTAGTCGAGGGTAGCAAACTTTGGGACAGAATAATAAAGAAAGCCATAGCTATCTCACATATCAAGGGAACAATCTCAATAGAGACAATAGGTTTCAACTCAGCCTTATCTGATCGGCCATTTATAGGAACAGAAAAGAATATTCAACGAAGCCATTTCTCGTAGCATTTCCCTTAACCCCCATTCATGGCTCCACCCCTAAGTAGTCACTATACATACATGCCCACATCTCCAGTCTCACCCATCATCAGTCTTCAAGTGAATACAACTCTCCAGGAAGTACGAGAGCCAAGAAAAATCCCTGCGAAATTTGAACAACAGTGCAGAAGACCAAAATGAGTTATGGGAACGGGCAGTGGACATATAGTTCGAATTAAGTACAGTGTTAACTACCAACGTCCCGTCAGGATACTAATAACCAGTATTAATTACCAACGTTCGGTTAGGTTATATGACTAAGGCTTCAGGGTTTGCCGGTCTTCATTAGGACCAGATATAGACTCAAACAAAGGATCGCTCAGTTCTAACAAGGCAAGCTATCCAAATCCTCGGCGAGTATCGCATTGAAACTTGCACAAGTGGAAGAACATATTGAAAGATGGAAATGTACTTACTCTTACGATTCGCTACCTCGTCGAACCGGAAGTAGAATGATCGTCCCACCATAACCGCTAAAAGTTATGTACTCTGGTCATACACGCCAGAATGTGATACACTTTAACCTGTTTTCTCACGAAGACAAATATGGTAAACTCAAGATAAAAGTCGGTGGTGATGGGGATCTCTACTACGTCATTGATGCGAATCGATGTCAAATGGAATACGATACACGGTCGTAAATTCCAAACGAAGACGATTACCCGGTAGAGACCAGGGACACGCTGTAACCACAACGCAAAAACTGCTTTCTATTGTTGTTATAATAATAATTATTAGTAGTAGGAGGAGGAGGAGGTGAAGGAGTTGTGGTAGTAGTATGATTAGCATTATTAATATGAGCAGTATGATGAGTAAAAATAATATTGAGAAGACAAGAAATAGGCTACATTGTTGGGCTCGTTAAGAAAACTTTGGCCCGTCTTGAGTGTCCTCTAGCACTGCTATAAAGGTTTAAAATCCACAAACAACTATACCCCAGCCGGGATTCGAAGTCGGGACCCTTGAGTCGCTTGCTTCACACCTCAGCCAACACGAACATGTGGTCGGCAATAAAACGACAAAGGAATTATAATAATCCTAGCTGTATCCGTGCGCGAACAATTGTCGATTATTTGAAATTTTGGCAAAAAATTGTCCATCCATGGTCGTAGAATGTCAACTTTGAAAACCATGTTCCCAAGCGTTCTCGAGAAATGGAGCAAAGAATGGCCCAGCCCTGTCGTGGCAATCTTAAATTTGGCAACGTTGAAATCCAGAGTTGATGTCTGATGTTGGCCACTTGCACAAGAGTTCCGGTGCTATTAGCGCTGTTGGTAATTATAAATCAGCCCACCAGATGGCAGTAAAATACAGGCAGAAAATAATGATTGATAGTTTTGCTAATAGATGGCATCTCAATATGTAGGAGATGGCCGTAAAATACAAACAGAAAATAATGATTGATAGTTTTGCTAATTGATGGCATCTCAATATGTGGCAGGCAGAAAAGAATAACTAATAATTCTGCTAATAGCTCTACTTAAATATATTTTTATTCAGAGATTTCTTGTCTTTCCAATTGTGGCGGAATTGGTAAAGGCAGCAATCTAAAGAATGGAGATTTGGCCGATAACGTAGGTTCAAATCCTGCTCACAGCCGTAATAATTTATAACTTTGGCCGGGATATAAAGGATTATATCTCAATAGATTGTTGAATAAAATACTCTATCTCTCAATTGGGAGATGAAGAGCTCCAATGCCGTGCCATGAGAGGGGGTTTCAGTGCCATAGTTGCAACCTGGCCCCCAGGCTATCATCTCCCATTTATGAGAGATAGCGTTTCTCCGAGAGGAGTTTTGCAAAAATGTACAATGATTAATTATTATTATTATTATAAGTTATTAGAAAAAACATTTTATTATAGTATAGTTAGAAATTCCATTTACAAAAAAAAATAATAAGGGACAGAGAGAGAGCGGCTTTGATCCAGTAGAAATTCTATAAGCATAGCTTTCAATATAGCGTAAACCTTATTACAGAAGACACTATTTGGATTTCTTAGTGATCTACAGTGAATGATTGTTGATCGGTGTAAAATAGTCAGCGTTAAGAATAATGGGTTATTAGAAAAAACACTAATAGGAGTTCTATAGTTGGAAGACCCCAATTAAGATAAAACAGCAAACATTAACGCTAATACAATATTACAAAAAAACATTACTTGGTGATCTACAGCGAATTATTGTGATCGTTGTAAAACAGCGGGCGTTATTACAAAAACTACTTGGTAATCTATAGTTGGAAGAAACCCCATTATAGTAAAAAAACGCAAGCATTAACGATTTTACAATATTCTAAAAAAAAATACTTGGTATTCTATAGTTAGGAAAACAGCAAATATTAACGATTTTACAAAAAAAATGGAGAGATTTTGTATAGTATCTGAATCACGTGAATATTATAGGCAATTTAGGGACAATGGAAATTTACTGACAATTGAATTAACTCCTCCCCCAGAGGGAGAAAATTCCCTTGAATGGGTAGAAAATGGTATTCGTGATTTGGTACAGTATGTAATGAGAGGTGTGCTCCCAAATCATCGTGTAGGGTTGACTTTCATAAATCAAAATCATCTCGATAAACCATTTTATCTCTCTTTTCGGAGTGCTAATAATATGACTGCTGAAAATGTGTGGGAGCGTCAGAAAAAGTAATTCAATCAAATACATCATTCCTATATCAAGATCGTTTTATTCTTTATTTCCACCACGTCGAACTACCTATTGGTAGGGGACGGGTGCAACAGAATTTCTCTGATATAAACGAATACATAAAACGTAACAAGGGTATTGTGGTTATTATAAACCCTGATTATTATTGTCTAGCTCAAGCTCTGGTTGTACCTTATTGAACATAAAGGTAATCGAAAAGAGAGAGATAAATATCGCAATCAATACTCAACAAATATGTTTAAAAAGGTATCTGAACTAAGTGAAAAGGCTGGTGTTAGCTTAGAGAATGGCGGAGGGATACCGGAATTTAAAAAATTTCAGGCGTATTTATCGGTATATAAAATCACTGTGTATGACGGGTTGTCGGGCGAAAAAATTTTTGAGGGTCACGGTCATGGTAAGCGAATTAATTTACTATATATTAACAATCATTACAACGTCATCACTAATCTAACAGCTACATTTTCATGCGGTTAATATTGCGAAGAATGTCATAAAAATTCCAAACTAAAGACAGGCATGCGGGGAAGTGTAAAGCTTTGTGTAATAAATGCCGGAATAGACCACCATGCACCATTACAGAAAGTGTAATATATTGCAAGGAATGCAATAGATGCTTTTATGGGGCTCAGTGCTACAAAACCATGAGGCTTCATCATGTGATATTCTGAAAGTGTGTCCTCAATGTCGTAAAGCATACGCGGTGAAAAGAGGGCGGAATCCACATATCTGTGGGGAAGTATTCTGCACAGGGTGTAATAATATGACGCCGTCAGGGCATTTATGTTACATTTAACTGTGCCGAACGCGTACTCCACAGAAATGGCTATTAGTGTTTTATGACATTGATTGCCACCAGGATAAAGAAGTATCCGGTGTTATTTTTGAGCATGAGCCCAACCTGTTAGTTAGCCAAGAGATATGTTATTATTGTAGAAACAGTGCGAGTGAACGGTGTGGTGTATGCGGTATTAGAGAACGTGTATTTTATGGGGACAAATGCATTGCAGAGTTTCTAGATTATTTAGCACAAAGGCGTTCTGGAATAAACAAAATAGTCGCTGTAGCTCATTACGCAAAGGGGTATTACGCCCATTGTGTTTTACGCGCGATGATGATTGATAAAGAGTAGACGCCGCGAATAATTATGCGTGGGTGCAAAATGTTAGCGATGGAATATTTATATTTAAAATTTATTGATAGTCTAAATTTCTTACCAATGCCTTTGTCCAAATTAAGCGACACGTTCGATTTGCCCGTCTCGAAGGGTGATTTCCCTCATTCACTCAACACAAAGGCTAATCAGGAGTATAGGGGTGCTTTACCCAGCATTGAGTATTACGACGTGGGGGGCTTGAAAAAGATACAGAAAGAGAAGTTTTTGCGTTGGTATAATGAGAAAAAAGAAATACTTGGTGGGCGGGCTTCATTTTCAAAGAACAGCTCATTAAATACTGTGTAAACGATGTGAACGTGCTGCGCAATGCGTGCATAAAATTTATGAACGAATTTGAAGTTATAACGGGTGTCAACCCGTTCCTAGAAAGTATAAGCATTGCCAGCGCGTGCAATTTAATGCATAGAAAAAAGTTCTTGCGAACAGACACCATTAGTATTATCCCACATAGTGGGTACAGGTGGCGTGATAACCAATCTGTCGGTGGCGTTCAGTGGCTCCTGTACGAGGCCGACCGATTAAAAACACAAATCCAGCATTCTGGTAACTCACGAGAGGCTTTGGTGCGTGGTGGGTATAAAGTTGATGGTTATGAGCACTATAATGGCGCAGAACATGTTTGGGAGTATCAGGGTTGTCTATTCAACGGGTGTCAGGACTGTTACCCCACAGGTCGTGATAACACCATGTATAACGATGCATACACTACTTTTAATATGCGTTATGAGAATACTCTGTAAACACAATTAATAGATTAAAAGAACTGGGGTATATAGTGCATGAAATGTGGAAATGCCAGTGGCGCGAGTTTCTGAAAGAACACCCGACAGTGAATATATTTGTAGAAGACCACCGCATGGCTAAGAAATGCCCAATTCATCCGCGGGATGCCCTGTATGGTGGCAGGGTCGACGCCATGAAACTTTACAAAAAGGTGAAAGAGGGAGAACGTATCATGTATACCGATATAATCTCCCTTTATCCTTATTGTTGTAAGGTGAAAAAATATCCCGTGGGTCATCCGAAAATTTGTGGGAGATGACGAGTGTCCTGATATTTTGTAATTTGAGGGAATAATAAAGTGCACGGTATTAGCCTCGGACAATCTCTACCACCCAGTGCTGCCCTATCGGAGTGGTGAAAAATTATTATTCCCCTTATGCGCGGACACTCTTAATGAAGAAGAATGCACGCATTCGGATGAGGAGAGAGCTTTGCCTGGGGTATGGGTTGTAGACGAAGTGCGGGTAGCTGTTGAGAAAGGATACAGAGTGCTCGAAAAACATGGGGTATGGAGCTATGAGGTTGTAATGTATGACGCTGAAAAGAAAGAGGGCGGTCTTTTCACATTAACCTGTTTATGAAGATCAAGACCGAATGTAACGATTGGCCTGCAGGATGCGTCACTGAACAACAAAAAGACAAGTTCATACACGAGTATTATGAGAAAGAGGGTATCCAATTTGACCGAGAAAAGATTATGCGCAACAACGAATTTCAAAGCTAGGGGTAAACAGCCTGTGGGGTAAGTTCGCACAAAGTGAAAACATGGAGCAAATCGCTATCATTAAAACTCCCGAGGAGTATTTCGATAAATTAACAAATCCGAATATTGAAGATAAATCATGTATTCCAATCGGCAACAAAATCCGTGTGTTCAACTGGAGTGTTAATGAGAGCGTTATTGCTCCTGCTAATAATATTAACGTGATAATCGCCGCATACACCACGACACACGCACACCTCGAGTTATTTCGTTATTTGGATTTACTTGTCGAGCGTGTGTTATGATACCGACAGTATTATTTACACTTAATCACCTGGTGACCAACAGTTAAAAATATGAGTGTATTTAGGTGAATGGAAGAATGAGTTAGCAGAATATGGTCCGGATGCATATATCAAAGAATTTTGTGCTGGTGGTCCCAAATGTTACGGTTATACCGTTGTTAACTCTCTTAATGGTAAAACAAAGACAATATGTAAAATCAAGGGAATCACACTGAATAATAAAACATTAAAATATGTTAATTTTGAACAGATGAAAGATATGATTTTAAAAAATTCACCATCTATTAGCGTTCTTCTCGGTCGAGGGAATCACACTGAATAATAAAAACATTAAAATATGTTAATTTTGAACAGATGAAAGATATGATTTTAAAAAAATTCACCATCTATTAGCGTTCCTCTCGGTACTAAAGATTATAAATTGATCAGGTTACTGCTAGTAAAAGAAAACGAATAGAAAATTTTGACACACTTTCATACGGGTATAAAAGAAAACGAATAGGGTAAATACAGTTTTAGTAGAAACGAAATTTTTTAATTAAGTAGAGAGAGAGAGAGTGGTGAGTAAAAAAAATGGATAATCAAATTTTAAATCAATATTATTATTTTAATGAAATCGAGGTATGTGTTGGTCTAGCATACGATGATGGGGGTGAATTTTCTGTTATTATCACTTTACATAATTACTATGATCGTATTCGTCTTTCAACTGATGAGTGGTATACTTTTCTATCATATTATTTATATATTGAAAACTACTTTAATGTTGTTGCAAATTCTTCATTGGCTAAACAATTTTCCGTTAGTGAAAATTATGAAATATCATTGTCAGATACTCTTAAAGGTATTCGTCAATGTTTTATTCTCTCGTCAGATGACGATAGTAATGGTCAGGTAAATTTTTGTGTTCACCAGGTTACATGGAAAAAATTCCAGCTTTATTTGCCATGCATTCAGCAGGCCATATTTACTTGTTCTTAATTATGTAAAGATGTAGCAAAATATGCTCAAACATGTCTGAAAGAGAGTACTACTACTACTACTACTACTACTACTACCACCACCACCAATATACCGTCTGAATGTATTGCACTAGAAGTATTCACATTTTTGAATCGTAATAATAATATGTTATTATATTCTTTTTGCCTTCTCTTTTCTTTTTAGTTTTCATTTTTTTGTTTTATTTTTTCTTTCTTTTTATTCTGCGTTTTCTGTTTTTTGTGTGTTTGTCTCTGTTCTGTTTCTTGTTTTTCTGGTGTGGTTACTTGTTTCTTTTTGTTTCTTTTTTCTTAATTGGTTTGTCATATGTTGCTTTTGTGAGATATTGTTTCAGGTTTTTTGGTCTTCTGTATGCTATCATTGGGGTTCCTTGGGGCATTTTTTGCCACCAGTCTTCAGTTTTGTATTCCTTTTTTACTTTTTCCCAGAATTCTTTGATGATTGTTTTCAGTTTTTTCTCATAGTTCGGGTGGTACAGTAGTGGGAATATTAGTCTGTCTATCTTCTGTTTTTTTCTTTTCATTTTTATGTTTTGTTTGTAGGTTCTCTATTTCGGTTTTGACAAATGCTTTTTTGTAGCCTCTTGGTATAAAGGTTCTGCCTAGTAGTTTTAGTCTGTTTTTCAGTTTTTGTTTGTTTTCGATGATTCTTGTTAGTCCTTGGCTTGTTTTTAGTGAGTTTTTCAGTGCCATGGGGTGTGCTGAGTTTTCTCTCAGAAATTCTAGTTTGTTTGTGGGTTGTGGGGCAACGCACACCAAGCAGTCATTAAGACCAGAAATTAAAAAATCGAAACTGTACTTGTCAGTACAAAAGCAAATCAAACAACGAAAACTCCTATACCTCGTAAAGACCTGTGTGAAAACGTACTTTTTAATACCAACCCTCCAAGACTGTGGAACTGCGGAAAACCCAAATCAAAGAATACCCTTTAACACAATGGAGAAGCCAAAGGCCGGAAGAAGTGAACCAAGGCCAAACAAGAAAAGAAGAGAAGAGTAAAGGAGCAATACTCCAAAACCAGCAAACAATCCGGAACCCCTTGGCCCAACTAAAGGTTGAGCGGGGAAAGGAAAGAGAACCTTAAAAACACTACGCAAGCTAGTCTACTATGACGCCTTGCGCAACACTACTAAGCCAAACAAAAAAGGGGCCCAACTTGGAAAACCCCGAATATGGCTTCAAAAATCAGATATGAACTTGGTTGAGTACGCCAAAGCACCAACATATTTCGAAACCAAACACAAAAAATATATTTTTTAATAAAACTCAAATTGAAATAAACAGAGAAGTCACTGAACACCACAGACAAGTAGAACCAACATTATAAAAAAAGGGGGGGAACTTGCCCTAGAGAAGCGCAAGTCTCCCTTTAGCCCACATGATACAAAAAGAGGCAATCCAGAGTAAAACAAGTAACTCTGGACTTCCCAAAAAGAAATATTCCAACCACAACAACAAGAACGAACCACAACCGAAAAGAACCAAATCATAGAAAGACGGAAACAAAAACACCCCACAAAAAAACAAAGAAGGGAATCGATAGAAGACCTTACGAGTTTCTGAACAACTTCCCAAAATTAAAACAGAAAAAGCTAACACCAAAGGAATAAGGGTCTCCCTCAGGACCAACAAACCTTCAAAACAGAGTTAAAATTTTACATACCCTACCCAAGCAATACTGAAAAACCACCAACAACAAACCCAACGAAACAACGACGAAAAGAAAAAAGAAAAAGAAGAGAAGGAAAAGCAAGCAGAACCAGAAAACCAACAAAAAATGAAAAGAATCATTAATATGCAATCTCTCAAACAAAACTACAACCCACAACCAACTGAAAGTACTGGGAAAAGACTTGCCACTTCTTAACACACGAAACAATTCAGATTACTCTGAAAAGGAACCCGAGAAACACACACAGAAATTAAAACCTTATTCTACCAAATAGCAATAAAAGACGCTACAAACACCCCTCAAAGAATACTGACAGCTGAAAAAATCCCACAGACCTCCTATATACCATATACACCAACATTTTACAACCAAGCATGAAAAGAAAAAAGAAAAGCACTCGCACCAAACCATCACACCTCGAGGAATGCTGGGCAAAAGAAGAATGCGAGGGAGAAATTCTGTAACCACCAGACTCATCACTAGACAGGAGAGGGCTGGATAGTCTTATGTATATTATTACATTAGACTTGGTGACAAAACATTTCTCCTGCGCAAACACACAACCACAGGGGGATCAGTTGTCGGTTGCCCATGCGAACGACTACGTTCACATGGAGTTAACTCAGACAGAAACGGGCCCTAAGAAACCTTTATACGAAAACAGAACTGAAACCCATCGTGAAAATAATCCTAGGCACAAAACAAAAACTTGAAACAGAAAAACCTGCCAAAAATCATAGGTGTGTTGGGACTCACCATGCAAACAAACCAAACCCGATCAAACTACCAGGATGTAGCAAGATAAAAGACAATGCTGTCTTTTAGACACAAAAAATACACCGCATGCCCACAAACAAACGAGAAACCCTGAGAGAGGACGAAAAAAAAAGGAAAAATGATAAAGAAAAGAAGGAAAACCAGGAGAAGTAAATATTTAAAAAAAATATTAAAAAAAACCGAAGAGATAAACAGAAACTTATCCAACCAAGAAAACTGGAAACACAGAATGAATAAACAATTGAAGCTAGAACCCATGAGGAAAAAAAAATAAACATCCCAACCAGAAACCACAAATGAGAGATCGAAAACAAACCACACACACGCACAAAAAGGCTTTAATGCAGACCGAAAGATCGAACTAAAAGATCAAAAGAACAAGAATTAAAAGCAAGTGAAACAACAATTATAACAGAGAAAAAAACCGAGACACGGAAGACGAAACATAATAAAGAAAACAGAAAGAACAGCAAAAAAATAACGAAACAACAGAAACAATAACCATATTTATAGTGAAACAACCACACGTGTGGCCACATCGACATAAACCAAACTATTTAACGAATAATAATAATAATAATAATAATAATAGCAACAACAGTAATAATACCAATAATAACAAAAAAGATAAGGAAAAAAGGAAAAAAGGACGATATACAGGGGAAAACTAAAGCCCCCTCTGATTTTATATACATCACACACATATATATGTATATATAAATCTTTGCACACAAACGCTGGAATAAAGGAGAATCCAAGCTCTTTCGAAGCAAAGGAAAAGAACGCTGGGTGTAAATGGAGGAACCGGGCTCTATGTCCCACCTGCACACTTGATTATAAAGTATACGCATCAAGCAGGAGGTGGTTATAACGTGTATAGGGGTGCGCCATATCAAGAAGGCTATGGTATTGGAAGTTTTTAGGTGGTTTATTTCGAAGTGTATTTCCATTAATTAAACAAGGTGCAAAAACTGTTGGTAAACAATTGTTACGTACAGGAATTAATGTAGCTGGAGATGTATTAGTTGATAATAGACCTATTGACGAAACTTTAAAATTACGTTGGCAAGAAGCTAAAAATAATTTAAAAACTAAAACTGAAAATAAAATAAATCAAGTATTGGAAGGATCAGGCAGGAGAAGAAAACGAAGAAAAGTTCATTTTGCACAGACTGGTGGTAAAAATAATAAGAGGAAGAAAAGGAAGAGAGAGAGTGATATTTTTGATTAATATGGAGCAGAGTACTAGCTTTTATCTTACATTACCAAGTAACAGTTCTATGGAATATTTTCCACAAAATACTTTGTCATGTTATACTACCAAACTATATCATCCTCTTGAGCTAGAGAAAGGTGAGTGGGAGACAGCAGTTGTTGAAGTACATTATACAAATTGATCTCAGAATGTTTCCAAATATGCTAATAATATTTATTACCGTCTCATGAATACAAAAAGTTGGAACATAAGTAAAATGTTACCAGGACAGTATTATAATGTTGATGATATTCTATCTCAAATTAATCATAAAAGTGATATATTAAATTTACAATTAAAAGTTAAAATATCAGTAAAACGAATTGGTCAGTAGAGTAAGAAAAGATCAGGAGAAGCTTATAGAAGTACGTCTATCTCCTGAACTAGCCAGAATACTAGGTTTTGATCATATACAACAAGAAGATACTGCAGTTGTGCATCATGCTCGTTATCCACCTGATTTACAAAAATCGCTACCTGCACTTATGTATATTTACAGTGATATTGTAGAACCACAAATGGTAGGCGATACTATAGCTCCATTGTTACGTATTATAAATACAAATATTACAGAGTATGGTATTAGTAATATACATAGTTTTGACATACCTCATTATGTCCCCGTGCAACGTAAAAAATTGATCAAATTATTATTGATTTAAGAGATAGTACAGGTAATCCACTTCCTTTCCAATATGGCAGTGTATGTGCAAAATTGCATTTTTGCAAACGTAATACGGTATTGTAAATTTTAACTTGTGTGAATATTAATAGTAAAAAAAGAGAAAAAATCAAAAATGCAGTGTGAGTGTATGAAATCATAATTAGATATATTTGCTGGTTTACCCACTCAAACTAGTATTATAGGTAATAAAATAGTTCCATATAAGCCTGTGGTTTCAATATCTGATAATGCACCAAGAGAATGTGTTGTTCCCGGTCATGGGGATGACTATATGGACTTACCGCACAAATTTTATATATTAAAGGTAAAATTACTAAATCAGATGGTTCTAATTTAACTTCTGCCGATAAGAAAATTGGCCCTGTAAATGATTTTCTCAATGCAATGTTCAGTGAAGTGCAATTATATTTGAATAATCAACTTATTTCCTACTCTTCACATACATATCCATATAGATCGTATGTTGAAAAACTACTAAATTATAATGCTAATGCTAAATCAACGCATCTTCAAACATCAATGTGGTATAAAGATACTGCAGGACATATGAGCAGTGTGTCCGATGGTAATGTAGGATTTAAACAACGTTTTCTTCTCACTACTTTAAGTCAGTCATTTGAATTATTGGGTTATATTCATGCTGATATATTTAATCAGGAGAAATTTTTACTGAATGGTGTACAACTGCGTATTAAACTAATTCCAGCTAAACCTGCATTTTGTCTAATGGGAGACACAGATGCTGATGGAAAAGTTGTAATTACAGATGCAACATTGCTTGTGAAAAAGGTTGACATATGAATTTTAACCAGCAGTTAAAATAGCACAAAATAAAGTATTACAAAATCCTAAATTTAGAATAAAATATTATATAACAAAAGTGCAGGTGAAGACAGAAACTCTGCCACAAGGAATTATGGATAGTACACTTACAGATGTGTTTTCCGGCATAGTGCCTAAACGTATTATTATTGGGTTTGTTAGTAATACTGCTTTCAATGGTACTTATCAGACAAATCCGTTCAATTTTCAACATTTTAGTATGTCATTTTCTACATTGTATGTTGATGGAACGCCTGTACCATCCAAACCACTACAACCTGATTTTGATAATAAGCTATATATACAGGCATATTCCACGTTATTTACAGGTTCAGGTATTTATTATTCTAATCAAGGTAATGATATATCCCTTGCCGAATATCCTAATGGTTATACTCTACTGGTGTTTCATTTAACCCCCGATTCTAGTGCTAGTGCTGCATTTCATACTAGTCCACAACGGCAAGGAAGTGGACGTTTAGAGGTTCATTTTAAAGAAGCACTGCCATCTCCTGTAACAGCAATTATTTATGGTGAATTCACCTCAGAATTAGAAATTGATTTCCAGAGAAAAATATATATTAATTAATTTGAAAAAATGTTAAATACAATTGAACTTTATGAGGCACTACAACAAAATCTGCTTACAAATCATTTTATTGGTGTATATGCTGCCGATGAGTTTATTCATACATTTCCAGCAGCCATAATTATAAATACACATTCTAGCGATAAGTCTGGTGAACATTGTTTTGCTGTTTTATATCTAATATGCGTGTAGGAGAGTATTTCGATAGCTATGGTATACCTCCCTATATACAACATCATATAAGGTTTTGAAAACGAAACTGTCTGTATTATACATGGAATAATAGGCGTATTCAAGGTGATTTATCTTAATTTTGTGGACATTATTGTTTTCTGTATCTAGCATGTCGTGCATCTGGTTATTCACTACGCGATTTCTTAAACAAATTCTCACTCACCACTATTGATGATAACTATATTATGCTTTATTCATTTATGAGAGTATGATGATGATGATGGTCAGTGGCGCGAGATTAAGTTCTCCATAAACAATGTATGTGTGTGGGGGGCGGTGAATAACAAGACTTGTTAAATGGTGTTATTTTTTTTAAACTCCGCTAAAAAGGCTAATATTTAACTCCGCCATTGCCGAACCCAAGAGTGTTGGGGTAGGTACCACCGTAAAAGAAAATAATCTCTATTGTGTGTGTTATTCTATGTTATGTTAAAATAGGAGTTGAAAAAGAGAAAGACTCTTATGTAATCTGTGCTATGTTAAATAGTCCATACTCTTTACTAAATGCGGAAACGCCACCTCAATATGTGGCCCCGTTTTCGAGTTTTTAGGTTTTAAGTATTTTGACCTTTGACCTTTGGGCCATGTGGTAGTTGATGACCAAAACACCACCTCAATACGTGGCTCCGTTTTCGAGTTACTAGGTTTTAAGTATTTTGATCTTTGACGTTCGGGACATGTGGTAGTTGATGACCAAAACAGCACCTCAATATGTGGGTCCGTTTTTGAGTTATTAGGTTTGACCTTTGACCTCGATGGCCGGTATTTTTGGAACATGTAGTTGTTGGTGTGTGTGGCTTCGTTGACGAGTGATTGGGTTTTAAGTGTCATGTTTAAGACCCAGGTAAAATAAGTATGGCATGTTCAAAAACCCCCATATCCCGAGTTTGACATAAGATGTATATTTTCTTTGCGCAGTAGGTCATAAAAGGGAACGAGTACGTGAGTCCAGGGGGTCACGTGACCGGCGGCAGCCAATCAGCGTGAAGGGGCGTGGCTTGTTTGCGCATGCGCAGTAGGAAAAAACACCCCAAGGTGTCCCCTCCCTACTAACTCTGTCCTATACAATTTCCTCTTGCAGACTTTGTGTTCCTTTGAGTTGAGGCGTCAAGCCAGCGACTCAAGGGTTCCGAATTCGAATCCCTACTGCGGTGTGGTTGATTGTGGATTCTGAAACCTTTATAGCAGTGCTAGAGGATGCTCAAGACGGACCGAATACCCTGGTTACTTAACGGGCCGAACAATACATTTGTTGTCTTCTTCTCATTATTATTGTTTTTACTAATCTTACTGCTCATATTAATAGTATTAATCGTACTACTACTACTACTACTAATAATAATAATAATAATAGTCATACTAATAACAATAATAATAATCATAGAAAGCCATTTTTGCGTTGTGGTTTCAACGTGTCCCTTGTCTCTACCGGGTAAACGTTTTCGTTTGGAACTTACGATCGTGTATCGTGTTCCATTTGACACCGATTCGCATCAATGACGTACTAGAGATCCCAATCACCACCCACTGTTATCATCTTGAGTTTGCAATATTTGGATTCGTGAGAAAACAGGTTCCAGTGTATCACATTGTGGCGTGTATGACCAGAGTATATAAATTTCAGGGGCTATGGTGGAACGATCATTCTACTTCCGGTTCGAAAGAGGTTGTGAATCTTAAGAGTAAGCATATTTCTATCTTTCAATTTGTCCTTCCCCTTGTGCAAGTTTCAATGCGGTCCTCACCGAGGAGTTGGATAGCTTTCCTTGTAAGAGATAGTCTAGTCAGGGCTTTAATACCGTGAAGCCTGGAGCTCAACACTTCCGCTTTTCTTTTAGAAAGAATAAATCTTGTATAAGATTGTTAAGCTCTTCTTGTGTGATCAAGTAAGATTACATTAACTGGGATGCAGATGGGTTAAAATCTACAGTTTCCCCGTTGCTTGGAACGTCTGAGGTATCATCTTCTGAATCAATAGTGTAATGTTCTGGAGCTTTAGGTACTGGAAGATCTTCACTGCGGGGAACTGGTAGAATTGCTGACTTTAATTTAGGGTGCTGAATCTAATGTTTAGAGGAAAAGTCTTTTACATCTGTCAAGCAAAAGTAACAGACAGTACATGATCTATTTGTTCGCGCCAAATCATAGGAACAGCAAATTTCATAGAACTACATTTTCTTTGTAGGCAGTTTCTTAAATTCCTAGAACACGTAGGGCAGCATATGTGCGGGGCCCAAGCCTTACCCTGGTCTCCAACCCTACAGCCAAGTATAGTTCATAATCCCTTTTAACTAAAGGTGTACATTTATTCAACATTTTCTTGAAACCCAGCTGCACAACACACACTACCACAAAAATACACAACGCGGCAAATCCGACCACTCCTTGAACGACACGATGGCTCGGATTCCACCCGAAACTGTAGGATCCCTTGCTACTGAAAAAGTACGCTAAATTTCAATTACCAAGATAACCAATAACTGTATTTCATCACCACCCGTAAAGATATGGTATTTCACAGTACAAAATTTCAATTTTTCAAAAAAAAAAATGCTACGTGATACACAAAAAGTACTTACAAGTTCGATGTTCTCACGCAAAACTACATAGGAAAAACATATTTTCATATAAAGGACAGACTTCGTGTTGCACAGTGTAACTTAAAAATCAAAATCCCTGCACAGCACAATATGTAACGTGCTTTAATAGCCAGTAAAGGTCTAGTATCATGGCAAATTTGATCACGATCCAATCATTTATATATATAATGCTCTGTTTATGAAATTACAGTGCTAATAACTTTGAAACTATGAGACTGTAAAACTTAGTATTTCAAACGCTTATAAGGTAATATAATTCTACCACAATGCAAGTCTGATTCAATTGCATGGGTTCGGCATATGGCTTTTTGGTTTGGAAAATATAACGCAAAATTCGACCGGTCTTAATTACGGACCTTAACCATGGAACACATTATATGATTACATAGTAGTTTAAGGTCTATCATCGTAAATATGATCCCAATCATATTATTGTCATGGGCTTTTGTGTTTAAAAATGTGTCGTAGAGTCCATAACACAGGAATCATAAGCCTTCGAAATATAATAATTCACATGGTTTTACAGTAGGGGAAGTCCTACAACCTTTCAGAGCATAACCTCGATCAAATGAGTTTTGGAGTATGCGTTTTTATTTTCGAAAATATGACGCAAAATTCGATTGTCCATAACTCGGGAACTGAATGCCTGCAATACATAATATTTCACATATGATTAAAATGGGTAAAGTTGTATATCAATGCTAATTTTGAATCCAATCAAATGACTTTGTGTGGCTTTTTGTTTTCAAAAATATGACTGAAAATTAGACCACCGTTAGCGGTAACTCGAGAAACGTAAACCTCAACAAAATAATGTTCAAAACAATTAAGCATCAGGTCATAGTCTACCATCATGTCAACTTTGAACCCAATTCGATAAATTAATATGTACAGATTTACGTTTTTGAAGATATGACGCAAAATATGGCTCAGAAATATAAAGTTCCTCTCTTGTGAGTGGTATACGTGGCTCAATTTCGATTTTAGCTCCAGCCAACTGAGATTTTTGGTGGAAAAATACTATATGTGTGGGTTTTCCGAAGTGTCCTGTTTCCTCCCACTTTCTGCACTTCCACAATTTCATATACTTCTCATCTCCACCACCTCCTTTACCCTACCTATAATCGTGAGACGTAAGACTTAAGCATTTCATTTCATTTTTGCATTGGTACTCCAAAACCTCAAATAGTTCACATTGCATGTAACCTTTGTTGAGTTTGCCCATACTGCCCGGAATCCCTCATATATAATATATTTTTTTAAAAAAAGAAAAAAAAATACATTACAGTATATTATACCATATTTTGCATTCATTATTCAACAGAGAGAAAAACTCAATCTGACTCAATGCACCATTGAAATATTGATAATAGTTTTGAAGTTAGTGTATCAGCAAAAGTTTGCATTTGTGCTTGAGTAAGAAGAAAGCTGTTATTTTTTTTTTCAGCTCACACATTTAAATATGACTGCCACATATGTGTCTCATTAAACTTTTTTCTTCGATATGGTTTAGGGGAACTGTCTTTGAAACACCATATAAAGTATACCGCCGACAATACAAATGATTACTAACTTTTGTGCGTTTAATCCTATGGCTATGATTGAAAAACCATTTGAAACGAAATGCAATTTAAACAAATGTTTGGAATTATTTTAGAAAATAATAATTAGCACGAATTTACTTATCATTCCAAAGAAAGAACTTGAAATAGTCAACAGAAGGACTGTTGTACACAGTATACCACACTGACAACGCTAGACCGAATACCTTTCCCCAAATAAACTGTTTCACATCTTGTGCGCATACACATACTCTGTGATACCATAGGCTGCAAGGCTGGCATCGTATCCAGTCGCCTTTCACCAGGAACTCCAGTGTACTAGCTTACACTGTCAGAAGCCACATATATTCTCATTTGCTGGACTGAATGATTCTTTTTTTTTTTTTTTTTACGAAAATTTTGCTGTGACTTTGTTCCTGACGTAAGCTGGTGAATGACAGAGGGCTTCGTATCTTTGTTTGTGCAATAGAGCGAAGTGAGAAGTTTTTTTTTTTTTTTTTTTTTACGTGTAGGATATTTCTCGGATTTTTAAAGGTTGTTATGGACCATAAAATTTACTTTATATTCAGAGGGCTTTGTGTAACTGGGAGAAGATAGGTTTTTCTTGTTCCTGTGCCGTAGATCTGCAAATAACTTTTAATGTTTCTAGTGAATAAACGTCATTGACTTCAAGTTTGCTTCAAAACTAGTTGTTTTCTACGGAAGATGGTACGAAGAGGAGAGAAAAAGCAAATTTTTCCTTCAGGACAATGTCGTCTGAAAAAAGAGAATAATTCCATTACATATGAAACGGTTTATGATCGTACCAACAGAAGCTGCCTCGTCCCACGTTTCGCTAAAGAGATGAATAAACCCGATATTTTACAGTCTTCTTAGGATGGCAATGTTGCCTATTTGTTCTTTTTTGTGGTAGTGTGCCTTCAGATACTTGAACAAACTTCTATTTAAAGATTGAATAAAATGTGTTCAATAAGGTGTTAGACCTACGAGCTCGATCTCACTTTCTTGGTAGAATTGAAAGATATTACATTTTATGGCTTCCCTGATTTTCCGATATAAGGAAAACTTAGCCAGAAATCTTGTACGCACTGTGAGATATTCGACCTTTCCAATCACACGTGGAATGAGTCATCTCTTTTCCTTGCGTACGTAGTAGCGGAGAGTGCCCACAGTAGTTTGTTATAACGCAGATCCTCTTCTCAAAGACAAATATCATGTTATTACGTACTTCGCTGCTGTACACATGCTAGTAGGACTCCACAAGTTACACTACTTCTTTTCACTCTTCCGTTTCTAGTGTTCAGAATTGTACCCCGTTTGTGTTCGAAATTGTACCTTTTGTGGTATTTTATCAAAACAGCTACAAACAAGCTATAGTTATTATATTTTTTAAAAGTTGCTTTGTAGATGATTTTTAAGCATGTTTTTTTAGCACGTCAGCGTGTATAGAAAGACCCCCGGACGCTCGCGGTTTGTGATGTTGGGGGCTGACACTGTGAGTGGGTCTCCTAGGTAGGGAATTACAATAGCCTAGTTCTTGTAACAATATCCTTAGAGATGATTGTTACACGAAATCTTCCTTAGTTTTTTTTTCTTTTTATGAAATGTTCCTGAATATTCTTGTCTGGAACATGTCCATTCTCTGCTAGATATGAAAGAGTTCGTACAAGTAAAATTCATGCCCTGGACAGGATGCTTGGATAGGACGCACCTTCCCGTCTGACAATTGGTAAATCTACGAGAAGTTTGTATGGACGAGGTCCGTTTAAGACGATTACAAGGGAAACAGTGGTAGATATATATCTTTCCGAACTGAAGTGAATATCCTCATCCAGGGAGCGATGGTAGACAGCAAGCATGGAGGAGAACACTCCCCTTGCCATGTTCCAGCGAGGGAATTTCAGGAAGACGGCGCCCCTGCCTATCACTGTCGGGATTACCTGAACGATACGTTCTGTAAACGTTGGATTGATAGAGGTAGTCCTTTTCATGGCCAGCACGTTCCCCCGACCTAGGGCTATGTGCATTTTGGTTGTGGTGTATGATCAAGGATCGTGTATATGCCAGCAAACCTAGCAAGTTGACGACTTGAAGCACAGCATCACTCAGATCATCGCTGCTATTAATGCCCAAATGCCAAAAGGCCCATACAATCAAAAATGGACAGATTATATAAGTACATTGAGCGGGATGGGTGCCAAATTGAACCGTGTAACCAAATCCTTGGCTTGTAGTTTCACGTGAGTAAACCCCTATTTAATTTCAACGCCTTTTTGTCTTATCCGGGCTATTTCCCTTAAAATATTCTTGTAATTTTCAACAAATCATTAAGAAAAGTTGAAAAGAAGAATCCCCCATCATTCAAACGTCGATGGGGGAACATTGCTTGATATATATTCCAGTACCACTTGAGTAACAGTGTTGTAAACCCAACAAGATGTATTTGTTTCTAGTGGTACTATGCTAAATTTACTGATTATACATACGTATATATATATATATATATATATATATATATATATATATATATATATATATATATATATATATATATATATATATAGGATTATTTCTTCACTTACAAATTATGGACATTACGGTATTTTATTCAAAAAAAATCGAAATTTTGAAGATATCTACGACAGTAGTAATTCAAATTAGAAGACGAAGAAAGCGACATCTCATTGTGGAATAATACGATCATGATATTAGGGATTTCAATAAACAGAAATAGAGCAACAAGGGATTGAAACTTTGACATTTTTGCCTTCCAAACTATGCTAGGTGTCAGTGTCGGTAGTTTTAAGAGAATGGCTTTGAACGTTCATCAGTCGATAGGCATAAGAGCAAAAACGGTAAAATATATCGAGATGTTTTTTTTTTCTCTCTCAATTGATTTAGCGTCCCAAGAATAGGTTTCATCTCCTTTGGTTATTCTCTATTGAAAAGGCAGCGTTTCAAATTAACCATTTACAGTTTCGATGTTTATCGTTATAGAACGAAAACGGTTTCTTACGAAAGATTCAGCGCCTCAAGATAAGTGGTTCAAGTTTTATGTTACTTCCAGTTTTGATACTGATTCCCGCAGAGCAAAACTGTAGTTATTGAGATGCTTTCTTTTGCAATTGAGTCATTGTCCTAAACATGTTTAATCTTTTTCATTAAATGTCTACTCAAATAGGAAGTGGTCCAAATTAGCAATAAAAAATTTATTGCCATAGAATAAAAATGGTTACAGATAGACACAGTCGGTTTTCTGCAATCGATTCAGCGCCTCAAGAGAGTATATAATCACAGCCTGCAACACTCTATAAAACCGTATGTAATTGAAATTCATTACTACTTGTGTTTTCAATACTGTTTTTCATATAGCAAAAACGGTAATAGATATTAAAATGCATTTTTCTTTTAAATTTTATTCAGCGTCCCAACAATAGCTTTTATCTCCTTCATAAAACTAACCACTTTCGGTTTCAACAGTTATCATCATAAAACGAAATGGCAAACAATTCAAGATCTCAAGAGAACATATCTAAACAACAAGCAAGACTCCAATTAAAACTAAAAGTGTATGAAATTTAATATTACTTACAGTTTTAAATCCAATTTTCGTAGAGGAAAAACAGTAAGAGATACAGAGATGCAGTTTTCTGCAGTCGATTTAGCCTCCGAAGAATAGGTTATATCTTCTCCCTAAGCCATTTATTCAATCAGAGATTGGCTCAAATTTTTGGTTTCAATCTTTGACACCATACAACAAAACAGTAAGGCTTAGCGAGTAATGGCTTTTTGATATGGATTCAGGTTCCAAGGAACAGCCAAGATTTATCTTTTGCAACCAGTAATTATGGATGTGCATTTCAGTACTACTCATCCGACTATCATAGATTGTACGTCATTCTCTTTAAAATAAACATATTTTCAAAGGGTAACATACGCGTGTTTGCATGATGTACGAGAAAAGGGAAATTTGGGGTAAAATAGAAATTTTTCCTCCAAAATCCCTTTTTGAAATTTTGAGCCCTTTGGAGCAGTCCCGTCTATACAAATACCTAAGTATAATCTACCTTTCAATATACTATGGTCTATACGTAATGTGATTTTTAAGTTTTATTACAATATCTAGAATAGTTAAGAAGTTAAAATATTTGTCAAGCCTCCTTGACAAAAAATTTCATGCATATATAATTTGTAAAATAAGTTTTCAAACACGGTACTATTTATCCAAGTATCATGGTCAGTACATGATTCTTTTCAGAATGAAAAAAAAAATATTTACAATGGAAACATCTACACGTGTATAAAATGTACAAAATAATTTTTGTAGAGAAAAATTAATATCTCCTTCCAAAAGTATTTTCCTGAAATTTGGAAACTCCTAAAGCGGTGCCTGGTATAGGTACATGAATATATTTTACCTTGAAAAATGCGTTACTCTCTATACATAATGAATGTTCCAGTTTCGTTGCAATATCTAGAAGAATTATCAGGAGAAAAATAGCTCTGCATCTTGTTTGACAATACAAATTATATACTTTCAGAGAATCGAATCCACTAACAGCATCCTTAACCTTCTAATGTGCCATGAAAATATGACAAACTGAACGACATATAACACTTAGCTTTAAAACATATACTTGTACACTGAGTACTCACTGAATTACGGCCACCCTTCCACACAAGAAAGTGTGGCCAACAGCCGAGCTGATTAAATGACAACCCCGACTGGTATTATTTTGAGAAAGAACATACTCGAGGCTACATGTTGGCAGACAGCATAAGTTATAATCGGAGGTGGGCAGGATTTATCCACATTTCAGTAGGATATTATTGTGGGTGTCCCAGCAATAGGTGCGTGAATAACACAGACAGCTATACTTGTCGGATAGGCCCGTTCGTGTGTAGTGAAGGTGTACAAGCAGTACGAAGAAAATTAGGCAATGGTCTCTAACACACGAAACTGCAGAGCCGCCTGGAAGTTCAAACGTTGGGGCGAGATACAACGATATGTTGTGTTTTTAATTGTATTCTTTGGGCAAAATGTGTGATCTTGTCTATAAAATATGCACTAGGTTAAAAAGAAGGAAAAAATAAAATGTATAATATAAATCAATGTATGAAATCAATGAATGTGTTGTTATTATCACCAAGACGACATATGTAGATATTACTGTGGTAACAGAAGCCAGGTTAAACATAATGTCAACTACCTTTTAAGAGTCATAACGTTTATAAAAAGAAGGTATACAATAAACGACATTTTGTATTATGTCAATTTGGTTTACTCATTGTGTGGCTCAACAAGATAGTATAATGTTAGAATCAGTACACTAAAACAAATATAACGAAAATAATTATAGTTATAGAGCGTCGCATTAAACATCTCGTGACATCAAACGAACCATTATTGTTCGTTAATTACGTAACCAATGCAATAGTGGATGCACAACACACATATCCCTCGCAACTATACTGCGTACACTGGCACGTATGACGTTCCACTCGTCACCGCCGACTTCGTCCCGCTTGGTCACTGGAACACGCTAAATTTGACCGTGAATGATTGTAAGAAAAGTGTGTTGGTTTGATAAACCACGGTTTGTGCTACATTTGTCGGACAGGCGTGTGCATGTGTGGAGCCAATAGCACAACACTATAGACCCCTCTTGTATTGACATACTGCATAGGCATGTGGGGATGGCTGTATGGTTTGGGATTCTTCTGTTGGTATGGACATATATATATATGTGGGAATCAGTGACGTATTTACGAATTTGTTTCCGGGGCTTTGCTAACTTTTTTGCTGGAAATGTGAAAATGCTGCAAAGTATTTCATTTACTTTCAAATAGTAAGTAAAATTTCGGGAGGCTTAAGATCGGAAGCTCCCCCTGAAATAGGCCACTGATGGGAACTGTCTTACCCGTGCCCCGCAAAGTTGAAGACAGGTTTGCGCCGCGGCTTGTAACAGTCGGACTATGCACGGACAAGCAGACTAATTTTTCACTTCCCAAAATTGAACCCCTTCCCCAGATATTATGCAGTATTATGTACTTACATGTTTTGTCTTCCTCATGAAATAGTTGTATAACGTTTACTGATTCCTTTTCTCCATCGCTTTACAGAAGATTTTTATAACTTCCTTAACAATCATAGTGTATGTTCCCTTAGCAGTGTATTTTCTGTTAAAGGTTGAGCTTCTAAAGTGATGATTGAACAGCTTGCATTCCACAGTCGTTGATTTCTTCGACTTCGAGTAATCCAAACGAGTCAGGAGGCGAATCTATTGTTTATAATCACACAACTACTCTACCAATAATTACTCACTCCTGCGCCGCGCCACCGATTTATTGGACAAATGTAGTTTTTTCTTCTTTTTTAAACAGTGTTGCCAATTCAGCGAGATTTCACCAAATATTTTAGCAACAAAATTTGGTTCATTTACAATTTTTAGAATAGGGATTTAGATATTTAAATCGAAACAGAAGTTTGACGGATATATTTAATAACTACTTTTGTGAGTTCTTTTGTAGCTTATTGTTCTTGTATATCTTTTCTTTTCTTAAATTATAAAGAAACACGAATGATCCTTAACCAACAGAATATTATGATTCCATACTTCTTTTTTCCTTCATTCATTCTTTCCTTTTTCTTTGCTTTTTAAATGGTCTTTTTCATTCATTCTTTCTTTCCTTTGCTTTTTAAATGGTCTTTATTATTTTACGCGCGAAACTCCAAAAACAACAGAAACAATGCACGAATTACCTTCTTTAGCCAGAGGAAGAGTATTATGCGTGATGTAATTTACATATTTACGTACTGTAACAATAGTTTGAGGTCAGGGAGGGGTTTATCAATAAAATAGATTTGCTAAATAGAGATACGCATTAGTAGAAGGGGAAAATGAATGTCATATAAAAATAGGAGAACCGACTTCAACTTACAATTTTGGGCCTCTCCATGGAGGGGCCCACATGAGCCCGGGGAGCGGCCCCCCAGGATCAGCGCCATTGACCACATATATCCTACAATGGTTGAGTTCTACCCACACGAGAACCGTATTTTCCAGGACGGCTATGCTCGGTGCCAACGTGCCAGGATTGTACTTGCTTGGCTTATGGAACATTGCATGGAGCTGCATCATTTGAATTGGCACCTTAACTAACCGGATCTTAATACTATTGAATATTTATGAGATGTGGAGCGAGCTCTTCGCAACACGACACTCGTACCGACATACGTGGGATCATTGTGGGAACATGCCAGCAACTACTAGAATCGATGCCATTCCGTGTTCAGGCATTTCACTGAGCAAAAGTTGGACCAACTAAATATTAGGTAGGTGGTAGCAATTCAGTGACCATTCAGTGTATATAATTATTAATACATACATACGTTAACATTTTATTGCCGTTTCATTATCCACCAACTATTGACGCGCCATGTATTGGACTGGCAACAATCGGTAGTTGGTTAACAATGCAAAATAATGTGCTTATACCTTTATGAATTCATCATGGCCCACCCATCCAAAACAAATGTACATAATATATTCTACTTTCTACAATTTTACTACACATTTTATAAAATCAACTACCCTTTGGATAGCTGGGGGCTCCCGCCCTCACACCTCCACGTTTGTTGAAAATACAGCCTCAAGTCTCTTATGTATCAGCCTTTGCATCAACAATGAATTTCGTGCATTTGCTGTTCATATTTCCTGAATTTGGGTTTCGCCCCTACACTCACGCCTTTGCTCGGCATACAGCCTCGTACCTCTTAAACCCACAATTCTACCGAATTTCAAGTTTCTTCTATTTTAACTATCTAAAAGATAAGGTTTTGTGTCTCAAGAGAACGCCAATTTAAGTAACATGGAAATTTCTGCGTTTGCCTTTAGAACCTTTATAATTAAAAATATTCACTTTTGTCAACTTTCCTGTCGGTCAGTCCCGGAAAGCTACAATCATGACAAGATTCTTCATTATAATCCTACCGGAAGTGCCTAAATATTTTGGGGTGTAGAAAACTTCCCTTATAAATAACATGGGAAAGATTTTTCAGTTCCTCATCAAACCATTCTATAGTTGGAAATTTTTATTTTTAGTGTTTTACTTAGGTAACGCTAACGAGAATGTACAACCATACCCAATTTCAAGTTTGTATCCCAGGTATCTAAAATATGACATTATAGTTAAAAAAAGGGGGCTCATTTAAATAAATGAAGAATTTCTTCCTCTCCCCTTTAGACCCCTAAAAATTAAAAATATTCACTTTTGGCAATTTTTCTGTCGGTTAGTCCCGAAAGATTACAATCATATCAAACTTAATTATTGTACTTATACAGGAAGAGCCCAATAATTTTAGAGTGTAAAAGGTGTCTTATATAAATAACATGGCAAAGATTTTTAAGTTCCCCATAAAACCACTCTAAAGTTCTAATTTTTTACTTTTACTTATTTATTTAGCTAGTACTAACAAAAACGTAGAGGCATGCCTAGTTTCAAGTTTTTAATCTAAATAAAAGTACCTTATACATGAGTATATAGGTAAAAAATCATTTAGATAACATTGGGAAAATTTTTCGTGCCCCCTTTAGACCAGCTAAAATTAAAAATATTCACTTTTGACCATTTTCCTGTCGGTTAGTCGCAGAAAGCTAGGATCATGTCAAATTTCAACTTTTCACGTCAACCGCAAGTGCCCCTTTAATTTATGTCAGTCCAGGAAGTTTTATATATAGTTAGGATATTTGTTTGTTGACAGATAAAAGTCACTTCAGCTCTTAGTCCAATCTGGTTGAAACAAATTGCTCCACTGTTCACACTCGTCACTATCAAAGTCGATATTATCGTACTAAGCAAGAGAATTATCAACGAAAAGTCTATTATAGTGTTCACACATTGCGAAACTATCTAGCCATTCTTTTCTACATCCACAATATTTGGTACAGCAAAGGACACTTCTGGATGGTACAGCCACATGGAGATTTACGGCTAAAGTGATCCACCAGTTGAGTCCGAAGCATTTGCCGGGAAGTATTGCAACCGAATTAACTTTAAAAGAAGGCGGGTGGCATAATCGCCAGGCACTGAAAATTCCCGTACACTTGTGCGAAATTCCCACTATCGCCCCCAGTATCATTTCTTTCCAAAATGACATGAACCTCAGACGTAGCTCTTATGGCAAATATATTGCTTGATATTTGTTCTATTCGTGAAGATAAATTAAAACAAAAAAAAATAAAGTCCAATCCTGTTGCTGTTGGAATGAACTCTTTCAATCGTTTGATCTGAAATTACTTTGCAGAGTCTGAATAAATATTCTGTCCCTTCAGGACGATAGGAAGAGGGAATCCCCCACCTTCAGTATGAAAACACACACATTTTATCAAATGCTTAGTGAGAGTGAGTCCATTGGTATAGCGCTTTTATGATTTGAAGTTGTGCTCCCAAGCCATCTTATGTCATAGCTAATGACATTGGAGAACAATAGATGCAAATATGATGTAAGAGAGATACATTCACATACGCAAATTTAGAATTTAAGACAAAATGATCGCATAGCATCCATATTTTGTCGAAAAGTTTGATTTGGTAAGTAGACATGTAAAAGCTCACCCGAACCTGAGAGCATCCCATTACCAATTGTTGATTTGAAGTGGAGAACTCAGTTGAGAGCATCAGATGATTACGGAGGGGGAGACACATCTTCATATATGCGAAACAAATAATTAAAAAATTGGACCGCCCTGAACAGGACTCGATCCATGAAAGTCAGGATTACCAAGCAAGGATTCTACTCACTTATCCACGGAGCCACGCAAAACGACAGGCAGTCATATGTCAGACACAGAATGTTTGTTACTTACAAAACGTTTTTGTAAGGGGGAAAGCTAAGGAAATTCCCCGTCTCCAGTTTTTCTTTCCCTGGCACTAACTTAATATAGCAGCAGAAAACATTTATCCATGGCTGTTCTGCACAATTATATTTACACAAAACAATTCTTCCAATTCTATTAATTCCAGTACCAAGTAAACAGAAATACTGGATATGTAATTCTATATTTCGCCAATAGTCTTTCAGAAAATATCCAAATTCATTTTTTTTCTATTTGGAACAGAAGGGAGCATACACGCAAGTTGCGCCCATGAGATTTGTTTTGTGTAGGAGGGTACAGAAATTTACATTGAAAATGGCTAAATCTCAAGTTTAATTATAACGTAATTTTACTTTTAAGAATGCCAAATGCGAAGGACAACGAATGCATTCTCTTTGACTTGAAAGAATAAAATTATGGCTTACTGTGGAAGTGAACAGGGACTGATGACGTTCAGGATGAATGTATGCTACCAAGCAGTGGCGTAGCCAGGAAGTCTGGAACCTCCGACATTTGCATAAGTGGTTGAAATAAGGCCTAAGAATAGAAACATAGATACCGAAGAGACCTCGTGATCGAAGTCGACGTTTAAGTCGCGGTCGCAACCTCGATACTGGCACAAACACACGAATTCAAATAGGTATGCTCATGCCGAAGATGTACGTTACATCGTGCCTAGAGTTCGACCGCGAGGGTGAATTAGTGGTCGCGATGGTAAACAACCGAATATTTTTTTTACATCAATGTTCAGCCGAACGTCGCTGTGCGTCATGCTCTCTTTGGTTCTCCCATACGCGCTGCACGGAATAAAGTCTTCATTTGTTTAAAATTTCGTCTGCAGATGATTCTGCATGTGTATACTCGGGAGGTCTTATACTCTCACTAATTAATAGAACTAGTGAGGAATGTTCCAGCAATATTGGATATGAAACACAAACAACATTATAATAGACACGTTGGATGTCGTGTTGGGCCGATGGGCCCAACAGTGAACTTTCCTACTGCGCCGCGTTGGTCCGATGGGACCAACATTGTAATATTGAGCTTATGATTCTATTCCCAGCAATTGGCTCACAACTAAAACTACTTATTCGTGCTTTGAGTCCAACACGGCGCACGAGAATATACCGGAACTAATGGCCTGTGAATTTTTTTTTTTTTTTTGCTTAGTAAATTTATGGGAGGAGGATTATAGCAACCAGTGAATATTTCAGTGAGATTTATATAATACTGCATCAATGGCGCCTGGGGCCCAACCAGCTAATTTTGGCCGGCAGTTAACGTGTTAAATAGAGAATGAAATAAAATAGCAACTGAAATGTGAATGTCTGGTAAGTTATTCATATTTATTTGAGAATTATACTATAGCTTATTATTACATAAGGCTGTGGCGTTTACAGGAAGGAGGCTTTTGGGCTGAAGACCGTAAATTGTAAGATTTCTAAAGAAAAAAAGCTACTGTTAGTTATACCTATGTTTAAAAACTACTCTCTCCCCCAATTCCGAGATTAATAAAAAATGGTTTCTTCTAAATTCGTTACTGATATAAGGCAAAGAAATACCCGTAAAGAGAGGCACATATCCATAGGGAGAAAATGTCGGATAATGGAATTGGAGTGACGAACCTTCATTTGCTACAGTTAAAACCGCCTCCAAACCGAAACCTAAAGACACACCTGTTTTTTTAATTTTATTTTATTGGGAAATAATTTCTCGCCTGAGTGGTCAATGAGGTCATTTCTACACAGAAAATTGAAAAAATGTAAGAGTCTTTGATTTACTGATAGAGATAGACAAGAGATGAGACTCAAATATTTTTGCGAAACAAGAGAGGAGATTTTAGCATTTCACATGTCTCGTCTCGCGTCAATCCCTATCTATAAATTGCTTGGTCCTTTCAATTTCAAACTGTTTTTTTTTTTCAGTGAGTTTTAAGCAATAATTTCAGACGTGTTACAGTCAGTGTGCGAATTGAAAATTTTTCCCAGGGGGGGATGAATTTCACCCATATGCGCACCCAGTCCTCCCACACACACACACACACACACACACATATATATATATATATATATATATATATATATATATATATATATATATATACTAAGAAGTACAAAACAGTTGAGATGTGAGATCTTTCATAAATTTTCACTCAAGTAATATTTATAGGTTAGCTACGCAAAGTAAGAATTGTTCCCTTTTTCTGTCTTATCTTTATGTCCATGTAAAAATACTCCCGAGGGGGAAAAAGTTATCCCTGCCAGGGATAAAATTTTTCTTCTCCAGGGTGGGAAAGATTTTTGTCAGGGGGGGAAATCCCTGGCATCCCCCCCGCCAATTCGCACCCTGGTTACAGTAATGTTTCTCCTCAAACAGCGGGGGTGCGACCACCTCGTTATGTGCGCCCTACATCCATCTAGACCTAGACATCGAGGTAGCGACCACTAGTTAAACCTCGAGCTTGATCGCTAAGTCTCTTAGGTATGTCTTTACTCTAAGATTGTGGTTTTATTCAAAATTTATCCGGGGTTGGACCCGAACTCCCCCCAAATGAACGTTTAGCCAGCAACCCCCCAAAATCAAATCCTTCTATGTATGAGACATGCAAATCAGTGTGGAATTCATTAGAGGAGGGGAGAAATCTCGCTAACAATTTAGGCACTCTTTTTTATGTGGAGAAAAGGAGAATCATAAATGTTGGATAAATTTCGCCCAAGCACCTGGAGGGATGGTCACCTCTGGTACAGGACGGGAGCCGCAAATTTGCCAAGAGCTCCAATCAAACTGTAAAATTATTTACAAGAATTGAGGTAAGGTTTTGTTGCACTTTCTGTCTTGAGAATAGTTCCAAGACAGATGGTTAAAAATCCACAAGTTCCGAGGGGGCACGTTTATAACAAATACTTCAAAGTGCCAAATTGATGTTGAGTTAATACGATAATTAACAATAATAATCTGTGAAGTAACAACACTTGAATAGCTTAGGCATGCCTACGGAATTAGCTTAAATAAAAAAGGAAAAGTGGGACCGTGGGTTCCCACTGCAGTGGTTGAAGTTACCCCCACTCTGGATTTGCAAACAATTTCGATTCCTTCTAGATACGTGTGAAAACACATTAGATTTACTTATATACTATAGTATTAAACGTATTCACTGTAGTTATGCAATGTGCTTAAATAATAGCTGTTTTACATTAAGTTTTGCGGGCCACTGTGGCACAATGATAGATCAACCACCTCTTGTAAGCGGGATTTTAGTTCGATCCCACCTCGCGCCAAGTGATCTCTGTAGTAGACAAACACGGTTTTGTGGGTTTTCTTGGGGTTCTCCCGTTTCCTGTCTCCCCTTTGATTCCATCATTTCATTATTTTCATCATCACTGTCTCTCTTAGCCTACTCGGCATAATTGTGGGACGTAAACCTGCAAGATTTCATTTTACATTAAGTATTATGTGATTCAAGGTCTGTGTATTCGCAACTTAGGTTATGTCACGTTTCTCAAAAAAGTACTTTCAGTGACTGTACTTCCTAATTCATGTCTCTATTGAATTTCATGAGAGAGAAATGTGCATCACAGTGAAAAACCAAGTGAAATATCACCACTCAATTGCAAAAAGGATAAAATAATAGAAACTCGAACGTGGGACTGCTGCGTGGAAAACAAGGAGTTTTCCAATACGCCATTACGACCCTCCGCGACACATTTAATTTATAATCGTTATAATTTGTTAAAAATATCGTACTACTTTCCCACAAACATAATCATATTGCTTGTTGCCTTCAAATTCCAATTTACGTGGAAACGTATAATATTTTTTCTCACGAACATGAACAATGTCAGAAACGATTAGAAAAAAACAGAAAGGCCCACATCCAGAATCGAACCCAGGACCTTCTGAACTTAAGGCAGCCACTCTAACCACACGCATACGAACCAACTATTTCGTAGCGTCCTTCTTCAATTATTACGACACAGTAATAAAGAAACAGAACTATCATCCATCACACTATTCAAAACACGGAGAAATAGCTTCGTAAGTTCATAATATAGCAACGAAGCTTTTCGCAACATAACACAATGTGTATGTAGTGTAGTGGCTAAACCACGTGACTCCTGTTCGGTCCACTCGACTTCGAATTTTTCCTCAACAAAAAGACATCGTTCTTGAAAATAGCTGCAACGCAACGTAATGTAGAAATACGTCAGTCCCATGCAGAAAAATACCAATGGAGGATTCAGAAGTGTTCTATTCAACAACGATAATTTGCAATCCGAGTTCAATTACCGGACATTTCAAACATCTTTCCAACGTATCTGAGTGGACTATTACTGGCCTTCTGTCAAGTGATCTCACCAATAAAGAGATAATGACATAAAAGTACTTTCACGTCATTTATTTGCCCATGTTTTCTTTGTAGGAAAGTTGTTGGACAGTTGGCTGTAAACAATATTACCCACATAGTTTCAAATAATTTGATCAGTCCATCATTATAGTAAAGGGACTAGCGGAATAAGCTTGCGAAAACTGCTTCTCAGCATATCTGCACCAAATTTACACTATCGATTAACATTTATGAGAAACTCAGATTCCAAAATTTTCTGACGCCCAAGCGCTTTTGGAGGGGTGTTAGGAGGGGGGAAGGAAAATTGAAATTATTTTTTTCCTGAACGGGTCAATCGATTTTCATGAAAAAATATGTTAGGTGTTCTCAACAAGAGAAAAGTCGGAAAATATTTTTTTGAACTTTTTAGGGTTTGAAAATTATTTTTTTTATTTTCAAAAAAAAATAGTGGAAGACTAACTGGGACACCCACATTTTTTGCCAGTTTCGTCTTGAGAGGGTCCCTAACAACATATATTGTTTTCATTTTGTTTGCAAGTGTACCTCATAGTGAAAAAAGGCAAATGTATCGTAATGGACATAAGCCTTTCACCGGGTAATGGCAACTGCTTTAAAAGATATGCAGAGTATGAGAATTAAATCTGTCATGTCTGTAGTTTCGTGTGGAGAAGAAATAAACTTGTGAACCAAAGGTTTAAGAACAACTAATGCTAATAATATAAACTTTGCGAAGATTATTAACCTATATCATCATAAAAGATTTACGAGAGACTTTTTGATAGGAAGAAAATTAACATACAATTTGCAAGGCGCTCGTTGTTGGGTCTTATAATCGCGGGTGCAATTCATGTTAAGGGTCTATTAAAATTTTACTTGAACTAGAATTTATTCGCATGAATCACCCGTCTTCTTTAACCTAAAGGACATAAACGTTTAGAAAAGTATATGGAAAAAATGAAATAAATAATAAGACAGTAATAATGCTATTAATCTGTATCTATCTACATAGGTTATAAATGAAAAAGACGTCGTCTATCAGAACAAAAATGGCTTAACCGTTTGAAATGATTTTTATTAGTTAACATTTTCACCTACCTCTGACTCATGGGCACCCGAAGAGGGCACGGTGGGCCGCCCTCTGACTCACGAAATGTATACAAACAGAAATACCAAACATAATATATGGCAACCATGAAGATAGCCCCTCCTATAACATTTTAGGGTGCCATGCGCGGACTGGCTTGTTGTCACGCCATTTTTATTAAAATGTGTGTTCTAACAGAGAAGAGGAGTCAAAATTTATGCCAAAAATAGAATATCTCACATTTGTGAGATGAAACTTGACCCCATACCGTTAACGTCGCCAATATCTAGTGGTCCATTACCGGTAAATATCGATCGTCGATATAGCGACGCATCGAAAGATTGCCGCTAGTGTGTTTCTGGCGGCAGGTTTTTGTCGAGTCGAAACAGACATCTAGAGTAGGGGTCTTGCAGTTACCACTACGTAGCGGCTATGACTTCTTTTCGGTCCGTCTTTCGATTCGTCGCTGAGAATCGGCGAAGGGAACGAAACGACTTATCGCCAGTCATGTGCATGCGTTTATTATTATATATTTGTTTCTCCTGACGAATGTTCCTAAAGTTAGCTCCGGGATCAAGAGTAACCCTTGCTTCTATATCGCAAGGTTGCTGTTTCGCGCCATTCCGGGAGAAATTTATATATAGTTTGTAAGTGCTCTCAATGTAAATGAATCATGCATATAGGCTATTTAACATATTTTGGTGGAGTAATTTGTAATTCATTGGCATTTCGTCGCGTCTCTGCCACCGGTGGCCCACTGGTGGTATTATTTTCAAAAGGGAAGTGAGTCTACCGCGGATCGTTGCAGTGGGGCCATCAATTTTTGGCGAGAGGTCGCTAGTTACCCATCGATGGTCCACCGACGCTTACGGCACGGGGTAACTCTAAATTAAATTTATTTACGAAATCACTATAGTTGCTATAAGAACTAGTCCTTGAACTTGGACTGTGTAATATTGGTGTTTTGAGGCAAACATATCCTAAGTTCAACTTCGAGTATATTCAGGAAACAGTAAACAAAGGATGATAGGTTCGAACCCACAATCCACGTTCACAGTCGAAAACATTCTGTAGATCTGTATGTTCCTCTTTTAAGTGTAACAAGATATGTTGATCCGTTATTAACTGTACTGTAGAAACAATTCATCATTTAATACTTAAGGATAAAGTATTTCGAAATTATGTATACATGGGAGCACATGGTTGTTGCCTCAATGCCGCTATAATCAATGCCCTCAATTTCCTTCGTGCAGTTCAAACCGATTTTCCTGCAAGCTGTTACACACTGGCATTTAGTCTAGTTGTCTATGCGTTGAACTGCTGAGCCAAAGGACTAGGGATCGAATCTCGGAGATGGACATGAAAATTTTTATTATTTGTAGAACTATACATTTCACCCATAATAAAATGAGCATTCAAACAGTTTGTGTTCCCGTGGAAAAGTAAGAATTTATTTCAAGTTAAACTTGTAAGCAATGAAGCAAAACGAATTTGGCTCATGGTTGTCCGAATACCTGACGCTTTGAATAAATCATACGACACGCCTTTAGTATGGAGTTGAAGAGCTTTCTGATACTATAAAGAAATCTCACTGACCTAAAATCAATTACGAAATTGGACCTACCGGAAGCTTCAACACCACGTCTGCGTCACCTCGGTGAACGCTGTATCGAAACTTCCTATATAAATTTCACTCACGTGAAGTCTAGTCAGTCGATCGTACTTGGTTTGTTAGCTAACTATATTGAAGGGGTATAAACGAAAAATATGCAAAATCCAGTTTTCAATTTTGTCAGGAAACGAAGAAAATGTGACGCCCTTATGTTTCAGAATTGTTGAACTTTTTTGGAGGGGAGGGATAGATTTCACTCATCTGCTGTAAGTAGTGACTACTGCTATTAACCATTGCTTTCTTTCATTTTTCATTTACACATCCATTCCTCTTTCGAGTTCGGTTCCACATGCCTTTCCATTTAGTTTCATATATTCTGCTTGATTAAATACACATTCCTCAATCTCTTATAATGTGTCCATATTAACAAAACGGTTCTCTTGCTTTCATTCTAAGAATGCAGATTTAGATTTCAAGAGAGCTAATTTTAAATAAACATGAAACCAATTTGTTAATTACTACGAGCATTGAGTTCTCCCTCATTTTTGTAAATATATATGTTCTTCAGTGTTTACATTCTAATAATAATAAATATTTATGCCAAATTAGATATAATCGCAGTATATGAAGGTTAAGTGGGTAATAAAGCAGTTCAAGCCAACATCTTACTTCAATCTGTATCGTAGATTACAATTATCGTTAAAAGAAATTGAATATTCGCATCCAAAATTGATTTTATCTAGGTAGGATGGATAGGGATGCGTACGAGACAAGATTTGAGGCCGTCTCGTCTCGACAATATACTGTGAACGACATGTCTCGACTCGAAAAATATATTTTTTTCTATTGGAAGAGCTGTCTCTCGACTTGAATTTTGTCAAGACAATTCTGTCTCGACTCGACTCTGCGCATCGCTAAGGATGGACGGTTTGAAGAGCCCATTAGTCCAAAGCTGGCGTGGTAACCAATTACACCATTACGCAACATCTATTTCAGATACGACAATTATTATACACTTCATTTTCACAACTTTCTTCTTATAATAACTGTATCGATTTCCTATTTAAATTCAATTATAGATAATTGTTTCTTATGTATCAGGTAATATTCATGCTATACAGTATAAAGCAAGTACATATTCAATGAAAATAAATAAAAATGTAAGATATTACAGATTACTGGCATTGCGATTTAATCCGAATCTAAGCTGTACATATTCTCTAAATAATTGTTCAAATTGCTTTATAATAATCCAGATTATGAGGTACCCTAAGTTTTTGTAATGCGAAAAAGAATACAAGCATATATATATATATATATATATATATATATATATATATATATAGGTGTATTTTTGGGGACTTCCGGGCCTGATCCCACCACACCCCTGAAATTTTATGGTTATTCAAATAAAATATTGTAAAGTGAATGAAATATCTTGTAGAATGTTCACGTTTTTAAGAATGAAGTTAGCAAAGCCCCCAGAAATATATATATGAATAAATTTCATTTTGGACGTGTGGTTTTAGGTATACAACTGTGTTCACATTTCTCATTTTTAGCGCTTTCGTATATGAATTATGGACATGGCGGGCTAGTAAATGTGACAGGGATTTGAAAAGTGACAGTTTGTCAGATAATGTGTTTTCAATCACTTCACAGTAGAAATTTATATTTATAAAAAAAGTTCTTATATATTTTAAAAAAATGGAAGAAAAACTTCGACTTCTGCATGGAGGCTCGAACCGTCGCCCTTCATTTCAGAAATGTCAGTATTATACCAAACCCGCTTGGCTACAGACGCAACTTGCAGAAGATTGTGTTATAATATTGATTATAGAATCGCTCCAGCACAGATTTAAATATCCATTTTCTGTCGTTTTCAGCACTTTCTACTTAAGAGAATAGTTGATTTTGCAGATTGGAACTGTGCATGAGGTGTGCAGTCAATATTAATCTCAGAAATAAGTAGTTTGATCTAGTTTTTGTATTTTCACATCGCTCGGATGACAGTACGGTTTGAAACTAGAGTCTATACAAAGAACGTTGGGAACATGCAATTCACTGTGTTCTAGGCTCACTTTTTCGAACTTAGTTTCTGAACGAGTTTCCAGCTTTTTGTGAACAGGTATGTACAGTTGTTTCCAGTAACCTTGAACGACAGGGACACGAACACAGATACATCGAGGACATTTAATATTTCAAAGGCTCTCCCACCGGGAATCGACACCGAGACCCAAACCAATGAAGTATCTGATGGGTGAGTACCTGGTTCGTTCCCAAGGCAAGTAAGCTTGAGACGGACAATATCTTGCTCGTGGCTTTTCTTGGGACACTCTCACTTTCTCGTTCCACCAAATCATCCTTTATAATTCACTTGTTTCAATCATAGTCTTCTTCAACCAAACAGACATTATCGTTGGATATTAAACGTAAAGATTTCTTTTTCAAGCTGTTAACCCATAACAATACGAATCGAAAAACGATTGTATTTCCTATTGCTCATTAACGTGTTTTCACAAAAAATATATAGAGAAACGTAATTCCATTCAAAAATGAAACAGCAGACTCAGAAACCTCAACCTAAAACGAAACCATCATAATCGTTAATTAATATGTCGTTAATTATGTTAATCATTTACGATATTATTATTATTATTATTATTATTATTATTATTATTATTATTATTATTATTATTATTATTATTATTATTATTATTCCTGAAGATTTGATTTTTCAAATATTGAAACATCCGAGTATTCAAATATCTGAAAGTAATAAAACGTGTGTCATCGCTGATCAATCACCATCAAAATTCCTTAAGTAAATATGAGAAATGTCCAACGTGGATTCGATGCAGGAACCTCCAGATTACTTGACAAGCGCCTTCACCACTGAACCACAATCATAACAGTGTAAATGATTTGTCTTTCGTATGGTTACGTGAGGTTTCTTTAGCTCCGCTTGTAAAGTTTTATGTTATTTTTCATCGTTTCAATAAGTTTTTCGTATTTCTTTTATGATGATATAATTTAATAACCTTCGGTAAAGTTTATATTCATAACATTAGTTGTTCTTAAACCTTTGGTTCACAAGCTTGTTTGTTCTGCACCCGAAACTACAGATATGACAGATTTAATTATCATACTCTGCATTTGTTTCAAAGCAGTCGCCTTACCTGGCCAAAGACTTATGTCCGCCACGATACATTTGCCTTTTTCACTTGCAAACAAGATGAAAACAATATATGTTGTTACGGATCCTCTAAAGACAAAACTGGCAAAAAATGTGGGTGTTTCAGTTCGACTTCCGCTATTTTTTTAAATTTCAAAAAAATGACCAATTTTCAACCCTCAAAAATTCCAAAAAAATATTTTCCGACTTTTCTCTTCTTGAGAACACCTAACATTTTTTCATGAAAATCGGTTGAGCCGTTCAGGAAAAAAATAATTTCAATTTTCCTTCCCCCTCCTAACACCCCTCCAAAAACGCTTGGGGGACTGAAAATTTTGGAAACTGGGTTTCTCATAAATGTTAATAGATACTGTAAATTTGGTGCAGATATGCTGGGAGACAGTTTTCAGATGCTTATTCTGCTAGGCCCTTTACTATAATGACGAACTGATCAAATTATTTCAAAGTATATGGGTAATATTGTTTACAGCGAACTGTCCAATAACTTTTCTACAAAGAAAACATAGACAAATAAATGACGTGAATGTATTGTTTGCCTCTGGTCATTTTATGTCATTCTCACTATCATTGTTAAATAGAACACTTCTGAATCCTGCATTGTTATTTTTCTGCATGGAACTGGCGGATTTCTACATTACATTGCGTTGCAGCTATTTTCAAGAATGATGTCTTTTTGTTGATGAAAAAATTCAAGCTACACTACTGTGAATTCGAAGCCGAGTGCCCCGAACAGGAGTCTCGTGGTTTAACCACTACACTACATACATGTTGTGTTATATTGCGAGAAGCTTCGTTGCTATATTGTGAACTTACGAAGCTTCTTCATTGTGATTTGTATATTGTGATTAATGATAATTCTGTTCTTTTACTACTGTTTCGTATTTTTTCTTGCAGCAGAATTCAGAGTATTCTAAGCGAACGCCTGTATAGTATGATAAAATAGCTAACAAGGTGATTGTAAAATGATCTTTCGCTGTTTGTTATGTGTAATAGTTAATTTTGAGACTGGAAGTAACTGCATAAGGACGCTACGAAGTAGTTTTTTCGTAGGCGTGTGGTTAGAGTGGCTGCCTTAAGTTCAGAAGGTCCTGGGTTCGATTCTGGATGTGGGCCGTTCTGTTTTTTCTTGTAATCGTTTCTGACATTGTTCATGTTCGTGAGAAAAAAAATATTATACATTTCCACGTGAATTGCAATTTGGAGTCAACAAGTAATATGATTATGTTTGTGGGAAAGTAGTACGATATTTTTAACAAATTATGACGATTATAAATTAAATGTGTCGCGGAGAGTCGCAATGGCATATTGGAAAACTCCTTGCTTTCCACGCAGCAGTCCCACGTTCGAGTTTCTATTATTTTATCCTTTTTGCAGTTGCGTGATGATATTTCACTTGGTTTTACTGTGATGCATATTTCTTTCTCATGAAACTCAATGGAGACATGAATTAGGAAGTACGGTCACTGAAAGTGTTTTTTGAGAGACGTGACGTAACCTAAGTTGTGAATACACAGACCTTGAATCACATAATACTTAATGTAAAATGAAATCTTGCAGGTTTAAGTCCCACAATTATGCCGAGTAGGCTAAGAGAGACAGTGATGATGAAAATAATGAAATGATGGAATCAAAGGGGAGAGAGGAAACGGGAGAACCCCAAGAAAACCCACAACACCGTGTTTGTCTACTACAGAGATCACTTGGCGCGAGGTGGGATCGAACTAAAATCCCGCTTACAAGAGGTGATTGCTCTATCATTGTGCCACAGTGGCCCGCAAAACTTAATGTAAAACAGCTATTATTTAAGCACATTGCATAACTACAGTGAATACGTTCAATACTATAGTATGTAAGTAAATCTAATGTGTTTTCACACGTATCTAGAAAGAACCGAAATTGTTTTGCAAATCCAGAGCGGGGCAATTTCAACCACCGCAGTGGGAATCCATGGTCCCACTTTTCCCCTTTATTTAAGCTAATTCCGTAGGCATACCTAAGCTATTAAGTGTTCTGGCTTCACAGATTCTTATTATTATCATGTTAACTCAACACCAATTTGGGACACTTTGAAGTATTTGTTATAAACGTGCCCCCTCGGAAGTTGTGGATTTTTAACCATTTGTCCGGCTTTGTGTACAGCTTATTTGGTTGCATACTTCCCGGCAAATGCTTCGGACTCAGCTAGTGGAGCCCTTTAGCTGGGAAGTATGCAACCAAATTTGCTGTAAAGGAAGGCGTGTTACATAATCGTCAGGCAGTCAAAATTCCCGTACACTTGGGCGAAATTCCCACTGCCGTCTACAGCATCATTTCTCCAAAATAAGATGTATCTTAGACGTGTAGTTCTTTTGCCAAATATACTACTTGATATTCGCCTTATTCGTGAAGATAAAGTGCAACAAAAAATGAAAGCCCAATCCTGTTGCTGTTGGAATGAACACCCTTTCAGTAGTTTGATCTGAAATGACGTTGCAGAACCTGAATAAATATTCTGTCACTTCTAGGGGTTTGGAAGAGCGAATGCCCCCTCCTTCAGTATGAAAACATTTACTTTTAATGAAATGCTTAGTGAGACTGAGCCCATTGGTGTAGCGCTTTTGTGATTTGAAGTTTTGCTCCCAAGCCATCTTATGTCATAGTTGACGATATTAGTGAACGAGAGATGCAAATGTGATGAAAAAGAAATAGAGACACATTTGTAAATTTCGAATTTGAGATAAAATGATCAGATAACATCCATTTTTTGTCGAAAATTTTGGTTTTGTAAGTAGACATGTAAAAGCTCAGATGAACTTGAGAGCATCCCATTATCAATTGTTGAATTCAAGTGGAGAACTCAGTTGAGAGCATCAGATGATTACGGAGGGGGAGAAACATCTTAAAGTATGGGAAACAAATAATGAAAAAATGAACTGGCCTCGACAGGGTTCGAACTATGAAACTCACGATTACCAAGCAAAGACTCTGCTAACTCATCCACGGAACCACTCAGAACCACAGTCATCTGTCAGACACAGAACGTTTGTTACTAACAAAACTTTTATTTGTAAGCACGGAAGGTAAAGAAATTCCCCGTCCTTAATTTTTCTTTCTCTGGCACTAACTTAATTACTGTTGTCCCAGCCTGGGAAGAATTTTTTCCATCCTTCTAAAAACTTTCCTAAATATTTTCATACATTTTTAGCAACACAAAACATTTGTCCATGGCTGTTCTGCATAATTATACCTACACAAAACAATTACTTCCAATTCTATGAATTCCTGTACCAAGTAACCAGAAATACTGGATATTAAATTCTATATCTCGTGAATAGTCTTGCAGAAGATATCCAAATTCAATTTTTCTATTTGGAACAGGGGAGAGCATACACGCGGGGATTAGGGAGCAGGTTGCACCCAAGAGATTTGTTTTGTGGTGGAGGGGACAGAAATTTACATTTAACATGGCCAAATCTTACGTTTAATTGTACCGTAATTTTTCCTTTAAGAAGGAAAAACGCGAAGGAGAACGAATGTTTACTCTTTGGTTTGAAGGAATAAAATTATGGCTGAAGATGGAAGTAAACAAAGACTGATGAGGTTTCGGAACAATGGATACTACCAAGCAGTGGCGTAAGCAAGAGGTCTGGAACCTCCGTTATTTATAGTTTTTAAAATAAGGTCTATGGGTAGAAACATACCGAAGAAACCTCGCGATTGATTTCGAGCTTTAAGTCGCGGTCGCACTGTCGATACTGGCACAAACACATGGATTCAAATTAGTGTACGCATGCTAAGATGTACGCTACATTACGAACTAGATGTCGACTGTGAGATTGAATTAGTGGTCGCGATGATACACAACCGAGTTTGTTTCTACATCGATGTTAAGCGGAAGCATCACTGTGGCTCGTGTTCTCTTTAGTTCTTCCTGAAGCACTGCACAGAATAAAGTCTTCATTTGTTTAGAATTTCGTCTGCTGAGGATTCTATATGTCTGTGCTCGAGATGTTTGGCTGCACTATTAAATTTGACTATGAAAGACATATTAATTGAACTAGTGAGGTATGTTCTAGCAGTATGGGATAAGAAACACACACAACATCGTAATAGACACGTTTAGATAGAGAAGGGAAGAAAATAGCACTGAAATGTGAATGTCAGATAAGTTATTTATATTTATTTGAGAACTACTGTAGCTTATTATTATTAAAAGTAGCGGTTGTAACAGGAAGGGGGTTTTCGGGCTGAAGTCCGTAAATTGTGAAATTTGTAAAGATAAAAACTACTCTTAATTATATCTATGCTTAAAAACTCCACTCCTCCCCCTATTTCCGAGATTAATAGAAAAGGGTTTCCTCTAAATTCGTTACTGATATAAGGTAAAGAAATATCTGTAAAGACAGGCACATATACATAGGGAGGAAATGTCGGATAATAAAATGCAGTGACGAAACTTCATATACTGAGGTTAATATCGCCTCCAAATTGAAAACTGAAGACATACATTAAAAAAATCTGGGAAATGATTTCTCGCCTGAGTGCTGAACGAAAATTAAAAGAAATGTAAAAGGTTTTGATTTATTGATAGAGGTGGACAAGAGAAGAGACTCAAATATTTTTGCGAAACAGAACACAAGACTTTAGCATTTCTCACGTCTCGTCTCGCTTCCATCCCTCTTTATAAACTGCTCGATCCTTTCAATTTTAAAATGTTGTTTTGCAGTGATTTTTGTGCAATAATTTTAGGCGCGTTACAGTAAGGTTTCTTCTCAAACTTAGGACTTCCAGCGAGGGTGCGACCTCCTCGCTATGTGCGCTTTTCATCCATCTAGACCTAGACATGGAGATGGTGACCACTACTTAAACCCCGAGCTCGATCGCGAGGCCTCTTAGATATGTCTTTACCCTAAGATTGCGGTTTTTCTCGAAAATTTTTCTGGGGGTGGACCTCGGGCTCCCTCCAAATGAATGTTTAGCCAGCGAAGCCCCGAAATTAAACCCTGGTTACGAACTTCCTATCAAGTGATGCACTCTCTTATGTATGTAATATGCAAATGAGTGTGAAATTCATAAGAGGAGGGGAGAAATCTCGCTAACAATTTAGGCACTCTTTTCCTGGTTGGGAGGAGAAGAATGATAAATGTGGGAGAAATTACGCCCAAGCGGTTGGAAGAATGGTCGCCTCTGGTCCAGGAGGGGGATGCAATTCTTAAGTTGCCAAGAGCTATCCAAGAGTCTTAAGTTCTTCCCCTTCTAAAAAGCAGTAAAAAACATGGATTACTACTGTGTTAGTTAAGTTTTATTTGGAAGAACCATCTGCTAAAAACAACTGCAAAATAGTTAGATATAAAGCATAACTAATATTCAAAATGTCAGAAACGTGATATTTTTTAAACATAAGAGAGAGAGAGAAATTATATTTGCACATAATAGTGTCTCTCGGTTGTAAATTTAAAGAAAGGAATGTTTTTCGTTAGGTTTCTTAGATGAGTGGTTAGTGTACTGGACTTCTGCGTATAAGGTCTCGCGTTCGAGTCAACGCGAAGCTCATTGCTTTTTTAGCAACAATTACTCTAAGCATTCCATAAGTTCTGTTGAGACTTATATGTAGTGTCAGGCAGTTTAAGCCGAATTTATTTTCAAATATGAGAGTTCTTATTATATGTTTTTCTTTTACTTACAATATTGCAAATTTGCGAAAAAGAACGTATTTGGAAAAGGAAAGGAAGTAAATAAGCATTGAAAATAAATAATAATTAAAACACGAAAGCATTATTTACTCGTTGGGAAATTTCATTGTGTATGCATACATTTCCCATTTAATCAAAGTATTGACAGCAACAAGATTAAATTACTCGTATTATCAATGATTTTCCACAAGGTAAAAGAATTGTTCAATACTTCACGGTTTATGTGAATTGTTAGTAGATGAGCAAAAGAACGCAGGTGTTTAAGGCATTATGCTTGGAGTCTCACGGACGCAGGTTCGAGTCCCGCTAAAGTAAAATCTTCGTTTTCTTTATTTAATGCAGCAATTTTCTACGCCTTACGAAATGTTCATCGACAAACGCAAAATTAGCTTAAGTATCAGAGGTGACAGAATTTGTAAGGAAAACGCAACACATGGTTGTTTCGTGATGCCAGTTTTGAACCAAACAAGTCTTTGGAAACTTTGAACACTTTCCATTGCTTGATGTGAACGTCTGTAATACATTCGACTCAAGCAGAATGTGGACAATTTCTGTTACTTTTTATATATTTTTTTACACTCCTAGGAACTTCATTTTTTATATTAGAAATATATTTGTTAATTTTTTCATATAAACTATATACTAAATTTCATACCTTTCGCTGCTGGCGCTCATGGGATTAAAAAAAATACTCCCGTCTCCACCTTACTCGAAAAATTGCTAAGATTGTTAGTGAATAACTAAATTGAAAGTGTTTGAAATGCGATATGTATCAGGAATTCACTACTTGTTCGTTTAATTAAACGTTTTCGACGGTTACAGATATTTAAAGGTTGCTAGGACAAAATTACCTAATTTAATAGTGTGACCACAAGACAACATTGTAGGCTGTTTCGTCTGGTCTCGTCCAAATGCCGTCTCGTCTAGAAAATTATACAACTGTCTCGCTTCGAAGTCTTGTTATTTATATTTGTATATATTTATCGAGACGATACACGAGAAATATTTTGTCTCGTGTAAGCACAAGTGTTGCCATGGGACCAGACGAGGCAGTTTAAAATCTCTACTAATTTCGTTCCATGAAAATGCTGTCTCGTCTCGAAAATTATATGACTGTCTAGTCTCGAAATATCACTACTTAATTAAATGCGTTAGAGAACTTTTACCTGAATAAATACTTAGAGAGAAAATTAAACATTTACTAGAGAAGTATATGAAACAAATAGATAGAAAGAAAAATTCTATAATGCATTTCATTAAGTAGTGTGTCACGAGACGAGACATTCATATAATTTTCGAGACGATACGTAATGCGAAAATTGATTAATAAATTCCCTAAGCCCGTTGGCACTCCTAAAAGTCTGAAACGATGAAACAGATGTCAAAACCGGAAAAAACGTATTCTATAAATTCAAAGGTACCCGTGTCGAGGTAAAAGATTTGCGCCAAGGTCCCCTGGAATGTCCCAGGAGGGGTGCAATTCAAAATTTGAAAATGGCAAGGGGAATCAAGTAGTATATCATTTAAAAGTATTGCTAAAATTTAAAAAAAAAATGGTGTGTCTCGAGTCTTTATGCAAGCTTGTGCAAAATAGTGAGCGTTCAAGATGGTAATAAATCCTTCATTAAAAACTCCATGACCACATCTAGAAATGTGAAATGTGAAACGGATATCAAAAGAGGTCAGCACTTGTCTTACCACTGCACTTGTCTTACCTACCACTGCGACGCTCTGCGATTGCTCTATTTCCGTTTTGAAAATTATAACACAGCGTCATAGACACGACGGAACGTCAAAGAACCACAAATCTACATCCACAAAATACGTTAAGTCGCCTATATGCGTGATTTTTTTATATTTAGGTGAGTCAAAAAAGCAGTAAAACAAATACCCCGAGGTGGACGCGAACTATCAACGTTACGATTATTAGCCACGTGTTCTTCTGACTTCCTCACCGAAACGATGATAAGAGGCTTGCTTGTTTAAAGATAAATCATTAAGGTCTTAATTTAGCCAAACAGACAAACCTCTATATCTCGAGTTCTAGCAGGTGGTACCGTGAACCGTTTCAGATTCATTGCTTTTTAAAGGGGTACTTTCTGTGTGCAAAATTTGAGCACCTTCGGTGCCTCTTCTCTTCAGTGCAATTTTAACCAGAGATGGTGCAGGTCAATGAAAATTTGATCCACGACTCACCGTGACTTATTATCACCCACCACCCAAATGACTCATTGACCCACTCTGACCCACCACCAACTATGAATCACTCTGAACCATTGTGAACAACTCCGACTCACCAAAACCCATCGTTATCAACTCTGACCCATGATCCACGTCCTTCTTTTCACTGACTAATGAAGTTACACTTGTAATAAAACAAGACTGTGAAATTATCACTTATCGGAGTTTGAATTCCTACCGTCAATCGCTCAAGCACCGCTCTGTTAGAATACCAGTGAATACGATATAAACGTTTTAAAAACGTTTTAAACGTTTTAAAATTCATATCTTATTAACGATAAAAGAGAACAAAATTTAGTTAATTTCTCTAAAACGACTAGCTCAAAACTTTTAGTCATATTAATTGGAAATGTTTCTATCAACAGGTGGCAGCGCTGCGGAGCGTTGACCTTGAGACGACGTAGCGGCTGCGGTAGTCAGTGAATCAGTGTGTGGCAACCGTCAATTGCGTGGCAACCGTCCCCCCAGACATGCTGGCCAGGACATGGCAAGAGATAGAGTACCGTTACGATGTGTGCCGTGCCACTCATGGGGCTCATATTGAACTTTATTAGATTGTTAAAACAAACGTGAAAATATAAGCTTTCCAATCATGTATCTTGTTTTTACTTATTTTGCCTCAAAACCACGGCGGGGCTCATATTGAACTTTATTAAATTGTTAAAAAATAAAACTTGAAAATGTAAGCCTTCCAATCATATATAACACATGTATGCACGTTTTTTACTTAATTAAAATATTTTGCCTCAAAACCCCAGAGTTATTTTATAGACACATTGTATTGGTCGTTTTGAATCATTGTGTATGTTACTCCCTTCGACTCTCCTTATTAGATGTTCTAGAGGATTTTACTCTTACTGGAAGTTGAACTTAAAGGTCATCAGAACTACATCCCAATGAACTTCTGGACCCCGAAAGATATGGATTCGATATTAACATTGGTTATTTTCAATTACTTCTACATCTCACAATTTCACACACTCCTTCAGAGTGCTAATGGAGGCTTAACTTACATGACATCTGGAGTCCCACTCTTTATTAAGCGACCCCAAAATTATGGATTCGACACTAATGTCGTTCTTTTTATAATTTTGATGTCAGCCCCTTTCATTCCTTCTAGGAGAGCAAACGGATACTGCCACCGCTAGGACTAAATTTGGTCATAAATGGCATTAAAATTTCTACCAATTAATTTAGCGACCAGTGCTGCATTTAGAAGCTCGGCGCCTCTACGCACTTTTGGTCTCGGCGTCCCCAATAACTACACATTGCTCAGCCCCTTGAATCCTATCTTGCAAATAAAACTTAATTCGAATATGCTTAATTAATGAATTTATTATAGTTAAATACCACTCACTAGATGGTACAGCTACAACTACGTAACAAAAAATAACAAGTGGGAAACATGTTCTGAATTATTTTTAGATTTCTTACGCTATCATTAAATATATTAGAACAGTAAAAGAAGATTGCTCATGAAATAGTATATCTGCTCTTGAATTTTTAACTTTTTCATACGAAAAAATTAAAATATTATTTAATTTTTAAACTTCCCGCTCTTCTAATATGTTGCCCTCTAGGCAGGGTCTAGTTGGAGTAATGAGAAATGCGGCACTGTCAGCGACGCTGAAAACTTAAGATTCGACTCTAATATCGGTCGATTTCGATATTTTTTATGTCGCTACGTAACCACCCCGGCTGCTAATGGCAGCTTAATTGGACTTGAATTGAAAGTAGAACTATTTAACTAAGCGACCACGAAACTATGGATACGATACTAATATCGATCCTTTTCTAGCATTTTTGGTATGCATCCCGACAGCACTCTTTTCCAGATTGTAAGAAATATGGTTAAAATTGCTGTAGACACATGAGAATTATGTCGAAACACACACGTTCAATTTTATATATATAAATACAAGGCGAGACAGAGAGAGAGAGAGAGAGAGAGAGAGAGAGAGAGAGAGAGAGAGCGACCCAAGATCACTATTTTCACATTGCAAAAGCATATATCAGGTATTGAATTGAAAATCTATGTAAAGACCTTCTGCTGTGGCATTCTTCATAAGGACAATTCCAGTCTGCTCACGTGACCTTTGGGGTTCATGAATTTCTTGCGAGCGTTCCGACTTTGGATTCTCTGTTCATATCCTCTTTTTATGCCTCGGATAATTGAACATTCACACATTGAGTATCAACGTACTGTGAACACCTGTTATATTTTAAACATAATAATCATTATGTTCTGCAGTGATTAGATGTTATATATATACAACTCATGTATTTTAATCTAATTATTTTATATAATTTTCCATGCATTGCGGAAAATAGAATTTTATAAAAAAGAGCATTGCTCCAGATGGGAATCGAACTCACAACTCTACAATCTGAAAACCAACGATTTACCACTGAGCTAGCACAACCGCTCTTAGATAGGTGCTGCTTGCAGTGTATAGCAGTATTTAAGATAATTGTGACATTCTTATCCACTGCAAACGCTGTTTTTGTTCTACTTTGACTTTTATTTTAGTACTCAGGCGAGAATTATGTTCTATGTCTTAAGTTTCAACATTCTTTTACATATGGAAAGATTCGTTTACGTATCTAAATATTCCATTAAGTATGTAGAGCTAAATGACAAACAAGCACGTGCTGACATTAATATAAAGTTTCGAAATATTGTATCTAAGTATTTCAATCAATGTTGCTTTTTCATACAATTGGTAACAAGTCTTATTATATTTAAAAGGAAAAAAAAACATCAGCAAGATTTTCCCGATTGCAAAGGTTTGCTTCGAGGTTTGAACCTGGTTTACTGTTCTCTGAAGATACCCGAAGTTGGACTTAGAAATTTTTTGCCTTAAAACTGCAATAAAGAATGCGCTCAACCTTTTTGAAACAAGGTATATTTTCTGTAAAACAAAAAATGCAAGTTTTCTGCGTTATAGTATCTTGCCCCTTGCTGCTATGAAAATAAAATACTACACATTACCCCATGTCATGTCGCCAGTAGCTTCCTATTTGCTGATCAGTTAAAACAGTATTCCTTGGCATCGTGGCGAAAAATGTATTTGCTTTTTCGTGCATTCTACAAAACACACAAAGAGTGAACGCAATAAAAAGGATACAAGGAAAATACAATGCGATGTAAAGTGCTTGGACTCTTTCAACAAATCACTCAATGTAGTGCTTTCCTTTCAAGTAGGTCTTGATGGTGTAATCGGTAACACCTTGGGCTCAAATTCACGGGGTACTCAGATCGATTTCCCCTGCAGACATCCTTTTTATTTTCTTTACAACAATAGAAGTTATTTAAAATCATCCAGTCATCCGAGAGAAGGAAATTGTGTATAAACACAATATTTCACTTTTGTATTCACATTATCGCGAAGAAATACGATCATTTCCTACAATTCAAACAGTAGACAATAAGTTAGTGAAGAATGCTTTTCGTTTTTTTTTTATATAAGCAGTGTCCAGTGTATTGTCGTCGGCAGAATTCTACACTGTAGACCTTAAGTTCGCAAGTTTCTGAGGAAACAGTGTCCATTTATTATTATTATTATTATTATTATTATTATTATTAGTAGTAGTAGTAGTAGTAGTAGTAGAAGTAGTAGTAGTATTAGAATGAAAAAAGAAGGAAAGAAAAAGACAGTCGAAGCCATTGATAGGAACAGAAGAGATATACTTTATATAAGATTCTTTTTAGGTTTACACATGAACGTAATAATACTATTACATGTATGGATTGACAGATAGAATTATTAGTTTACGACAACAAGAAATGGAGTATAAATATTTGGTAGCTGGTAGCAGTAATGAATTTTGTTTCGCCCTTCTTCTAGATAGGTTGAGTTGATTTTGAGTTTAACGTCCCTTTCAGCAGCAAGGTTATATGAGACGGGACCTACTGATTAACGTGAAATCCGAACCACATGAGATCCGCCGGGAATCGAACCCTGGATTTTCTAGATAGGAAGGTGAGGTGATACATTCAATAGAATCCTTCTTGTGACTAGAATTGTAAGTTCGATCACTATTTGTAACATGTGTCATTCCTTTAATGCTTTATCAACGTTGTATGTAGGGTTAAAGCTAATAATAACTTACTGGCGAAATCACGTGTAAAATTGGAAGACCGGGTTAGTTGCGTAAATTCGCACAAACACCGAGGGTCGATTTAACGAAGCCAGAGTAATGTGCGTATGTCTCTGCTCTGGCCATCCTTCCTCGTAGAGTATTCGATAGCAATGTAGTCTGTAGATCTTGTAGTCCACGATACGATTACCGTGCAAGCAGAACCATTTTTATTTCTTCAGCACAACTAGAAAAGGCAAAAAATCGAGATGCATGAAGTATAGAGCCAACAAGTAAGACCGAACCAAATGTATTAGTCATTACATGATTTGTTTAAAGAAACAATAAAATGGAGGAAAGTTGTTTTGTCTGTGTTTAGAAACGGAGTATGAACGAAAAAAAAAATAAACTACACGTCTGTCCAGAACTTCTGTCCATGTCTTTCAAAATTACATAAATAGAAATAACTCTCTTTCTTATGATAGAAAATGTAAAAAGGTCTTCTTAGAAATATGCAGAAAAAGGAAACCAATATTTTCAAAGAAAAAGAATATGAAAAAAATCAGAAATAAAGAAATTATAATTAACAAGATAAATTTACGAAACTAATCGCCAAATTCTAAGATCCGTTTTCGTAAGCGTGGCAAACACGCGGCGAAGTTTACAGAGAGAGAGGGGGAACTTTATGCTTTATTAGAAATACAACGTAAATCTTTCATAATGTTAGTTACTATACATATTGCACAGCTCTAATAATAATACGTATTATACATTTTATACGTAAACAAACAAATTAAAGGAAATAGGCCATAAGAGATGCGAAGCAATCAGAAAGTTTGTGGCACTGATTTCCTAATATGCGTTTAATAAGAGAGTGAACCTTAACATACCTTGCTAGAGTGAACGGTTAGCGAACGCTCCCCGGGTATTTTGTTGTTATTCACGATCATCAGGTCGAATCTCCTATGCCCCTCTTTTCTTTTTTTAAGAAAACATTGATTCTGTCAATTTTTTAAGCAGCAATGTTTTGTTCTAATAATGTAGCTTAGTATTATCATCTTCATTCTAGTTTATTTGGATATTTCCAAGTAATCCAGAATTTCTTCCTTTAAATAAATTATTACAATTATCAAGAATTTTATAAGAGGATACTTTGTTTTAATCATTAGCCTAACCGGAAGGGGAAACTTATAAATATTTGAAATGGTTATTAACATATGACTAAACTTTAATGAAACATTACGTAAGTAAAACATTTACTCTGAATAGTCTGCAAGTAATTTGTAGAAAATGGACAGAAATAATGAACATAAACTATTAGTTGCCAATTAAAAGTGTAGCAAGAGATAGTTCTAAACCCAAGTAGAATATTCACTCTGCTTCATGAAAATAATAAACATTTTACAAAAATAATAATCTTTTGACAGTATCGTAACTATTTTAGTAAATAAATAAATAAAATCCATATTATGTATAATTTAATCACCGCAACTGGACAGCTGATTGCAAGGCTGAATATAATGAATATTACTACAAACTGTAACAAGGTAGGGGCCGCAATGGCCCAGTGGAAGCCGGTGGGTGTAGCTATGCAGCCTGAGGTGTCAGCCTGTAGTGTTGTTAATGGCTCACGACTCAGTCTCTACCGAGCCGAACCGAGAAGTGAGTCGAGCCCATACCTCAACCCACCGAGCCGGCTCGAGAATCACAAAAGTGATTAGATACTAATACAATATGAAGTATATGTTCTATAAGAGTTTCCCACAATTCTACTGCTTGGGGCTGAAATCGCCCAATACCGAGGAAGTTAATTATCCGTCCCTGATCTGAAAAGTGTTCCGCGAAGACATCTTTAAACAAATCCCATTTTTATGAAACATAGTGAAATTGATCAAAGACAAGGCGATGAAAAAAAAAATGCCTAACTTCTACAATGCACAAAACCATTTGTTAAACTTGAAACTAGCGCTACAGTTCGACTCAACTGACATTTGTGAGTATGTGCAGCCATTTGCCTGTTCCACAACTATCTTTTATTGTTTTGGCTTCATTTTAATGAAAATCGGCTTATGGTTTCAACTAATAATTCTATTGTTAGGGATTTAACTCTATCAAGAAGAGGGGTGAAAGCTAAAACATTCACCGTTTGCATATATACATACAAAACAATTTCGTGTTATAGGCAAAACTACGTGAAAATCATTTGATTAGACAAAACATAGCCTATTTTTACTTTAGGCCATTCGCGTCATTCGAATTGGTAGCGGGTGAAATTTGAAATGGATAAGCGCGTAAAAGGGACCAAGTTCCTATGAACTTCGAAACTTTATTTAAATATTATAATAAATTATTTTTAAAAATAACTTTTACCATATAGAGTCAATTTCGATTCAATATGTATTATATTTTCTTTGGGGCTTCTCGATCATCCCTATTAAACGAAGTCAATTGGGGTCAAGAAAAAAAATGAAATTAACTGTTTCAGTTTTACGTCCAACGATTATGCCGTGTAGACTAAGGTAGACGATGATTAAGGGAAGTGAATTATGATGGTAGACTTGGTATAATGATAATGTGGGAGGAGACGGAAGTACACCGGCCGTCAAGAATTAGAGGTTGAATTACTTTACCCTGCCGTTTTAATAAGATCCAGTATAACTTCTGTAAAAAGTATTTAATTTTTAAAGAATATGGTGCGAATGTAATTTGCAGTTTAGAAACAAGCCTCACTTTTAGGGGTAAAATCGGTCAAGAATGACCAGTCACTCCCTCCCATTCATGTTCCTTTACAAAATGTCAAATACTATTCTGTAGGTTCCCAATTCTCTCCGCTGTTTGGAATTATAATTGGCTAATAATAAAGAAGTAAATTTTATCCCTCTTGTCATGTAACAAGAAATATTTTGTGCAAATTAGAGTTTGGTGAAACATAATGTGTTTTGTTTGAAATTACAGGCATAAAGCTATTGTTTGGAGTTGATGTAGGAGGAAAAAAGGTGAATTAATTTCATTTCGTGAAACTGTTAACAATATTTTTTTTTCTAGAAAGTTCCCGATTTTCATGAAATAGTAGGTATGTTTTCCTTCAGGCTGTAGTTAGACCTATTGTTTATGCTGTTACGCATGAGAGTTTGGGAAATTAAGCCAACTTCAAGATTACTTTTTACGATATCTTCTGTGCTTTTGTTAAAACTGATTTCATGAAGCAACCTTCTTTTTTATTCTTTTTGAAAGTGTGAGTACTACTCTTGTTGGTAGGAACTGAAACTGGTTAAGAGAAAGATAATGTAAATGTAAAAGTTAAAAAGAAACCCGCTCGCTTCTTTAATACACAGCACCAGTGGTGGTGATAAAACATTATTTTGTAAAAAGAAATAAAGTACATAATTCTAGCCCCAAATGTCTTTTGGGCATTAATTAGAAAAACACTAAAATTAAAACTATTTTTTTAAAAACAAAATAAAATATTTAACTTTAGCAACTAAGGTCTCTTGGACATTAATTGGGATGAAAATAAAATCGAAGTTGAATTTGATGAAGAAAACATAAGACATTTAATCCAGCTTCAAATGTCTTTTAGGTTAATTGAGAATAAAAATGAAATGTATAAGTTCTTTACCATTGAACAAAAGAATAAAACATCAATGAAAGGCAAATACTTGGAAATGAAAGAATTCTAGTATTTTGTGTAGTCACCTTCTGCTTTTATAATGTCACCCAAACGATTAGGTATACTAGCTACAAGATTCGAGAATATAGTTGGATGTTGTTCGAAATGATTCCAGAGTTCTATTGCATGTGCCTCAAGAATTTCTTTGTTACGGTCTTGTCGACGTTCTTCCCATTCTTGAACCATTAACGTCCAAAGATGTTCTATAGGGTTTAAGGTCTGGTGATCGAAGAGGCCATTCTATACATATTAGCACTGGATGATCTTGAAAGCATGCTTGAGTTTGCCCCGAGGTATGAACACCACTGTTGTCTTGCATAAACACGAATTTCGGTTGTTCTGGCAACTTTTCGTGTAGAGACGGAAGCAGTGTATTCTCCAGTATTTGGATATAAGTCGCACTAGTTATTCGTCCAGGAACAGGAATGATCTTGCCCGGACCTTCAGCTGTCTTATAACCTCAAAAATCAACTGAAACTCGTCCTGAATGTTCGGTGCGAAAGACATGTTGCGAAAGATATCGTGTCCCGCGTGGCCTGTATAATATCATTTTTCCTTGCTGATCAGAGAGAAACACCTCATCAGACCAGATGACGAGATCCCAATAGGCTTGTGGAAGATTCATGTTCTTCTTAGCCCATTATAAACGCCTTTCCTTGTGGTAATTTGTCAAAACAGTTCTCAGAGCTGGTCGCGCGTGATGGAGTTCTGCTGCAGTAAGCCGTTGCCTTACTGTTTTGTGTGAACATCCTAGTTCAACAGCTTTGTCTCTCAACACAGACCGATGACGCAAAGGATGGTTCTGTACTTCTTCAACGAGAGCTTCATCTCGGGTCGTTGATGTTACCCGCGGTCTTCCACTTCTGGGTTTTGACTTAGCCCATTCTCTGTTTCCCTGTTCCGCATGACGATCCAGCCACTTCCTCACGGTTCTAGGATCACAGCCAAAATCTTTAGCAATGAGACACAATTTCCCACCATTAGCAGCACGGCCAATAATCTCGCCTTTTTGAGCGGCAATTAACTAAAATGCGCCTTTAGTTCTAGGCATTTTTGTTGACACTAGAATCACAAACGAAATACTCCACAGGATGAATGAATGTGAAGGTGTGTGTTAAGGATCAGAGTAATATTATGTTTCATTTATTTATTGATGGATGTTCATTGTGGGTATTATTAATTTTCTTTTTGTTAAGAAGCAAGTTACTACCCGCAAATACAAATATAATTCTAATCATATTCTTTTTCTATTGACAAAATAATATGAAGAGTGTGGATCTTTTCATTTGTTTTTGGATGTGAGACTGTTGACCCAATGAAATTTCCTTCAGTAGTAAGCAACTAGTTATTCAGTGAGCCATCACTAAACGCTATAGGCAAAGAAAGGCAAAGGAATATCTTCTGAAGGTTGCTTGAAATGCGTGTCTTGTCTCTGTTTTACCTGTGAAGTGAAGGCACTTTGCTTCTCAAACTAAGTTCTGACACATTATGTCAATGAGATATTGTTCTGTATGTGAAAACAAAGAGGGAAATAAAAAATATGAGCTATCCGCGTCAGTCTATTAGATCTTTAAGCATGTTGGAAAAATAAACCATGTCCTGTATTTAACCAACATGGTTAATAAACTAGCGTTATTATCATTAAAGGCTGTGTGTGTTCTGGAACCTTGTATTATACCTGGAAAAGTTCGTGTCATGTCCAGAAGAAATGTAACATTTTATGATTATGCAAGATAAATGAAAAAAAATGGAAGTTCACTCTGTCTTAGTGTTCAGTGCGTAAGACCTGGGTTCAATTTCCAGTGTGAGTTTATTTGGATCGGGATAACACGTTAGGCTGTAGGCCCATGTCTCATATAGTCTCGGTGCTGCAAGTTAAGTTAAACTTCTAACCATCCAACCCATCAGTCTTAGAGCTCATAGGATTGTGAGAAAGTGATTGATGTGTGACCCGTGACGCGTTGCAATTAATCAAAAAAGCCACAATGAGAATCGCAATGCTGGATTTAAAAGTTGATCTCTCGCTGAAGCATCGTGACTTATAACTAAATTTCAGATTTCTAGCTTCTAAAAAGAAAAGAAGGGAGGGGTAGTGAAACTTGGATGGATTTTGATTCTGACCTTATCAGTGTCTGCTAAAAAGTTAATAAAAGAGCGCCCCTTACAAAACTACTGTGCCTATCACCATGTAATGACTTATAGGTAGAGTCAATAATGTACCAAGATTTTATCCCTTCAGCTATTTTATTATAAAATTAAGCCTTTTCTGTTTACAAAAGTTCTAACAACAAAGTGTCTCTATAATCGCCAAGGTTTGCGGGTTATAATGTTCTGTACGGGTTACCCTTTAGCTTCATAGCAGCCTCCAGAGCTCTCAAGGATCCGGTTCTAGGAAACCTCCGCTTATAGCAGCCAGCGGCGTAGCAAGCATTACAAGATTGGAGGGATGAAACTTGAAATTGCCAAGATTTGATAAAAAATGCCAAGTGCTTCGAAAATTTTAGTCACTTTTACCAACCCTGTGGAAAACTATTACACCAACCTTATTTTCATATTCGTCCCACTTCATGTCCCGTCTGAGATACGAATACGAACAGCCCTTGTTCCAGTTTCGAGTACAATTTCCGTCGGAATATCACATCATTTTTTACTGGGACGGGGACAAATGGCCTTGGTGATGACGTCCTGTTATAACTCCGAATCAACCCATCAATCTGAACCCATGACGATATTGTGGGGAGGATCCTGAATTGAATTGAGAATCAAAAATATGAAAGTTCTATTGTGCATATATTTAATATTCACTGGAAATATTTCTTCACTTTCTAACATACTTTCACAATTTTATAGCATACCCCCTCCTTTGAATCGCCACCAACAAACAAACAATCTTGCCCTCGTCGCTAGTCTAGTGTCTAGAAAGTGAGCCTCTGGCGCTTGTGGTCTGGAGTTCGATTTCCTGTGAGAGGGCATTGAACGACAGAAGTAGTTCGGGTGCCACTATAATAAGTAGGTCCACGTCTCCTTTAGTCTACTGGACATAATCGTGGGATATTAAAGTAAATAAAATCAAAAAATCTTATCGCCCAACCCTTTAGTTAACAGTGTCGTAAAGGTCAATGCTGTGCTCAACGGAATAATATTGCACCAGAATGCCTCCTTAGTTCATCTACTTAATATTTTAAGAACGTTGGTAAAACGCTAGACCTTCTTGCGTAGGGTGCGGAACAAGACTCTGGCAAAGAAGGGGGAGAAACCCTGAGAGAATGTCTTTGTAGAATGACATTCTACCACAATGAATAATGTCTGTGGTTAGAGAAGAGAAAAATGCATTATAATACGTATTTTAATGTATTACATTTGATTCTACATTAAATTTATGATTTACTAGCAGCGTTCACCCCGCTTCGCTGGGGTCACCCCGGAACGCAATAAACTTTGTTACTTAGATAATTTTTACTTTTTCGCTTTCAAGTGATATGATAAAAACCATAGAAGATTGGAGTAAATGTTAACATTATATCGCCTGTCATTTATGTTAACCCGCCGAGTGACACGGTCATGTGGGTTGCATATAAATACGGTTAGATTTAGCTATGATGAGCTAACAAAGGATTTGTACGTTATGGACACTTGAATGGTCAATTATCTCAAGACACTGGTAATTGAAAATTAAAGTGATATGATAAAAACCATCTAGGGTCCAAATCTTAATAACCCCCCAAAAATGAAAGAAATTGGTTCAGCCGTATTAGCGTGATGAGCTAAGAAAGGATTTGTACGTTCTCTTTTATATATATAGATTATTGAATTGGAATAGTGGAATTTACGATGAAAAGCAGGGTGCGAAATGTTTGGCAATTGCTTGGAGAATGGGGGAATTTCCCTGACAAAATATTTTTTGACAAAATTCTCCGGCTGAAACCTCTCTGGGGAAATAATACAATGTAATAATGATAGAAGTTCGCAAAATAATTGCCGTAATCCATATGTAATCAACGTGTATTTCATATTTAGTTATTAGGTGAACTAGTGGTCAGCGGTATATTCGTAATAGGCTCCCTAATTTTGTATAGTTTACTACTTATGTATGCCCAAATACGTGGACTTTCTATATCGAAACTTGGAAGTGTAAAAGTGCGCAGAGATTTTTGATTACTTTTCAGTCCTCCAGTCTCCTTCCACTTCGATTTCATTATTTCGCACTTTGATGAAAAGTATTAAATACCGACAGGAAAAATGCTAAAAAAAAGCTATTTTTTAGGCGCCGCTTCAACCACGTGCCCGGGGTACATGCCTAGCTTCCTCACCCATAGTTGTGGCCCTGTGAGCTACGTAAGTAACATACAATGGTTACGTAGTGCTTTGACTTTTAAATACTATAAATAAAGGAAGAATTGCAATTTTTTGTTTAACTTTCCAAAATAAGCAACTACGGATTAAAAATGAGGTAGGAAAGGCAACTCATTTGTATGATAATGAAGTGAAACACACACCGGTCTATGCTTTCACCCAGCAGAGTATTGCTTGGAACTCAAAAATTTTCCTTTTGGAATCTTACACTTAGGTTCACATCGGAAGTGACGAAATGACTTAACTCATCCATTGTAGCTCTCTCTCCACCGAACACCACCCTCAGAAACCTACTGGAATACCATTTCCAAACACACTTTTGTTCAGTTCTCCCTGCTCGAAAAGTCTTGTGAATAGAAAGCCTTACTGCAAAACAGAACTGAAATAAGCTATTGTTGTCTTCTATATTAATCTGATCACCTTATGATTCAAAGCGAAAGGTCTATTCACACACGAAACAGACAAGGTTACATATTATATTCATTCTGGTATCAGAATCTACTTCCCTTTCAGATTTTACTATTAGAAAAAAGACCTCTTAAATTTGTCAAATTTATATACTATACATAGTAAAAAGTGTATACTAACCAGTCACTACCATGTTTTGTTTTAATAATATCAATTCTTATTAATCTCAACAATCTGCCTGCTGTCTTGTATACGCTCTTATATAAAATGCTTTTGCGTCCAATGCTCTACCTGCCACCGAAAAGCCTCTTCTGACTCTTTTTGTTTTAATTTTGCACGCCATCTCTATTCTGCTTTTCTCCATGGTACAAATTCCCGATTTTTCAGTTAAGATTGTTTAAAATGTTTAGGAATATCAAATGGACAAAAGTGAAGTGTGATCTGTTGCAACAAGTAAAGAAGCTTTAAACGAATATATCAATTTATTCCAAGATAGGAAACTACACAAAATTTATACCAAGTCTTTAAAAGAACTGATAATAATTTATAGCAACTGGGTACCTACGAAAATGTTAAATCAAATAAGTCAATTGAACAAAATGGCATTCTTCAAATTGCCAACTAGGTATTTTAATTTGCCGACTTGCTAAGAAATTGGTAAATTTCGGGGCAGGCTCCTACCTTACCCCCTTCAGCGACGCCCCTGATAACATGCCTCAAGAGGTATGGTATTTAAGGTGATCCCCTTACCGAGCCTTCATATTCAGCCACTGCAGTGGCGCAACTGCTTGTGAAGCATTGCTTTAAATTGCTGCGTTCGTACGAGGTAACTGCAGTTGCTGTCACTAAAACGGTTGCCGTCACCGACCGCTCTCGCGCAACTGTCTCGAGCAACTCTCAGTGTCCGTCACTCAAGGAAAGGCATTGCTTTAAATTGTAGCCTTCGTGCGGGGACACTGCAGTGACGGTCACCGCACAAGGTTGCCAGTGTATCTCGATGCCAATGTATGTATATTTTGTAAAAAAAAAAAAAAAAGGTGCTGATCAGACGAAACATGCACACTTGATCTTTCCGTGCCTGCCCTAGTCGCGGGTTTACTACCCCTCCCCGATGGGGGAAATTTTTAACACAATAGAAAATAATAATGAAAAAACTTATTTTATGCATACACTAGCAGCGTTCACCCCGCTTCGCTGCGGTCACCCCGGAACGCAATAAACTTTGTTACTTAGATAATTTTTACTTTTTCGCTTTCAAGTGATATGATAAAAACCATAGAAGATTACAGTAAATGTTAACATTATATCGCCTGTCATTTATGTTAACCCGCCCCGCTTCGCTGCGGTCACCCCGGAACGCAATAAACTTTGTTACTTAGATAATTTTTACTTTTTCGCTTTCAAGTGATATGATAAAAACCATAGTAGATTGCAGTAAATGTTAACATTATATCGCCTGTCATTTATGTTAACCCGCCGAGTGACACGTTCATGCGGGTTGCATATAAATACGTTTATTTTTACCTATGATGAACTAACAAAGGATTTGTACGTTATGGACACTTGAATGGTCAATTATCTCAAGACACTGGTAATTAAAAATTAAAGTGATATGATAAAAACCATCTAGGGTCCAAATCCTAATAACCCCCCAAAAATGAAAGAAATTGGTTCAGCCGTATTAGCGTGATGAGGGAACAAAGGATTTGTGCGTTCTCTTTTATATATAAGATTTATTTCGTTTTAGTATAAATTTTAATGAATTTTCATTTTACATATGTTGTCAAGAAAGACCTTAATTACTATAAATTCACGATCTTTTCTTGTTGTTTGAAATAGTTACAGACAATGATGAGTTTTACAATATGAGTTGGCGCAATAATGAAATAAATTTCTTTTCAATATTCGCTCATAATAGTTTGAATATTCCAACACTAAGAATTTCATTAAAGGGAATAAAATAATCGGATTGTTGAACTTTATCTAGATTTATATTGTGACAAGGTGTTGAGGAGCACATGCACAGAGGGTTGCGAGGGAAGTGCAGTATACCATAATTACCCGCCTCTTCGCTACTGTCTACTGCAAGTAGAACGTTAAAATTCTATTTAGCTTCGATGACCGATGGTTAACGCCAATAGACTTGCTAAATCAATTATTATTTGGAGACTGTTTGACTTCTATTATTATTATTAATAATAATAATAATAATAATAATAATAATAATAATAATAATAATAATAATATTAATAATAATAATAATAATAATAATAATAATATTATTATTAATATTAATAATAATAATAATAATAATAATAATAATAATAATAATAATAATAATAATAATAATAATAATAATGTAATACTTTTGCACTTTTCTTCGTCTTGCTAATTAAATTTTCATTCAAAGTGCTCCCCTCAAAACGTTGCGCCCTTAGACTCGGGCCTAGTGGTAAATCCAACTCTGCCTAGTCGTCTATTATGTTTTGTTCTTTTGGTATTAGTCATTTATATTAAACACCAGATTAGCAGCCACCCGTTATGCCAAATGAATTATTTCCGGATACGTTTATAACTATTATTATTATCACGCAACGAGACTTATAATATTGTATTCTTAGTCCGTCCGTCCGTTACTCCTACGATAACTCTCGGACAAATGCCAAATTATTATATTCTGTTTTTGCAATAGATATGTGTAGCGTTTATGGTATCTCGTCCGAGTTCGTTAATGGAGACGATTAATCAACCGGACGTGGTAAAAATCAATCATTTCTGGTTTTAACGTGGCTATTATAGAGCGAAAGCCATAATAGGTAGCGAGAAGGGGTTTTCTCAAATCGATTAAGTGTTCCAAGAATATCTTCCATGTCCATCCTTAATACTGTATTAAAACCGGAAGTGGTAGAAATCCAGTACGATTTCCGGTTTCAATATTAATCTATATAAAGAAAACCGATAAGAGAGCAAGTTCGGTTTCCTTGGAATCGACTTAGCGTTCTAAGAATAGTTCGTATTTTCTCTTTTAACACTTTATTCAAATCGGCAAAAATCAACCATTTCCGCTTTCAGTGTTGATTGCCATAAAATAAAAACGATAATAGATAGCGAAAAGTGTTTTTGTAATCAATTTAGCATTTCAAATATATATAGTATCTTCCCTCTTAACCCTCTATTTATACCAGAAGTAGCATAAATCAACTACTTCCGGTTTAAACGTTGATTACTATAAGGTAAAAACGGTAATAGGTAGGGAGAAGCGGTTTTCTATAATCAATTGTGTCCCAAGAATAATATTCTATCTCGACTCTAATCTCTTTACTAAAACCAAACCTGGTACACATATACCATTTTTGGTTTCCAGACTAATTTGAAAGGAAATATTGGCGCGCTCCTCTTTGTCTTTACAGAGTTATGTATATTAATATTATTATTATTATTATTATTATTATTATTATTATTATTATCATTATTATTATTATTACTATTATTAAATCATTAATGAAAGAAGTAAAGGACGGAAATATGTTGTTAACAAAACCAAATATATATTGATGGGATTCTTTGTGGCTAAGTGTTTAGAACTTTGCTGCCCTTGCAGGTGTCGGGTTCGATTTCCGGTGGCAAGTACTGTGATTTGTAGATCTACGTCCCATGTAGCCTAGTAGCGTAGGTGTTGAAATGAAGTTGAACTCTAAGTAATAAAAATGAAAAATGAAATGAAATGTTTAAGTTTTACGCCCCATGATTATGCCGGTTAGGCTAAAGGAGACGGTGATGATGAGAAATGAATGAAATGGTGGAATTAAGAAAGTGGGAGGAAACGGGAGAACCCACGAGCACGATGTTTGTTCACCACAAAGTCCACACGGCGCGAGCTGGGATCGAACTAGGGACCACAAGCATCGGAGTAATTAACAAACATTTATAAACAAAAATATTGGTAAGTGGTCTCTAGTTCGTCTAACAAAAGCCTGCGTCTAACAAAAGAATATAAATTGAGAAATTAATGACACATTCCAGTTTGCAATCTCGTTGATAACATAGGATGCAGAGACATTCTTTTTTTTTTCCCTCTACGTTTCTTCTTTTTGAGCAGCAAAATAAGAAGTTGCTTGCAGAATGCTTACTTACTATTAACTGTCATTTCTCAAAGTAGAATAACTTGAGACTGTGGAAATGCTTCTACGAACTATATGAACTGGATGGTCGCCGAATGGACACTGAAATCTCGAACCATGAACGGCTGTATGTGTGTTTCTCCGTGTCCCATGTATTTATGTGTGTCCTGGCAACACCACTCATAACTTGGGCAATAAAAGGCGGGGGGAGGGGGAAACAGAAAATAACAAGAAGCCTTTGTACCTTCTGTCAGTTGCTTGTCTTTTCAGAAGCAGTGGCGCAGCTTAGTGACGCCACTTAGTGACCGCGAACGAAGGTGACCTTAGCTTAATAGCAACCTCCAAGGTTTAGGATAGGTTACGATCAGTTGGTCGACTGATGCCAGGTCCCTCCGTGGTTGCGCCTTTATTTGTCCGCTTCGGGTCCCTTCGTGAGGTCCGTCTTCTTTCACCTTGCTTCGATGTCTTCCGTGTCAGTTTCTCGTCTGCTACACTGTTTATAATCAATAACACGTGTTGTGTTGACATGTGCTTTTGTCACGATGTGGGGATCCTTACAATATAAATATAACTCTCCCTGACGAATACAGTTTTGATGTGTGTTCTTTTCCGTTTTGTCTTTTCACACCTAAATTTTAATTCCAACTCCCAAGCTAACTCCCCGTACAAAACCAGAACTTTTGATTTTTGGGATTTGGGCGGTTTGTCATTGTGGTATAGAGTTTAATTCACGCCTTCTTATGAGTGGTTTTATTATATAATTTCTTTATAGGAAAACTTCACTTAACTGTGGTGTGATACTATATTACCTGTTTTCATTTCTTTAAACAAATACCTTGATTATAACTTTTTTCTTTACAATAGCTAAAATAGATTTCTAAAATATATCTTTAAATTTTGGGAAATTTACACTATTTAGTTACTTTAATTTAAGAGTGTATATACCGTTTTTAAATATCTAACTTAAGGGGTTCCTCATGTATGATACTTTGTGAATATATAAAACCAAATTCCAACATTATAGACATATCCGGTCCTTGAAGCAGAATTTTCTAAACTTCAGAAACACAAATTCTGTTATTTTAAGTTAAAATTTTATAAACATAATTTCACATCTCTAATTTAAGCGAGTCTCTATAATCACCACATTGTAAATAAATATAAGACATTTTAAATATTATTGAAATTCCCCATCTTTCCTCCTTTAGGTGCGCAATTTTCGAAACTGCTGAAACGCTAATTCCCTTATTTCTATTTAAGAGTTTATATACCGAATTTACATCATCTTAAAAGCCAAGTGACGTTTCCATTATGCATAAAATTAGATTATTCTCGAGGAAAATTCCACATCAGATGTTTTCTTATAAACAAAGAAATATTAGATATTAAATGACCCAACTTTTTGCTTTTGAAGTGAAATTTTCGACAACGCGACAAGGTATATTGTTTTAATTGTGTTGAATAGTTAATACACCGACTTTCTTCTTTATAACGCTAGGAATTCGTGAGATACAATATTCTTGAAGGACGCTTTTATACCCATTGGGATGTGTATTTGTTAAAGTCCTTCGTTAACCCTAGCTTTCGTGACAAATAGAGTATTCTCTCCAAATTTCACGTTAATACCTATAGTAATATAACTTGTGCGATGATGAGTCATCCACTTATATTGCTTTATTTAATAAACATCTCTATAACATAAATATATTACATGCTGTATTAATGCACGATTCAAACAAGATACTAGACGCCAATTTATGTGTTCACACTAAACTCCCAATTTTTTTTTCTACATATACTGCAGTATTTCTTTGAAGGTTAATCGACAAGCAAACTTACACATACAAAGAGGTAATATTTATTTACTTAAAGAAAATAAAAAAAAGTTCCGAATTAACTCATCAGCATTAACAAAACAATCAATAATACATTAATACTGAGCTTATACATAAAAAGCATTACTTCCTACTTTTATTTATGTGTTTATTCAAAAGAAACTTTATTAATATAACACTCTCCACTTCACTGTACATAATAGGAGTTGAAATGTTGCTGCTTATATTTACTTGACAACAAATAAATTAACAAAAACAATTCTTTATTTTAATATATGTTTTGAAATTTGGTAAATTAATCATAATCATTACGGAAAAGAAATATTCGTTTCCGATCTCTTGACGTAATAACGTTCATAATTTTGAATAAGGAAAAGTCACCAATTGCATTATATAAAATGAATGAGTAGGTGTTATACTTTAGAATTCATAGTTTACACATTAGGAAGATACGGGAAACTTGAACTTGCTTTTGGATATTTGCGTCCACATGCTGATGACAGACTACGATCTGAGAACAAAATACTATAAATTCTTCTTCACAGGAATACACTTGTAGGCAGTTGCACTTACGAGCACCAACAAAAAACATAAAAATAAGGAAAATTACATGTAATTTTATTTGAACGAGACGGCAACCAATCGGTTCGTCTTCTACTTCCAATGTCTTGCTGTTTTCGGTATCCTGCAGAATCGCTGTTTTTGCAGTAACCATCTTCATACTCTACCACCTACCCTTGATTATACTATAAATGATTGATGATACATTATCTACACATGTTGATATAACTCAGAGAATATGAAAACAATTCCTATCGTCTTTTCTTCTTAGGAATCTAGAAGGTAACGAAGAATTTTAGGGACGGGCACGAGCGAGTTCGAGCGAGTTTAAATTAAATTCGACTTGACTCAAAACAGACATCTTTGAGCTCGACTCGAAAACTCAACTCGAAAAATTTCCTCCAACTTGACTCGAGTTTCGATTCGAGTCGAGTCAAAACGAAGAAAATCAAGCCAAATGCTGTGTGTAGTTTTAAGTACTTTCTTCAAGTATCCTACATGAACAATATAATTAATATCAATGATGCTACTACTACTTCTAATTATTATTATTATTATTATTATTATTATTATTATTATTATTATTATTATTATTATTATTACTATGGATCCGTATAGTAAAACTGAAAGCTTATTGTCATGAAAAAAGTGTTATGAAAATTTAAAAAATCCTTGGGCAAGGTTTGAACTCACGCCAGAAAGTATTTTCATTACTAGAACGTTGTCTTAGAACACTTAATATTTATTCTACTCTGTCACTAATATTACATAGCAAAATTACATGGAGACAGTATAGGTGTAATCTAGGACCGACCATGGGGAAGAGTGTCCAAGATGTGGTTCTGAGCGAACCTACTCCGCTGTACGATGATAATGGTTATGCATCACAACAAGGAAAATGTTCACAAGCACAACTCATTGCCTCCCGGTCTTTCCCGACAGGTGGGACAGAGCTGCTTGCAAAAAGGCACTGAAAGACTGTCTTTCTAGATCGACTGAAAAATATTTGCGGCGTTCCCGTTGTAAAAAGTTAAAATATAAGTATTCATCATTCCACGGCATGGAACGATGAACATATAACAATGAGGTACCAACTAACCAGAGGACCGCATTATATTTGGTTTTTGGGTAATACTGAAATGCAGGAAAGAATAGGAGATCTACAGGAAATAAAGGAACAGGTGTACGGCAGATCAAGCTCAACATACGAAGGAGGAGGTTCCAAATAATATCGGCATCTGAACATGACATGTAGCGATGTTGTAGTGTGTCGGAGTGGCGTTCCCGTTGTAAAAAGTTAAAATATTTGCGGCGTTCCCGTTGTGAAAAGTTAAAATATAAGCATTCATCATTCCACGGCATGGAACGATGAACATATAACAATGAGGTACCAACTAACCAGAGGACCGCATTATATTTGGTTTTTGGGTAATACTGAAATGCAGGAAAGAATAGGAGATCTACAGGAAATAAAGGAACAGGTGTACGGCAGATAAAGCTCAACATACGAAGGAGGAGGTTCCAAATAATATCGGCACCTGAACATGACATGTAGCGATGTTGTAGTGTGTCGGAGTGGCCACAATATTTGCAGGTGAGGGTTGTGGTACGTTCAATGTGCAGAAGTCTTTCTTGTGTGGCAGGCAGTTGATGAACTATGGTCGTCCATACTGCTTGTGTGTGCAAAGGGAGGACATTGGTTCCTAGATTTTGCCAAATATGGCGCCATTGTTTATTGGGGAACATATCCTGTACCCGGACTCTCACATCTACAAGTCACGCTCTCCACAATTGCCGGTATAAGGTTTGGGGAGTATATGTAGTAGGGGAAGCAAGCTCACCAGAATATGTCCATGCTTGGACAAGATTGGTGACATACGTAAGACAGAGTTGCCAAATCTGCAGAAAGGGGGATTCCTTGGTAGAAAGTATACGGGCTAGAAACATTCGATCCACACCCGTGTATAGTCCATGTGAAGATCAACGTCTTGATACGCATCTATCATGTATAAAACTTGACTTTTAAGACGAATGTTTACGAGTCCAAGGCCCCCTTCGCTGCGAGGAAGATAAATAGTGTTGTGGCGGAGACGGAAGAAGTAGCCCCGAAACCACATAAATACAGATTCAATTTGGCGAGCGTAAACAGAAGGGAGGGGAAAAGTGCGCGCGTAGTACCAAAGTTTAGCAGCAACATACTGATTGAGATATTGAATCTTATGTATTATATGCAGACCTTGGAACCGTTGTAAGTATAGCATCTGCTTAATCTGATGAACGATAGGACGCCAGACAGCATCCATTTGTTTGCGTGCATCGCTATGAAAAGTTATGCCACTACTGTTAAAGCATCAACCGTGGGAATGTGAGAGGGGAATCAGGTAAGGAGGGGAGGGAGAATCCGTGAAATGATAGGAGTTTGGTCTTGTGTTTATTGTATGCCAAGCCGGAGTACTGGGTGAACTCGTTGTTTATGCGGATGGCGGTGAGCATATCTTCGGGCGTAGTTCCAATTAAGGTTACGTCATCCGCAAATCCGAAGACGTGTAATTGATGGTATTCTGTTATACCGGGAGAGGTAATCTGAGCCAGAGCCCGGAGATAGGTATCTAGAACTATCACAAAGAGGCTCGTCGAGATGCTATCGCCTTGCCGTAATCCGCGTTGCAGAGCAAAAGGGTCATAAAGATGACCATTGATCTGTACTCGACATTGGGCCGATTGGTAGAGTTGTCTTATGACTTGTTGAAATGCAGGAGGAAATCTCCAGGCGTCTAAAGTTTGAAGAAGAAACCCGTGAACAACGCAGTCATATGCGGAACAAAAATCTATCCCAAGGACCCCCGCTTTAATGCGCCGAGTTTGCACGCACGCTATAAAATCCCGTAAAGAACGTAACACATAATAGATGTTATATTTGGGGTGGGTGGCTGCCTTATATGGACTAATATACTTTTGTAACATGGGTTTTAAACGTGCCGTCAGAATTTTTGTGAACAGTTTCAAATCTGTAGGCAGTAAAGTGATGGGTCTGTACTCCTCTACAGTCTGGGAAGTGGCGGATTTCGGGATAAATATTGTGATTCCGACGTTACCGCGGATGAGGCCTCCCTTTAAATATGTATTAAACAACTTGAATAGGGTATCTGAAAGAAAGATCCAGTATTGTTTATAGAACGCGTACGGCAGACCTTCATATCCTGGCGCGCCCTTTCCTTTTGTTGCCTGGAGGGCAATCCATATTTCCTGAGAAGTTATGGGGTGCATGAGATAACGGCCCTCTTCCTCCGTAATCAGTTTGGGAATAATCGAAAAAAACTGAGTTGTAACATTGGTGTCAGAAGGTCGGGGTTGTACAAATTTATAGTAATACTCACGGAAAACGTTTAGGATCTGAATCGAATCACTAGTGATATCACCATTCGGGAGACGAAAAGCTACTATTGTAGCCTGTTTCCTCCGGTGCAATAGACGTGCAACGTCGTAAATAGTGACAGTTTCTTGGGTAAGCCTATAATATGTGGTCTCATTAATAAAATAAGGTATGAGTGTGGGAGCCTGGAGATTTTGGAGTCTTAGTTTGAGCTGTTGCACGGTGCGTTTATTTTGTAGTGAGGGGGCCGCACACCATGCCTGACGCAATGCCTCATAGAGGAATTCAAACATCAACTGCCGATCGTGTCGTGTTTCGTGTCCTTTACCTTGGAAGAACCGAGCGATCTTAGGTTTAAGAAATGTCGTCCACCAAGAGGCGAGATCAGGAAAATATTGTTGCATCCGTTCCCAATAGGAATATTGTTGTGCCAGTTCCTCCCGATAACCGTCATGGTGAAGTAAGGATGTATTTAACTTCCAGTATTCTCGCCTGCTAAGGGCTGGCAAGGGTTGATCTGTTTTTATGTGGAGCTTGATTGCTGCATGATCGGTAAAAGATGGTATAATAGTCTGTACGTTAATAATAGTATGAAACAAGTCAGGAGTGACGTATATTTTGTCAGTCCTACTTTTCGAATGTGAAGTACAATGGGTATAGATCCTCGGTGAATTGGAAACAATGACTACATCCCTTAAGTGATAAACCCGCAAAAATTCCAAAAATGCGGGACAAGAGGGGTGGGCAGAATTGAATCTGCGCTGGTTTTTGTGGTATTCCAATCAGCCATGATTACCATACGAGAAATATGAGGAGGTAGGAATTGTGGAAAACTTTGGCCATAAAATTCAGCCCTTTCCTTCTTAGCTGTATAGCCAGAAGGGGAATATGGTCCAACGACCAGGTGCCCGTGTATGACACAATGAATAAGACGCCCGTCAGGGGAGAGAGTAAGATTGGTATACCCCAATCCTTTTCTGATAAACATCCCTACTCCAGTGGTGGGTCCTAAATTAGCAAACACATCATAGTCCAACATATTGTGAAATGAATCATGTATAAGTTTTTGCACACAAACTACATCCGGTTTATGGGATGTAATAAATTGTTTTAAATATGCTTTTTTATCGTCACTACTTGCGCGATTTAAAGTTATCGTGAGAAATTATAAAGAGTTTATCACAGTCATATAAAGGAAAAGTTCGTAGTATAACACTTCTGTGCAATGTCTATATCTACGTAAGTTTGTTCTACTAAAAGTTAATATGAGTCTTAAAACTAAGAAGTGAAGCAAAAATAACTTAAAAAATCCATGATAGATATTAATGAATATGTTAAGTGCTGCAGTTAAAATAAAACACATACGTCGACGGTAGATTTAAACACAACTAACACTCAAGGATTTCCTGTTTGTAGAAGTGATAACTAGCGCTGTTCCATTCTGCACTCTTGCACTATTAGAATCGTAGGGCACTTGTGTTGTACACACGTGACGTGTAAAAGAACAAAAACAAAACAAAAAGGAGGCACGCACCACACTACTTGAGGTGAATTCGTATCCATTGACCTTGATACCAATACCTTATGTGTCTGTGTCGAATACCTGCTTTGGGCGAGTACGTTGATCTCGTTCGCAAGACAGAGAGACTTGGCTGCCTTCCAAGTGAGAATTCAGTTCTTCCTTCCGGGATAATTTGCGTCGTTTTTGTTTAGAAATAATATCGCTAAATTTCTTTCCTTGTGTCTCATGCTGGAGAAACTCGCTTTCAAGGGGTTCAAGATGCTCTTCCTGTGTCTCTTGCGGGACCTCTCTATCCTCAACTGGTGAGGGGTTGGGTTCAACCTCCATGTTGTGTGAGGTAATATGCTGCTCTACTCGTATGCCGGATGCCTCCGATGTAGTCGATAATGGCACTCGTTTACTGGCAAGTTGGGTATCGTCCTTCGCTTTCTCAAGAGACTTTATTGTAAGTGCAGGGAACTTCTTTGGGTCCGGTACCGAGGGTCGATGCTCGGGATCATCTTCTTGGTCACCAGATTTCGTAGAAATGACAGGTGGGGCTAATTTGTAGGATGTCATAGGAGTCACTTTTCCGAGTTCTGTCATGCGAGGAATTGACGGGGAACTGGTCGGGATTACACTCGCTCCCTCTCGGGGTTGAGCCCCCCGTTTCAGTACATAGTTCGCTACTGTGTGCATAGAGCTCTGGCATCGAAAACATGTAATCGGTTGTCCACTGTATGATACTCCTACTTTATAACCATGGACTAGAAGTCGGGATTGCACATGAGATGTCAGTTTGATATGTACATGGCGAGTTCCAGTTTTAATACCAGGTGGATAAGTAGGGGCCCATTCCTGATCTTCTATTTTAATCACTGAACCATATGCACTAAGAGCCTCACTCAATAAGTTAATCGGTGCCTCGATAGGGAACTCAAACACACAAAGGAGGGTAATCGGATATGCGGCGGAAATAATTCGAGCTGAACTCACTTCCTTATTTGAATGAGTGAATGGGACCTCACTAGCGGCCTGAGCTGCAAAGTCATCGTATTCTTGTTGCGTTTTGAATTTTAGAAAAATACAAAAAATTTCACTATTTAACTGCATGTCACTGATGTGATCAAAAATACCTGGGAAAGTGGAGTTCATCCAATGGTAGACTTCCAAGGGAACTGGTCGAACTGCACGGAACTTCTTGTCAAATTCTGCTTTAAATTGAAGATCTTTTTTATATTCCATATTCAAGTTTGCACTGATAGACCGACACTACGCCGAAACGCCAATAATTGAGAGTACGGAGTGTAACTCCTATTTCAGTAGATTCGCTTGGATATAGAAATCAAAGCTATGAAATACGCCTCACGTATATATGGTCCACTATACTATAGGCTATAGTACACTGTGAAAGCACCAGAGCACCCGTGTTGTCTCGGCGGCGGCTTGATGCGAACTGGACACTCGACCACGAAGGCCGACAGTATTTGCCTTAATTTGAACTATATGTTGGTCATGACTTTTGATGTCCAATCTGTATCGGCCAATAAGGTCAGAGAATATCTGAAATTCTTGGAATCTCCCGCACACTAAGACCTGCGGAGTCGTTAGTTACGGTTCTGGACCCGTTCCATACACGACAAATTAATTAAGGGGACCATATTGATAAATTTGACAATAATATACGAATATATATTATTTCTAGTGCCCCTAATAGTAGACTTTTTTTTACTGAAATGGACCCACGACTCATTATTATTTTATTTACCTTTACTGTGCTGTTCTGTTTATGTAATGTAGTGAACCTGTTTGATGCTTTACTTATCATTTCATTTTCGTATTGTATATGGAATAAGACAATTTTGTCATAAAATGGGAACCTCCTGAACAGCGGGGAGCTTCTCAAGGGGTTGGGGGCAGTGGCCCCCTGCCCCCACAAGTTACGGCCCGTCGTCGTAGAAATCATTTTTTCTTAATTGGAAGGTATTGTTTACGTAATTGATTTTCTAATTCTGTTAATTCTTTATTATTATTGTTATTGTTATTATTATTATTATTATTATTATTATTATTATTATTATTATTATTATTTGTTCTCTGTGACAGTATGTCGCAGTGACTGTGTGTTGCTACAGGGCCTTCCGCGGCTAAGCAGGCCATTTCCATCTGTCCGTTATCTATCTCCTCATATTTCTGAGTTGGAAGGGTCGTGAGGTCTTCTTGTTGTTTCTAGATCCTCTGAAAGTGCTGGGAAGCGACTTTGTGTTTTGTGTGTGTGTTTTGGATGGTCCTTTTCTTTGTCGCGCTCCTTAGGCCAGCGGAGTTCGACTTTTTTACTTTCTGATGAATGTAGTTTTTATTTGTCATTTTTTTCAATATGCCACCCTCAGCTGAAAATTGTCCATATTGTGATCTCTCAGTTTACGGACAACAAAAAGCTGTTAGGTGTAAAAAATGTACAACTAAATGTCATGTATTTCAGTGGAAACTGAAAGTAATTATGTATGTGAAAATTGTATGGAACAAAAATACCATTGTAGCGGTTTTAGAAATTTATACTTCGAGGAAAGAAAAAAGATACACATACAAACTATAGTGGAGGCTGAATGACGGAAAGCATGAAAATAGATGCAAATTAATACTATATAATTTTAGACCTCCTTTAGTTTTACTCAGTAACAGAATATATAGACAACAACAACAACAAGCTACATATAGAATATTCATAACGTATTTTCCTTTGGATGTAGTTCAATTTCAAATTTCACTTTGCTAAAATTTTTCTTTTTCTTTAGTCCAATTAGAAGCAAACCATAGGCTACGTGAATATAGGACCCCGTACCACATGTTCGAACACTTATCAGAAAAGAATTTTAAAGTTGCCAAAATCACTTTTATAGTGTTGTTAGCACAAAATATGAAACATATAAGTAATAAAGTATTTTGAACATCAACAAGTATAAGTAATAGAATACAGGACTAAGATATGCATGCATATATATATATATATACATATAAATATATATATATATATATGTATATATATATATATATATATATATATATATATATATATATATATATATATATATATATATATATATATATATCGTGGCACATATATGAAATGAAAAGTTACCTTACAATTTTTCTCTCTTCGTAATTTCAAGTAGACAAACATATTACGCTAGAAGTTAATGTATTTTAATCAACCAAATCTGTTCTCAATAGTTTACACTTTCATGTTAATTTAGAAGCCAAAATAAAAATATCTTTTAAATTTTCAACGGAGAGAGAAAGCCACTAGCTTTCGGCAGGGAGTTTTCAGTCAGCAATGGCTGACGTTCCTTCCGCATAGAGCAAGAAGGTTTCTTAGCTTCGAGAATTGCTACTAGAGGCGGTCGCATTACCAAGCAGGAGTAAATGTCCTCATTCTATAACCAAATCTTGTACACTCTTTTCTCTTACGATTCAATCAAATTTTATCCATTTATGCGTTGATTACGTTACATGAAAATTCCCTGTTCCCGTTCAAAATATATATGTATAAGTACATATATATTTTGACTACAGCAAGTTAATCGGTACATAAAAACAACAAACTAAGACAATTGCTAGAAAACAAGAAAATAATACATACAGTGAATTCAGCGACGACCACTTACAACATATGGACATACAAGACTTAGATGAAATGAAATACCGCGGTATTATGACAGGATGAAACACTCTTTCTCTTCTCACAATCACTAAGACACTGAACACTTTAATCCCAGATATCTGCAAAATACAAAAATTGGAAACATACAAAATAACTGCTCGATAATATAGTTACATTTCAAAACAATTTTCTAAGAAATTACATTTTATGTTTGTCTTGTAGAATTATAAGGTCTGAAATGGTAATTTTTCTTTTTATTATACGTTTAGGATTACCTACATCTTGTAACCACAAGGTGTTCAAATTGGTTTTACTTAGAACTTGAAAGGGACATTCGAATAAATGACTTATCTTAGGGTAAAGTGTTTAATAAGTGAGGCCTTTTGGAACTTCTTTACTAAAACTAGCTGATCTCTATGGTGATTTGGCAACTCTCTGATTTTAGAGTAACATCTCTGTTTCCTCTGCCAAGATCGATCAATATTCTCCATATGTTTCGCCATTTTCTCTTCTATATCAGGAGTAACATCTAGTTCTTCTAGATTTAATTCCCATAGAACATCCAAGGATGAAGATAACTTACAACCAAGATAGATCTCCGCCGGCTCAAATCCAGTTGATTCTGAGACACACATGTTGAGCGTATACTGTATTTTTTGATGTATTGGGCTCAATCCTATTGATGCTCATTTACATACGTTCTCAAAATATTTTAATCGATCGTATTTGCCTTTCCGACTGCTTGCTACTAGGTGGGTAAGGAGCTGTAGTTATGTCCTGAATACCAAGACTAAAAAGATGTTGCTTCATATAGAAACTTGTGAAGATTTGCGCACGATCATGGACGACTTTATTAGGGATTCCTAAAAGGAAATAAAGGTCTTCTAATTTACTGCAAATAATCTTTAAGCTTAAGGATCTTAGTGGCTCTACCATAACAAACCTAGGCGCAGCATCATAGACAATGAATAAGTGTCGAAACGGTCCAAAGTTCGGAAGAGGTCCAGCGGAATCTAGATACAAACAATGGTTAGCTCTAGTTGTTTTCCGGAAGTAATAAGCACCTTGTTTCTTCCTATTACCATCCTTACAGGTTTGGCATCTCAAGCATCCTTGGACATACTTCCGAACATCAAGGAATAAAATTTTCCATCTGCATCTTTGGGCTATCTTGGCTGCTGTACGTGAAAATCCGGTGTGACATCCGCCCACCTCGTCTTCGTGAAATAATTTCGTGATGCTATGCTTCATAGCTTCCGGCACCAAAAGCCTCCATCCCTGTTTTTTGCGTCCCTTACTTTCGACAAATAGAATACCATAATTTATTTTGTATTTATCACCATGTTGACCTTGTCTAACTTGTTCCATAATTCGCTTTATTTCTTGATCTTCACTTTGTAAATCCTTGAGAGGACGACTAAACACAGGTGCGTTCCAAAAAATAGGTAGAGATAAATTTACGATTTGTCTTTTAACTTCTTGAATTTCATGATATTGGTCATCAAAATTATAAAATTTCACCCCATTGTTAACTCTAGACCAGATATCTGCCAAAAAATTGGGACGTCCTCAAACGGATAATTCCATATTAGCGTTCCATATTTTCTCATTCTTTTAATATTACCGCCTAACCATGTCAAAGAAGAGTTGTCAGAAAAAATAATACAAGGTTTAATTAGATAAATATCAAATTTTTCAAACGCCGTGCATAATGATTTAAGTTTTAACTCAAAAATGTTTTTAGACCAATTGGACTGGGAACATCCTTAGAAACTAAAGCTACAGTTTTTCCTCGTCATATTGTGAGACAATAGCAGAAAATCTTATAAATGAGCTGTCACAGTGAATAACAAAAAGTTTATCCATATCAGGCACACGTAAAATTACATGATCTATAAAAGCCTGTTTAATTCGTTCCAAAGCTTCCTCCTCTTGCGGTCCCCAATGCAATTTATTTTTCACAGAGCGTAACTTATGTAAAGGAGCCATAATTTTGGCGTAAGCTGGTATGTACTTCTTATAATAATTAAAGTAACCACAAATACGATTAACGCCCTATCTGTTTTTAGGCTATGGTAATTTTTGCACTGCTTCTACACGCTCAGGATCTATTGTAGAAAAACCGCCTCCAAATTCATACCCTAGAGGTTTTATCTTAGTTTGAAATAAAAATATTTTCTTTTTTCACACTGTTATACCCCATTTGCGCAATCTTTATAAATCTTCTAATATTTGCTTGTGAGTTTCTACATCTTTGGTGTGTATAATAAAATAATCACAAAACACTTCCAAATTTTTACCTATCATATCACCAAAGATTTTATGCATGAATCTCGCTAATACTAATGTACTACACCTTAACCCCATAAGGAGTTTACGATGGACAAGTAAACGTGTGGGAGTGCAAATAGTAGTATATTTCTTGCTGTTTTCTGAGATATTCATTTGAAAAAAAAAAACCTTTCCGGATATCAAGCCGGGTAAACAGAGTGTCTAGGCCTAAATTAGCTATAGTGGCTTCTACATGTGGACTAGGAAAGCTGGTTACCCTAACATTTTTATTAATTTCCGAGAAGGTGACGACTAAACGCTTAGATTTATCACTATTCGTCACCAAGAAACATGGAGACGAATAAGGAGAATAAGCGATCTTCTTCCAAAATACCTTCCTCTATTAACCCATCAATATGTGCTTCAAGTTCTTTCAATTTGTTCCCAGTAACATGATAAGGTTGGAGTCTTACGGGGGTGGGATCTTCCATCTCAATTTCATAAGTAAAATCCTTAATTTCACCCAAAGAATTCCAAATAACATCAGGATAATGATTATATAAATTTTGAGCATATTCTACCAATTCTGGATGTTTATCTCTCAAACTAGGTGAAATTTTCATATTATCTACCTCAATATACTCATCGTTAACTAAATTATCATTTTTATTGGCATCCTTATGTAATTCCCTGGAATTAAAAATCTTATTATAACAACATAACTTATTATGAATGGTGCTACCTGCGGTTTGTCCTTGGAACTGCTCCAGCTCCCTCCTTCCTTCCTTGAAATAGTCAACATTCAAATCATCTATAGCATGCTTAGGATGAGTCCTTTTCCCTTGAACAGGCGCCTTGGTTTGGAAAAGGTGGATCTTGATTGATTATGCGCTGCTTTGGACTTACTGGAAGAAATATCTGAATGCAAAGTTTTAGAAGACACTAAATCTTTTCTCCAGTGTAAAGGCACAGAAAGATGCAATATATTAATAATAAATTTATTTTGGGAGATGTCTATTATGACTTTGTTATCTAAGGAACTGATTTCCCAGTAGAAGATCGAAATGTGTTGAGTTTGTCACACAAAACCACAATGAAAAATCTGTGTTATTAATTTTGATAATAATATTAACCTTTTGGCGAAGCGTTAGAACTGTCTCACGCATTCTCACTGTAGTAAAGTTGGTGGGTTTAATGCTTACCTGTACCCTATTTCGTATAATGTTTAAAAACTTTTTACTAATCAAATTGACACAAGACGCCGAGTCTATTATACAGGAGTTCGAAACTCCATCAACTGTAACAGGAATAAACACTTTTTTGTCCCTTTCAAGATGATTTATCAAAGTTCGAGGCATACGTTTTTCTTGAGACGTGAATTTAGATGAGGAAGGACAGGAGCTCTGAAAATGTCCGACTTGATTACACCGGAAGCACTTAACGTTCCTTTCTGAGCGAGATTTTTGAGGTTCAAAATTCTATTCGAGAAATCCATTGATGTAGAATATTTCAATATACCTTGAGCAGATTTCACATTACCCATTAATTTACAATAATCCTTATTATATTTGATAAAGTGGTCACAACACTATGCAATGGTCATTAGTTCAGGTACAGAGGTTGGAATCTGTTTTGCAAAGTATTTAACATAAATATGTGGTGGGACTAAATTTTTTACTATTATGTAAAATAAATGATTTTCATAATGAAGGCCCAAACATTGGCAATACTTAGTTCCTCTTGCAAGATAGTATACATATTTTCATGTTCTTGCATTATTCTATAAAAACAACGACTCACAAATTGCGTTCTACTAATTGTGGATACAAACTTTGCAAGTAAACTTGAACAAATGTATCCTCAATCATTGGAGATACTTAAAAAGGAATACAAAGTGCGATTAAATTCGCCACGTGTTTTCTCTAAACTAGCAACCAAAACTACATCGTCTGTCATTTCCTGCAGTATAATTATTTCATCAAGACGCACAAGAAATATAAAGGAAGAATGACTTTTGGTACCGTCTACAACTGGTAAGGAATGTATTTGCTTTTGTAGAGCTACATATGCGCTTTGTGATACATGCTTTCGGAAGTCACATGCTAACGCAGGTCTAGCCATAGTAAAACCAAAACTATCGTTATCTAAAATAGGGCTACCAGTTTCAAAATTATTACACCCTTTATTACTATTTCCGTATAGATTGTCTTGTAGTATATTACTACTTCTAATATCAATATAAGGCTGTTTTACGTAAGTTTCGGTATTATCATCTCTAAGTACATCTGTACCACGAGGTATATGAACATCTACATTTGAATCGAATTTTTGATTTCTTTCCAAACTAAATCTTGGAAAACGTGTATCAGATTCGGACAACACAAAACCATGAAACTGCGTTTCAGCATACTGAAGATTTCTTACATATGATTCCTTAATTGAACCCACCTTACGTATACTAACCCTCTGCCCTTGCAGAATATTAGATGTTTGAATATGTGCACCCAATTGGATCTGAGAAAATGTGGACATTATTTTATGAGGTTTGTATTGGCCAGCCCGTAACAAATGTGGCGCAGAATCGCACACCCTAATTTGCCTTTCATTACGAAATAAAGAAATCCCTTCTGAACAATTACCCTCACATTGATTCAAGAAATTGAATGGTTCACATGCATCCCTTTCAGGCACATGTTCCGAAACTGGCAATCCTGTTTCAATTCCTATATCACAACTTCTTTTAGTTCTCTCTACTCTACGGCGGCCTTCATTTTTAACTGTACTCAATTCAGATCCCTTTGCCGTACTTTCAAATTCAATCATATTAACATTTGGTCCTTCTTCCAATTCAAATGTATTATCATTGTCTTCAGAAAAAATCTATAAGTAAATTATTACACTGTGCCATGTTACTTTACTCTTCTATATTTTATTATATATATATATATATATATATATATATATATATATATATATATATATATATATATATATATAAAAAAAATTAGTCAATTCTTCTCTATTTCCATGTACTCCCAACGTGTAGCCCTTTTGTACCAAGGCTATCACTAGGCGGATTGCTGACTGAAAATCTGAAATATAATTTGTATGTAGCGGTTTTAGAAATTTATACTTCGAGGAAAGAAAAAAAGGTACACATACAAACTATAGTGGTGGCTGAATGACGGAATGCATGAAAATAGATGTAAATTAATACTATATAATTTTAGACATCTTTTATTTTTACACAGTAACAGAATATATAGGCAACAACAACAACAAGCTAAATATAGAATCTGCATAAGGTATTTTGCTTTGGATGTAGTTCAATTTCAAATTTCACTTTGCTAAAGTTTTTCTTTTTCTTTAGTCCAATTAGAAGCAAACCATAGGCTACGTGAATATAGGACCCCATAGCACATGTTCGAACATTTATCACAACAGAATTTTAAAGTTGCCAAAAGCAATTTTATAGTGTTGTTAGCACAAAATATGAAACATGTAAGTAATAAGGAAATTTCGAACATAAACAAATATAAGTAATAGAATATTGGACTAAGATATGCATATATATATATATATATATATATATATATATATATATATATATATATATATATATATATATATATATATATATATATATATATTTATATATATATATATATATATATATCATGGCACATATATGAAATGAAAAGTTACCTTACAATTTTTCTCTCTTCGTAATTTCAAGTAGACAAACATATTACGCTAGAAGTTAATATATTTTAATCAACCAAATCTGTTCTCAATAGTTTACACTTTCATGTTAATTTAGAAGCCGAAATAAATGTATCTTTTAAATTTTCAACGGAGAGAGAAAGCCACTAGCTTTCGGCAGGGAGTTTTCAGTCAGCAATGGCTGACGTTCCTTCCACATAGAGCAAGAAGGTTTCCTAGCTTCGAGAATTGCCACTAGAGGCGGTCGTATTACCAAGCAGGAGTAAACGTCCTCATTCTATAACCAAATTTGTACACCCTTTTCTCTTACGATCGAATAGAATTTTATCCATTAATGTGTCGATTACGTTACACTATGATAACACTGGAAATAGTAGTGAAATGAATAGACAGAGCAAATTTAACCGAAACGAAAATCCTTTTTGGCTATTTTCATCGGCTCATTGATAATTCTTTAGATAAAATGACTCAACTTTTTTGAGAAAAATAGGAGCTGTCGAAGCTGATATAACTTCTTTACGTGATGAAAGTTATCAGTTGAGGTCTCTTTTGCAATAGAACGTAATTATGTCCGATCATGTATCTATTATGAAATCGCAATTAGAAAATGATCAAAGCAGTGAGGTTAAAGAATTAAATCAAGAAAACAGTTTTCCACCGCTTGTAAGTGTACGACTAATCGGAAGGATGATTCCAAGGGAAGTTGGGTTGAAGTAATTTCGAGAAACCAAAGGAAAATGAAAAGTAAACCTGCTAATAAAGACAATGTAAACCTAAATCAAAATCAGAATGTAGACACAGGAGTAAAGAACAATTTACGTTAACTGAATGTTGGTCGTGGTAATACTAAAACAGAATTGGTTTCTAATGCAAGGAAAAAGGCTTTGTTTGTTACAAGATTTAGCCCATTCAGTTCCGTTGAGGATGTTGAAGAATTATTAAGTTAATATGTAAAATATGTTAAATGTACGAAACTCAAAACCGAATATGACTCTTATTCTTCATTTCATATTGAGGTCCCTGAGTTTCATTATAATGTTATAAGTGACCTTGAAATTTGGGCTAAAGGGATTTTGGTTGCTCCGGTGTATGGTAAACTATAGAAATTAAATGTTACAAATAATATGAAAGAAATGAATGAAAACATAGACTCACCATAGAGTACATTTTGTTATGGTACCAAAATGTTCGTGGATTACGAACTAAGAACAAACAGTTTTATAGTTCTGTGGCAGGCTGCAAATACGATGTTGTTGCTGTCACTGAGACTTCGTTAAGTAACACCTACATTAAAGATGATTATTTTCCCGACACTTACTGTTGCTTTAGATCCGATATACACTATGAATTTCATGTTTGTAAAAGAGGTGATGGTGTTCTCTGTGCTGTAAAGAAAATTATTAAAGTAGTGAGACGAATTGAGTTTGAATTTTTTGGGTAAAGTGTTTGTTTAGAATTTCCAATGAAAACTGGATTTTTTTATTATTTTGTGTATATTTCCAACCTAATTTGCAATTGAATACATTTATTGAATCTTTTGAGGCCCTTTCTAATAAAATAGATATTTTGCATTATGACATTTTAATGGTTGGTGATTATAATGTACCTAAAGTGAATTGGGCTAAGAAACAATTTTTAACAGGTATTCATTATTATGCTAAATTTAAAACTAAAATTTTATGTACGTTTCTAGATTATCTCAATCTCAATGTTGATTATAATGTATCTGAATTAGATTTGGTAATATCTAATTTTAATTTATGTGCTACCAAGAATATCCAACCGATTGTGGTACCTGATAGCTCTCATTATCATATTGAAATTACGTTTCCTTTTTATTTCAATACTCCGTTAGTTGGTAATTCTTCTCACTATGCTTATCGTAAGGGCGATTATTTAGCCCTTTATCAATAACTTCTTAAACTTGACTGGACTAATATTCTGTTGAATCCAGACGTTAATACTGCTGTTATTGCTGTAGAAAATTTAATAAAATCCAGTATGAGTAAGAACATACAGTATCTCTTTATAGACCTAAATTTAGAAAATATCCTTCTTGGTACTCTAGGAGTTTGATCTCGTTAATTAAAGCGAAAGAAAACTCTCACAAGAGATTTAAATTTACTTGTTCAAATGAAGATTATAATGTTTTTTCTTACATATGGAAACAATTTAAAGTAAAGTTAAGGTTAGACAAGCTTGGTTATATACATTATATGGAGAATGCGTTAAGTAATTCACATGGAAAGCTTTGAAAGTTTGTTAATAAAAACAAAAGTCAAATAAACCAAGCCAGTGGACTTATGGTTGATGATGTGTATGTGTCAAATACTAAAACTTTAGCTAATTCATGGGCTCAAATATTTGAGACTGTATATCAAAGGCGTCCTTGTTTACATAATATTGACTTATCGGACTTGGCGGGTAATAATTCTTCTTATCCTATTATTACAACTGAGCAAGTAATTAAGGCTATAAACAATCTCAATGACAAATCTTCTGGCTGAGACGGTATACCTGCTTTCATACTGAAGGGCATTGTGTCCGTCATCGCGCCTGTCGTAACATCTTTGTTCAACTGGAGTTAACTTCCTGAACATTGGAAGATGGTCGTTGTTAATCCTATCTCCAAGACTGATGGGAAAAAAATTATCCGACTATAGACCTATTTCTCTCTTGAGTACCATAACCAAGGTTTTTGATAAGTTAATATATAATTATTTGTATAATCACGTTTATCCCAATATTACAATCTATCAACATGGCTTTATAAAAAATAGGTCACCACAATTAACTTAACATATTTTATAGCTGATACTCTTCCGATCTTTAAAAGTAATGTCAAACCGATGTAATTTATTTCGACTTCTCTAAAGCCTTTGATAAGTTACCACATGACATCTTAATTTACAAAATGAAACGTTATGATCTCTCCATTGTATTTATTACTTGGTTAGTATCATACTTCTAGCAAAGGAAGTTCGTGGTTAGGTATAAGGGTAATCTTTCAGACATATATAGCATATACTCCGGTATTCTGCAAGGATCAAATCTCGGACCACTTTTATTCCTTATGATTACACAGGCCTACAGAAAAAAAATTTTTCTTGGTGCCTAAAATTTTAGAGCTGATTTTAACTATGTGTGGGGCGCTGAATCCAATAATGTAAGCAGTTTTTTTCTATCAGCTCTACTTTGGTAGATACAGGCTACTGTACCAGTAGTGTTATTTACGTTACAATGTATGTGGAAGAAATATTACAATCCAAAATAAATGCTGATATGTAAATTATAAATGATGTAACCACTATTTCTGCATGCTTCTTGCAATAGTATACAAAATAAGCAAAAGAAATACAAATATTCTCGTAATAACAAGTTTGAATATGATCTTATAAACTCTGCAACTCAAATAAATCCTACTGTGCTCTATAGAGATTTCTATTTGGAAGAACGGCGCTCTTTTCTCATTAGTGCTGCTTTCTTTTGGTACTAAACGGAAACTAGTCATATAGTAGTTCCAGGAACGTCCACTAGATTGCATTGGTATTCTACTTGGCTAGTGGATCGTAGTTGTTGTCTTGCAGGTGGAGTGACATGTTGGAACATGTGAGTTTTGTTCTGAAATCATAACTTGTATCGCGTATACTAAGGCTTTATATTTAACATCCGTGTTAGTGGCCTGAACATAAAATGAGTTCAAGTCGAAGAAGTTGTGTTAACCATCCTGATGTGTTTTGCTACATATGTGGTGAGTACACATTTAAAGACAATAGAAAACATATCAGTGACTTTGTAAAAAAAGCATATCATGCATATTTTGGTGTACGCCTAGGGGACCAAGATAAAACGTGGGCTCCACATATTGTGTGTAAAATGTGTACTGAACACTTGCGACAGTGGACAACTGGAAAAAGAAAAAGTCTTAAGTTTGGTGTTCCAATGGTTTGGAGGGAACCCACAAACCATGTTGATGACTGTTATTTCTGCCTGGTAAATGTTACGGGTATGAATAGAAATAACCGGAACAAGTGGACATATCCTGATCTGCCTTCAGCAAGACGTCCAGTTGTTCATTCCGATGAAATACCAATCCCAACGTTTCACCACTTGCCAGAGCTTTGTGAGACTGAAAACGAACGTAGTGAACATTCTTGTGACATGGATGATGGAAGTGACAGTGATTATGAGGGAATGTCAACAATTCCTCAACAGTTTAATCAAGATGAGGTAAATGATCTAGTTAGGGACCTTAATCTTTCAAAAGAATCGTCTGAATTACTTGCTTCCAGATTGAAGGAGAAAAACGTACTAGAACAAGGAACTAAAATCACATTCTACCGAACAAGGTAAAAGGAGTTTTTACCATTTTTCACTGAAGACACAAATCTCGTATTCTGTCACGATGTTAGAGGTCTCCTAGAACACATGGGTCTTCCAGAATACAATCCAGATGATTGGCGCCTGTTTATTGATAGTTCCAAGCGAAGTTTAAAATGCGTCCTTCTACACAATGGCAATAAATATGGCTCAATTCCAATCGCTCATTCAACACGACTGAAAGAAGTATATGAAGCAATTGCTTTGGTTATGGAAAAAATTAAATATCAGGACCATCAGTGGGTGATTTGTGTGGATTTAAAGATGGTGAACTTTCTTCTTGGACAGCAAAGTGGCTACACAAAATATCCTTGTTTTCTATGTCTGTGGGATAGCAGAGACAAAGCAAACCATTGGTCAAAAAAAGAGTGGCCGCAGAGAGACGACATGGTTGTTGGTAAGAAAAATATTATTAACATGCCTATTGTTGAGTGTGACAAAATCATTTTGCCACCTCTACATCTCAAGCTCGGTTTGATGAAGCAGTTTGTAAAGGCGCTAAATAAGGACGGGCCGTGCTTTGCTTACATGGGAAACAAGCTACCTCAGATCAGCACAGAAAAATTAAAAGCTGGAATATTTGATGGTCCCCAAATAAGACAACTCATGAAAGATGAGGCTTTCGTGGAGTCCATGAATGAGACTGAACGTAGAGCTTGGACCTCATTTGTAGAAGTTATCAAGAATTTCCTTGGCAATAATAAAGCTGATAACTATGTTGAGCTAGTGAACCAGATGCTTAATGCATTCCAAAAACTTGGATGTAATATGAGTATCAAAATTCATTACCTGCACAGCCATTTGGACCGTTTCCCAGACAACGTAGGCAGTCTGAGTGAAGAACAAGGTGAAAGATTTCACCAAGATATTAAAACAATGGAGGACCGCTACCAAGGAAGATGGGATGCCCATATGATGGCAGATTACTGCTGGAACCTAAAAAGAGACTGTGCAAAGAAACATTCAAGGATGTCACGAAAACGAAGCTTCCGAAGTGTTGAATAGATCGTTTTGAACAAATTATTTGATTTTTTATTCATAAAAACTATTATAAAATGTAGTTACAGAGTTATTATGTACTTGATGTTTGTGTTTATATGGTTTTCATTATTTTCAAAGTGTTCCAAATAACAGATTTAAATGTCATAGTTTTCTTTTCACTTACAGTAAAATAGCACCTATGCAATTTTCAACGTTGTAGCAGGTCAGTCTTGCAATTCCTATATCTCAAAAACTAAAGCTGTTAGGGGAAAACTAACGCCATATTTGGGTTCAGCGTCCCAATTCTACTTCAAATCAGCTAAGAAACACCCGGCACCAAAACCACTGTAAGCCAGTGTTATTAATGATATAGCTATAAATTAAGATTGTAAATGTTTGATGTATGCAGATGACCTAAAAATCTACAAAACTATTGTAAATTTGGATGATTGTTTGGTGCTTCTAAGTGATATTAATAAAATATTATTTTGGTCTCAAAACAATGTACTACCTTTAAATTGTAACAAAAACTTTTCAATGAATATTACGAATAAAACAAATCCATTTTTTTCATTTATAACATAAATGATACTCCATTTAAAATTGTAGATACTATTAAAGATTTAGGCATTGTTTTTGAAAGCAAATTGCTTTTCAAACAATTCTTGAGAACATAATTTTCAAAGCGAGAAGGAATCTTGGAAGTCTTAAATGGATGTTCAAAGATTTTAATTCTGTTAAAACATGCCTTATTCTTTATTTTTACAATGTCAGAAGTCATCTTGAATATTGTCAGTCATATTGAATAGAAATATAGATTATATATCTACTTCTCTGGAGACAATTCAAAATTTTTTTCTTGCTTGGTTGCGCTGGCATTTTAAGTGCTATGAAGGTATGTTTTTGGATGAAGTTAGGATGTCTTTAGGTATGTTAAGGTTGTCTGAAAGAAGGATTATTTTGGATCTCAAAATGCTACATTTAATTATTCACGGTAATTTTAATTTGATATCGATAATAACACTGTATACAACCAGTTATCATATAAGAAATCCGAAAATATTTAAACCCACTACGTTCTCAATGATGTTCCTTTGTATAAAATTTTGTCAGTAGCAAATGATTTTGCCAGTATTATTGACCTTTCTGATCATAACTTTAGTAATATACAAAGACAGTTGTATAATCATTTCATTATCAGCGAAGAGTATTATTTTCTTTTATATAACAGCATGTTTATTTTATGCATGATTTTTCTCCTTTTTTGTGCGTGTATCAATTGTATTTTATAATGTATTATGTTTATTTTTGTAATTTGCATGTTATTTTTATGGAAATTGTAAGTGAGCAGTTCTGTCTGTACTTTCCAGTATGCAATAAAATATTATTATTATTATTATTATTATTATTATTATTATTATTATTATTATTATTATTATTATTATTATTATTATTATTATTGCAAAGTCGAGACTTGGCTACATATTTTATATTTTATGAATTTTCTGATTGGATTTCATGCCTTTTTGTTGAATAATTAACACACTCTACTTTAAGGGGTTTGGAGGAGGGAAATATTCTGTTGCTTTTCATTGGTTTACTTGCACGCTACACCAAGCCTGGATGCTACATTTAACCTTTCTATATCCACGGGAAGTACCCTAAAGGTTGTGATGATCATAAGAGAATAAGTGATTAAGTGATGAGATTAATGAACTTTGCGTATTAACATTTCAAATATCAGGTTGTCAGAAAAGTCATGACTTATTTCGGTAAAATATGACAAATGATGGTTTGTGGATATACTAGAGTTATTCGCATCATTCAATATTTTGTCATGAATAGCTAAGATGTTGAGAGTTTTCTGTAGTAGTATTTCTCTTTGGTTGATTTGATTTTACAGATTAGATCAGGGTGGCGTGGGTCAATGAATACTTGACCCACCACCCACCGCGACCCACTCTGATCCATGATCCACCACACACGTTGGCTCAATCTGACCCCTACCTACCATGACCCACTCCGACCCACCACCCACCATGAACCACTGACTAACCAAAACACATCGTCATCAATTCTGACACATGATCCACGTCCTCTTTTCTACTGACTAAAAAGTTTATACTTGTAATAAAACCAGGTTGTCAAATTCTAACTAATCGGAATTTGAATCTCTACGGTCAACCCCTCAAGCACCGCTCTGTTACAATAATGATGGATCTGACCTTTAGGATATAAAATGGTAAACTGCTTGTTATGGGTAAACTTACAATGAATCTCAATTAAATTATCATGGTCCAACAATTTCCTAGTTGAATTATCGATACTTCTCAGTGGAAAAGCAGATGGGATTGATACTCCCAAATCAAGGTACGTAGACCAACACACAGAAGCTTACATTAAAAATTTTATGTCTATTTTTCTCACAACTTTATGGGTTGATTGAACTGTGTTCTAAGGGCCCCATATAATAAATAAGCTTTGACCAATTATTATAAAGCGCATGGTAAGCATATATGATGCGAAGCACTGTATGTTTTGTTGAGTCGAGTTGAGTTGATTTTGAATATAACGTCCCTTTCAGCAGCAAGGCTATATGAAAATGGACCTACCCCATGCCGTAAACGTCGCCAACACCTAGTGGCCCACTTGCGGGTAAACGTCGATCGTCAATATAGAGACGAGTCGAAGGATTGCCGCCAGTGTCCCACTGTCGGTAGGATTTCGTCGAGTGGAAACAGATATGTAACGTCGGGTGTTAAAGTTACCACTGCGTAGCAGCGAGGCCTTGGTTTTGGTCCGGGCTCCTTCGATTGTCTCTGAGGAGCGCGAAAGGATCAACACGAACTATCGCCTGTCATGTGCATGCGGTTATTATTATATATTATATTTTTCCGACGAATTGTTCCTAAAGTGAGCTCCGGGGGTCAAGAATGATCTCTGCCTCAACATAATAAAGTGAAAATTCTTGAGTCCGATAATTGTATGAATTTAGATGGCAACTGTCGTCGATCATTAGAAAGTGAGTATGGGAGAACTATGAAATAAAGTAAATAGACACGCGTCGTTTTGCTATAAAATTACATGGCGAACGCATTTTATCTTACTCCAAACAGTTATCGTCTCATATATACGTTTAAAAGAGCACTCTGATTGACCAAGTTAAAACGTCTCTACGATTTATCCCTTTACAAGCGAAGTATCCATCTCCGAAAACCCGCCCAGTAATCATAAGGTTGGTGGATCGAGCCTCACCCTGGGTACTTTTCTTGTACTTTTTTTAGTTTTTTTAGACTCACCTTAATGTAATCAAATCACACATATAGGCGATTTAACATATTTTGGGGGAGTAATTTTGTGGTTCATTGGCGTTTTGTCGCGTCAAAAGATGCTGTCTACAATGCAGTGAGCAGAGAGGGTCGGTGGGTTAGAGTGCGTCATAGTGAGTGGTGGGTCACGGTGGGTGGTGCGTCACAGTGGGTCACATGCTATTGACCCACGGCGCACTGACCCACTCCAACTCTGGATTTGACACTACATAGAAAATGGAAGACCAAAAATTGCATGTTCACAATTTTTTATTGTTTTACTTCAGGCAAGGGAAGAACGCGCGAATAATGTTTCTGATTTTTACTGTCCTCCATGTCTCTGTGTTTTTGTTCCTCTTCTTAAAGAGGTAGTGGAAAAACTTAAAAAGTGAGTAAAACGCGGAAAAAATAGGAAACAAGATATCGAGGAAGGTTCGTTAAATTAATTAACTTAAAAAAAATAATCCAGTGCCCTGATACACCAGATTCCAATCAATATAAGTATATGTCCAATGCCGTGCTGTGGACAATCAGGGCCCGAGGCGAGAGCATATGGTAGCGCCTCCATACATATGAACTGTCAATTTAAAGTTGACTTCTCTGGACTATTCTTTCTGCGTAATACTTTACTATTTTATCATGACTGAAATCAGAAAGTTTCAACATTATTACACTGGAATCGTAAAAGCGTGTAATTACTGAATTCACTACAGCTCCATTTTTCCTTTTCCCAGAACAGTGGTGTCTTAGAGTAGTGGCTTAAGCGTTAGTTTCATAATGTTGCGGACGCGAATTCGATTCCGGGTGTGGCAATTCAGTAAATTTTTGCAGTCTACAAAACTGATACTTCTGACGTATACAAACATGAAAAAATTTCAATTTGTCTAGATATAAGAGTTGAGACAACTTCCCTTACAGGAGAAATGCCAATAACAGAAAATTACGTCATCTGTATCAACCTTCGTACCTGTCTGGCAAGTAACGTGTTTGGACAAAAATTGATGAACACATAAGGGCTAAACACGTTCTTACTGCTGTAGTATGGGTCAAAAATGAGTTCCAAGGATTTGTTCGTAGTTGCGCACAAATTGCTAATAGTGATCGAACTTACAATAGGGATTGCTAGTCACGAGAATGGTCCTATTTAAGATTTCACCTCACCTTTCTACTTAGAAGAAGGGCGAAACAAAATGCATTACTGTTATCAGCTAACAAATCTTTATATTCCATTTTTTGTCATAAAATGATAATTATATCTGTAAATCCGTAAAGGTAATAGTATTATTGCGTTCATGTGTAAACCTAAGAAACATCTGGCATACTCTATATCTTTCTGTTCCTATGAATACCGTCGACATTGTTATCTTTTCTTTTGATTGTGGTAATAATAATAATAATAATAATAATAATAATAATAATAATAATAATAATAATAATAATAATAATAATAATAAGGGAATAACATAATTACAATATTAATTACATAAACATTATGTTTCCATTCTGAAAAATTAATAATTACCACGACGGGATTTGAACCCAAGTAGCTGCAATGGGACTTTCCTGCTTTCACAATTATTTTTAAACAAATCGCACCAACCGGAGTAGTGTTCGCAACTGGCACTTCATGTGCTTTCGACGTATTGCAAACACTGCACGAACATAAACACAGAAATACTGATGACAATTAAAATTACGACCTTGCTCTTCAGAGGAATTCGAACCCGTAGTGAATTGCGCCTCATGATGAGAAACCGAACCGAACACTACCGGTTTAATTCGCCACAGACTCCTCATGTGAATATAAGAAAATAAACTGGTAGTTATTGAACATAAACATAGAACTGTCTATTTCTACACGTGTTGATGCAATTTAAAGAATTTGAAAATAAATTCTGTCGTCTTTTCTTCTTTGGAAATTAAAAGTTATGGTAAAGGTGAGATGTAATGTAAATCTGGACCATCTCTGAAACCGATGAACAGCGATGAACAGCGCTGTAACTGAGGTCCTTTCCTTGGGGGGGAGCAGGCATTAATAAGCTTATTTGGCCCTCTACAAAAAGTTGATTTTCTAATTATTGTGCACCCTCTCTCCAACATTCTCTCAATCCTTATGGGCTCCCCGGAGCCTGTGGCCCCTCCCGCACGGCAAGGTCTGAGGTTCCGTTAGTTACTCCCTCAGCCCATTCCGTACATGACAAAATTATTAATGGGACAATATTGATAAATCTCAAGCCATACGAATAAATATTACTGACATGGGTCCACGACTCATTTTTGTTCTATTTACCATTTGTATGCTGTTTTGTTTATGTAATGTGGCGACCCTATTTGATGCTTCATTTCTAATTTCATGTTCGTATTGTGGCCGCTGTGGTTCAGTGGTAGAACGTTCAGTACTGGTGCTTAGGGTCCCGGGTTCTATCCCAACCCCCGCAAAGTGAACTTTGTGGTGGACAAACACCGTGTGCGTGGGTTTCCTCGGGGTCTTCTCGTTTCCTCCCACTTTCTTCATTCCACCATTTCATTCATTACTCATCATCACCGTCTCCTTTAGCCTAACCGGCATATCGTGCGACGTAAAACTCAAATATTTCATTTCATTTCATGTCCGTATCGTATATGGAGTAAGAAAATTTAGCTTTTTTATTAAGTTAAACAAGGGGCATTTTTAAGTTAAACAAGGAAATCTCGAGTAAGTCATTAACACACGCACAAAAGTTGCTTATATTTTCTTATTTATATTTTTATTTATATTTTGTTTATATTTGTTTGTTTTTGTTATATTTGAGTATCTTGTTTATTTTTTCCATGAAACGACTTTAACTAGGTATTAGTTTGGGTGGAAGTTTAAATGGCGAGGTAGGTGAGTGGTTAGCACATTGAACTTCTATTTGGTGGACCCGGATTCGAATCCCGGCCAGGCTGAAACTTTTTCAAGTGTTTCTGTTTCAATTTCAATTTCTATGCATACTCAGTGTGATAAGCAAGATCTGCTCTCCTCCAGAAAGAAGAAGATGTTGGAATGAGGAGAATTGAAGAAGGTGTCTCAATGGAGGCAATCATTTACAAAGTTATTTCCAGAAGTTGTTCTAGATTTGATATTTTCGTCTACTTTCAAGCATTTTCTGATCCATATGTGATCAGTGTTTTTATGTCTTTGAATATACAGTATATAATGAAAAAAATACATTACATACAGAGCAATATTGAGATTAACATATTATGTTCATTGGACAACGTGCTCTGAACCAGAGATATTGATCTCAGAATGGAGAAATGTTTCGTTAGTCACCTACTTTACAATTTTACCTGGATAAACACCTGGATCATGGCTACCAACTGCTGTCAGTGTCAAGAAAAGTTACATGTAAGTTGGGTTGCATATGTCTAGGCGTGGTCACAACTGCAAATTACCTGGACCCCAAATGATGGAAATAGAGGACTTAGGGGTGAGATATTTTGTGGCTGGGTGTACACAGGGATAAAGGTGGATTTGAAATGTTGGGGGGACGGTAGGCATCAACTCACGTCGTCTCCTGCCTATCTTTGCCCATTTTAGTTTTTTGGGAACTTGGGAGACACCGTACATATTTTTTGGAGATGAGGAGATGATCCCCATGCATTCCCACGCATTTTTACCCCTGGATGTATATATAAATTATGGAGCATGGAATTTCTTGTTTGCCTTGGGTGACATAAACCCTGTATGAATAAAAAAAATATAATGTGCATGAAGTTGGCAAGCCACTTACGTCAGACCCCAATATGGCTTTGCACGTCGCTAATGCTACGTTAGTGTTCGATAGTGACGCAAGTCGTTAGTACTCCACAGATAACCTGTGCTTTTTAAGTAATGAGTATTGGTCTTCTAACTGCATGCCAACAGTCCCACGTCTAAGAATCATCTCAAAATTGGTGTTAACCGTTAGAGCAATGTAAGTACTCATTAGTGTCATTGATATTAACATTAATGCCTCCATCGTACATCTCTTGGAGTAATAATATGACTTTAACAACTTTATACATCAGGCTGACTTTATTAAAATTAGCCAAACGAACATGATAATACCACGGTCTTTGTTAGTCTCAATGCGTCATTATGTTCTCTTGAAGATAATGCGCAACGTAGATGTGCTGCCTGACGTGCTCAAGTTAGCTACTTTTATTTGGAACTATTGTTTATCTGTTATTTATTGCTTGTCTGCAGAAAAAAACTGAAATGAAATCTTTAAGTTTAAGGTCCCACGGTTAAGCCGGTTAGGCTAAAGGAGACGGTGATAATGAGAAATGTGTGAAATGCTTGAATGAAGAAAGTGGAATGAAACGGGAGAACCCCGAGAAAACCTACGAGCACGGTGTTTGTGCACCACAATGTCCACTTGGCGGGGGCTGGGATCGAACCCGGGACCCCAAGCACCAGAGATGAGCTAGTCTGGAAAATATTCCTTTTATTAATATGCCGTTGTCCGTGATAGTCATTGCGTATTTACAAGTAGTATGTGCATTACTGTTAGAAGATATCAAAAAACAATAGATAAAATCTACTACTTAACGGTTCATATTTTTATTTTATAGTACACAAACTAATAATAATAATAATAATAATAATAATAATAATAATAATAATAATAATAATAATAATAATAATAATAATCTAGCATATAGGTTATCTACTGAATCACGTTGGCAACAAGCGACGCATATTTTAACTTCATAAAAATTCGTTTCTCATTATTTTCTTGAAAACTACGCAAGATGACTTACCTTCATTATGTCGTTTTATTTATCCCGGAGTGATATATGTCTCATCTCTGGATAATATCACAGTAAAACAAAAATTAAATGTTAGAAGTACATCATACTTTTGGCTACATCTCATTTACCATGGAATTGTTGAGTAGTGTATACTTTAGGATGTAAGTTTCATCTTAACTTGCATCATACATTCTTACGATTACAAAAAGGAACTTGTTCGTTTGCATTTGAATACTAATCTTAGGATTACAAAACGGATTTTTTTTCGAAATCTGGAATGTTCCCGAAATTCGGATTTTCTCCGAAATCGGATTTTCCCGAAACCCGGAAATATTCCGAAATACGGATTTTTCCGAAATCCGAATTTTTCCGAATTCCGGAATTTTCCGATTTTACTTTCCGGATTCCGGAAAGTAAAAATTCCGGAATTAGCCATCCTTAATAAGTACATTAAAGTATTTTAACTTCGTAATATGCACGGTAAATTACACGTTGTCAAGTATGAGTATTGGAAAAGAACGCAATATTCTGCAACAATGAAGGTCTTTGCGTAACGTTTCTAAATTGGAGAAGAAAACTTAACACGCTATAATGGATCATATGAAATTGCCTAAAATAGATTTTTGGTTTCATTTAGTTTAACGTTCCACACTTATGTCCGCTACGTTAAAGGAGACGTGGACCTACTGATTATAGTGAAATCCAAACCATTTTGGTCATTCCACCAGTTTACATCATTTTTCTAATATATATCCGAACAATCTTTTTGATATTCTCAGCTCATGAGTACTATCAAACATGTGTTTCATCGACCGCCAGTTATTCCATCGCACTTCGAAGTAGGTATAATTTGTAACATGCTGCTATTCCATTTTTCACTACAGGCATTTGAGTTTAAATTATGATTTATCTCATTAGGTTCAAGATCTGATTAGTATAGTGGCTATTGTAGATCGAGTTACTACTACTGCATTCGTTAAAACCCTGCAAGTGCTCGCACGACCGTGTTTCATAACACAAATCTAACTCGCACAGTTTTTATATGTTCCTGTGGGTGAGAGACCTCTTAATTCTAAAGTGGAAACAAATATGTTATATTCGGTTGCAGAAATGGATTAAGGAGTAAATTCCAATATTATTTGATACCCTACATGACTCCCTTGCTATTTATCACATTTGAACCCGATTTAGTATGGCGTCTTTCAAGATGGCGATCATGCACTAGAAGTACTCTCACATATACCTTGATTTACAATACTGAAGTCAGATCTACCAAAAGCATTTTAATTTTTGTGCCAGAAGGGTATTCTTGGACATTGCCTACTGGGTTTCAAGATGGCGTCGGTGTAGCAGCTGAACGAATCATTTGCGCATCGAGTGACTATTACTACGTTACTTAGCAACTCAAACTGGATTTTGTCACTAATTTTCAACAAAATTCAACTCTCACAATTTATGGACCTTGCTCGTGGGCCACCGTGCCCTCGTCTAGTTGAATGAAAAAAAAAAACAGTGCTGCAAGGTTAAGGATAGGAAAAATACACTAGCTACACCTATAAATAATAATTAAATAAATGGTCAAATCAAGTTGTTAGATCAACGTTTGATGGAAGACACTTTAACCGGAAACACATGAACTGCCAATGATCACGAGGATGTCATTGTAAGATTAAGTATCAATTAACTGTATATGAATATTCGACCTTCATAATTATTAATACGTAAGAAAATGTTCTTTATGTCTGTTACTACCTCTTCGATTAGAACTAGCAAATTTGTTTATTTGCACGTACCACAACTTTATACATTCCAGTCAACTTAGTCATCATACCAACCCATTTACAACTTGTTACACATATTTATTAAAAGGCGCCAGTGCATAAACCGATTGCTCATATTTCTGCTATGAAAGTAATGCGTCTGCAAACTGTTTTTCATTAGGTCTTAAATTTCTTAAGTTAGAGCATTTAAAGAAAAGTAATTCTCCAACTAATTTTTGTAGTTAGTTATACCGTATAAAATTGTCATTAGCATTCTTAATTTAATGCAATCTCAGAAGTCGCATCTGGTTATAAATATGCAGTTCGATCATAATCATCCGGTGTTACGCAACGCTTGAGAGTTGATCAGTGGCCCAGGCAGTGAATCATGAATATAACAGAAAATGAGGGAGTAAATTGTATCAATTAAGAACACCTTAAAAGGAGGTAGAATACTTTCTTTACGGTGAAAGCTAAAAAAAGTGCAATATTTTGTCCTTGTAAGTTGTACAGTGTGTTTTCTAGGCATAACTTACATCAAGACCAACGGTGGAAAAAATGCATGTAACGATTATTTTTTTTCTTTTGCATAAATGGAACATAACAATTATAAATCCCTCGAAAACTTCGAGCTTTAGACAATTACAAAATTTTCCTATTTCCTATATTGACTTTAGTGTAAAAAAATAATAATAAAAAAATAAAATAAAATAAATACCAAACTTAATCATTAAAATGTGAATTCAAATACGGAAGACAAAATCGTCTTTTGTACTGTAAATATCCGTAACGGTACAAATGCTTTATCACCTTTCTTTTATATTCTTCTTTTTGAATATCGCAATGACTCAAAAACCAGAAATTTTATAAACATAGCACAATTTTCTCTGTTAACTTACGCCTTATGCAGAGCTACTCTGGGGGGTCGTAAGGGAGCGTTCTCACTTTTCTCTTACGTATTTTTTTTATTTTTTTACGTCTGAAGAGACGTCTCTTGTTCACGCCCGCGAACTGAATTTATATGACATCTTTCAAAGCTAGTAATTCATCACTGTAAGTAGAACGTGTAATGTAGATAACATTATGTTTTTCCTGTGCGCACGTTCTTAGGTTTTCACCGTGGAAATACTTGCCATTAATACAAACTCATCTATTTAGTTGTAAGAATTGAAGTTTACTGTTCCGTTCAGAAGTGAAGTAATATGGTACTTGGATTTACAGCTTAACGTGAAATACGAAAGACAATGGCTTCGCTGGGTAATCTCTATCAGTAGTTGGGATCCCATTTTAAATATATTGGTTACTTGTAAAATAACTATTCATAATGATGTGTGTTGCAAATATATTCTATAAGCAAATGTTTGAGTTTTCTGGTTTAGAACATTTAGTAAATAAAAATGAAGAAAAAAGGAAATGAATAAAAATGAAGGATCATAATTTAGCAACGTACTTAGTATGGATTCATGCTCTTCAGATATCGTAAGTTCTTTTCTAACTTATGCCTTGGCTTCAGCAGTCTATGAGTTATATATAGATAAAAAAAAATACCGAAATAGAAAAAAAGATGTATCAAGGTTTGTCACTGTTAGAAAATGATTATATTCGTTTATTGTATGCAACATAATTAAAGATTTGTCCTTTTACTGGTAGTTTTAAATACTTTTATAATTTAATTACTTGGAAATGAAATGAATTATTTGACTTTTACGTCCCAGTTATGCCGGTTAGGCTAAAGGAGACGGTGATGATGAGTAATGAATGAAATGGTGGAATGAAGAAAGTGGAAGGAAACGGGAGAACCCCGAGAAAACCCACGAGCACGGTGTTTGTCCACCACAAAGCTCACTTGGCGGAGGCTGGGATTGAACCCGGGATCCCATGCACCAGAGGTGAACGCTCTACCACTGAGCCACCGCGGCCCCTCAATTTAATGGCTTGGCTATAAGTTGTAGTTGTCAAACTAAAAATAAGGACAAGTCAAGTATACGTCTAATAAATATATTTTTTTTACTAAAAACACGTTTAAAAAGTAATCTTCCTCTTTCTTTCAGAAGCCATGTACCATTTCATACACGGGTTTAGGCTTATAATATATTGATCACATGTTGAAGTTATTCACATATTGCTAGTCTACTATTTATTTCATTATAAGTGATATTCAAAAGAAAACTTCGAGACCATAAAAATATACCAGCAATATATATATAATATCGAATATAATTTTAAGAAGGCTTCACTGCATATGTTAGGTGGGACTAAGTAACGTAATACACAACCTAAGTCTAAGAGTCCTGCAACAGAAGACAAATCTGAGACCAGCATAAATATATCCGAATGTCATTTTCTCTGACGTTGAAAGATCTTATACTCTAAGTTCTCTATGTACTTACCCTCTAAGTACTCCAGGTACTCTGATTGAAGATATGAACATTTTAATTGCTGCAAATACTCTCGTTTTAGTAATGAACGTTTAATTACTCTGATAGAAGTAAAAGGGTCCATTTGTACCTGAAGTTTATTTGACACGTATTATTACGGCTTTTGCTGGTACTTTAGGACAAACCGGTACTTTATTGCCTGTAAGACACGCTTATGTTGGCACTGTTCCGTACAGTGAAAATTCTTAACCTTTATAGTCACTCTCAATATCTGTACTTTGTCTCACTGTTCGTGTCTACCGTATTGCCACTTGGGCGTAGTAACCTCCAAAGTAGTTAGAATGTCGATACTCGTATTTAACCTAAAGCTTCGCGTCTGTAATTTCATTACAATATTTAGACTATTATAAATCTTTGGTTATAATATACTGCTAAAATGTACTTACACATTATACTCTCATTCCTGGAGGTTGGAGAGATCCTTTCTTCTTTGAGGACGATAAATTTTCAAGGTCAAGCCCGCTCGGTTTTATCCTTTTTGCTGGCCGTTAGCTAGTTAACTAGGGATGAGCCCGCTATGGAAGGTAGGTATGAAGAAAGAATAATGGGAGTTGGTCTATTTCATATTGCAATATTTAGTGAGGATTGTTGACCAAACGATTACTGTGAGAAAGGAAGGAGACCAGTCGCAAGCCCGTGCTGAGAAACGAGGAGGGTCCTCCTATTGGTTGGCCAGGTCACATGTCATGTGGTGGGCTGATAGTACCCTTAGCGGGAGATGAACTTCGGGAATAACGTGGAGACATGTTAAAATCCCGTCTATCCTATGTCAAGAGCTATCAACGTATACTAGTTGTCCGTGTGTATCAGGATAACAACATACCGGCGAAGGTGAGGCATAGCCTATCCTCCGAGATTGGCGACTAACTCATACCATTGGATCCAGGAGAGTACTTGTGATCTTATCACATTCTAAGCGAGGTAAGTACTTTAACTGCCAGCCCCAACGCTGGAGCTGAGGCTTCGTCTATCCTCCGAAATGGGCAACTTGGCCGTGCCCTTGGGTCCGGGGGATAGGGCTATGTGGTACCCAAAACCAATGAAAGATTGGGTAGTTGGTATGTCCATGGGGGGGTGACCTACTAGAAGGATGATGTAGTTACTGCCCTCGAATAGGATGTCGTGCTTGCTCATTGATCTGGCAATTGATACATAGTATCCTAACGAGCACACGTACCTGAGGAGCGCTGAGGTAGTGAAGACTACTCCGAAGAAATAGGATTCGCGACCCTACCACGGGAGCAACCGCTTTCAAATGGCCACTGTCTTCAAATGGAGATAGTCTAGATCAGCCGTTGGGTCAGGTAATGTACGGTGTACCCTTACCAGAAATAGAGGAAGTTCCGTATTGTTTGAACGGCCTTACAGTGGGAGGGTGTGGTGGTCTCTCCCAATGGTGGTTTACACGTACCATTGGGTTCGGTATGTAACTTTGCTACGACGTGTACTTGGTACCTAGAGACGTAAAAGATATGTAGCTGCGTATTGCTTGGACCAGCCTACTGGGGTAGAGCTCTTCCTTCTTTTCTTTCTCCAAATGAGCATGTCTGCTATGGTAGACGGTCTACATGAGTCATTGACATCGGCAATGTACGGTGAACCTCTATCGTAATTAGAAGTAGTGAATTATACTAGCCCCGGGTCAGGGAATGCTGTGCACACAAACTTACGACCATAACAGAGAAACCGCAGTTCCTCAATGGTCATTGTCTTTAAAAGGAGACAGTCTGCGTCGGATCGTGTACCTCTACCGTAAATAGAGGAGGTTCTTCTGGGCGAGACTGCACTCACGTTAAATCCTCTTTGGCGGATAAAGTGTCGAGGTCTTTGTGTGATAAGTAGAAGGTCCTTTAGGTATCACAAAATTTTTCACTCCCAATACTGTTCTTATTTTTAATCTGGACGATATTGATAGTTCTTATAAACTTATGCACGTGTCCAAGCTCAATAAAAACTTTTCTGGAATAAATATTGATTGAGAAACATTTCTCATTGTTATATATTCAAACTTTTAAAACTAGTACTTTTAAAACAGAAATTTGGTGAGATTTTTTTAAAACCTTGAAAACTGTAAAAGGTCTGTTATTTTGATAACTTTGACTATTTTACTAATAAATTATTAACAACATTTAACCCTTTGGGGATCCCATGGTACAATTTGTACCATACGGGGTGTTTCATGATACATTGCATTATAACTCTCCTATTTGAGCTTTTTCGTCCGTTTTTTTGTTTTTCAAGTCCAGAGGCATTGTAGAAGACATTACGTATGGTTTCACACCTTCCTGCGTCGAGACATAGGAGGTGATGACGTCATAAGTCTAAAATTTATATTTTCGTGTAATACTTTTTGGGGGGTTTATGTAAAGTATTTTTGGCGGGCTTATTTTTGCACGTAGAAGATTGAAATTTTGCACAAACATGCAGTCCACCGAGTAGTATTTACCAGATTTTTTTAAGATTTCTGCGTTAAAACAGGGGGGATCCAGAGGGTCAAAAATTTGAAAAAAGGTACATTTTTACCCAAAAATCCCGTTTTTCCTCATTTTCCCGCCTTAAATACATGATGGAGACAAGTGAATGGTACCGCCTGAAATTCAGTTCTATTCTGAAGAGAATGATGTGTGACAAATGGCCCTAGGGTAATTAGGAAAGTATCAGGGAATTTTTACCAAAATATACTTCTGTATAGGGGAATTTTTGACATTTTCGGTATTATTTTTGTGGGCTTATTTTTGCACGTAGAAGATTTAAATTCTGCACAAACATTCAGTCCACAGAGTACTATCTACCAGATTTTTTTCAGATTTCTGCGTTAAAACAGGGGGTAGAGAGTGGCTAAACGTTGAAAAAGAGAAATTTTCACCAAAAATCACTTTCATGGGATTTTCCCGTCTTAGATACATGATGGGGACATGTGAATGCTACTGCCTGAAAGGCAGCTCTATTCTAAAGAGAATGCTGGGCGAAACATGATCCTAGGTTAATTAGGGATGTCTCAGGGAATGTTTAAAAATGTCCCCCTGTATACGGGAATATTGGACATTGTCGGTATATTTTTTTGGCGGGCTTACTTTTGAACCTGGAAAATTGGAATTGTGCATAAACAATCAGCCCATCGAGTAGTATATACCAGATATTTTCAGATCTCTGCGTTAAAACAGGGGGTCCAGGGGGGCTAAAAGTTGAAAAACAGATATTTAGACCCAAAAAAATCCCGTTTTTTCATTTTCCTTCCTTAGATACACGATGGAGACACTTGATACATACCGCCTGAAAGGCAGTTCTAAGCTTAAGAGAATGATGGGCGAAACATGACCCTAGGGTAATTAGGGATGTCTCATGAAATTTTTTACCTGAGGTCATGGTGTTTTACGGTAATTTGGGGCATGGTGGGAATTCCTGATAAAATTTCTCCCGCCCTTCGTATTCAAGATAGAAACTTGAAATTTGGCACACACATTCAGTATACGAAGTACTATTTATCACATTTTTGTATATGGTTACGTTCTCACAGGGCCGCTCCAGAGGGGCCCAAAGTGCGAGAAAAAAGTTTCCCTCCGAAATTTTCCTTTTGACATCATTTTTCCCTCTCCTCGTATATGGTATGAGCATACAGTGGTATCACTTGAAAGCCAGCTCCATTCTGAAGAGAATGAGGTATGAACCATGATCCTAGGATAAATAGTGACGATGCAGTAGCTGCTTGACTGAAAGTCTAAAAAATAGCCCAAAAAACCAGGTGCCGGAAAGGGTTAAAAATATGCTTTGTAAAAATGAAACTCATGAGTTTAATTATAAGAACTAAAATCTATTATGTAAAGTTGTAAGATAAGTGTTATTGTAAAATGTCAGATTCTTTGAGAGTTTTAATGTGGAATAAAACATTTTAATATTATTCGAAAATTGAATAATCTCAGAATATTCTAATAAAAGAAAATATAAATTGACTAGTCAGAATACCAAAAGAGCTATTTTGTAATTTATTAACAAATATATTGAAAATATTTAATATGTATTTCTCAAACTCTTTTTGTTGTGAGTTTTTTAGTTATGTATCGATGTGTACCTAAAATTAAGAAAAATGATTGGAAATGTTTATTTAAATCAGTGGGAAATAATTGTGACAATAATTTATTATGGACTTCTGCATCTTTCCAGAATTGTTACCAGACTTCTGTTGTACCTGCTGTTTCATTTCTACTATAACGACTTTTGGTTGGAAGAGAGTGAGATTAGTAGTGGTTGGCATGTGATGAACTATTTTTATTTTTGTGAAATCAAAAATTGAAAGTTGTTCCTATTTTTTTTTTTTGAAAAGAGAAAGAAAAATGAAAGAATATGGACTTGAAAATAACTACTTAAATACAATAGGCACTGTGTTTTGTAGAGAAAATTCCTTTGTGATTATGCCAACAGCGAATTTTTTGTATTCTTTTGCGTTTCTGTGTAACTGGTTTCGAAGGCTGCTCTAATCAGATACACAGAAGGAATGACGATGAATAGTTTGATGTGTGTTGACGTGGCAGTCACCTTTTTGCATTACGCGAAGGAACTAGTGATCGTAGCAACTAATACAACTTGGCTAGCTGATCGAAGGTTTGTATTTGTCTAGTAAAGTTTAAATTCGAATGGATGCTTTATTTTCTTCTTTAGTTTACTTGGTTTTGTAGCCGAAAGTGAATCGCAGTAAAGCTTGGAAAGAAAATTTAAGAATTCCGGTTAGAGTTTGTAAGTGTGCAAGCCTATTATATACAAAAAAAAAGTTTTTAAATCGCAAACCAGTAAGGAATAAGAACATTTTTTAGTGAACTGCAAGATAGTCTGTTTCGAGTAATCTGTGGCTGAACTTGTATGAATTTGTATTAGTGTGAGTAGATCTTCCGGTGCAAAATCACATCCTAATTTAGTCAAAGTATGCAGCAAAGAACCGCGAGCAGACTTGCGGAGGACAAGAATGTTTTTTTGTGAAAAAGTAGTTCTTATATATATATATCTGTAATCATCGTAATATAACTATAAAAATATTACAATTAAATACTTTTTCCTTCAATATTGATTCATCAAGTTTGAAGAAATACATATTATTAGTGAATTAGTTATATCACGTGTAAATAATGTATGATGTGGCAGTTTTTCAGCAGCGGAAGAATACAATCGAACAAATCATGCACACACTCACTCTGAATAACACATACAAACAGGAGGAAAAAATTTACCAGCGTACTGCAGATATTATGTAAAATTAGTGAAAAGAAAAAATCATAAGTTAAATTAATACTAAACTTGTTTGTACTTTTGTAGTAATTACTAAAGTTTATTGAATATGTGAACTGATAATAAACAGTGTGAATTCCGCGTCCGTTATCGTAATCGTTCGTGTGCGTGTTGCGTCGGTTTTTTTTAATATAGGCTGAAAAGACTACTATTCACAAATTCAGGTTTGAAGAAAATATTAAAAGGTTTACTCTATAGTATTGTGAATTATAATGTATGTAAGAATTTTTGAACAGTAAAGAGGGCAGTAAAACAAATGTCATTAAGACAGCCCGAAAATATACATGTTAAACTAAATTGAATTTGTTTAATGAAAGTGTTCCTGTATAATTACATGGTTAGTTATAAGCTATCTGCATGTTAAATTAGTAATGTTTGTGCTTCAATGTGGATAACTGAATGGAAATCGTACCGGAATTTCATACAGTTATTCACATGGTGATTTTCAGTATGTTCGCGCTCTATTGAAGGATCTGATCACTAAGTAGTTCACAGTTTGATTCGAATTGCAATGTGGTGATATAGCGCACTGAACAGGATCCGAACCACAACGCTTACGAGTAATGGCATCTCGAACAGGAAAAAATGAAACCTTTGAGTTTTATGTCCCACAGTTATGCCAGTTAGGCTAAAGGAGACGGCGAGTAATGTATGAAATGGTGGAATAAAGAAAGTGGGAGGAAACGGGAGAACCCCGAGAAAACCCAGGCACACGGTGTTTGTCCACCACAAAGTTCACTTGGCGGGAGCTGGGATCGAACCCGGGACCCCAAGCACCAGAGGCGAACGCTCTACCACTGAGCCACCGCGGCCCCCATCTCGAACAGGAGTATGTAAGAATCGAACCACGTACGGTCACAAAAATGGTTTCACGAACAAGGACGTACAAGAATCGAAACCCAAACGGTTAGAATTTCAGCTCAATAATTGTTTGATTGAAGCTGATTCCATTTTTCTACTTCAACGTGGTGAAAATTGTGGAAAGGAGTTTGATTAAGCCCTGCTGTTTGCAATATTGCAGTATGTGAAGGACGATATATTTCGTGGTTTGCTTTCGATTTCTATTCTGGTATTAGTTGAGTTTAACTTGGCTATTATAATTATTTTCAGTTTTTATTTATTTTTGATCAACATTTTTTGGTGGGAGTAGAAGTTATAGTGGTATTTTCTATTTCTAGACTTGGTTTCTTTTGTCTGAACTTTAGTAGGCATTTACCTTCTGGTTAATTATTTGTTTCTTGATATATGGATACATTTACTTTTTCACTTTAGAGTTTTTCCGTTTTTTTGACGTTGTTTATGCAATATTGTTGTAGGTATTATTGCTGAATTCATTATGGTACTCGTAAGTTTGTTAGTTTATCATTTGGCGTTATTTTGAGCAGATTCATTAGTGAGAGCTAGTAGCTACTCCGTTTTTGATATTGAAAGTGGGTAAGATTTCTTTTGAGTAGTAATTTGCTTGTTTAATTGGGTATTTGATTGTTCTCTGAGTAAATTTTTGCTTTAGTAGGAATTTGAGCTGTTGTTTAGCTTCGTTTATGGATTAGTAGTTTGAATAACACTGGATTTATTGTTCTCAGATAACTTACATTTGTTTCAAAGTATTCAGATCTGGTGGGTATAACACCACACTTTGATTCAACGTTCATTATACTTAAAAAAATAACTAGACAATGAAAACTGATTTTTTCCTTAAATTAAAAGGAGAATTTTTCTGAAATTAAAATAAAGCTTTTAAAAGTAGTTAAATTTTGAAGCCCTCTCCTTAGTAACTGTGAATGTACAGAATTTTCCCCAAATTATCAGTTGCCTTTTAGCAGGTATATGGTTAGGAATTATTTTATATATGGTTTAATGGCGAGAATACTATGGAAACTAGTTAGTTGTGATTGTTGAGGAAAAAGTGTGAAACTAAAATCTGATTAAATGTTAATTCAGAAGTTATTGAAATATTTGATTGGTCAGAAATTAAATAATTGCTTATTTGGAGACTGTTTAAAATGTTGAAGGATATTTGATTAAACTTTTATTGTGAATATATTAATCCTACGATTGATAGTAGACATTAAAATTGAATATTCACAATATATAAACAGGGTTATTGAAGGTTGTGTTTTGAATTTAAATTAAAATCTCAGTATTCATTGGCATAATTATATTTATCAGTGAAAAGAAATTAAAAGTTTGTTAAATTGGTTTTGGCGCTATTAGATTTAAACGGAAATTCTTAGTGTCCTATTTGTTTAAGGCAATGTTGAGTATATTTTGTGACTGTTGAAGTATTTAGAACAACTTTGGAAATTAACTTCAAGGTTAGGGTCGCTGGATTTGTGTTCAGGAGATTTTGGATTGCTATGAAGCCATCTAAAGCACCCTACTATATTGAGTTTAACCAGCCTGTAATGATTCTATACCTATTTTTTTGGAAATCTTTGGTTGAATGTCGAAAGACGGTTATCCTCTATTGGGTGCGAAAGAGCTACACTGGGCAACGGCAAATATGTGCAGGAGTTAAGCTTGTCTTAAAATTCTCGGGCACCATGCCTGCAGAGCACGTGAGGACTGGCTTGCTAGCAGCCCGCCTCCACCAGTGGGTGACTGGTAGGTGGGACTTCGTTTCTGCCGCGTAGTATTCTTATCAAACTCCGTTAGAGAATAGAGGATACATGCTAAGGCTTCAAGGTCGAGGGACAGATTTTGAAAGTGCACTTTGTGCACGAGGAATACATTCCACGGAGGAGCAAATACGGGCGCGTGCTTATGTTGGTGAAACCAGTCCATCAAATAAACTGACCAGCAGCGGGTATGCCCTCCATGCATGCTTTAAGGACTGCTGTAGGACACTAGAACTGGTGATGTCTTTATTTATGTATTTATTATTCTTATTTCTGGTAGAACATTGTGATCTTTTCATAACAACGAAGTGATTGTGGGGAGATTGATAGCATGACGTGACGACGTGATACACAGCAAATATATCATTTGGTTATGCTAGTGATGAGACGAAAGCTATTCTTTGCGCTTGAAGACTGCTAGAAGCATTGATAAAAGTAGCTGGAGCCCATATTTGTAAATAAAAGTTACTGTGTGAATGATAAATATATGAACGGCGGGCTATTGCCTGACTTCAATTCTGCTTCTAAGAGGATATTCTGGTGATTTGAAGGTAGAGTGTAATGATAGAGTGCAAAACCAGTGCTAAAGGTGTATGATCTTTCTGAGCTGTCATCGTATTGGTGGAAAATGGATGGTGATCCTGAAGAAGTGTAATGATGCACTTAAGGCGGAGGGTTTTAGAATGGAAAATAATATTTTGAAAGAGCATACGTCGATGAAAGTTTGTCAGACTGAGTAGCTGGATTCTGTAGGCAATGTGGTGTGAATGTCGTTCCCATATATTCAGTTTATTGTATGATAAAAGAGGTATGACGATCTAGGTTAGAAGAGCATAGGTAATGACTGAACGTAAAAATATTTTATAGTTATTTAATACTTTGGTTTTACTGAGGCTTCAAGTTGTGCGTGTAGTACGCATGTAGGACGTTTGCTACTTTTTTCTTTTTTTTTAAATTTTACGTCCCACAATTATGCTGGCTAAGCTAAAGGACACGGGTTTGATATATTAGGATGATTGTAATCTTTTGCTGTGATGTAGTCCAATAAGTCTTTGAAGTGAGATATGTATCTAAGATAAATTCTAGATATGTTAGTTTTGCACTTTTTCGGAGGTGGGAAAGCAAAATACCGTGTCTTTAGAGCATTGATCTTTAGGCGCCACAGTCTACACCAATTAACAAGTGAATCTACTGCGAATTACATGGAGGCAATTAGTTGTTGGATGACTTTGTCTAGTGCTAAAAAGCTAAAAATTCACATTTACACGCAGCAATGTGGTTTCAAGATACTAGTGGCCATATGAACGCAACCGCCGGTGAGAACAAAAAAAATCAACAACGCTATGAACTGACAAAACAAAGTATTAAATTCGATATGATTGGGCATCTTCATTGTGACATTTTTAATTAGGATAAATATTTAATTCATAGAGTGAAGTTGAATTGATTTTGAGCTTAACGTCCCGTTCAGTAGCGAGGCTATATGAGACGTGGAGCTACGGATTAACGTGGAATCCGCACCACATGAGCTCCTGCCGGGAATCGAACCCAAGTCTCCTACGCCAAAGGCGCGTACGCTTACCGCTTAGCGACGGAGGAGCTCATTCTGGAGTGGAATTACGTGTGAAAGTTATTCCTGCAAAACCAAACATTTGTCTCATGGATGATGCAAGTGGTGTCAGTGCAAAATTCGATAACTCACATGCATAGTTGCAAGTGAAAAATTCAGCATTAGCCCTAGTGTCAAATTGGCACACAATAAAATTTTACAATCCATACCTTTAAAGTATTCTCTGACAAGGGTTCAAATGAAATCATTTTTCATCCCGAAAGATGTACAATCCAAAACTATTGATAACCTATTTATGGGAACATTGCAAAATCGTATTATTGTAGGATTTACATCGAATGAAACATCCAGTGGAACTATTACCATCAATCCATTTGAATTTCAACATCTAGACATGAATTTCTTTACATTGGACTTGGATGGATAAGCTGTACCTTTAAAATCATTGCAACATAGTTTTCAAGAGAATTTCTATATTTCTTCGTTCCACAGCTTGTTCTCTGGCTCAGACATACATTTTACCAATACTGGAAATACAATTTCATGATCAGACTACAAGAGTGAATATACACTGATTGTACTTGATCTAACTCCCGATTCTTCTGCTGGAGATTGTCACTATTGTAATTTAACACGATACGGAGCCATCCCTTTGGAAGTTCATTTCCAAGAGAAATTATCAACACCTGCAAACTGTCTTGTGAATACTGAGTTTTCATCACTGCTTGAGATCGACCACCAGCGCAACACTATTACGGATTTTTAAATAATAATGAAAGTATACGTTATTATTTCCATTCATAAGTTAAATACACTACAACTAGCTAGTGCCTTAAACGGTAGTACATTATTCAGAAATAATTTTGCTGGGTATATGCAAGCGATGAGTTGCCCTCACGGATTTCTCTTCCTCTGGAAATCTTTGCGAATACAGATCCATCAATGAAGTTAATGAGCCATTGGATTGCAATTTACATTGATAATTGTGGTTATGGAGAATATTTTAACAGCTACGATCTTCCTCCTAACGTACCACAACGCATTGCATTCTTAAAACTTCATTGTATGTATTATAAATATAACAATAGTCAAATGAGAAGTTTTATATCAACAGTATATGGTCATTTTGCTTATTTTTATTTATTCTCTAAAGTTCAAGGAAAATCTCTGAGTGAAATTCAATATTTGTTCACAACAGTACCCACGGTTAATGACCATAGACTGTTGCAATACACCTTCCAGGCAATTTTATGATATTTATCATAGAAAGTGCGTTTTTTACATGTTTTGTATTTTTTATCACCATTTATTTCTATAAAAATTTCTTTCTTAATACTGAAGAGACAACGAAGGCTCATAAAGAATATACGACACACACACATTGTAGGAAATTCGAAAATTTTGAAAGAGAGTTACCGTAGAACATACTTTTAAGTTCCACGGTGTAATTCACCAAACGTTTGACTGATTTTAATTGCAAACACGATCGTCCGAAAATAATATATACCTCACATTGAAAAAAAATCGAATAATTTTATAAAAGCTATCACGAAATTGTTTTCTGGAGTATCGAATTAGGGAAAGTAAGTCAACGTCTCGCTCTTCAATTAAACTTTATGCACTGGAAATGCTTCTGAAGCTTTATTAACAACAGAGCATTTTGGGTTTCCTAGACTGAGAGCACCTACACAACGCAGAATCTGGTGGTGCAAGTTATATCGCTGACTGTACTGCATCAAAATCGAATCATATTGGCGAACATCGCCTAAGAAAATTACTTTCAAAATGGAAACACGAAAGCTTAGGGGTACTCACTCCACTTTTCCCACTGATTTTCTACCGCATCCGATGGAGATGGACAGAATACGACTAAAGGAGAGAGTACATGCATCACGTTTGTCAACAGGCACGAATAGAGGAATTTATTTCAGGCGGGGCAAGCTTTTGTGTGGGCTCAAATTCATTATGAGAATAAATTACATTAGAGTTTGCGAAATCATGCCTCAAAGTAGACTAAATTTACAGAGAAGTCTAATTTCAGGGGTATGTTCGGACCCGAAGACCCAACCCCTGCGTACGTTCCTGTTTGTTAAAATCATGTAATTTATTCGTTGGGTTATTGTATGAATATGCTCGTACTTGCAACACGAGGTGGCCTAAACCTTTTAAACTCGAAGGGTTAAAACCCCAAATAATAATCTACTTCTGCAAATTAAAGGAATGCGTATTTCAAGTTCCATTAAAATCAGAGATGTTTTATGTGAGTTATCATGTTATAGACGGGCGTACACTCGTACAGACACAATGTACTCGAGTATTCATCCGATCGAATGACTGAAGCACCGTTAACGCTCACTCCAATAAATGCACCACAGTGCTTTGCTATATATCGTTGTATTGAATTTTTTCTAGGACAGTAAATAAACTTTTAGAAGAATAAATAACTTTTTTCGAATCAAGTGTCGATTATGCTGTAAGTATTAAACATAGCTGTAAATCACAAACTTCTTATTTAAACATAATAAAACTTTCCAATGCATTATTGCATGAAAAGTTTTAGTAGTTCGGAGACTTGCTAGTTGAATTAAATAAAATGCAAATATTAGTATTAAATATTCAGCCTTTCGGGAGATTTTGGGACTATCTTTAAAAGACTTGGGTCTACAAATGTTTCTACTACGTTTCTGGATATTCAGCCTTCCCTTTTAACTCCCTCAATGAGCACAAGTTTTTTTTTTAATGAGTAATATGTGGACAAAATTGTGGTTTGGTTTAAATATAAGGTAACCGAGAAAGTGCTGTGTTTTCTCGCCCACCAATTTCGAACATCGATATGCCACTTTCCTGGAAGAGAAAAAATAGCCCCCATCAGCATCGACGAACTTCTACCAACGTTCTGGAAGACCATGTATTTCACCGCGGAAGAACTTGGTGGGACGTGAAACGAAGAAGGTATCAAGAGTATTTTGCACCTCTACTAGGGATATGAACTGGCGTCCTCTAAAGTGATTGTCCAAGAAATGGAACAGGTGATAATTGGATGGTGCAATGGCCTGGGAGTATGGCAGATGCAGTAGTATTTTCCATCCAAGGCGTAGAATGGTTTCCTGGGTCATCCTAACCACGTAGGGTTTAGCGCTGTCCCGTAACAGGAGGACCACATTGCGAGTTGGAAGTGCACCTTTCCATTGATGCTCTGACCAACTTATAGGCGTTGTTGATGCACGATGCCGCGATCAGTCCACCAAACACACAGCAGAACCTTCTACTGGTGCAGTGCTGGTTTCGGCTCTTTTGGAACCGGTTCATGGGATGGTAACAAATGATAACGGCACCGTAGAACTTCGCACAGAACCTACTTCTCATCACATGTCAACACGGTGTCCAGAAATAGCTCGTTCCTCAGAGGAGATAGCAAAGAAACAAAGGTGTCTGGTGACGTTGGCTACTGGCCCAGAGTCAAATTTTGTGGGAAACATAGACCCAAATTGAAATGCTTCCCAAGTTGATGAAGGTGCTGCCGAACAGTTTCTTCACTCACACTGAATTGTAGTCTTAGTTTCTTACATGTCTTGTCATTGTTCTCCTCAATTGCTGCTTGAAGATATTCATTTTGTACGTGTGTTGGTCTTCCGGCACGGGGTGCGTTTCCGATTGTTTCGTCACCATCCTTAAATTTGTTAAACCACCGCGGCACTGTCCTCGTAGTCATGACACCCTCGCAAAAGACATGGCATATCTTCCGCCCCGCTGCAGCGGCGTTTGACTACACTTTGAACTCGTGCAGCACACACGCCCTCATGACGCTCTGTGGAGGTCCCATGTTCACTTTTATCTTTACGCAAGTTCACGGTGTAACTAAACTGTCACAACGAGATAGTATGAGTCGCCTTATCTCCATTCGCATTCAACTCACGGTGTGAGGGCCAATGGAACACAGACCCCACAAAAAGCGACAGAACTTTCTTGGTTACCTTTATAACTACAGAAACGCATTTCAATTCTAACACCAAATAGTCCATCAGGATAATCAACCATTAATCTGTACCGGTATATGTATTTTTTGCCAGTTTTAAAATGAAGTGCAACCTTTGGCAATTCCATGAAATTTAATATCGATATTGCTTGGTTACAAATTAAACTTATGCCATCAAGCACGATTATTCAAACCTAACTTTTCGCTTTTAATCATTGCCATTCATATAACCAATCCTCCACTCTTATAGTTAATATTTAACTGCACACTGTAGTCTGCTAACTTCGAGAATTTAACTCTTCTGTCGATTGTGGATTATTTTTAAATTTTTAAACAACAAAGGAACAGCTCTCCAACTTGCAAGTGTCGAGTCTATGTGACAATAATGTGTTTTTTTTTAATCTTAAGACAGAAGGTAGCAATGCTGTTGTGAAGATATAGAGAAAACTTACATTCAGCCATGAACTATCAGTTTCGGAGAGATGTAAAGTGCGACAGTGCGACAGAGGGAGAACCATAATTATTCAGTTTGTATTGAAAGATTATAGAGATAACAAGATGTCCCGCACTGTCCAAGATGTGCGGGAAATATAGAATTTTGCCTGAAAAACTATTACCATCGGAAAAAGTATCACATTGATCATCTCTCCAGAGATGTTCAAAATAGATAAACATAGAATAGCGACATAGTTAGCAATATTTTTTTTTAAAGTTAGAATTACGGATATTTATTTTTTGAACAAGGAATATAGTAAGAGGAATTTCAATATTTGAGTTTTTCATAGTATATGTCGCGTTATTAACTTTCATCCTGTTCCGCCCGCGGGAAATTGGCTGTCATTTTTAGTTTTTGTGTGCCCTTCGTCCCAGAGTTCTAATATTATGACTGGAGGTGTGTGTATTCTCTATTTACAATTCCGTCCTTTAGACTATGTGCGGTTGCAGTCTAACCAGGGACTACTTTCGGCTCAGTACAATCCCAAAGTTAGTGGTGGAGGCTGGACGGCCAATCTGCCGTGAGTGCGAGCAAAAACGTGATTTTTTGCGCATTTACATGAAAATGTAAGTAAAAGTTTCATTATTTTTCTTTGACTGTTTCATTTTCAAGTGCCATAACATCAAAAATAATACAAGACCAAATCTGTAAAGCTAGCATTAGAGCCAATAAATGAGAACTTGAAAGCTCGTTCTAAAATCTCAACTCTGCCGAAAGATTTGCTGGTGTTCTTGGCACAATAACGAGAGCAAACTACCGACGATGAACCAGTCCAACCAATCCAAAGAGGTATTTGCTACTTCTGAGGGTGAAGTAAAAACAACGGAACTCGACTTGAATGTAAAGACTGTGATAAAAACATCTGCAAAAAGCACTGAACTCATTATTATTAGTTGCAATACATGCCTGCAATCTCACAACAAGGACAGTGATATAGATGTTGATTATTTTAGATTATGTTGTTTCTAGTTTTGTTCACTGTGTATTTATTCACATTTAGCAGTGTTGTATTTTAATTTAAATATAAATTTTTGGTTAACAATGATTTGTTTTAATTTATTAAACTTAATTACTCCAAAACATACACTTTGTATTATGCACAATGCTGAGAAACATGAATAACCGATGACGGCCAAATTGCCCTCGGCGCGAGCGGAAACGTGAACTGGCAATACGCGAGCAGATGAAGGACTAAGAAAGTCTAGCTAGAAAGTGTAGGACTACGAAAGTAGCAATATATCAGGTAGAAATAAATTCTAATGACAAATACATCTCTCAGAAAAATAATCATTTAATTTTTCCTTGTTTTCACTTTCCCACAAGCAAAAAACGAAAAAAAATCAATGAATCCACTGCAAGTTAATGAAGCCAGAGTTTGCAGCGATCCAATTATCATTCTTCTTTGTTTTTATAGTGTTCATCGTACTCAATACCTTCATTAGTAAGATCCGTAAACTTATCATTACTACAATGTCATTAAATACAAAGCTTTCCTTGCTCTCGTGCTGCTGCTGAATAAAACAGATCGATTTCTCAGAATCAACTTATTGAAAATATTCTTAGAACGGCACTTAGTTCTACGTTTCGTGCTAATGTTTATTTAGCATTTACTTCTTTATGCCCTCTGTAGAAGTTAAAACGGTGGCATGAATCTTTGTAATTTTGTTTAGAGTAAGTCTTTCGAAAGATGGTACCGGTGAAATCACACCCACATATTCTGTAAGAGTCTGCTGCGTGTTAAGCCCAGATGTACTCAGTTATGTTTCAGAATTTCTTGAACCAAAATAAGTGGAAACTTCAGTGGAGTTCTCGTACTCGTCTTTAGATCGATTAAGCCTATCCAGAACTGTTTCTGCACTTGAAGGACCACTAGTGACTGGATTCAGCTAGAAAAGCGTATTATGGAAGGATTTCGGGGTTCTAGGGATCTAAAACCAGAAATAATATTTTATGTTGTGGCTGATTTTCATTCAATATTCCTAAAATTGAGTAAAAAATCACCCCTACTTTTCACTCAGTAATTCTTCAAATTGGAGCCTTGCAACTTTATAGCCAGGTTGACTCTTCATTCACATTGCTATATCAATGTAGATTTAACTTTTCAATGACTTAAAATCCTATCATGTCCAAGGGATGAAAATAATGTGTCGTGTTGCTCGACAGACAGAACAACATCATTCCATTCATTTCTGCAAATTCCAAGCCGATGTGCATAGCAAGCTGATATAATATCCACTTTTCCTTGCGGCTTTTGAGGAACGAAATGCGTTCAGAGCCACTCAGGGAATAGAATTGCAAGTATGTATGCTTGCTTTTCAAACATGTAGACAATTGCGCTTGGAGGCATCCTATCCTCGAAAGTTTGTGTTTTGGTTATTCTTTTCATGATAGAGACAGACGGGAACATCCCTTACTTATTTCAAAACACTGCAACTTGTTTACTTTTTCTGACAAAGTCACTATTGAGTGTGCTTTGCAACCCTTCTGAAATTCAGACTAACAGTTTGATATTACATTTTTCTTTGAAATTCAATTTTTTTTATGTTACAGGTTTTATTTAGTCTTAGCATTTCTCCAGATTTTGTTTTCAATTTTGCGAAATAAAAATATTTCTATCCAAAGGAACCTTCTTCAGACATAACTTACTAACTAACTATGGAACCCGGAGGTTCAATGTCGCGTTCACAAAAATCTTCATTGACTTCTATCCGTTGTCAACTGGACCCAGTTTCTACTTTATATTTCCATTTCTGAGAAATCCATCTTAATATTGTCCTCCCATCTGTGCCTATGTCTACCCAAAGATCGCTTTCGGATTGTACTTCCAGTTAAAACTTTGAAAGCGTTCCTACTTTCTTCCATTCTGCCTACATGATCCAACAACATGATCGTCCTTGACTTGATGTTCCTAACAATGTTTAGTAAAAGTATAATTTATGTACTTCCTCGTTATGAAGTTGCCGCCATAGTTGTAAGCATAAGTGCAAATAGCTTCCAACAAATTCTGACCACGACGCTATGATTACTTCCTGCATATATTCGTACATTGCAGAATTAGTTTCTTTTAATTTTGTTAAGTATATTTAAGAACACTCCAAACAAAATTTGCTGCAAAATGTAAATAAAAAATAAAATAATTTTTAAACTATACCTTGAAAATATAGTTGCTAACTCTGCCGGGAAAGTATGAGCTGCACAAATGTAATGGTCACATTGTCATAAAATGCGACAAAAGCAGGACAGACTAAGGAACAGTAACAAAGAATATAAGAAACACAATAGAGTTTCTTACCTCACGAAACACATTTCCAACACTACGTAAACCCCACAAGATACTTCACACTTATGCTTACTTCTCTCTACAGCCACCAAACAATTAATAGCTTTAAAAAGAACAATGCTAAAATTGCTGCGTATTTTGGACAGTAAGCACCGCTTGAGTGCAATAATTAACTAGTGCATCAAAAACTTTCCGCGTACCTAGTTATACTTCAATCGCCCTACTGTTCTGCAAATGAAAGTTATTGTTCATCTCTTCCTATGGCCTTCTACCAATGAATTACCCTATACATGTTATGTGTAGGTTGTTTCTAATTGAAATAGCCATCAGGAACACTGACCCATTACAACATGGCAAGTGCTCTCATAAATTAATTTTCCCAGGTTTACTGTAATCATATTTTGAACACAATCAAAAACACATTACAAACAGCAGTATTTCTCAACCTTTTTAGACTCACGACATATTTTACTGAACACCCACAACATGGTGACACCATTACTTGATTTCCAGAATGTAGAACAACAATTTTAGTAGTGTAAACCTACAAGTTTCTAAAAAAAAAAATAGTGAGTCTATGTAGTGCTTAACATTTTTACTGCTGCTGTAGGCGTTGACTTGAACAGTCTTTCTCAAAATTGATCTTAACTAATTATTAAATGCTCCATCACAATGTGGTATCTGTGGTAGCGTACCACACGCTCTGTAGTAGGGATCTGGCAACACTACTCTCCAAGTGATTGCCACCGCCTATATAAGTGCAGCGCAAGCACGACGATACTCTTTTTCTTTGTGATTACAAGTCCGGTTGGTACCTGAGGTAACAGTGAGGGAAGCGGCCCATGAAATCGGATTGACGGCAAATAGAAAATGCAAGTCACTTTCAAACTCTTTGTGGATTCTACTGTACTAGGTCTATGTTTAACGCAATTAGTAGCAGTCAGTGATAGTATTGTACTGATTTATTGAAGACATTTTAGTGTTCTGTGAAGCAGAAGAGGACTCATAGCCTTGCAGAATTTCAAAGCTAAGTAACTGAACATTGTTTTATTTCCTTTGTTTTCTTTCCTTTCTTTCTTTCTTTCTTTCTTTCTTTCTTTCTTTCGTTCTTTCGTTTTCTTTTCTGAATATCCCTTTTCTCAACTTTTGCATATTCTTTTGTAATTATTCACCAATATATTTTTTAGTTAAACAAAGTGTTTCGTTTCTGTTTGTATCCCTAGATAGCATCATTCAGTTTCATACACATTTATTGCAGACAAAAGATACGGACACACCACTCGTTACGAGGCAATGTGCTCGTTGAACGACCACAAGAACTTACAAGTTTTAATATTTCTTAACACACCCAATAGGACTGTGCGACTCATCACTTTGGAACCACTGTCATAAAGTATTCTTTATCCGTCAACTAAAAGAAAGACTCGATCTTCTCACGGGAAGAACATGCTTGTGGAATGTATTTGAACCATCTTTCTCCCTCAAGATACGCATTTCAATAAAAGCACAATGATAGCAACATTTAATAGTATCCCTTCGAATTAGAATTATTCAACATTTATAGTGAATGTTTAATGATGAAAGCATTAATGGGAATTGGAGATTTCAAGATTGGAGGGCAGATAATTAACAAGATCGGGTATGCAGATGATACAGGTATTAGAACCGAAGAAGGACTACAGGAGATGGTTGGCAAAATAGTTGACACCGGAAAACTTTACCGAATGGAAATCAATATCGAAAAGTCGAAAGACATGAGAATATCCCGAGGAAACGCACCCTTAAGGGTCAAGAGCAGAAGAAAGAGAACTTGAAGAGGTCGAGAATTTCAAGTATCTGGGAGCTGTTTTGACAAGAGATACCTACTGCACCAACGAAATCAAGTCAAGAATTGCCATAGCGAAAGAAGCATTCAACAAGGAAATATCACACTTAACTAGGGGCTCAATATTGGACTTAGGAAGAAGTTGGTCAAGTGCTTTAGACATATATGGAGCATTGGAATGTACGGTTCACAGACTTGGACATTACGGAAGTTAGAGAAGAAATATTTATAGATCTTCGAAATGCGGTGTTGTAGGAAGATGGAGAAGATAAAATGGACAGACAGGGCAACAAGCGAAGATTCTTTAAAACGGATAGGAGAGAAGAGGATACTTGTAGCCAGCATTCTTCGTAGGAAGGCCAATTAGATTGGACACATCTTCCGAAGAAATTGTCTTCTTCATACCACCATAGAAAAAAAAGATGGAAGGAAAGGGAGGAATGGGAAGAAGAAATCCACAACTGATCGATGATTTGAGAAACAGAAGAAAACATTGGGAGTCAAAAGAGGAAGCCGAGGATCAAAAACTTGGAAGAAGCATTTCCAGGCATAAAACTAAAATTGAAAATAAAAAAAACTGTATAGTCCCAGGACCTGCCAAAAGGCAGAATACTTAATGATAATAATAATTCATTCGAACCTCCATCCGATCCTATCTTCTTGTCGTTGGCGGGTGAACTAGAACGGCACTGTCAGGTTTATCTATTCATTTCAGCGACTCCCAATACTATGAATTGGACACTAATGTCCGTCGCTTTAGGTTGTTCTTACAAATCACCAACTTTCCATCCGTACTCCTCACTCTCATGTTGGTGAAGGATTAATTTGGATTCAAACTCCATCGCGAGCGTCACTATTAATCGGCGACTCCATTAAGAATGGATTTCACACTAATACTACGTGGATTTGATCTTACTTACTTGTCTTTCCCTTTTCTATTCCTAGCGATTTTAGGGGTATCTTACGTCTACGGCATCGGCAGTGTTTGACATTTTGCACATTAATATTTTATTTATCAACAAATGCTCTTTAACTTTCGAGAACAGTCACTAAATATTTCAAATTATTCTATAATTTTTATGATAAAAGCTCCAACTTGACTTACAATCACTTCACTTTCGAGATTACGTGCATAAATGAAACCCAATTATTGTTTGGAAAGTGTGATATGTGTGAGTAAATCCATTTTGTATGTAACTTAACCCATATATGACTTTTGTATTAACTCAAAACAAATCTTTTGAAAAGTTTAAAATCAGTGTCAGTTTCGCATAAAGGTGTTTAAGGACTATACATACAGTGTGAACGGTAACTACGTGGACAAACTTGGACGGTTGATAGTACATTTAAAATGAAGAAAAAAAGTCCTAGTAAACATGGGGGAAATTGTGTCCCGTGTAGGAGTGACAGAGTGTCGAAAGCGTGGGAACATGAACTTCAGAGGCCAACAGCTTAAAAACAATACATCGTAGAGAGTGCGTTTAAAAACGTCACTTAAAAAGTCATACCTACTCTACTGACAAATGCTTTTTTGAAAACGCAGCTACCTGTGCGCGCGGGATTCACAACGTGTGACGTTTTTTTTTCCTTTACAGCATGTCCGGGAATCCCTCCGTTCCTTTGGGGAATCTCGTATTCACGTATAGCTTCGTTTTCAAAGATGCATTTGTCAATAGAGTAGGCATGACTTTCTAAGTGACGTTTTTAACCACACTCTCTACCATGTATTGTTTTTAAGCTGTTGACCTCTGAAGTTCATGTTCCCACGCTTTCGACACTCTGTCACACCTAAACGGGACGGAATTTCTCCTATGTTCACTAGGGCTGTGTTTGATTCTTTTGAGATGTACTATCATCAGTCAAAGTTTGTCCACGTAGTTAGCGTTCACCCTGTATATTAGTCCTTTCAAAGTATCATAGCTGTCCTTTTGCAAAGAAGTGTAATTGCAAAAATCTTCCCTAAAAAGCTTTTTACATTTTTTCGATCGAGTGTGTAGTAAACAAACGTAAATGGAATGGTAGTACATTAAGTGACTACATGCTTCAAGTGATAGCATGCTTAATGACAATGAACACTGGTGGCAACTTTCAAGCGGTTTCCAATGTATGTACTAAGATTCTATGATCATAGTAAATAAAATTAACAATAGTTAGTACGAGGCGCATCCAGAAAGTAAGTTTCTCACGTGTCCCATAGCTAGGAAACCTATGTTGCACATGTTGGAAACCTATGTTGTAACGAACCTTGTGCCGAGGATTGTTTGACACTTACCTTAATTTTATTCAAAACAAATAAGCAATTTAATAGCCAAACTATCTTTTGACAAGGTTCTGATATCTGGCATAAAAAAATCCGCCAAATAATGCTGGCTTCAAATCTCTCAATCGAAAATGCAAGGTTATCAATATTGAATTCAATCGAAAATGTTACAGCTACTAGATATTAAAAAAGAAAATGTTCAATTTACTTTTTATTACAATTAATCAAAAATTAAGGAAAAATACAAACTAACTACAACAAGTTAAATTCTGTGAATGAGTTGCTTACTATGAAAAATTGAAAACGTGATTAAATGCAATTGAATAAGGTGAATATTGGTTGAATAATAGTGGTTAAATACACTTTGATTAAATATATAATTCCAAACAGGAACAATTCAAAAACTATTAACAATATCAAAGCTTAATAGAAATTTAACCGGAATAAAAATATCAAAACTTAGTCAAAAGCGACCACGACTTGACCAACGATTTAAATACAATATAACGAGAAAATTATTAAACTCTCAAAGTAAGAAACAAGAAAATTAATTCGACGTAGAAAAATCAATATCTCAAAAGAAATCTCAAAAAGACTATAATGGGACGCTAAATACAACTTTTCTTTCGGCATTAAATTACGAACGTATTCCGTACCAAGTCTTAAATCTAGTAGTTAATAATCTAATAACTACTTCTACTTGCGTTAACAGGAAAAAACGTGTTAGTCAAAATATTAGTTAATTTACCAAACCAAGGTTACCAGGGTTTTAGGTTCTAGAAACTACAACTAGGTTTGTACTTCCCAATTTCCAAACTGCTCTATTCTGCCATAGGAATCGTCTGTCCTCGATCACCTCTACTCGATTCTACCTTTCCCAATTAGTGCAGTTAATAGAAAAAAGCTTGGTAGGAAATTCGATGTTTCTAGAGAACGCCAACCCGATAACTTATAATTACTTCGTATTCTTCCGATCCGGTATAATTCAAACGAAGAGAAAAAATCAACTTCCAACTTTCTATTCCTTTAGATTCTGTTAACATTCGACCAGAAGAGCACAAACAGACAGGTACTACCAGATGGACGTTCGACGCAGCAACTACCCGGCTCACGGCTTTCGCACACGAGCGAAGCAGCTGCCCACGCGCAAACCACAAGACACTACGTCATACGCTATAACCTTGAGTTTGTTGAATACAAACTCGCTTCTACAACAATCGCTCTTCTCATTATCTAAAGATTTCACTTTTTTCTTTTTTTAAAAAAAGGCAAACACAATAAATTCTCTCAATCGAGGAAATACAAAAATAGTAATAGTTTTACAACCAGAGATTATATATTTTCCATTCTTTTCTTTCAATTCTTGTCATTAGTCCATATTATCATTTCACATCCAGAGTCCAGCATATACAGGGTGTTCCAAAATTCAGGCAGCTCCAACTCAATGTAGCAGAGCATGCTACAGTACGTGAGAGAGTAAGGTCCTAACATGGCGCATGCGCCAGCAGAACTTCCCTAATTCTATCAGTAGCGTCGTGACAGTGATTGAAGATTGGCATTCCTATTCCAGCTCCCGCCGCGTGTGAAGTGCGAGCAGTGATAAAGTTTTTGAATACACAGGGCATAGCATCGATTGAAATCCATCGTCAGCTGTATCGTTGCAAAAATGTCAACGCTGACCCTGTGCGACTTGCTTTGTGCTCTAGGGTCAGTTGCTTCAACACAAAACTTCTTGTTCAACAGGCACTCCGTGACTCTGGTGTGCAATAAGGAGCCGAAAATCTGCAGGAACTGCTTGCTCATGCCGATAGGCCCATCGACCTGGCAGAGCTAAGGGTGGTGCTATGCCATGTGCATTCAAAAACTTTATCACTGCTCGCACTTCACACGCGGCGGGAGCTGGTATAGGAACGTCCATCTTCAACCACTACCACGACGCTACTGAGAGCATTAGGGAAGTTCCGCTGGCGCATGCGCCTCGTATAATGGCCAAGTGTGTATTGTCACATTCATATAAAAACAACACATCGAAACGAGGTAAGTATGTATATATATAGACCATTTGTCAATTCCGTGCACAAACAACGTAGGAGGGAGAATGAAATCACAGAAAATTGTCTCACATACTACAACACCAAAACTGAGGTAAGATTCTAGTTCTTTAATAGAAAATGCGGCAAATTTAGATGTGTCCGCTCATTGTAAGAATCAAATTCAGAGAAGGGGGAAAACAAAATTGGTACCTTTTTGAGATTAATTAAGAGGGTAGGCAACACATCTTGCATATAATATTTGGGTAGGTTGTACGTCTGCAAAATGCTATATAAATCCATATAAGACATAGGAAATCTCCCAAAGAACCTTATTTTTTTTTCAATTTCAGGAGGATATATCGGAAGCCGGGGCTGGTTGTAACAAAGCAAGTTGCAACACTGTTAATATCTTCTCAACGCGAACAGTTACAAGAACTAAGCTGCCCTTCAGACATGAGCATTTTGTGGAGTAACAAACCTGGTTGAGTCTTGGTAATCGCGAACTTGTAATTATTGGCAGAGACAAGAATTGTTACTTTCAGACCAGGTGAGTAAAATTTTAAGAATTTAGTTTGAAGTGGCTGGTGACTAATACAAATAACTTAAATTAACTAGAATGTTAGTAATAAAACACATGTATTTTCACTTGTAAAATAATAACAGCCATGTTTGCTTTGAGATTTATATCGAAGATGTTTCCTTCATTTTGTGAAGTAAAGTGGGTAAAGGGTGAGTTGCAACAGGTGTCATAACATGTCCTGGTACAGTGAAACGAAGGTAAAGTAGAAGAATTGTGAAGAAACCAGATTACAAATCCAGAAAAAGAGAAAGGCACTTTGAAGAGTAACAAGAGAGAAAACACTCCATTGTAAGAGTACTTATAGTTCATTGAATGATGAAGAGTACTTCAGTATATCTCAAATCATATCAAAAGGATGGGAGGCATCGAGTACAGTGCTTGTAGTGTGAAGTGTGGGCTCAGTTTAAGAAATTTACGAAATAGGATCAGCGTTATGTGTGTTACCATTGTTTCTGAGATTAATCGAAGTGTTTCTTTTGTTTATATTTTTTTCTTCTGATCTGCATTTCTAATCTACAAAGAACTTATGAAACTTTTATGTCTGTGCCTACTTGTACTTCAAAATATTATGTAGTCTATTTTTTAGTCTTAGGTGTAACATGATAGCACCAAATGATACAGTCAGTGCCGATTAGTCTAATAATATTATAGTTCATTTTTCTAAGAATAAAAACATTTTTACTTAGTTGTGTTAGAAAAGACAATTTGTGCTGTAGGCATTACGTACAATCTACGAAATGAAATTAAATCTGTGAGTTTTACGTCCCACGGCTATGCCGGTTAGGCTAAAGGAGACGGTGATGATGAGAGATGAGTGAAATAGTGGGATAAAGAAAGTGTAGGAAACGGGAGAACCCCGAGGAAACCCACGAGCACGGTGTTTATTCACCACAAAGTTCACTTGGCGGGGGCTGGGATCGGACCCGGGACCCCAAGCACCAGAGGTGAACGCTCTACCACTGAGCCACCGCGCCCCCTTATCTAGATATACGATCTGACATGAGAGACTGTAAACTAATAAATCATTACTGTTAATTTAGTATTAATATCTAATCGTCTTTAGACAGAATTGACGAATTCTGCCGAAAATTTAAAGAATAAACATGTTAGTATATATGAGCTTAAACGAAAAATCGATATAATTGTACAGAAAAAGAACTGATAATAGAGGGAAAGAGTGGAAGGGTTAATAATGAACAACAATGCAATAGTCATAAATGAGAAAGGAAACTCCGCTACTTATATTAATAAGCAGAGTTGGACATCGATTAAAAATTAAACTTAACAAAAATGCACAATTTAATAATGTTTTCCTAAAAAGAATTCAAAAAGATCCAGAATCATATCTATCTGACGTGTAATAGGAAAATTGTTGAAATGGACAATAGTTGAAAGAACAAAGAGAGAAGAAGATTTAGAATAATGACATATTGCAGTTTGTTTTAGGAAAATAAGACCAACAGAATGAAAAACAACACAAAGCCCAGGTTGATTTAATGAAGAAAGACAAAAGGAAAAATATCACGTTGTGATGTATGCAAATATCACTGAAGCTTCTGATAATTTGTAGTGCCCTACTTTATTCGAACAATTAAAATAATTAGAAATCGGCAAAACACTTTACAAAACAAGGGTAAACTATTAATTTGCTATGCTGTTGAGGTATCAATAGTATGACCAGCACCGTTTAGAGCCGAAATAGAAAGGAATGTAAAGAAGCGCTTGTTAATCTTCAAACCAACTTTGAAGAAAATAAATGTACACAGTCTGCGAATAAAACATGAATTAAAGCCTTCATGTAATTACAGAGTAGAAACCCAATTATAAAATTTAAAGAAAATCATCTTGTTAGTGAATTTAAGTATTTAAAAATTTGAATTGACAAAAAGTATAACTTTTATCAACACATATTAAAAACTACAGAAAAGAAACACAAAAGTTTAATATGTTGTTGATGATAACAAAAATATATTTTAGACTCAGCACAAAACTTTTAAACTATAAAATAAGACTAGATTAATGACACTACTACAATATTGTGCAGGAATATGAAGCACATATTTTTTTTTTTTTTTTTTAAGAACAGTGAAGTGATAGAAGCAGTTGTAAGAGTGCAGAGAATCATCTTAAGATGGATATATGATATAATATTATTAAATCAATTTGCGTCAAAACACTAACTATTGTATGGTTCCATATGTCTTCACATCATGTGTAACAATGTGTCTATTAGGCTTCGTCCATCATTGTCAATATTAGACTTGTGACCCAGGGGCTAACAGTCAGAAATATTATGGTGTAAAAGAGGAGAGCACAACTCAAGAAGTATCAATTTCACAAGGTTGATCAAACTACCAATACCCCTAAGGCGTCTGGCCCTGGGGACACCTTACTTCACTGAGCGATGCCTAGTCCACTGAGAGAAGCCTTTCCTACAAGACGCCTGGTCGTTGAGTTTATTTCCCTCCCTAAGATGCCTGGTCAATTCAGAGGCACCTGACCGACAAGTTCATTCCTTCTCCAAGACGCACGGTTATAGAGAGCAACCTAATCAACTAAGCCTTGAGACGTCTGGTCATTGGGTTCCTTTCACTTATTTACTTACATATTAGAAGAAACTTGTTATACTTGTATTTAAGAGAAACTTTTTGTAATGAGAAGGTGATGGGAAAGTCAAATCTCCCGTTACTATATTTTGCTCTACCCTATAGAACAGAGAGAATTTTACAATATACTTTCTTATGAAGAGTAGGTTCATCTCCAAGTACTAACAAAATGCCTTAAAGCGTTGGTTAAACAAAGGAAATAATAAAACCAGTTGAAATACTTGAGAAAATATTAGAGATCGATATAATATTTAAAAAAGAAAATAATTAGACCAAAATAAGAGACGGAATGGATGAACTTGCATCAAGCAGAGAGGAACAGGAATGTTATTCCAAATTTAAAAAGAAGACAAAATATGGAATATTTAAATAACTATTTAATGGAATACATTTGATATCATGTACCTTCTAAGTCACGCTTAAAGATAATGCATATAAGTAATAGATGATAAACGCACGGCGGAGAAATTTACATCCAAGTAAGATATTTTGAAAGTATAAGATTTCGTTTAACAAATAATAAAATGAAAGAAATTAGTGATAAAATAAGCATATGGAAATACCAAAATTGTCGTAGAAAATAAAACTTAGATGATCTGAATATAGTTGCAATACATGTTTTAAAGAATCTGTGAAATAAGAGAAATTTATTAGACATCTGTTTAAAAAAAGAGAATCAGATTAAGTACATATAATATAATTTTATCAAATAAAACAATAAATAAAATAGAACTAGCAACTAACCGAAAATCCGATAAGAGAACAAATTAGCTCTAATGGAGTACCGAGAGATAGATCTTCACGTTTAGTTTTAGTGTTAAGTTCTTTACATTTCTTGTCTTCTAAATGAATTATGTGAAGCTGTGTGGTTTGGGTTTTGTGCTTTGTGTTCGAAAGGAAGACAAGAAGGCTAAGCTAACGAAAAGAAATATCAAAATATAAACTCAAGTCTTTATGAATTTTCCAGAATTGAGGTGAAACAAAACTAAGGGAATGGGGAAATCCAATTTCCCTCGCAAATTGAGGAACATCCCTAATTATATGGTTAGTGATGAAACAGGCGCAATAAACAAATAAACACGCAGGGCAAGAAACTTAAAAACATTAGTACAAAAAAGGCAGAAATAGAAAAATAATAATCTGTTATTCTTTTTAGTTAACAATCTGTTCTTTATGTTTTTTTTTCAGCTCTTCTTCTTATCAAGATTTTGATTCTTCGAGTCGCTGTTTACTGTGAAAAATTTAATTCATAGAAAATAAGAAAATGAATTAGTAAAGATAGATAATAGGACATGACGTAAATAAGTGAGGTATCAAATTAAAAAAAAATAATTTCCAACTTACTCTGCCTCAGGATAAAATATTGAAAAAAAAGATAAATTCTACGAAAGTTAAAAGTAGTAAGTAGGAACCTAGTGCCAAAAGACAGTTGAGTCTGTCCTAAATAAGACCTTATGAAACGACAAAGGCAGGGAAAAGTAGAGGTTATTAAAGACACTGACTAACTATGTCAACATCTGAAATATTCTGTTATGGTAGTTCTCGAGTTAGGACGGTCGAATTATGCGTCATATTTTCGAAGAAAAACAATAAATAAAGCTGATCCAATAGGGATCAAACTTGGGATAGTGTTAGAGCATTACCTAATGTGAAACTATATGAAAGAATATGTACTACACGCTTATGTTTATCACATTATGGAGGGTCTAATTTTCAGGCATATATAGAAGACAAGTGATAAACCATCTGATCGGGATAAAATTTGCCATAATGGTAGACCTTAATCATCTATATAAGCAAATGGTGATTCACGGTTCCCGTGTTATGGATGGTCGAATCCTGCACCACATTTAAAAACATTAAAACTGATACGGAAATATCAGACTTAGCATAGTGATGGAACAAGATGTACCATAAAAGCGTTTGAATTACGATGTGGGTTACTTTATAGTTCCCGAAGTATGAGCGGCCAAATTTTGAGTCATATTTGCAAATCAAACATCCGCATACATATAAATGATCTGTTTGGAATTAATGATACAAAGGTAACCAAGCACGTTCTGTCCCTTTTTGTGGAGCACTGTGTTCCATTGGCCCTCACACATTGAGTTGAATGTCAAAGGAGATAAGGTGAAGGCCAGTTGTTCGTGTGGGTATATCCAACATACTACCTCGTTGTAACAATTTAGTTACACCGTGAACTCGCATAAAGACAAAGTGAACCTGGGGCCTCTACAGAGCGTCATAAGGGCATGTAGGTTGTACGAGTTCAAACTGGGGTCAAGCGCCGCTGCAGCGGCGCAGAAGGTATGCCAGGCCTTTGATGATGGTGTTGTGACTACGTGGACGGTGCAGTTGTAATTCAACAAGTTTAAGGATGGTGACGAAACACTCGAAGTCGAACCAGTGCTGGGAAATCAACACATATACAAAATGAAGATCTTCAAGTAGAAATGGAGGAGAACAGTGCCAGACATGTGAGGAACCGAGACTACAATTCAGTATGAGTGGGCAAACCATTCGGCTGCATCTCCATCAACGTGGGAAGCACTGCAAGTTGGGTCGATGTGTCCTACATGATTTGACTCCGGTCAAGGAGGCAACGCATTTTTTGGTGTCTCCTTTGAGGAAGATGTATTTCTGGACAGTGTGTTGACATGTGATGAAAAAGTCGGTCCTGTACGAAGCTCCACGGTGCCGTCATTACTGGTTAGCATCAAATGAACCGGTTCCAAAACAGCCGAAATCACCACTGCACCAGAAGAAGGTCCTCATGTCTATTTGGTGGACAGCTTGTGGCATCGTGCATCGGAAACTGCTACCAGCTTGTCAGAGCATCAATGCAACTGATACTGTCATATTTTGAGTCGTGTTCAATAAAAAACTTATAACTCTGGAGCCAGCACTTCCGAATCGGAAAGAGGTACTCCTGTTACGGGACAACGCTAAACCCCTAGACACCGCTGTGGCTAGGATGACTCGGGACTAGTGTTGTAAAATTTCCGGAAATGTTGAACAGGCTGGTAAAAAAAAAACGTTTTTTCCGGTTTCTTTCCGGAAAAATTGAAAAAATAACAAAAATCTTTTTATTTGGTGTTTTACTAGTAATGGAACAGTTTTTTTTCGAACGCGTGAAAGATATAAATTGAGAAATTTCCATATTGTGGATATTTAAAAAATAAGCATTCGAAAATAAAACTGTCGTAATTATTCTTGAAAATTAATAGTTGGAACTCATTTCCTTTATGTGCCTTTTAGTCGTTTACTCCTGGTTGTGTATCAATTACAGAACTTTTACAATTGCATACAGATCTACCAACACGAAGCATTTCTGTTGCAACAAATAGGGCTCTTGAATGAAACTGAGTTCTTAATATGCTCTTTGATCTGGTGAAATTTTGTTAATTTTAACCAAATTACTTCTTAATCGAAGGAGCAGTAGGCAAATTTCACTAATACTCATGCACTAAGACATATAATCAGTATCTAATATTCTTATATTCCAATATACATACAAAATTTTGTATATAAACAAATACTGTTTTCCAGTGCGTCAAATTATCAACATATATAAAAATGAAAGTGACTATATTTGTAACTTAACAACTCTTGAACCACCAGACTGTTCTCGCTAAAAATGTTCAACATAGATTAGGTTCGGGCCTGGGATGAATTTTACCATTTCACTTTGAAAGTGCAACTTGGAGGAAGGAAGTGCGGATATATATTGAAATTTACCGATCTTAGTGTCGAACTCATAGTTTTCGGAGTTGCTGAGATGAAAAGTGACATTTCCGATAAAGCTTAAATTAAAATTCAGCACTGCAACTTCGGGCAAGGGGAGGAGAGATACATAAAATGATCAAAAAAGACCGCTATTAGTGTCAAATCCATAGTTTTCGTGGTTGCTGAGATGAAAAGTAATTCTTCCGATGCTGTTTAAATTTTTAAAAAAATCAGGTTTGGGGAGAGGGAAGGGGGGTATTTAAAAATGGTTGAAAGTAGCCGATATCAATGTCGAATCCACTGCTTTCGGGGTGAATGAGATGAACTGTGACGCTTACGACACAGTTTAAATCCAAATTCATCCATATATATATATATATATATATATATATATATATATATATATATATATATATATATATATATATATAAATGATGCAAAACAATCGATATTATTGTGAGTCCGAAGTTTCCAGGGCCGCTGAGATAAACACTAACATTTACAATGCAGTTTAAATCCCAATTCAGCGGCGAAACTTTAGGGGGAGAAAGGGGCTGATACATAAAAAAAATGATCGAAAATGACTGATATTAGTGTCGAATCCATGGTTTTGGGAGTCCTCAGATGAGCATTAACATTTCCGATGCTGTTTAAATCCAAATTCAGCGCCACAACTTGGGGGAGAGAGAAGGGGTGGATATATGAAAATAATCGAAAATGGCCGATATTAGTGTCGAATCCATAGATTTCGGGGTGGATGAGATGAACAATGACACTTCCGATGCCGTTTAAATTCAAATTCAGCCCCATTTGTTACTCCTAAAGGGGGAAATTGATATGTAAAAGTAACTGAAAATGACTGATAATAGTGTCGAATTCACAGTTTTGTGGGTCCCTAAGTTCATTAGTGACAGTTTTGGTGCCCTTTATACCCAAAATGAAACGTTATCCCCTCGTGCAATGAACGGTAGTCTGCTAGTCTTTAATAATAACGAACGGAAATTTCACATGTTAAATTCTGTAAATATATTTGTCACTGTCCAAATTTGCGCACTTGTGCGGTGTATGTGTGTATATCTAAATAAGATCATCTCTCTTTTTGAATTGTTCAAAAAATATAATTACAAATAATAAAGTGGATTTTTATCAGAAACCAGACTCTAAAAAATAAAATTAAAATCTGTTGCTTTAAGTATTTTTCCTGCTAGCGAGATACGTTGTATATATGCTGCAGACACGTTACAGAAAATGCGTGTATGTTTAGTATCAGGCGAAGAAGTAGTTTTTAAATTATATTTTCCGGATTTTGCCAATATTTCCGAACAAAAGATTTTTTGTAATGGGTTCAAAATTTCTGGAAATTTTACACAGCACGAGGAAGATACCTATCTCCATTATATATATATATATATATATATATATATATATATATATATATATATATATATAGAGAGAGAGAGAGAGAGAGAGAGAGAGATACGGTATTTGATTTTAACGTACTGGTATTAACTAAAATCTTTCTTTCCTTGTTATTTTAACACTTCCCTGCCATAAAACGGTAACATTAGTAGATTATTTAAGATAATTTAAATGCATCTGTATTAATTAATCTAACTAGGATTATATTTCAGGAACTTTTGTAGCCATTTATCCATTCTATCATTGTGCTTACTTTTTTAAGGAGTGATACTAATATATTTGTTTCCACCAAATTTCCCTATCCTAATGCAAGAAACATAACTACTCAATGATCCTAATTGTAAAGTACTAAATATAAAATAGTTTTCATTTTAAACGCATAATGTAGTAAAATAATCGAAAACTTCAATTTTTCCCAATTTTTCCATTTTTTTTCCAAGCTCGGGAAAGAAACGGTAAAAATCTTTTTTTACCCAAAATTTCCGGTTTCTTTCCAGTCCTTTACAACACTACTCGGGACACCGTTTTTGGATGGAAAATACTGTTGCATCTGCCATACTCCCCGGACACTGCACCGTCCGATTATCACCTGTTCCATTCTTTGGACAATAACGTTAGACGACGCCAGTTCAAATCTTTAGTAGAGGTGCAAAGTGCACTTGATACCTTCTTCAGTGTCCATCAAGTGCTACTGCGATGAACCCGTGACCTTCCAGAACGTTGGCAAAAAGATCGTCGATGCTGATGGGGACTATTTTTGATCTTCCATGTACGTCTTAGGTGACATATTTATGTTTGAAAATGGTGGAGGAAAAGCGAAAGACCTTTTTTGGTTACCTTTATTGATATGCAAGTATAATAAACATTATTTTTTAAGGCTTCAGTTTTGGACGGTCGAATTTTGCGTTATATTTTCAAAAGCAGATACTCGTACACCAAGCTCAATCAGTCAATATCATACTTGGCATAGTGATAGAACTTGACCTATTATATATGTGTGTGCAATATCATTTTACGTAGGCTTATGGCTCAAAAGTTAAAAGTTGCTCAATGTTTGTTTCATATCTTCAAAATACTAAACCCTATCCAATTGGGGTCAAATTTATTATGGCGGTATATTTCACCAACTGTATACGTTGTGGAGGCTTATGGTTTCCAAGTTATGGGCGGTCGAATTTTCAGTTTTTTTCTTTTTCTGAAAAGCAATAACCCATACACCAAAGTTTTCCGACTGACATGAGAATTGGCATGGTGGTAGAATTTGACCTATTTTATAAGAGCTCTTTTGCCGTTAGACGGTTAGCGTATTCGCTTTTAGCGTGGGAGACCCGGTTAGTTTTCCAGTGGGAGCTCATACGGTTCGGATCCCAAGTTAAGCTGTAAACCCACGTCTTACGAAAGTGACTTCACTACTGAAACAGACGCTAAACTAAAATGAAATATCATCACATCAAATCTAATCTGCTTTATAAATCTGTAGAATATTATGTTTTGCAGGCTTACGGTTCCGGGATTATGAGTCGTCACATTTTGGGTCATAATTACAAAATAAACGCTACATATGATTGTATTGAATTTAACAGTAGCATCCTTATCAGCTGCCTGGCTTTGTGAAACGTGGATCTATAACTGAAATTCGATACACATGCATTCCTTCCAGGAATCAAATCCTCCTATTCCAAACAACATAAGCGTATGCTTTCCTACAGACGAGAGAGAGTGCTCTATATGTTTGTAACTCGTACTGTCATCATTCAATTTTACATTTTTTTAGACCTTGACCTGTTGTATAGAAATATTATATTGTATAGGCTTTTGCTTCCAGAATTACAGACTGTCAAATTTTGCATTCTACATTTTTTTCCAAAATATAAAAAAATGAAAAAAATCATAGACCAAACTCATGGGATGGGAACAAACTGTAATTCTGTTCGATCTGATCTTTTTATTAGCTTGTAAAATATAACGTTGCGCAGGCTTTGGCTTTCCGAGTAATGCACACTCAAATTGTTAAATCATTGAACATATCAGAAACATTATATATATATATATATATATATATATATATATATATATATATATATATATATATATATATATGCCGTTTAAGTAGGAACTGAAGGTCAGTTTAGGACAGAAAAACTAAAAATCGATAGATGAAGAACAATGTTTCACTTGTTTAATATAGTCCTTTAATTCCTGAAAAATCATTTGTGTATGAGCTATATATACTTAAAAGTAAGACAGTTGTTAATCCAATGCAAAGTAAGAAAATATAATAATAATTGAGTCTTACACTAATAAATTTCGATGGAACAATTTCATTTTTCTAAAATTAACCTCTACGGTCCCCGTGTGCTCAATTGAATACATATTTTTTATTAGATTTAATTCATAAATATAGGTACATCATACTTTTCGATTTTACTCTACTTCGAAACATTTGTTGTATCGTATCCTAAGTTATTTTTTGAGTGGTTGGCAACGCAAGGGAGGATTGACGTTTGATATCAATATGGCTGAATGTTGACGAAAACGTAACAGAATAATAATATATTATTCCGTTTTTGAAAACAACAATTATAATCAAAATTATGTTCCAGAGTAAGCAAACTCTTTCATGTGTGTGTGTTCTAGCGATTTGTAATCAGCTATAATTAGAATAATAAATTAGCTTTTGTGTAAAGTAATTCAAATTAAAAGCACATTAAATTATACTAGTTGTTACTAAACTTAAATTGAAACCGAGAGTACTCAAATGAGCACTAACCGAAAGCATTTTTTTTACAAGTAATGTGTTTCTCTGTTTTTTCTAAACCAGAACACACAAATAAATAGCAAAAATATTTTTTTATCGTTTGAAAAAAAATTCTGGACTGTAGAAGTTAAATTGAGAATATGACATATAAAAAAGAAGAATCAAGAGCAATCAAAGCTTAAAGCGTACTTAGTGCAACGAAGTTGATGTCACTATACTTAAAAGCATAAAAAATCAGCCAATAACTTAACAAAATGTGAACTGTATCTAGGCCTAAGTATGTCGATAAAGGCCGCAAACAATCTTCAGTTAAGTCTTAATATATTCAAAAATATAGTTTCTGGTCCTAAATTTCGTATAGGATATAACTTAATACTAATTCATTTTGACATATCCAGATATAAAACTGAGATCATTTTTTCTTTATATCTAAGATGTACGAAGAGGATTATTATATTGCATAATTACCAAACAGTGCAACTAAGCAAACAGTAGCACACAGTTTTGTAGTTGACACAGGATTTCACTGTGGTGTAAAAATTACTCTGTTGTCACATTGATGCCAAATTGTAATTATGGTTGCTCAATTGTAAAAAAAAAACTATTAATATAGCAACTAGTATTAATAAATTTTCTTTAGTATCGAGAAATGCTATATTTTTCACAACGGCATTGCAAACCGCACAATAGCAGGAAGAGGGATATACAGAACTCAGCGTTTTGGAAAATATCTTTGATTGTATACTTATTAACACTTGGAAGTTGTATAATATTTTAAATGAGGACATATAGAGAGTAGACTATAGGTCAACGATAATTTCATCATTGCTGTTTCCTTAGTCCCAACCTAGTAAAACTAGATAGATAAAATTTATATTAAATATGTTATCTTTATTTTGGAAGAAACTTTTTAGTGAGCCTACCTTGTATGTATATGACAATTAAACATTGTGTAATGCATTACTAACAGAAGAAAAGATATAGGGCTTGTCAATCTTAGGAAAATATTTTTTGTGAAACGTGTAATGTTCCTACACATTAGCGCAGCTTTATATAATTTCATAAGATGTAAACCTTTAATATATTATATGCATTGCTTGGATACAGACTCTTAAGTAAATACCAAATTCATTATAAGAAATGAGAAATATTAAAGCTCGGATCAAACCATAAGACAGTGTTATTATGAAGACAATAAATATTTTATTTTTTATAAGTATTATTCTCTTATGGACTTACCGTAGACTTATGTTGGGCATATACTTGCTTTAAAAGAAGTGTTTAGGATAATATAATAAAATATGTCTCTTATTGCAGTTGAGAAAACTAATCGCAACGTGTTCACTAATTCTAACGTCAAATAACATTCCAATATTCGAAAATATCGCCAAGGCAAAAAATAGTACAAAATGCTAATATATCACGAACTATTTTTTTTTTTCAAACCGTAGGAAATATCTTTATTATTTCCTTCCAACCTAGGTCCAGCATGTTAGGCAACTACTACTTGTTCCGAACTATGTTGTTTCGATACTTGCTCTTTTGTGTGTTATAAAAAAAATTGATGACCAATATCATTTTGGAACATATTTCAATTGCGTTTATGCTGTATAAATTCACTTCGTTATTGAAACCTAAATTACTATTATAATTTAACAAAACTGTTGGAAAAGAAATTTGTAGTTGGTACTAAACACGCAGATGTAAGAAAATGTTTGGAAGTCTGTAAACCTGATTTTGCTTGCTGGAAAACATCCCATGATTCATTTGTTTCCTGTTAGATTCCATTTGCTTCCACATAAAGAAGATAGCATGGATGACGTCATGGGTGGTAATAAACAACAACATACGTCTTTCTGTTGGAGCTCTCCTTATGACTCAATAAATAATAATGACGTATTGAATTCTTATTGGCCGCTTCTCTGGAGTCTTCCAGAATATTACTTCATTTGGCGGAAAGAAAATCAGAACACTACTCTCAGTTGTGGAGTTGGATATCGTTCGCAGAAAATTCATAAGGTAAGACATTCCTTTCCTTCACCGCCATGTGTATTTATCCATTTTATGTTTTTATTTTCCTTTACATATTAACAGACATTCGGTAGTGTTGCACACAACCGTTTCAACATGACGTACTTTTGAACTTTAGTGTAGTTTCAACAGTGTATATTCATAACTGCTATTCCCGTCATTTTAGTATAAGCAAATAGCCATGTAGTAAGAAACTTTGCATATTATCACTTATGTTCATGCAAATGCTTTAAAGATGAGTACGTTCAATATTATATCGACAACATAACCAAGTATGTACGTAACACAACCAAATGAAACATGATATATGGTAATATTTCGTTTACGTGAATAACTAGCTGATAATAAATTCGCAAATCAAAGCTTAACTCTATAAACCACGTTATAAGAATTCTATAGCCTTACGTGTCTTAAGAATGGGGAAAGAGTAAATCGTATCAATGTGCATACATATTTTTAATAATAATAATTTGGAATGCTGAACTTTCATTTAAGACCAGATAAAATTATAAAGATAAATGTTTTGTTAGACAGTGGATATTCTGAAAAAAAATTATTTAAAAGTTGTAGTTTTCGTTACTAATTGCCAGGTCATGTTGTTAAAACAATATTCAGTTCTACTGTTGATTTTATTATTGTTTACATTTCATAAATTACCAATCTTGAATAGTAAATTTCCAAATAAATAAATAAATAAATAAGAAGTGTCTACGTAACAACGGTGAATATACTTTTGAGTAAATAACTTCTGAAGACTTAAGTCAATGATAAAAGCTATCAGGATAAAATTTTACATCATTTGTTGCTACTATAAGGGTGCTGTTGTTTTACATTATATAATTGAAAAATATGTTACGTATATTTAACGTGTGTTAAATAATTTATTTTGCTTTTAAAATTTTATTTAAAACGATTCTTTCCTGGTGTTTACAAAATTAATTATAACAAATATTTAGATCTAATTATCTTCCTATGTTGATTCTGGTACAGACACATGCTCAGTGGCTTAGGAAAAATTAGTTAAATTATTATTATTGATGAACAACTGAATATATTTTAAAATTTATATATATATATATATATATATATACAATTTGTTGTAATAATAATAATAATAAATTGAAATAGTGTTCAGGAAAAGTTAGTATTTTTCGGTGGAAAGTAAGGCTATGAGGCACAGTACTCCTAGGAATCAAACTGACCTAATACCTAAAATGCGTTTGAATTTTCTGAAGGATTATCTTCAAAGATATACTACGTACGTGTTTACTACGTACTTGAACTATTGTACCGTAAACACAGATAAGTTGACTTCGTAATTTACATCTAATTAAAGATACTAAACTGTTTTAATAATTATGACTAATATTTATGCTTGCGGTAGGTAAACCATGTTAACAGTGCGTTATCATCTTAGAGATGAAATAAAGCGGAAATATATGCGAATAACTCGGTGTCGGATTTGTTTGTGCGCAGATTGTTACACTTTTCCATATTTCATAGTGACACAAATATTTGTTAATAGTAAATAGTGAGCATATGTGTGTGAAAAGATGTTCTACTTACATTTTTTAAGTGCTATATACTTTTGTATGTTTATATCTTCAATTACTAATATGTAACTGATAAACTTCGGTACATCTGCTTTGCTCGTAACGTATAACTGTGTAAGCGGAAATGTTTATTGATGTAATTTATATTTATGCATCTATCAAATATCAAGTAAATATTACATATACGTTAGTATGACATACATTACACTTCATGTATGATTAAATTGCAAGAATGCGTAATCAAGTGATTTACTCGTATCAAACTAATGATGAGTTGCATGGGTTGCATCGAGTTCCGGAAAGTACTTGTTATAAGTATTTTCTTTTTTATATTTCTTAACACCCATATTATTAGTTTTCTAAAGATTGTAACAGTTTCTCCCATAGGTGATAAGTGATCTCATAGGTTTCCACTGGTTCAGGATCACTTCTCTCATGGTCCCTCAGACACTCGAGCTTGGAATCACTTTTGTCAATTGAGCTCAAACTTACTTTTGTTTACTTCTCTTAATTGAGCTCGAACTTGCTTCTCTCACTTATTTTTGTGGTGAGTCAGGTTCTCGCTCACTTTTCTCAATTCATCTCGGGCTCACTCGTGTAGTGTTCTCTCACTTCTGTTACACTCATTTGCGCTCTCTCTGACTTCTTTCGATTTTGCTTTCATTCCCTCAGGCTCGCGCTCACTCGAGCTCGCACTCACAACATTGTTTGGTCTCGCGTTCACCCGGGTTCGGGCTCATTTCTCTCAGTTCAGCTCGAACTCACTTAATTCTTTGGACGTTTGGATCATTTGAGAAGAAACCCACTACCCTCAACCGGGCTTGTTTGAGCACAAGTACTGAACTTACAAGTTCGGACAACTTTGTTCTGTTTAGTTGAATCATTCGTAGTTGGTATCAATTTCTGGGACGTTTGAGATCTTCGAAAATTTTCAAGTTGTAATGAAAATAATCCCAACAAAACGTGAAAAATCGATGTAGCAAATGATCCGCTATTAGGAACGAATACTGCGACATTGTTTTAAAAATATTGCTATGTACATAACTTTTTTGAAACATTTTTTCTTACAATAATAAGTGTTGCTGAAAGCAAACTCAATATTGTAAATACAAGCATAATATTTTCCTACAAAATAGACAACACCTCGGCTCATACACTGCAAAAAATTTCATAGCTAAATTTACGAAAATGGCAATGTATTTGCCAAATCTGTATGTAAATAAATTTGTATTCCTAAAGTCGTAAAACAAAACACATGTTTCATTATAAATTATTTTACACTTGCAGGTGTATTTTCACATTGTATCATGTAAAGCGTATCGTGCAGTATAAAATACGTTACTGTAAAACATGTATTTTGTTTTACCGCTTCAAAAGGGTAAAACGATTTGTATACAGGCTTGGTAAACAAGTTGGCACCGTCCCCTTTTATAGTTTTACACACATGCAACGATGCTATTATACATGCATGTACATACATTTCCTAACTGTTTTAATGTCCAAACACCTGACATGTGTCACTTTATTATACCTTTATTGAGGCGGATAAAATATAAAGGTAATCAAGAAAGTTCTGCCACTACTTGTGGACGTCTGTGTTCCATTGACTCTCACACCATGAGTTCAATGCGAATGGTGATAATGCGAAGGTGAATTGTTAGTGTGGCTATATCCAATATACTATCTGGTTGTGGCAGTTCAATTACAACGTGAACTTGCATAAAGGCAGAGTAAACATGGGACCTCCACAGAGCTTTATAAGGGCGTGTATTCTATACGAGTTCAAACTGGGGTCAAACGCCACTGCAGCGATGCGGAAGATATGTCAGGCCTTTGTTGTGGGTGTCTTGACTACTCGTACAATGCAGCGGTAGTTTAACAAGTTTAAGGAATCTTGATGAAACACTCAGAGACTCAATACGTGCCGGAGGAACAACACATGTACAAAATGAAGATCTTCGCGGGCAGCAATTGAGGTGAACAGTGCCCAGACATGTCAGGAACTGGGACTAGAATTCAGTGTAAGTAGAAAGACCATTCGGCAACACCTACATCAACTGGGAAGCCCTGTAAGTTGGATCGATAAGTCCAACATGATTTGACTCCTGGCCAGAAGGACACGTGAGCAGACACCTATGTTTCTTTGCTGTCTTGTCAGAGGAATGAGCCATTTCTGGACAGGGTGTAGGCATGTGATGAAAAGTGGGTCCTGCGCGAAGCTCCACGGTGCCGTCATCATTGGTTAGCATACCATTAACCGCTTCGAGAACAGTCGAAACTAGCACTGCACCAGAAGAAAGTTCTAGTGTGTGTTTGGTTGACTGATTGCGGCATCGTGCATTGGGAACTTGCTACAAGCTGGTCAGGGCACCAATGCAACTGTGTAGTGTTAGCCGTTGAGCCGTGTTCAAGATAAACCCAAAATTCTTGAGCCAGCACTTTCGACTTTCAAAGGATTCTCCTGTTACATGACAACGCTAAGCCCCACGTGGAAAGTATGACCCGGGACACCATTCTACGCCTTGGATGGAAAGCACTATTGCATCCGTCATACTCCCCGGCCATTGCACCGTCCAATTATAACCTGTTCCATTCCTTGGAGAATCACCTTACAGGACACCAGTTCAAAACCGTAGTAGAGGTGCAAAAATACACTTGACACCTTTGCTTCACTGCCCGCGCCAGGTTCTACTGCGATGGAATTCATGGCCTTCCAGAACGTTGGCAGTAGGTGGTCGATGCTGATGGCAGGTCCGTGCTGGGATGCTAACGAGGGCGGTAGACAAGTCTACCAAAAGTCCCATACAAAGATGCATACGTATTATATATATATATATATATATATATATATATATATATATATATATATATATATATATATATATATATATAATGTGTGGTGTAATTTAATCATGGTAGTAAACGCCGGGAGGTGATTCTGTCCCCAACATAAAACGGAAAGTATACACCAACCTACGTGTAGAAATGCCTCAGAGCTATGACCAAATGTTTCCAAAAAGTGCAAAAACAACCATCTGAAGAATAAAATGTGGGATCGAAATCGGGCAAAACGGAATGTCCATTATTTTTAGCCGTAGATTGAATTCGTGTACAATCGAATGTAGTACGGGGGCGGTGCAAGAATGACTTCCAAAGATAGTGGAGTATTCCTTCGAGTATTTTATCAAACTTTGAATAAGGAAAATGAATAATAATCAAGTACAATATTTCAACAATCAATAATAATAGTACATCGTTCAAATTAGAACATTTAGAGTTCGAAAAAAAGAGAGATACACATGTGTGATTGATCTATTTTGTCTAAGCTAAAAATAAACTCTCGGAAGAAGAATTTAAATGGAAAGAAGTCTTTAACATATCACAGTTATATATTCTAGACTAATGGTAACGTATGAAAAATAAACAGCTTCCTGTTAAAGTTAAGAGCGTGTGAAAATGGAAAAAATAACTTTGATCCAGATTAGGATTATAACGATTGTGCAGAAGACAATTAGGTGGCAAACATCATATATGATGAACGGGAGTACAAAGTATTCTTCGCGTGACAACAGTGGCTCCCAAAAATTATGTGAATACAATTTGGGCGAAAGTAAACTGCCTCAAAAGATTTCTTCCTCGTAATACGCAGAGAAGCAATGAAACGGACGAAACACAAGCTGTTGCGCGAGTTGCACAATAATACAAAGAAATGCAGTTTCAAACTACCGAATTATTTTATTTCGTCCAAAGTAGGATAACTGTGAAATACTCAGAGGTACCTTGCAGTATTTGTGCAATGCAGTATGTATACACGAGACAGCTGTGAGGAATAACAGGTCAGCGTCTAATACTGTCGACGTTGACCGCATTGCAAAGATGACATCAGCGAAGGATTTTTTTTCCGCGTGGGGTTATGCACACCTGTAATTTCGGGGATAACTGCTCCAACTATATTAACTCGAGCAACAAGTTCTTCGGCTGTCGTGGCTGAAAAAGTGTTTCATACCCCCCAATGAGACAAATCAAGGGGCGTGAGGTATGGTGAACGGAGTGGTCATAACACACTTCCTTCTCTCCCAATCAACGATCTTGGAATGTTTCATTTAGATAGGTCTGCGTATTGCTGTCAAAATGTGCGGGTGCTCTACCATGCTGGAATCACATCTGATGTCTTATGTTCAAGGCCACGTGTTCTAACAATTTTGGGAGAACATTACATTAAAATAAAAGATGCGTACTCCTACGCATGCGGATCGGTAACAAATGCAGTCCTATCACAACATTATCCACAATACCTCACCGCACGCTCACACTAAATCATTGCTGCTGATCGTTCAATAGAGTTGCACGTGGAATTTTACGCCCAACACGTGGCTCCTATTACTTTCAGGACCGTCTCTGATCATTCCTATACCCTGTATTCAAATTCAACTACCCACATGGTGCGATTTCCTCCGATTTCACATAGGGGAAATTGAAAAGACCCTATTTCTCTGGAGGTGTGAAAAAGTACAGGGAAAGTTACTCTCCTATGAGGGCGACGGTCACGATATAAACGCGTTGCCTATGGGCTATTTCCCCTTGTCTCTCCATAAATAAGATACGTATCGGCCACCTCGTGGACAGGGTAATCTGCCATTGCGTAGGCATATACATACTAACCAATCAATTTTGCTTAAACACGGATGTCTACACTTTTACACGACCGTGATCGATACAACCCTCTACCGTTGAACGCAACACATCTTATCCTGTTATACAGCACTTCCATACGTAACGCCAGAGCATCAGACTATATATATATATCACTCACAAGTTGCGTAGATGCCTACTACAACATAATCACGCTAATTGACGCTATTCCACAACAAAACTGCAAGACAGCCTTTTGCGAGTCACTCGCAATTGGCACACAAGGAATGGTATTTCCGTAGTGTGCGACCAAAGCATCATGCCCTTAGTGAAAGTACTATGAGCTACGTACGTGCTGCTGCGTGTACGCAAAAGTGCCACATTCTCTTTCTTCCGTGTAGGTATTCCATCCAGCTACAACGTACATTAGAGCATCGAAAAAAAATATTTTCTCCCATTTTTTGAACTAATTCCTACGAGTTTTCTTTTAGGAAATTTCTCCAAGCAGTGACAAAATCAAAATGTAAGTGAGCTACACCAGGACGCTATTTTCGTATATTCACAATAGCAATGTCAATTTTCATAGTTTAGTGGTAAGGGGCGGTTTGCCAACTTCATGGGAGGGGAAAAGCTTCTCGAAAGTATCCCTGGAGGAAGATTCGCCTCACGGATAAATCAAGTATACTGTCCCAGCGCATTTCTTTGTATCATTATTCAATGTGTCAACATGTGGTGTTTTTTTTTTTTTTTTTTTTTTGGTGCTTTTGTGCAGAGAAGTGCCCTATTCAACGGAATTACATATTACGGGGAGGAAACCCTTTATCGCAGCTTAGTTTTGCCCAATATGTATTCACGCAATGTTTGGGAATCCCTGTGTCATATGGAGAATCCCTTGTACATACGTTCATCACAGGCCCTATGATTTTTTGAATTTTTGGATACTGCGTGTTGTTTCTTTACATGCCGCCTGACTGTCCTACGCTCAGTTGTTTTAAACCTAATCTGAATCAGAATTATTTTCCCATTTTCACACACTCGTAACTTGGACAGGAAGCCGTTCATTTATCATCCGTCAACATTAGCATAGAAGATATAATTGTGAAACGTTAAAGACTTCGTTTCTTTTAATTTTTTCCTCCGAAAGTTTATTATGCACTGAGACATAATAGATCACTCACACGTGTGTATCTCTCTTTCTTTCGAATTCTAAGTGTTCTTGTAACTTGAAAGATGTACTATTATTTCTGATTGTTGAAATCTTATACTTGTTTGTTGTTCATTTCCCGCATTCAACGTTTCATAAAATATTCGAAGGAATATTCCACTTTCTTTGGTAGTCATCCTTGCGCCGCCACTGCACTACCTCCGATTGTGCACTAATGGAATCTATGACTAAAAATTATGGATATTCTCTTTTACCCGATTTCGATCCGGTGTTTCGTTCTCGAGTTATGGCTGTTTTTATACTTTTTCGAGAAATTTTCGGGTGATCAATGTAGCGAAAGGAGGCATTTTTACTCCCAGGTTGGTGTATACATATGTTTTATCTCTCTGTCAGGAATCACCCCCCGACGTTTGTTATATTAATTAAGTTATATCCTATATATATACGGCTCCATTTTATGTATTAAATAGCTAAACTGTGAAAATGTCTTTACTAGAGAAAAATTTTCTAGTTCTTGTAATAATTTTTTTGTCAAAGAAAATGAAGCTAAATGTATACCAATAAATCAATATAGCTATATTTTAGAAATACAATAGGCACTGACTATTCGAACACTGCTTTAAAACACACATGAACAATAAATTTGTAAATTATTTTTTTAAAAAAACTTGAATTGTTTAAAGTAACTACATCGATTGCGCTTATCTTCTGAAAGTTTTTTTTTTGCAATAAATAAGTAGCCGCAAAAAAACTCCTACATTATCTTAGCAAATAGACCTACATGTTAATTGCTTTACTGGCTTAATACATAGTTTTTGAAAAGAGGTTGTACTATTTACCCTTTCTCTGCCAAAGCAACTGTATGAATATGCAATACAAAACTGATATACAGAAGATTTTTTTAAAAATATTTATAATGTGATATTTCGCAATCCGTCTTTTATAAGGGCGCACTTTATCCTTCCCAGGTTAGATACCGCGGTGGCTCAGTGGTAGAGCGTTCACCTCTGGTTCTTGGGGTCCCGGGTTCGATCCCAGCCCCCTCCAAGTGAACTTTGTGGTGGACAAACACCGTGTGCGTGGGTTTTCTCGGAGTTCTCCCGTTTCCTCCCACGTCCTTCATTCCACCATTTTCATTCATTACTAATCATCACCGTCTCCTTTAACCTAACTGGCATAACCGTGGGACGTAAAATTCAAAGATTTGTCCTTCACAGGTTCTTTACCAACAGCCAATATAAGAATTGACTATACAAACCTGGTATACGGAAAAACTAAAACTACTTATCAATAATATGATGTTTCGCTGGGTGCTCTACGCGCAGAGCACACTGTACCTTTTACTTTTCTTTTAATCAACAGCAACACTATGTATTTATTGTACAGAACTGTGATATATAGAAGAATAAATAAAACCGTTTATCTTTGATGTGATTTTGCAAGGGCGCCTTACGTAAAGGGCGCACTGTACCCTTCACGGGTTCTTTACCAACAGTAATACGCTATAGCACGTATTCATTGTACAGAACTGTGTCATGCAGAAGAATAAATAAAGCGTTTATCTTTGATGTTGTTTCGCAAGGGCGCCTTATGTAAAGAGCGCACTGTGCTTATCACGGGTTCTTTACCAGTAGCTTTATTACTTTTAAAAAGTAAAATTGTATCTTTTTTATAATATGATGTTTCGGAGGGCGCACCAGGACATGTCCCGGTGTCCCGCTGGGTCAGCACGGGTCTGGCTGATGGTAACTACTTTTATCTTTCATATACGTATGTCTTAGGTGACTTATCGAAGTTCGAAGGTGAAAAAGTGACAGAATTTCCTTGATTAAATTTATATAATTTGTAGACTTGTGGTTAAATTATCCAATATTTTATGAAAGTGTAACATAATACTTTTCGTAATTAGCTTTTGCTAGAGAACACTTCCGTAAAAATTTGAACCACATTTACCGACATACGAGGCGCATGTTTAAAGTAAGTTTCCACGCGTCCCATAGCTAGGAAACCTATGTTGCGCGAAGCGACTGCGTGTACGTGAGAGAGTAAGGTCCTAACATGGCGCATGTGCCAGCAGAACGTCCCTAGTTCTCTCAGTAGCGTCGTAGCAGTGATTAGAGATTGGCTTTCCTATTCCACCTCCCGCCGCGTGTGAAGTGCGAGCAGTGATAAAGTTTTTGATTGCAAAGGGCATAGCACCGATTGAAATCCATCGCCAGCTGTATCGTTGCAAAAATGTCAATGCTGACCCTGTGCGCCTTGCTTTGTGCTCTAGGGTCAGTTGCTTCAGCACAAAGCTTCTTGATCAACAGGCACTCCGTGACAGTGGTGTGCAATAAGGAGCGAAAAATCTGCAGGAACTGCTTGCTCATGACGTTAGGCCCGTGGACCTGGCAGAGCTAAGGGTGGTGCTATGCCATGTGCATTCAAAAACTTTATCACTGCTCGCACTTCACACGCGGCGGAAGCTGGAATAGGAACGTCCATCTTCAACTACTGCCACGACGCTACTTAGAGGACTAGGGAAGTTCTGCTAGTGCATGTGCCATGCTAGGACATTACTATCTCTCGAACACGTAGTCACTTTGGGCAACACACCGTTTCCTAGCTATGGGACGCATGGGAAAGTTACTTTCTGGATGCGCCTCGTACTAACAAATTTCTTTCTATCAGCTCACGATAGAGCGCGACCATATTTTGTCTGTAGTTTAGTCTGTAATTTGCGCCTGTAAAATTGCATCATCAATTCCATGTAATCTTTACTAATCCAGAAATTGAAACTTCATATATAACGTGAAATTTTACACATTAAACAATACATAGATTTATAATACTAAACATGCAAAATATAGAATAACAACAGTGTCCACATTCCCTTGCACATTCCGTTCATACAGCACATTCCATTCATGCTTGCACATTCCGTCCCGTCCTTGCATATTCCGTTCATTCCATCCATTCAGCTTCGCCTGGTGCTGAATTGAAAAGATCACGCAATTAAGAACTTATTTGAAGCTTTAAGAAATAAACGTAATGTTAATCGAGCATGCATTATCCAGTTTAATGCACTCCAACTTTTGCCCATCGATTCCTATACAGAAAAGTAAAGACTTGTTCACATGAAATAACCACGGCTGGGGGCTTATGTGGTTCAGATCCCATGTTATATTGTAGAGCCATGTCTCATGTGAAGATCTACCGTATTTGAGAATGTGTTATAAGCCTCTACGGTCCTTGATAATGGAGGTTATTTTCCTCAGGAATACGAAAAGATTTTTTACTAATTTTATGGGTAATATATACGTATTCCATTTACTCTATTAGTATTTATAAACTGAACTTATTTTACTTCAACAAAGCAGATTATCCGTCACTGCAAATTTTCAAACCGGTTAATCACTCCGTTTATTTTAAGCAATTTTAAAAAATAATTAGTTATTTTACTTGGAACGCTAAAAATTAGTATTAATATTTGTGTCACAATAGTTGCGCCACATAATGCTTGGTATATACAGAGTGGACCATTTATTTTGATATAACATTGTAACTTTAATCTAACAGACAATAACACTGAAATTTAGTAGCATGTAAATATCCTCTGGAAGGCATCTTTTCATATACAATGTGATACCACCAGCAAACCCACCATAAACGTTTTTTCAAATGCTCCTTCTTAGGGTAATTAGACAAATCAAATCTACGTGTTAAACGAACACCTAAAATATCACATTTGTTATTCCGTATTCCAATCTAAGGACACCATACAATCACAAATATATAAATTTTGATAGCCTCTTCAGCAGTAATAACGCAAGTGAGACGTACGGGACAATCCACTGGGAATTAATGTAGTGTCTAATACTGTGATCATGATACACCGAATTCCAATTGAATGAGAACAAAGTAGCAAGGGATTGCAAATTCAGGTTCCCACTGGTTTGGGGAACACGAGTTCTCTGAATTTTTCACGTCACAATTCCCAAAATTCCAGGCTTATGTACAGGTATAATGTAAAAGAAAAATTGTATTTTTTCCATCAGGTTTTCCTCCACTACTAAGCATGCACACGTATATAATGTATGTGTACGTTTAGGAGCATAGCAATACTAACAAATTTATCTCATAGAGTATCTGACAATAGATAGATGTTTAATTCAATAAAAGAAACATGTTCTGTTAAGTATAATCCCTACTTGAAATTCCCTGACATTTCCAGGTTTATTAATGTTTCAGTGACATTTTCTGGACTTTTTCCGGGATTTTTTACAAGTAAGCAGCGTTTTTCGACTTTCCCAGATTTTCCAAGATTTCTTTGTAGATGATAACCCTGAAATTTGAGTTGTTTTCAGGAGCTTTTGTTTTGAAAACTGGTTAGATAAGTATCACATACAATTACATGGGTGATTTTAAAGAGGTGAAGATCACAATGGTGTTTACAGCCATTTGATATCTCAAACCGTTCTGAAAATGTGGAAAACACTGTATAAAATTATAGGAGCTTACAGCAATAACACCTGCCGAAAAAATATTATTATAATGTTATATAAGGAAAGTAAATAAAAATTGCTTTAAGAAATCCTCACAAAAAACTTACATGTAAGAAATATATCAAATTTTAGTGTTTATACGTAGGGATGGGCAAACCCGGTTTTTATAAAAAAACAGAAACCAGCCCCTAAAAATCCAAATTCCGAAAAAAAAACAACATTCCAATTTTCTCCAAAACCGGTTAGGTTTTTCACCGAAATCTGTTTCGGTTTCCTCCAAAACCGGTTTGTTTTTCTACCGAAACCGGTTTTGGTGTTTTAAAAAGTTTCGGTTTCTCATCAGAACCGGTTTCGGTTTTCTTCAAAATCGGTTCGGTTTTCACCGAACACAAAATTATTTCTGTGCCAACGGAATCGGTTTCCGAACAACAACGAGTCACTATTCTATTTAGAAATAGAACCAGTTTTGGAAAAAAGAATCTGTTTCGATGAAAATCTGAACCGGTTTAAAAAAGCGGTATCTGGCTTCAGAGAAAACCCGTCTTTTTGAAAAAATTTCAAAAATCGATTTCGGTTTTTCTAAAAGCCGGAAACCGAAAAATCGATTTATGTGCCCCCTACTATTATTTCATATATGTGGAATGGTTTGAGATAACAAATTACCCTGAGAGACTACATCTTTATATCTATTGAAAACTATCTACGCAATAGGATATGATTCTTATCTAAGCACTTTTTCGAAACAAAGTTCTTTGAAAAAAATCAAATTTTAAGTTCGTTGTAACTTAGACTCTGCTTGCTAGAAAAACGCCATATGATGACCATAGTATTTAGCCCTAAGGTACTTTGAATGTGCGTGACCTCCTCCTGTTACTTGCGTTATTAATGTTGTACAACCCTCCAAAATTTGATTGCTTTTCGAAGTTTGCGATACACTAGCCTCCTCAATTTGCAACACAGTATAACACATCTGGACTTGTAAGTTTTCGTTTTATATGTGAATTCGAAATATGTAACAACCTGAGGTAGTGCCTTTTGAAAAAAAAATAGATATAATCAATAAATGTAGTAAATTTAATAATGTAATAAAAGATAAAACTACAACTTTATGTTGGATTGGCAACACTGTTGACCTTACGGTATTACAAAGTATGCTACACAATGTCTCCTTATCAATATTTGTATGGTATGAAGTTCTAGCCTTATGCACCTATTATATTTTAAGTTACAAGGGCGTATTTAGGTATAACTTGTCCATAACATACCTTAGACCATCGATATTAAAGCACCCTTGTAAACTAATAGTTACAAATATATACAGACGATGATCAGAAAAATGGAAACACCTGTAGTTTGCAACACGTCAGGTGTATGGGTTGGCAGTGGTGTCGTGGCTCCCGCAGCGCCGGACCGCTGGTGATGGTGTGTTAGGTCGGTCTACATACTACTTCAGGCGGAGTGGAACAGCAGTGTCCAGTAGCTGCAGCAGACGGAGGTAGTGTAAAATGGGAGACCTCTAGAAGTTTCAAAGAGAGCAAATTGTTGGTGCGCGGTTATGTGGAGTGAGTGTGACGGCAGTGGCTACTGTGTTAGGTGTGTCACGTGGGACAGTGTCGAAGGTGATGACGGCCTACACAACACACGGGAAAACCACATCGGGGAAGCGGAACAGTGGGCGGAAGAAAATCATGAGTGACAGATCACGCCGGGTATTAAACCGCATTGTCTCGCAGAACCGTCGTGCCACTACGGAGCAAGTGACGGAGGAACTCAATCAGCACCTCCCCACCCTGTTCCGACAATCACAGTCCGCCGCGAATTACATGACATGAACTTACGGTATCGTGTTGCACGGGCCAAACAGCTCACCAGGGACCATAACGCTTTCGCACGCCGCAAATGGTGCCCCGACCATGCAACTTGGACCGTTGTGGACTGGAAACGTGTGATATGGTCGGATGAGTCATCCTTCACCCTATTCCCAACCACGGGCCGTGTTTATGTGTGGAGAACGCCCAAAGAAGCAGATGATCTGCAGTGTCTCCGCCCAACTGTGAAATATGGTGGCGGCTCGGTGATGCTGTGGGCCGCCATATCATGGTTTTCATTGGGTCCTGTGGTCACACTTTAGCGGACGAATCACTGCCAATGATTATGGCGCAATTTTAGGAGACCACTGGCATCCTATGGTCTGGATGTTGTTCCCGGACAATGAGGCCATCTTCCGGGATAATAATGCACCCATTCACACAGCTGGCGTTGTTACAGCGTGGTTTGATGAACATCGGGATGAAGTTCAACACCTCCTCTGGCCTGTCCAATCCCAAGATCTTAATATAATTGGACATCTCTCTGCACGAGGAATGGTGTAAAATTCCATTTGTTACCATTCACGACCTCTATGCCTCCATCCCTCGTCGCTTCAAGGCTCTTGTGAAGGCGAAAGGTGGTCCGACACCATATTAATCTGGTAAGTTGCAATTTCGTTCAGGTGTTTCCATTTTTCTGATCACCATTTTTAGATCTAGTAGCATGCGTGTAATTAACAAAAGCTAAAATTATGTAGGTATCCAAACAGTAAAGTGGCACTTCGACTCTATATTTCAATGACCAATAATAATCATATTCTTACTTCTTATTTTTGGATCAAGAGATCCAATATATTTCAATCAAACATTTTCTTGTAGGCCTTATATCTGGAGAACTGTGTATAGCGTAGCCGAATCCAAACTGTCCGTTAACTCATATAATGTGCTTATTCCGCAGAAAAGATGAAACTCGATTTAGGGTCCGTTCAAAAATATTGTTGCCCTTGATAAAAAAAACTAATTATTGGCCAAAATAGCAATCTTTTGATGCATTTTTGTTTACCTAAATGTTGTTTACCTTTTGTTTTTTTTTGTACTTCTTGTTTATTAGGAAACTCTGCTGCTTGTACACATTTTTTAAAAAAAAAAATACGCATTTTTCATATGTACTACATATTTAAAAAAGTCTTCATCGTAGAGAAAACATTAATATCCCTTGATTTATTACTATTTTAAATTTCTTGTCAGAAACCACACTTACCTCTTTTTACTATTTCTCCCGAAATTGCAACACAACTTGTGTGACTGTATATACAGCTAAAGTGAAGAAAAGAGCAAACAAATTTAGAAAAATAATAATTACACAGTAAAACAGTGGTACAAAATGAGTGTGAAGGAACAGTATTTATTGTGTAGTTGTGTTTTGAAGGCTTGCAATGTAATTATTTCACACGTAGTAAGTGAATAATTAAATGCCTGTAACTTTTCCCCAAATGGGTGTAACTCAAAACTAGCTTCACCATTATTTTCCTGATTAAATTCTAGCCAGAAATTATGTATCATATTACCCTATTCCCATTTTAAAAAATCTTGACCTTAATTCAAAATGGCGGATTTAAAAGATGGCTGCCGCCAAGGTCATATCTACCATACAACGTTCTCTTAGGCCTTAGATGTATCTACATGGTTGTTTTTTTACATTAACGCTCCGTTTACAAATGTTAGTAAGGGACTTCTGTAGTAATCTCTAATAACCACATCACACATCTTAAAAATTATAAAAAAAATAGAAAACATGCACCATGGCAAAAATTTCTGTCATCACAAATAATACATATATGTCTTCTATCAGCTAGAAAAAAAAATCATTGAAATCGGAGCCGGACAATTAGGTGATGTCCCTTGTTAGGAAACAAATCATAGGTTTGTGAGATAGAAAAAAAAGTATTTAAAAAAAAATATACAAGTGACTAGGAGTGACTGACACAGTATCGTAATACAAGGTGCTGTGACGAAATTATGTAGCACTGAGAATATATCGAATATGACAAAAATATTGTAAAGATCTTCATCCAGCAGTGGATCGACAATTGTTTATAATGGTGTATCAAGTATAAATAACACTCATAGTCTCACTAATATGGCCCCAGTTCTCATTCTTGTTATCTGAGCATTATTCTTGACACCCTATGCCTGTATGTGTGTGTTTATGTCCGGGTATAACAAACGGTTCTGCGAACTCAAAATATTTTAACAACCGGTTCTAACGAACCGGTGCTAACCAGTTGAATAGCACCACTGCGCAGAAGTCATAAGGGATTCCCAGACATTCTCGGAGGTAATGGTTTCTCCAAAGTATACAAAACGTATATATATCGACAATCGTTTTTTCTTAATCGGCTGAGCGTCTTAAAAGAATATACTATCATCACCTGCAATAGTCTACCAAAATCGAAAATGGTTGGAGTTTACTAGTACTGTGCATTCATTTTCAATACTTATTTCTATAAGTAAAAAGTTAGAGGATATTTAAATAAAAAACGGTTTTGACATGGATTCAATGCTCAGAAAATGTATGTTGTTTTTCTGTTGAAAACGGAAGTGGTGGAAACTTACGTTTATTTGATTACAACACTGACCACATAATGAATAAAATTTATATAGTTACCGACAAGCAGATCCTCCATTTGGATACAAAATCAATAATATTTTTCACCTCTTATTTTTTTTTTTTTTTCATTTTCATTGCAGTCAGATGTGATACATATCAAATGTTACTTTCATTTTTAATTTAATCCCCATAGAGCAAAAACAGTAAGAGACAGCGAGTATACGGGCTTTTTGATGTGGATTTATTGTCCGAAGAACATGCTCTTATTCCTTAATCGCAACCAGTAGTTATAGATGTACTACTTCGAGTATTGAGTTCACGTAGTTTGAAAATCTACTGTATTTTCACACTGTGAAACTAAAAAAATACTTTATTATTATTATTATTATTATTATTATTATTATTATTATTATTATTATTATTATTATTATTATTATTATTTTATTATAAACTCTCATATGAACCACAGGGATGTAACAGGAAGAAAATATATTTTCCCTGAAAAATTAAATTAGCGCTAAAAAAAGATAATGCTCTCGGGAAGCAATTTTATATCATCTATATAAATAAATAAAACTTACTTGTAACACTTCCCAATTGTAACACTGCGATTTTGATGAAATTTGGCAGGTATATACTATACATGAAATAAACGAATAGTGTTTTTTATTTTAGGAGGAAAAGCGGTTTTAGGGGCAAAAAGCCGCACCCAAAATTTTGAAAGTTGACCGAAGTGAATGAAACTGTGCACAGATATTGTAGACATAACATGAGGGATTACGTATTCTGTGTTTTCCTAAAAAAAAAAAAAAAAAAAAAAAAAAATTTCTGTGGGGCACATGTACTTCCAAACCGTTGATTACGAAATGTCAAAATCTAATATAAATAAAATAAAGGGTATGTTTGTGTGTCTATCTGTGTATCTGTGTGCGGCCTGGGGGCCAGACAAGTAGACCCAGATTTACCCAACTTGGATCACGGATACCTTACCTTAGGCCCCAGACCAAGACGAAGGGTTTTTTTTCTTAAATTTCGAACCAGAGGGGTCTCGGGGGGACGTTTACCGGGACCTTCCTGGGGACAAGTCAAGTTGACCGAAAGTTACGATATTTTGGTCACGGATCCCTTGGTCGAGGCCTCAGACCAAGGCGAAGCGTTCTTTTTAAAAAAAAAAATCGAATCAGGCGGTCTCAAGGGGGCGTTTACCGGGACATGTAAAAGTAGTTGAAAATGGGTGATATTAGTGTCGAATTCATAGTTTCCCCGGTCGCTCAGATCAATGGTGAAACTTTGATCACAATAACTTCCAAATTCACTCTATCGGGGTCAGTGGTCGATGCTGGCAAGGGAACATCTTATATTGATAGTAGCATTGCCGAATAAAACTAATGTAGAATTGATAGAGGAGTGAAGAAAAGTGAGAAATCCAAAGCTTTATGGGCCGACACCGAGATACACAGGAGATACAGATGAAAGAAGGATCTAGAATCAAGAGGAGATAGCAATGCAAAAGATACACTGACACAGAAAGAACTTCAAAATGACTAAAGCAGTCAAAATTACATTTACACAACAGTATGGTAAGCAAACATTGTACCCACAGTCATGCTGAATAACATCTTATATAATGCAGTGTTGCCAACTGAGCCCAAAATGAACTTTTGTTAAATGGCACGGAACACAAATTATAACGTCTAGTAAATCTAATTATGAGTAGAACCATACCTGTGACGTCTTGATGTACAGTGTTACCAACATTTGAGGATAGGCTTATATGAACCTTGGATCTGAAAGAGTACATACAGTTCACGATTCGAACTGGTTAAACCAAAATATGAGACCACAAACTAGAATATAACCGAAAGTACGAAGTACGAAACAAGGGACGAAGTACAGTGTCGAAGCAGTTTTGCCGAAGTGGAAAATCAGAATAGTATCAAACACAACACAAAAAACTGAAATGATGTATGCGCTTGGATTGACAATTGATTAGCAGGCTCACTTTTCTGATGCACGTAATATTGTATCACCTCACTCATTGTTGGTAGCCAGTTTAGCAGTGTTACTGTTGGTCCGGAGTATGTTGGTCCCTATGAGTAGAGACTTGCTTAAGAACTTCATTTTGTACTCAGTTGGCAACACTGCATTACATAAGATGTTATTGAGCATGTCTGTGGGTACAATGTTTGCTTACTATACTGGTATGTAAATGTCATTTTGATTACTTTAATCATTTTGAAGCTCTTTCTTTGTCAGTATATGTTTTGCATTGCTATCTTCTCATGATTGTACATCCTTCTTTCCGCTATATCTCCTGTGTATCTGGGTGTCGGCCCATAAAGCTTTGGATTTCTCACTTTTCTTCACTCCTCTATCGATTGTACATTGTTTGCATGGGCACTGCTACTATCAATATAAGATGTTCCCTTGTGAGATATGTAAAAGTAATCCAAAATGACCAATATTAGTGTCAAATCCGTAGTTTTCACGGTCGTTGAGATCAATGGTTAGACTTCCATTAGCGATGACGTGCAAATTCAGCTACCACGTTATGCAAGCCGGTGGTCAGCCTGAGGAGGGATATCGAGACATGTAAAATTAGCCCAATATGACCTATATTAGAATCACATCCATAGTTTTCGCGTTCGCTGAAATGAATGGTGATACTCCCATAGGCGTTGACTTCCAAATACAGCCCTGATCCTAAAAATGTGTATATTCAGCTAGTTGCAAATAAGTATAAGTTAGAAGCTCCAAAAGGATACACTGTAAAAAATGAGGCGTTGAAGCAACACAAAATGACTACCAGCACCATGCATTTTTTAGTTCGTCGTCCCATTTAAAGGGTTGTGCCCTTTCTTCGTAAAGTACGGCAATGCTCTATTGCATCTATGGAAATGTCTGCGGTCTAAGGGTTGTCAGGTTTATTATTTATTTATTCATCACATTAATATTAAACATACATGGATTGAAATGATTTCAAGAGAAGAAAATAAAATAAATAAATATATAACACAAGCAGTAATAGTACAATGGCTAGAAGTGAGCATAGCCAGTTATTACATAAGCACAAATGATGAGAGGAAAAGGAAGTTGAGAGCTGCAGTAATGAAAATGAACAAGTGTAATGAATGGAGGAAATACAGTGCTTTGGACGTCACATCACAAGGTTGTGTTAGCGTAGACGAATCAAGTTATTTTCTCTTCCTGGGGTGATTCAGGAACTGATGAAAACGGAGGAGGCCCTTGTTGATAGGTATTACTGTGCATATGATGGACAGATATGAGTTGAAAGTTCATGCGGTCGGTAGATTGTATAGATTTCGGGGTCCAACATGTCATCATCTAACTATAAATGATATAATGTCATGAAATGTTGCAGACGGGTGTCAACGAAAGTTGGTGGAGCATCGTTGCCACGGTCGTAGCGGTGTATATCAAGTATCATAGGATGGGGCTGTGCCAAACGTTTGCTGATGTAACGTATAGGAAGTTGTTCCAGGTGCGTTAATAATGGCGGAAAATCGATCATCTCATAAAGGAAACGTGTTGGATGCGGTAGGCTTATGCGATATGCTAGGTGTATAGCATGGCGTTCTAGTATAGCAAGTTTTTGATAGAATTTTAAGGGCGCAGTTGCCCAGGCTGTATGTCCGTAGGTTAATGTACTTTGCATGAAGGTTTTGTATGAATTGAGAACGGTATGTGCCCTTAATCCCCAGGTTGTACCAACTAATTGTTTGAGAAGATTAAGTCGACTTTGCACTTGACCTATGAGTTTGTTGAGATGTGGAGTCCAGGTAAGATGAGTGTAAAAAATGACACCGAGATACGAAATAGTACTTGAAACTGGAATAGGCGTAAGATTAACCTGAAGGAAAAGTGGATTCGGGTTTCGAAGTACTCGTGAACGGCGTCGACGTGGTAAGAAAACTATAGTTTGTGTTTTGGAAGATTTAATATTCAACCTCCAAACATGACACCATCGCACAAATGCATCAATAACTACTTGCATGATTTTATTAAGAGATTGTACGGAAGGGCCAGTTGTGAAAAAAGCAGTGTCGTCAGCAAACTGAAATATTGTGGTGTGATTAGGAACAATAAGATCAGCGACGTGCAGTAAGTATAATAAAGGAGATAAAGATGAATCTTGTGGTACACCAGATTGCAACAAGATAGAATGAGATAGTGTTCCATGGATTGAGATATAAGATAGTCGACTTATTAAGATAGAGTGTATGAAGCGGATGTACGAAGTCGGCAGGAGGTAGTTACGAAATTTACATAGTAAGCCAGGGTGCCAAACTTTGGAAAAAGCCTTTTCCAAATCAAATATTACAAGGCAAGAAGGAAACCTTGTCTTATATTAATTGTAAATATCTCTGGTGAGACGGAATAATTGATCTTGAGTAATAAAATTTGGTCGAAATCCAGCTTGGTGTATTGAAAGATTATGTGAGGGAAGATGGTCGTGCATGCGACGGACAAGGATTCTTTCCAAGATTTTACAGAGACAACTACTGAAGTGAGTTGGACGATAGGATGTGACTTCTGATGAAGGTTTCTTTGGTTTAGGAAAGAGAAGTATTTCCAGTCGAGTGGAAAATATCCAGTTCGCAGAATAAAGTTATAGATTGTGTTAAGAAAGAGTAGCAAAGAGTGAGACGCTTGTCTGATGAGTACATATGTAACAGAGTCAAATCCTGGTGCAGTATTGCATTTACCTCTAAGTGTATTACTAATAGTTTCGGGGTGAATCGGCATGGTTAGAGGATTATTTGGTTCTAAATCATGATTTGCAGATGGGCGAAAGGAAGTAGATGCTGCATCGGTATGTCGGTTTATCGTTGCTTTGCAAGCGGTCTAGTGTATGCCAACCGGGTAGAGGTGTAAATATATCTTGAAAGTAGGAGGCAAAATATTAGTCTTTTCTGCATCCGTAAGGATTGCTTGATGATTATGAACAATAGAGTAAGGCGTACGAGATACTCTATTGCTTAATTGGTGGAACTTGCGCCAGTATTTTGTAGGATGGGTTTCATTGACTAGTGTGTTGCAAGTTTGAATCCAGTGGCGTCTCTTAAACGCAACGATATAATTATGAGTGATCCTAAGGTATTGGCGAAGCAGCCGAAGTCCTTGAAGGTTACCCGTAGCGATATATTCACGAAAAGCTCTTCGGGATGCTGAAATAAATGGTAAATATTGCGTGGGTAACTTAGGTTTGTGTAGCTGAACTTCGATTGTTGGAATGGCACGTTCTGCTGCATCTTGAAGGGCTGTAGTAAGTGCAGTGTGTGTGTGCGATCGCGTTCGTATTGCGTACTAGACATTGTGAGCGTAGTTGCTGCAATATCTAAATCGTTTCGATATTGTTCCCAATTTTCCCTTTGGTAGCAGTAGACCTTCTGAGGAGGAGGCTTCAGCTGAGTGTTGGGAGAACAATGAAATTCGACTTTGATGGGAACATGGTCACTACCTATGGAGTCAAGTACAGATATATGAATGGATTGAGATAGTGAAGATGAAGTTATGACTACATCACGAGTGGTGCGACTGACAGGACGTGTAGGTTTCGGTAAAGTATGAAATTCAGCTCGTATTTCATTCCGAACAAAATCGGGAAAGTTGTCTTTTTCACGTTGGGAGCGGCTATGAAATTTGAGGTCGGCGATGATAATGTAATGCCGGAAGTTGGTATCAATATAGTGGAAGAAATCATAGCTGAAAGCTCTGCCTGGACGATAGTAAATAGTAACCAACGTAACTGTTTTGCCTCTAAAAGTGATTGTCGTGATGTTATGTTCAGGAAGATGAAGAGCAGGTGGGACAGTAACTGCACGATAAGGAAGACTTTGTCGAATACCAATAACTGTGCCTCCGTAGAGACGTGGTCCAGTTGGAGCGTCGTGTCGAAGTAAGTATTACTTTGGTATATAGAATGTTAAATATGGCGCAAGATAAGTTTCATTAAGAGCAAATACGGCAATTTATTTTTCCTGGATGAGCTGTGTAAAGAGCAGTTGCTGCGTCAACAGTGAACGTATGTTAAGGAAAAGTAAATTGTAACTGATAATGAAAGTGAATATTAGTCCGTAGGTAGAATTGTCCATATTAAAGATAAACTTCAAGTAGTTAGATTTGAAAATGCACTGTCGGTCCGGAATAAGTTGCATGGAGTTGTAGATTAAACAACAGTTTGGGTGAGTGCATGATTTGAGTTATAATATGGATATAAAGAAATGGATGGATGTTCTGTAAGGAAATAGTGAGAAAACGGAACAGATCTTCTACAGTAACTGGATGACGTATTGAATTTGCTGGTGGAGTTGGTGCATGGACAGAACGTATTGGAAAAACTAGTTCAGGCTAAGCTGGATCAGGCTGAGGCTTAGCTTTACATTTATAGCTGTATGTTGGGTGACGTTCAGAACAGCGATCACAAAGTGGGGATTCTTGAAGGTGTGGACAGTTTTTGGTAGGATGTTCGCGAGACCAATAACCACATTTGATGTTTGTGCATTCAGCTGTCGAGTGTCAATTATACTGTTGGCATTTTTCACATCGAACAGACAGAGGTGCTGGCGTGCGAGATGGCTCAACCTTATATCGACATCTCTAGATATATGTGCCCTTGGGTAGAATTTGGTCAATTAGGTGTTGTTGATCAGTCACCACTCGTACGAGATAAGTTGGTCCCTGGTTGTTATTGATCCTCATACAACGCTTTATAGGTAGCCCTTCCTGGTGAAGTTCAGCAAGAAATTCGTAATCAGTAAGATCAGGTTCTACACACGAATAACTATGCACAACAGAGGAGGTCGCCGTGGTGGAGCAGGAGTTTTGCGTGTACTCAGTTGTGAAGTAGAAATCTTTGTTTTCGTTCCAAAACATTCATAACGTGCCTTGTTACGTACATGCGTGGCGAAATTTGGGTTTTTGGATTTCAAAATGATGCCTCGGAATGTCTTAACAATTTCACGGATCTCAGGACGAGGGACGTACTTGACTAATTGCTGGAAGCCAACACGAACAGTGTCATACTTCTGATCATAGTCGATTAGTAAGAAGTTGTATACGGGATCTGACTAGGTGTTGCTGCTGTGGATTATCGGCAGAAGTGGATGCCCAATCCGTAGAATGGCTGGCAGCTGTAGTCTGATTAACATTGGTAGTAATTCGTTGATTCTTTGGATCTAGGGCTTGTTCGCCATCAGAGAGAGATCAAAAAGGAATTCCATGTCGTTTAGTGATGCAATCAGCGTAAGTAGACGAAGGAGTAGTGCTACGGTCTGAACGAGGAGTTCCCGTAACAATCCGCGGTTGCGTTGTTTGGTGTCCGTTAGGCCCGATGTTGAGTGGTGGAGTTTGTAATCCTAAATCCTGACCGAAGTTCGTAGATCCGTTAACCTTTCCATGTCTGTCATCGTGATAGAGTAGCCGAGGATGGAAGCCTAGATGAAGATGAAGAAAATTAAAAAGATGTTAGATGGAGTTCAAAAAACAAGACACCCTCCGAAAGTGAAAATTATCGGCAGACCCTTAAGTGTTGTAATTGTGCTATGCTCGCAAGTACGAATGCTGTGCTTGGTCCTCTCTGGCACAGTAACTAACACAATAGAGGTTAGGTTTCTTGGTAAGGTATGAACACCATGCACATCGCCTTCAGAGCATATCAGAAATAATTCGTAACTACCTGAGAGAATTTGCATAGGTATTTATCGTTTAATATGAGCAAAGCTTTGGGAAATACTTATGCCAAGTAACGAATAATGTTCTATGTTTTCCGTGATATGTTACAATAATATTGATGTAAACCCGTGAATCGTCTGGCAACGGATATATAGGCAACAGTCCTTCCATCTTCTGTTCATAAGTGCTAAGACACAAGAATGACAGATGAAGAAAGTAGATGGAAGCACAGCTGTCTGTGTAACTGTTGCCAGATCATTCACAGGTTTACAACAATATTATTATTACCGATTACATAAAACATAAACTGTTTAGTTATACTTGCCACGAAAGCAAAATATATTTCGCAAAGCTTTGCTCTACCAAACAATAAAAAAACAATGCAAACACTCACAGCCAGTAACGAGGTATTTCTGATATGTTCTGAAGGCGATGTGCTTGATGTTGAACTACCTTGTTGCTGATAAACGTCGTCGTTGGGTCTCTACGTGCAATGATCTTTCCACCATCACCCATCCTACCAGATACTGGAAACGATTCCACCACTCACTGGACGATCATTTCGTACACCGTACCCTCTGTTAGATGGAGACGACCCTCTCGCTGACGATACCGCTAAAGCAAACGCCTTTGCTGATTATCTTCAAGGCATTTTCACTCCTCTTGCACCTGATCCATCCATACGCCGTCATCCAGCAGAAAATATCAATCATTCTTCACCCGATCTTCAACCCAATTCCAACCACCACCTACCTGCAAACAGTTTTCTCACTGCTCCTAGTACGGTCGAAGACATCCACAGTACAGTCGCCCGAAAACGCCAATTGGCTCCAGGCGTTGATCGTATTTCTTACCGACATTTCAAATATTCTTCTTATGTTCTTCTCCATTTACTTGCAGTTATTTACACATTTATTTTGCGCACAGCCTTCATTCCCACTCACTGGAAATCATCGACCACTCTAATGTTTCCCAAACCAAACAAACCCCCACATGCTGTCTCTTCTTATCGACCTATTCAGCTCACTGTTGTGTTCAGCAGAATTCTGGAACGCATTCTTGTCACACGTATACATTGTATTCTTCCCGCTCATAATCTTATTCCTCTTCCGCAAGCAGGCTTTCGACATTTTTATAGTATCAATGATCAGCTTAAGGGCCTTACCACCCATATCACAATCCAGTTCAATGCATTTAAACCTTCCTTCCTGGTCTTACTCGATTTGGAAAAAGCTTTTGATAAGGTGTGACAAAGTCTTGGTCTTGTGTACAAACTCTTCTCTTACCGCCTTTCTCTGTGTTATATTCGTTTTATCTCCCACTTTCTTTCTTGCCGCCTTATATATATATATATATATATATATATATATATATATATATATATATATATCAACAATGACCTCCCACACGCCATATTTTTGCATTCTGGTGTCCCTCAAAGATCCTCACTATATCCCTTATTATATCTGTTATATGTGGCCGACTTTTCTCCTTTGCCCGGAAATATCAGTTTATATAATTTGCAGATGACACAGCCTTTCTCGCCATAGTCAACACTATCCAAGAGATAAATCGAACTCTGCAGATTCCTATTGACACATTTCTCTCCTAGTGCACACATTGGCGACTGACCCTAAACGCTGCTAAAACGCAAACCATCATCTTTCTTTCTCCCAACAAACGCCCTCGCGTGTATCATAACCCTGCTAACTTCCATGTTCATGTTGACAACGTTCCTCTTCAGCCTCAAAACACCCCGTCACTTATTTTGGGATAGTTTTTGACAGACATCTTAAATGGACTGCCCATCTCAAGTCCATCTGCAGCAAAGCCTATAACCGCCTCAACTTTTACGCCGTATCACTGGTACTACCTGGGGATTGAACACCCACACCCTCTTAACCACCTACAAAGTTTTTCTCCCCTCAGTTCTCGTTTTCGGGTTTACCGCCTGGATTGCCGCAGCTCCCTTATTTTATACCATACTTCAACTTCTTGAACGGCACGCCCTCTTTTTAGCTTTCCGTATCCGCCTTCCCAGCATAACGCATGAACTCTACGATGGTGCCCCATTTCCCCACATACTCTATCACCTTGAAACCTTACGCCTTCGCTACATTTCAACCCGCTTTCAAACTCATCATCATCTACTTCTAGACACGATGCATCACATTGCTTTACACGCGAACGATGTCCTTCTCCGTCATAACCTGTTTTGCTCCTCTTTACCTTTTACCACTCCCCCTTGCTACCTGACAGTCCTGACCATCTTTTCATCACAGATTACATCACTGACACGGCATCATCTTGCATTATTCCATCTTATGCACAGTAGTCCTCTTGTCTAACTGGGCTTCCCCTGTCTCCGTCAGATCCTGAGTTGCCCCCGGATCAGAAGATAACACACATCTGTCTTGCTAACAAAACCCCTTAATGTGACGTCTTGTGCACCTTATTACCATTCATTCCCATCCACCTTCAAATATGATTAAGGTTAACGGTCATAATGTCCAACCCTTCTCACAATATATGATATACTACTCTGTTGATCAGTGAATGCATCAATATATTTATGAAGATGTAAAATAAAATGTAGAAATAAAGTTTAATAAATCTACCAGTACCCATCCACAATTTTCTAATCCTCATCATTCCTTTACTCCGATTCCCGATATAAAGGGTGGTACCCTTTGGGCGGGACCTAGTCGTCCACGACTAGCAAAAAAAAAAAAAAAAAAAAAAGCTTATTGTTGAATTGACACACAATTAACCGCCAAAGTGGTAGTCGTTTTGTGTTGTTTCAACACCCCATTTTTTGCTGTGTATGCAGAGTTGCAACGAAAGCTTGTGTATTGACAATTCGCATAATAATAATAATAATAATAATAATAATAATAATAATAATAATAATAATAATAATAATAATAATAATAATAATAAACGAACACGTATTTTAATTTGTACAATAAGGTCTCCACAGTATTGAGGATAAGGCCTCTTTCGAAAAAAATGTAAATGTTACTGTAGATGCGCAGGAAGGAGTGGTTCGAAGCGAATGAAATTGTGTGTGGGAAAAGCACTGCGGAGAAATATTGTAAGGGCAAAACGCGAACCGAAATACCATAAAATACGCTATACTATTTGTGCTTCCTATTGATGTGTCAAATTAGAAGCAAATTGGATGGGAACACTTGTGAAACGCACGAGTTTGTGAAACGCGTATTGCCTTATTTTACATGTACAATATCTATGCACAACTTCATTTGCTTCGGTTCACTCCTTCCTCTGCTTCTACAGTAATATTTACTTTTTTTCCGAGGGGGCAATTAGCCCCAACACAGTTTTACAGTGCAAACAATACGTGTGCGCTTATTTTCCCCCTTGTTATTGTCTCTAAACACAGTTTCGTTGCAATTCCTCATGTCATTTAGGCATCTCTGACGTATACTTATTAGCACTTATATTTCGTAATCAGAGATTTGGAAAGGTGAATGCCCTACCAAATTGTGTTATTTCCAGGAACATACGAAATACTTCTTCCCTAATTTTAAGTCTGCAATATATGTGCGCAATTTCATTCACTTGGGTTCATTTCATCTTCCCATTCGGCCGTCAACTTTCACAATTTTTGGATGGGTGTTTTTGCCCCTTAATCCCGTTTCACTGCATAAAATAAAAAATAAAATAAAATTTGGTTTATTTGTTTTGCATATTTTCCCAACACAAAGTTTCGTTGCAATTCTCTTTATTCTTTAGGAACTTCTGACGTATACTTATTAGCAATTTTGATATTTCGTAATCAAAGGTTTAGAAGGGTCTGTGCCCCACCCAACCATATATATATATATATATATATATATATATATATATATATATATATATATATATATATATATATATATATATATATATATATATATATTACGAAAATACGAAACATATATTCCTTTGTTTTACTTCTACAATATCTGAGCATAATTTCATTCACTTTGGTCCATTTCTTCTTGCCTTTCGGGCGTCAACTTTCACAATTTGGGTTGGGGGCTTTTGTCCCCTAAAACCGTTTTTCCACAGAAAATACAAAAAACGTATTCCTTTTTTTCATGTGTTGTATCTACATGCCAAATATTATCAAAATGGGAATTTACACTTGGGAAGTGTTACATGTTAGAAAAATGCACAGTGGTTCAAGTGTTTCAGATAAAAGTAGAGATGCAAGGACTAGGAAAAAAAACGGCTTTTCTGAAAAAAAAAAACTCGGTTTCTTCTGCTTCGCTTTTTTGCTTGGGAAATTTTGGGCTTTTTTGAAAATTTTGCTTTAAACTGATAAAGCAGACTTGGCTTCGTTTCTCTACAACAAAAAACTCATTTAATTAGTGGTTGATGCAGATAATAATATGAAACCTTGAAAATAAACCATGAATTTCAAAAAGGTTTTTTTTTTTTAAATTCTTAACATATTTACTTTATGAATTCCAAAGGATTAACCAATATATGTAATAATATTTTAACCTCTTATATACAATAAGTACTTTAAAAAATGATACACAAATAACTAGCAAAATTGTATGTAGTATTTTTACTTCAAAATATTACACACCCTCTTTTTGAAGCAAAATAAAGAAAAAAAATGAGAGAAATCTGCTCATCAAGAGCTTCGTTTCGGGTGCTTCTGTACATTCTTGAAATTTTTCATTTAAGTTTTAACTTTCCTGTATATTGTATGCATATTTCGAACACATTTTTTACTGATTGATCACATACGTAATAATCTGTTACCAACTATCAGATGCTTCGGATCTGCAAAATTGGTAAAGCTGCAAATTCTGTAATGCGCTGACTGTTCCTTAAGCTTGTTAAAAATTGGGAAAGTATCGATTTTTCTGTTCATGGATCATATACGTAATAGACGGTTCAAGCGTATGGTTTCCTAGGCTGTAGAATATATAACCACCATCACGGTTTACCCAGTCCTGAAGGTTTCTGAATTTTTAACAAGAAAATTCAACATATCGTTACAAAACTTTTTTTCTTACAAAAAGGAAAATCTATGGAATACATTTAAAAAGAGTGGAAGAACCAATCATTGTTCCAATTCACAAGAAAGACGACAAAATTGATTGTAATATTTATCGAGACATTTCTCTTAACATTCTATTAATAAGATTGACCCCATACGCAGACGAAATTATTGGAGATTATCAGTGTGAATTTACTCGAAATCGACCAGATATTTACCATTCGACAAATACTCGAAAACAAATGGGAATATATTACACAGTAAATAAACTGTTTATTGATTTTAGAAAGGCTTATAACTCGGTTAGGAGGGAAACATTGTACAACATTCTTCAAGAATTTGGAATAAAGAAAAAAACTAGGTTGATTAAGTGTTTAAAAGAATCCCAGAGTAAAGTCCGAGTAGAAAATTGCGAGCTTCCACGTCGAGATTGACCTAAAACATAGATATGCGTTATCGCCGTTATTATTTAGCTTTGTTCCGGAGTACGCTATTAGAAAAATCAAAGATAGGAACCAGGACCTAGAGTTGAATGGTATTCATCAGGTTATGGTGTATGCTGATTATGTAAATCTGATAGGAGAACAATCGAAATAAATGCAGAGATCTTATTTAACGCCTGCAGGGACATGAGTAAATGCAGAGAAATCTAAATGCAAGGAAGTTCACAAAGATCGTAATACGGCAAATTATGAATGCGTTAAAATATCAATTAATACTTTCGACACAGTGGATACTTTCAAATATCTTGGATCAGTGTTACCAGACCAAAATCATACCCACAAAGAAATTAAATGTCGACTGAAATCAGAAAATTCTTATTATTCAGTTCAAAATATTTTGTCGTCGCGAATTCTGTCAAGGAATTTAAAGCTTAAAATATATAAAATGATAATCATGCCTGTTATGCTTTATGGTTGTGAAATATAGTCGCTTATGCTGTGGGAAGAACGCAGACTGAAATTATTTGAGAATAAAATTCTGAGACGAATATTTGGACCCAAGAGGAACGGGAATGGGGAATGGCGGAAACTTCATACGGAGGAATTACATAATTTATACGGTTTACCAAACATCGTTAGAGTCAGGTCAGGTGGGGCTCAGGGAGGGAGTCAGTCTAGGAGGCTCAGGTGGGCAGGTCGTGTAGCCAGAATGCAAGAAAGTACGAACGCTTTCAAAGTTTTCAAACCTAGGCCCAGATAGGAGGACAATATTAAGATGGATCTAGCAGAAATATGAATACAGAGTAGAAACTGGATTGAATTGGATAAGGACAGAAATCAATGGAGAGCTTTGTGGCCATAGAGAAAGAGAAAACACATTAAAAGTTAAGCACAACTGCACAACAAACATGAGTGAGTGGTTAACTTTCGCGCTTCTATTGTGAAGTCCGGGATTCAACCCCGCATTCAACCATTTTGACAAAAAGTTTTTCTTAATTCCATATGTGAATGTAGAGATAGTGCGTGTACTGTGAGTCCTGACCGATTTCCTTTCTAATCGTTTTTAAATCCTTGTCATTGCTAATTACCAGCAGTGATGGATTTGCGAAGAGGGTTAGAGTGGGAATGTCTTTCGGATTGAGGCCTCTACCCCGAAATTACGAAATTTCTAAAAAAAAAACTAAATATTAGTTTTGCCTTTACTCATAAAATTCAAGCTGTCCTCAAATAAAAAATTAGGAATATTTGGAGAAACTAAGCATTAATAAGAAAAGCCCCTCCCAAAACTTTTCTAAATCCGCCACTGATTATCAGTGTAAAATGGTCTTCAAGGTTGTATCTGGAAGATTTTAGCTGAATATACAAACGAAACGAAATATTTGTTATGCCTGTACTCATAAATTTAAGCTGCTCTTAAATAAGAGGATTAAAAAAAAAAAAAAAACATTATTGAGAAAAATCCCTCCCAAATATTTTTCTACATTCGATACTGATAATTTCTATCAAATGGTGTTCAAGGTTGTGTCCGGAAGATTATTGTTAAATCATTGCACAGCTACAATATAACAGAAATGTGGAAGTACGCTCTGACAGATATATTGAAAAACGTACGCTCTGATGGATATATTGAGAAACATAAGTTTAATTATGTGCTAGAAGCTAGAGGACTAAGCCCTAAGAATTGAAACACGGATGATTAAAAAGAAATGATCTAGAGAAGAAAAAAGTGTCGATAATCCAGAAGTAAAATAAGGTTAAATAACTTCGAAAATTGCCCTCAAGCACTACGTACTTTATGTTTACATTAATTCATAAACCATGTACTCCATGATCATGATGGTGAATTCCAGAGCGAAATATGGCATTTAGGTCATGGAATCTTATTTAACTTTATAGTATACTATAAGAAAGCTTTTTAAGCAGAAAAATCATGAAAATAATAAAAAAAAACAAAATTTCCAAAATTCTCGTTTTTTCCCAAAAAAGCCGGCTTTTTATGTGCAAAAAAAACATCGATTCAAAAAAGCCGTCTTTTTTGCATCTCTAGATAAAAGGTTAATTGTTGACAAATCACAAACGATTCTAGTTTAAAAGGATAGAACAGAAAGCAATCAGATAGGAAAATGTAAAAGAGCGTTTCGAATGTAACCCTTTGTTTGCGAGCAGGAACCCCCATCCTGAAACTCTGGGATGTGACTCGAAAATTTTAAGTTGCGAGGTACTCAATTTCATACACTATTGCCAAGATCATTTAGAAAGAAACAAGTTTTGTCAGATAAAGTTTTGCGTGAGGCACCGCTTACGAAATCGGCAGTGTTTAACCGAACATTCTATATTTGTGGAAGGCTCGTACATAGTCACGTGTGAACCTCCGCAATTCTTACCATGCTCACTAACAGGAAATAAACATAAAAGGCGACGCGAGTGTCATCTACTTCCCATCATTCCTATTTGTTCGAAAGATGAATTACTTTAACATGTTCCTAGTAAGGAGTGGTTTAGAAAATAATCATATATATATATATATATATATATATATATATATATATATATATATATATAACAGAAGTGAAACAAGTAATTTTGTAATTGGAAATTGGAATTGTAATTTGTAATTTTGGAATTGTTTTTCGGAATACTTTAGAAAAGAAGATTTTATATTTTGGCTTTTACTTAAAGGTATGTCTGGGTATTATAATATTTTTATTTGACAAATTTATTTCGTCTTGATGCAAAGAATTATTTAGTGGGTAAGTAGAATATGAATTAATTAATTTCAATACCTTTTATGTTCATGAAATCGTTTTACCCTACACGTGCTAGTTTTTTTTACTGACAAACTTTTTCGCATAACTCTGCTACATTAAAGTTATGGTATCCAAATCAGTGGCCCCCACGACACTTCATTGTCTTTCTTCGATTCTTCTTGAGGAATTCATTTTAGCAAAATGTATCCATCTGCTATGGCTCTGATTATATTGTGCTCCAATCATTCATCATGCGCTCGTATAAATTAATTCAGAGACTAGCTTCACATATATGTGTATTACACCTTTCGTAGATATCTTGCCTATATTTACTATAGTTTATTCCCTAACAAAACTCATTTAGGTATGTTCGCGCTGGCTTTGGTTCAACAACATAAGGTATCTCTTTGTTGGTCCATTTTCCATAACAACCAAGGTACACTTGTTCTTATATGTGGGTAGTAAGCGATCCCACACATCAGAAACTGCTGCGAGATAACTTGAAATAATGCAATTGATTGGTCATAATTGAACCTAAAATATGTTCGACATTCAATGTCACATTAATGTAACTGGAAGGCCGACATCGAATATCAAACAGTAATAATAGCGAGTAATAAATAAATAATATGTATAAAATATGTTATTCTTATAATCTGGAGTTGATTCTTACAGTCTATAATTGGTTTAAGAAGTTTATCGTGTGCTATTAACAAATATTTTATTTTATTTCAAAAATTTGAAATGTATAATGTGGTTCAAAAGTGTTAAAATTATAATTTGTTTCGAACATTTTCTCCTCGAGAGTGACATCTACCCTAACTACAAACTAACTCAGTAATCTTTGGAAATTCATTTTGTATTAGTTAACTTACCAGAAAACTTCATAATCGGCGAATTAAGAGAATTAATTTTAACCAAGTTTCGTCTCTCCCTCCCTCTCTCTCTCTCTCTTTATATATATAATGTATGTGTTCTCTTCCTACGTATTGCGTTGAAAATGGAAGTAAAATGCGAATGTTTTTGTATTTAAAATATTTATATTACGATCTTTTAACTTTCCATCGGTATAATTTCTTCTTTCATTTTTCTGAATAATTTTGGCTGAAGTGATTTACTTTTTATTTTGAATTTCCTTTAAATGAAATTCTGATTTTAGTAGAAACAATGAATAATTTGCCGAGAATACACCCACCAAGGATGAGTTATAACCGTCCACAAGTTGGAAACTTTATCCTTTTCACGAATAAGACAGAAAGAACAGCGGAAATTATATACCTCAACAACGTGGGAAAACAGTTTATATTTTGCGTAAGTACATTTTCTTGCTATTTAATGTAGTATTTATATCTAGTTAGAACTTAACAAATACTGCTTGACATTTATGGCTTACTTTTAATTCTCTAGAACATTCCTTTCTACATACTTATTTTAATGCATTTGTTATATATATATATATATATATATATATATATATATATATTACAACAATATCAAAGGAAACAGTTTGAATGAGACAGCTTCAATTTGATTTCTTTTGTCAACTTAACTTTATTCCGTTATTTGCGGAAACGTTGAAAGTATTGTCAACCAGGGGTAAAACTGAGGGAGATTGCGGGGGGACGCCGTCATCCCACCTACAAAAGATATATACGGAGTCCCCCCATTTCCTAAAAAAATACAATGATCAAAGATAGGCAGGAGGACGGTGTGACGTCATGTCGTACCTACCGCCCGTCTACCTTTTCATATCCACTTTTATCCCTATTGCGAACCAGATATGAAGATACATACAAGGTGTTGGAAACAACTTCAAAACTTTTTCGGGTGACTCCTGACACCAAAATAAGGAAAAAAGTTTATACCAAGCTAAGTACAGAAATGCAACCTTCTACTCTATGGTCAGTCGAAAGTTGATCGAAAGAAAAAAAGAACCTTTGTCAAGTTTTTTTTTTTATCGAAGTTGAATCAGAAAGTAGTTAAAACGTTAAAATAGCAGTAAAAATGCCTCAGTTCCAACATGTAACTTCTGATTTCTAACCATTGATTTACAATTATTTGTGATTTCACGTTTAACAAAGACAAATATTTTCAAGTATGTGTACATTTAAAAAATATATATTTAAATAGATCTTTTTTCATAAAGTATATTCCTTTATAAATTATTGTTCAAAGCCTTTGTATTTTAATAAATCTTCTCCAAAACCAATGCAAATGAATTCTGCTGACATCTTTGGCGTTTTTTAAAACTATACGGTTGTGGGCATTTATATGTTTGTGACCACTTCTTTCGACAGCGAGATCTCGGAAACTAGAGGCTCTAGAAAGATATATTTTCACTGATCGATTGCAAATTTTGCGTAGATTGTCCAGTTCTAATTGATTTTTTTTTTAGAAAAAAAGAACGTGGTCATTATTTCTTTATTTCATTTTTAAGGTTACACTGGAAGTGTTGAAATAAAAACAAAAAAATAAAGGATCATACTCTACACATTATACATTCCAACACAACATAGTTGTGTGCATTGGTTGCATACCTCTCAGGCGTTTGTTTCATGGGCAAATAATAATAAAAAAGGAAGGATAAGCATTTCTCCAGTCTAAGATGAATCTTTATTTTTGAAATGTTTTGCCCAATAAACACCATATCTAACTGACATTATAATTAATTGTGTATTTAATGTATTTGCTTATTACATACTGCATGCAAGAAGAAAGAAAACACTGATCGTACACGAGTTAAAAATTTCAACCGGAAGTAGGCTCAAATCCTGCAAACGGTGCGAGATATTGAAAAAATAATCAAAAAATCTCCTCTTTATATTATCCTTTGCCGATTTTTATCACATCTTTCGCGTGTGTCTGTAAAGGGGCATGTACAGATGTTGTAAAGAATGAAAAGGAGATTCATGCTCATCTGTGAATGATGTGCTGTATAAAGAGCACATGTTCAGCTAATATTCATTACTTTTAGTCGTGGATGTCATTAACACACACTTGGATGTGGTGCAGTGGCGGTACAAGGGTAGCTCCCAAAGAAATTCTGTAATTACTTGTGTATTCTACTAAACGCAGAGAAAGCAAGTATTTATTAAAAGTAAGAAAGTGCACTGCAATGCGTTAGTCCATATGGAGCCAAAAATTTTGGATGAGATTAGTATCTAGAAAATCTGGATAATTCTCGACACTTATAATATGTCAGCACGTACAGACGAGAGTATTTGGAGATAAAATTAGAGAACTTTTGGAATTGATATACAATCTACCATAGGTGCACAAATGCTTTCATTCGTAGTTGTAGCCCGTCAAAAATTTGACTGAGAGATGTTGAAAACGACAATAGGTCAGGAACGAAGTGTAGGATCAAGGTCTAGTAGAAAGCTTCGGAATTGTTTTCAATCCTAGTTTCGACTAATGTATAAGTGGATGTAAAACAGGGACTGCGAAAGGTTTAACCTCAAAGAGAAGAAACGAAATGTATTATGTATTCTACAAACAGGATTATAAATCCGAAACTATTAACGTGAAGCGTCTCAAGATATCTACTAATAATGTGAATTAGTAGGAGGATAACAGTTGGAGATGAACATTACTGATCAATCGACAAAATGAATCAACGTAACAAATTATTATTGTAGGGACCAGGATGGTTCAGATGTAACCTTTGCTGCGTAAGTTTCCTGTTTTAGCCCTACCTCAGGGGAAGCTGTGTCAAACAATGTTGTGTCTGTGACTTCCGACTTCTTCTGTTTCCTCTTGTATTGTTATCCTATCATTTTCTTTCGTATTCAATCACTTTCATTAATCATGTATCTTAAGAGCAAGCAGGCAAATTAAAGATTTTGTTTCATTTTTAAAACTTATTGTGACGAAAGTGACTGACGGAAGAGACAACTGAGAATAAATGTAAGAAGTGTGTAATACTGAAATACACACCTAAAAATCCGTAGAATAATCTCCACCCGGACTAGATATTATTATATATGTGTGTGGTGGGACATAGTGACAAAAAGTTGCGAAATACATTGTAGGATTCTGCAGGCACCTAGTATTTTAGGTCTGACAAGTAAACCTTACGTTTGGGTGAATCGAGTTGCTGACTGAGACACATATGAGAAAGTAGTACTAAATGTGGTTAGTATTTCAGTGAAATTGTAGGTGCGAAGCTCCAGGGGTTTAGGAGATACAGCTACCAGAACATCACATGGAAGTACAGAATAGTCTTCATACAGTTCGAGGTAAAAGCCCTGTAAGACCTCTTGTAACGACAAAAGGTGAATAACAAATATATGGGTATATATTAGGACTAGGGGGAAGTCATATAGTAAGGGTATACTTGACGGCGGCCATCTTGAAATCCGCCACTTTGAATTAAGGTTAAGTTTTCAAATAGGAATAGGGTCATGTGATGAATGATTTAAGGCGCACATTTAATCAGAAGAACAATGATGATGTTAATTTTGATTTACGCGCAATTGGTAAAAAGTTACAGGGAAATTAAATATTGTTGCAACATATGTATTAGTTCTGATACATCCTGGCATGATTCAGCCTCTAGATGTTCACTTCTTTCTCCCGTACAGAGCATTTGTTCGTTTCATTACTGATACAGCAGTAACAGAAAGTGACGTGAACATATGGCATCGTGATAGGTTCATACAACTTCAGTCGTTTACAATTTACCAGTTCCGTGCTTCTCCTTTTCGCAATATGATTCGATTCGCTTTCAATCAGGCTGGATATCTGAATGAAGAACCTGGACGCTGGATCGTTCCTTACGACTACTGCTTTGACGGAATTGTTAACGACAAATGTGTCAAGTGTAACTCGATTGCCTTTGTCAGGTGTGCTCGCTATGAGCAGAGCATTTGTGCAAGTCATGCACTTTTTTCGAAACTACATATTGATTGTACTAATTGAGGACTTTTCTTAAAGAAAGACCCAAGTTCAATTCTGACTCAATTCCACTTTGGTCATTTTTCCTTAAATTAGCAACTTGTTTATGCGATAACAAATGCTGGTTAATGATAAAGCAAAAATGTTTATACCGTTGGATTTATGGTAAAATTTGCTATTAATAAGGTGTCAATGTTATGCGTTTTGTTTAAAACTTTTGTCTGATTCATAATGGCGGATTTGAACATGGCCGCCATCAAGGCAACTCTTATGATAGACCTAATATTTATCCACGTGATTTTTATTTAATTATTATCATTAACACAAAATTTACAAGGTAGGGTAATGGACTAATACATATGCTGCAACAAAATTTAATTTCCCTGTAACTTTTTACCAATTGCGCGTAAATCAAAATTAACGTCACCATTGTTCTTCTGATTAAATTTGCGCCTTAAATCATGTATCACATGACCCTATTCCTATTTTAAAAACTTAACCTTAATTCAAAATGGCGGATTTCAAGAGGGCCGCCGTCAAGTATACCCTTACCATATGACTTTCCCCTAGTCCTAATATGTACCCATATATTTGTTATTCACCTTTTGTCGTTACAAGAGGTCTTACAGAGCTTTTACCTACAACTGTATGAAGACTATTCTGTACTTCCATGTGATGTTCTGGTAGCTGTATCTCCTAAACCCCTCGAGCTTCGCACTTACAACTTCACTGAAATACTAACCACATTTAGTACTACTTTCTCATATGTGTCTCAGTCAGCAACTCGATTCACCCAAACGTGAGGTTTACTTGTGAGTGAGACGTATATCAGGAAACTGTTCTCCCGAAAAATTAGTGGATCGGATAATTGCTCCGTGCGTTAACATTGAGAGTATTCAGGAGTATTAAATAGAGTCTGAGAACCAATGGTTCTTCGATATGAACTCTACCTTGAAGTTCATGGAAAACATTTTGAACATTCACTATAATTTAACCCTCAGCTGGTGTAGTGAATTTTTAGTGCATAGTTTGTGACGTGAGGACCGTGGGCCCCTTATTCATGGTTAAATATAAAAAGGAACGCAATTACTTTTGAAACACAAACTTGTTTTAATTATACATTGTAGCTATAGGACATAAAGCACCACAGATATAATAAAAATATAGGAATTTGCATTGAAATAGCACGCTCAAACCAGTCTGGTAAAGATTTCTCATGTAAATAGAGATAGTTTAAATATGGCTACACTCACACTGATATGTAAATTATAGTAAACAAACTCCTCAAAATTCTTGTTGGTGGAAAGCAAGAGATTTACAGATTTGTGAAATGTTTGAAGAATATATTAGTTTCGTCAGATTTGCAAAGGTCTGTTCTACCTTACTTCTCACTGCATGACTTTCATTTTCTGAAACATATTATCTAACATGTAGTTAACTTTTTTTCTATAAATCATTCACATAAGAAGAAATCATGTGTAGTCAGAATCATACATTGACAGTAGATGGACCAGGTTTGTCAACCATATTGTACGAGAAAAAGTGAATAAAAAGTTTTGAAAATGAATAAAATACGAACACTGCCCTCGGACAAAATAGTAACACAATTAGTGTTGTATGGTCCCTTGCACTCCACATTTGCAAGGAAACGTAACTGATGCTTAGGCATCCGAACTCTACAGGTACTTCTAGCTAACTGCGAGGAAGAAAGGTACTAGGAGTGGCAGGTATTCAAGGTCAAACGTCTGCTAGAGGGAGAATTAAAAAAATGTGTACGGTGTCCGTGGGACCTCACTTCACTAATTAAGAGTTAAATAAACTATGGGTAAACATTAAGTTTACATCAATTTTACACACATTGGGTTTGCCTCTATTTTCATTTACAGTGTACAACCCCAGATAGCACGAATACTTGCGGCAAATTTTTGCTTCGTTTAGTGGAGCAAACAATCTGAAAGTTTGCGAAGGAAAAATTTCTTAATATTTATTAAAAGCTTTCAATATGATCTGCAAATTTTCGCTGATTTGTAAAAATAAATTCACCACTGCAATTAACTTGCATCTTTTTTGAAAATATAGCGTTGAAAGTTTGCCGTCGCAAACAGTTTGCAACTCTGTAAAAAACTTGTTTCAATAACTTGCTGAAAGCAAATATGTGATTATATTACCGAGCGCGCGCGCATCGTACCCAGAATTCACTGCGCTACATCAATTGTGACAAAACAAGCGGGAAGTGAGAATCGAGAAAACCCAATACACCGGAGGACTCCAGAATAAACTCACTGGTCTCTTATCAGATGTTTTTATTGACCCAAGCAGCCAGACGTTATTTTGTGAATGTGTGTGAGAGTAAGTACAGGGATATGATCGTTGAGTAAGTAGATAAATTGCGATATCCTTTGTCTGTGCGTTTATCGTTCGTATGTTTCTTATCTTTGGCAAGTAGCTAAAGATGTTTAATGCTTGCCACTAAGAAAGGACGGATCCACATTATAAAAATTTTGATGTTTCATAAAGTTAGGTTTCACTTTATAAATTTGCAGCAAACATTAACTGATACATTTGCAGCAAACATGCTCTTGCGATCGTGAAAACACTTTCTGCAATGTTGCTGCAAACCTTTTAATATTTTCACCAAATTTATCAGCTCATTTTCGGAAATTTTGTCAAAGAAAATTTGCACAAAATATTTGCAGTAAAGTCCTGGCAAACTTTCTTGCTGTGCAGTCGCAAACATTTCGTTTGTATTGGCAGATGTTATCATTTTCTAAGGCAACTTTGCTGCAAACTCAGCCAGCGTCAACTTCGTTATTTGCATTGAACTTTCGGCAAATTTTCTCATTTGAAAAGGCAAGTTTTTTGGAAATTTTTAGTTTGCCTTTGCAAATTTTTAAACATTTAAAAAAAAATTCTGTGCTATCTGGGAACAATTCTTAGTGTTGTTTTATACTGATTACTAATATGTTTTTACAGATCGCCATTAGAGTATTATTGTTTACTTTCTCGTCTAATTCAAATGACACGAACCGTGTGCGTGGGTTTTCTCGGGGTTCTCCCGTTTCCTCCCACTTTCTTCATTCCACCATTTCACTCATTTCTCATTATCACCGTCTCCTTTAGCCTAATGGGCATAACCGTGGGACGTTAAACTTAAAGATTTCATTTCATTCATTTTCATTTTTCAAATGACGAATTTATTGCATTGACCTTTTCCTTCTCATTGCTTCCTCGGGATATATATTCAATTTTATTTTCTCAGACGTGGATTCACCTATGCTATGCATTGTTTTAGTCTTTTGATGTTTGGCAATTCAGCATTCTAACTCACGAAATTCATATTGAATTAAATGTCTTAGTTTCATTTTACATTCTGTTAAACTGGTGCAATTGAAAAGTCTAGTTTTACATTTGGTGGTAAACCATCCTATGTAATGGAACCAAGGATGTTATAAAATAGAGGATCGGTGTATAGAACAGAATGATGAAGCCATACGTCGCAGTTTCGCCAATTCTACTCCGCTCGCTCCGCCCAATAAAATCGCAATGTTTTGAGCCAAAATTCATGGCGGAAACCATAGTAGCAAATCAACGAGAGTAGACGTGCCGATTCGCGTGTTTTTTCTTTTCTTTATTTTTGGCTTCATTGAGTTAATCGGATGAAGATACGTATAAACAGGTCCCAAAGGTGTAGCCAAGGGGGGCCCCATCGGGGCCAGCCCCCCAAATGGTTTCCTGGCCCCCCAAATGGTTTCCTGGCCCCCCAAATGACCAGCTTTTAAAACATCATAGTAAAGTTATCTCGTTTCATTCATTTAAAAGTAAAAAAGTTTATTGACAATTAATAATCTATGGTAAAATAGTATGGAGAAATATTGTTTTTCCATACCGATCGAAAAATAGTATAGTATCTCTTCCTTATACCGATCGAAAAATATGATACTTTTTTGTGACAGCAGATTACACAATTTACTGCGATTTATATTTGACAGTTTGAAGACAAACGTTTTAACAAGGTACTACAAATACAGCCATAAAACAAAGGCACTAAACTGATTTGTAAGTACAGTATATTTTATATGCTTTAACACGTGTTTTAAAAGACATAGAGGATCGAAAATTTGGTGAGAAACAATGATTTTATTCTATTTGGATTTCATTCGCTCTCTTTCATTTCTACTCAGTGTAATAAATAATTGTTTTTTTTTAGTGACGAATAATAAATAGATATTTTTGTAAGGAAACCATGAAGAAATTAAGTGAAATTTCAAAGAAAATCAATATTGTTAGATAGGTTATGTATGCAAGGTCTTAAATTTAAATATAAAGGTAACCAAGAAAACTTTGTTGCTTTTTCACCCACCACCTTCGAACATCGATTTGTCACCTAACCTGGAAGATCAAAAATAGTCCCCATCAGCATCGAAGACCTTCTGAAAACGTTCTGGAAGGCCATGCAATACATCGCGGTAGAATTTGGTGGGCCGTGAAACGAAGAAAGTGTCAGGTGCATTTTGGAGTTTTACGAGGTATTTGAACTGGCGTCCTCTAAGATGATTGTCCAAAGAATGGAATAGATGATAATCGGACTATGCAATACCCGGGGAATATAGTGGTTGCAATATTGTTTCCCATCCAAGGCGGAGAATGGTGTCCTGAGTCATCTTAGCCACGTGAGACTTAGCGTTGCCCAGTAAACGAGGACCCATTTGCAATTCAGAAGTGATGGCTCTAGAGTTTTGAACTTTTCTTGAACACAGCTCTACTGCTGACAGTACACAGTTGCATTGATACTCTGACCAGCTGGTAGCAGTTCCCGATGCACGATGCACCAAACACACAGAAGGACCTTATTCTGGTACAGTGCTGGTTTCTGCTGTTTTTAAATCGGTTCATGGGATGCTAAGCAATGATGACGGCGCCGTGGAGCTTCGTATAGGACACACTTTTTATCACATGTCAACGCCCTGTCCAGAAATCGCTCCGAAACAGTAAATAAACACAGGCGACTGCCGCGTTGCCTTCTGGATCGGAGTCAAAATATGAGAGACCCATTGACCCAACTTGTAGTGCTTCACAAGTTGATGAATGTGCTGCCGAATGGTTTCACCACATACTGAATTGTAGTCCCAGTTCCTCTTTGTACATGTGTTGGTCTTCTGGCACGTGGTGTTTTCGGATTTTTCGTCATCGTCCTTAAACTTGTTAAACCATCGCTGCAATGTCCGCGTCGTCATGACACCCTCACTAAAGGCCTGGCATATCTTCTGTCTCGCTGCAGCAGCGTTTGACCTCCATTTAAACTCGTTCAGCATACATGCTCTTATGACGCTCTGTGAATGTCCCATGTTCCCTCTGTCTTTACGCAAGTTCACGGTGTGTCTGACTTGCCACAACCAGGTAGTATGTTGGATATACCCACACCAACAGCTGACGTTCGCCTTATCTCCACTCGCATTCAACTCACAGTGTGAGGTCCAATTGAACAGACGACCTCCATGAAAAGGGACAAAACCTTCTTGGTTACCTTTATAGTTATGCCCAAAAGTATATCGTTTGGTCCCGGGCAGTAGTTCTTGATTAAGCATAATAAAAATTATCTTGGATATAATTTACGGATAATAATAATAATAATAATAATAAGAAGAAGAAGAAGCTAAAATAGTGTTTTTAGTCTTCCAGAAAGAAACCAAAATTTTTCTTTCTTTCAGGTCTCAGAAACACTAGCAGCAACACATTTTTTTGGTTTTGTACATTGTAGCTGGCCCCCCCTCAAAAACGACGGGCCCCCTACACAAACCTGCTGGCTACACCCCTGTCAGATCCTCTACTTTACAGCATCCTTGAATGGAACCACTGGATGAACCAAGTCACGCCTAGGAATTTGAATTCTCAAATATTTAGAGAACATGTTAAGATATCGTGTAACTCAAGAAGCAGTGTGATGTTAAAAAAAGCCTTCTAATAGGTTTACCACTTACAAAACACAGCCGATAGACAGCTTTCTTTCCAAATACAAACTACGACATTTTCGAAAACTTGTATAGTGTTAAATGGCGAATCAACGCACTATACGAAATTGATTTATGAAATTTAATGTCAGTGACACAACACTGAAATTAACTTCATGGACATCGACCAATAGCATGTTCCTGATAAGCTCCTCAGAAACACCGTGGGGCCAGATATTCAAGAAATTGCTTTTGCTGTCTCAGACAATTTAGGCATGTGCCGCATCATTGTTGTTCAGCTGCTCTGCACAATCATTAAGGCACTGTCCAACACAGAATGCGTTGAGATTTCCCTACATAATAACATGTCATATTTCTTTCCAAAATATTATGAACACTATTTATTTTATACATTTCAAAATTCGTCCAAATGTTTGCTAGTATTAATATTGCATGTTCAGTTTTACTTTTTCCTGCTAGGGTAATATTAGAACGCGATAATTAAAAATTAATTTTCTTCCATTTAAAAGCTGTTTAAAATATGTCCCTACATGTTGCAACAACGCAGAACAGCAGATACCAGGCTAACCAGGTAGGTTTCGTTCATTCTGTGCACCTCGCTAGGTCACGTGTGTGAACTTTAAGTTGTGTCCGGAGACAAACAAAGCGATGGAATGCAGATTGACAGCAGACAAGAGCCAAGTCTGTTTTCTCTCTCTTCATAGATCCTAAAGACTTAGTTGATTCTATGGAAAAATCTCCGCGAATCTGTAGAGGCATATTGTAGGTAACGACATACGAAAGTATCAGAAAATCTGTCTATGTTGCTTTTAAATGAGGGAAGTGTTCGTCTTATAATAGTAGATTCGAACTGTATACTGTACATTTCCTGATTTTTGCATCAACTAACAAAAGTTTACATGCAGATAAAAGAGGATTATATGATGTATAGCGAACTGCAAAATAGTTAATATATGTGTAAGAAGAAAAAGACCGAGAACTGTTTATCGATATACCGTATCGTTTTTTTCTCTATGAAAATCAATATTGAACCGGAAATAGTAGTAAATTTCTACCAGTTCCGGCATTCAATAGAGAGATATGGATGGAGATAGTATATTTTCTAGAGTCGTTGAATCAATTCCCTAAAACCGCTTGTCGCTAGCTATTATAGGTTTTGATTTATGGCCAGTAAGTGGTCGATTTCTATCACTTCCGATTTATATAGAATATTGACGGAGATGAACGCTACTCTTAGAACGATAAATCGATTTCGGAAATCCCTTCTAAATATCTCTTACCGCTTTTGGTCTGATACCAGTTAACAGAGAGACGGACATAGCAGTTCTATTAGACTTCCGATACTTATGCATAGAATAATTCGGAATCCTAATAAATTCAGGTATTAGAAATATTATTCATCAAATATGTTTTCGTGCATATTAAGAATATGGGAATTTCAAGAATCCTTTTACATAAGTTAAGATGGTCTAAAGAATAAAGAGGACCGTGGTGGCTCAGTAGTAGAGTGCTCTCCTCTCGTAGGTGGGGTCCGCGGTTTGATCTCAGATCACACCAAGTGGACTTTGTGGTGGACGAAAACTGTGTTCGTATTTCTCTCGTTTCCTCCCACTTGCTTCATTCCAAAATTTTATTCCTTCTCATCATTCCTTTTAGCACAGCCGGCATAATCGTGAGTCGTAAAAGACAAAGATTTCAGTTCTTTTTTTTAAATAATAACCTAATGCATTTTCAGTGTTATCTTTTTGGATAATGCCCCAATGACATTTAAACCACACTTATAATAATATTTAAACCATACTTATTATTGGAGTAAATTGTGTAATGTCTTGCATATTTTAAACGTAGATAAATGCTCTTCATTGCTTTCGTACCATCATTTTGTCAATTTGTAGTTTTTTACATAAGAATCATGTTACACTAAAACAGTGTTTGAGATCCAAGACTTGGGTGAATTAGTGTTGCCCACAGCACTCAAGAAAATTATCGTCTCGAAAACGAGACGATGGTCGTTGTTTCTTGCCTTGCATCGAATTTATAAAGGTACTTTTCGCGTGGTTTCCGAGATTATAATCAAGACGAAAAGATAAATTTCTGGTCTCATGGAGAACATTACGTTCAGAATAGGGTGAACTAGTGAACTTGCGCAGGGATGCGCCTGTAGGGAGCAGGTGCGTTAGTTACGGTGGATATGCTCTTAAACTAGAAGTTTATCTAATCTTTATGTGAACTAGAAATAAAAAAAAATAAAATATTTTTCGAATTGCTAAAATTTAAATACATCACGGATATCGACAAATATCCAGTGTTTGTTTTACTTACGCCACAGTGAAATATTTTCCAGTATAAACTGCCAAGGCGCTTGTAGAGATGTTAGTTTCAAATGCAAATTAACAAGTACCTCTGACACTTCATTCAAGAGGCCAACCCTTTAGGAGTTTGTTCGACAATACGACTACAGTTATTAACATTTTACGTGTTTTTATTTCTGTGATAATTCAGGTTTGAACTTACTATAAAGTATTTCTACTTATAATATAGATCCAAATGTTATCAAAACCAGGAGCGTATCTAGGATCTTGTTTCAGAGAGGGAGGCTTAAGAACCAGTAAGAAGCATTTGTGTTGTACGTATATTGCGAAAATAAATAATAACGAAATTATTTCGCGGGGGCTTGAGCCCGATTGCCTCATAAATGCGCCACTAATCAAAACATATTTACCCATTATAATAATTCTAAACAATTATGTTCATTGCATTATTCACAAAGAACAATATCACGATGATGGAGCAAACTTTCCAGTACAATATCTCAGTTATATGAGTTACACGTTATCTGCCTACATAAATGAGTTCTTCGTTTCTGAGTTAACAGGATTTACCTGTAAATTTCCCCCCAAAAAAGTGGCACCTTTATTTAATTAAATTATATATTGAGTGCTAACTGCGAAGATCTGTTTTCGAGGCAAGTGTTATAGTAATAAGCTGCGAATTAACTGCTTACCTATCTATCTCTTCCTCTTTTAAAAATATTAAAACCACTTATCATGTGTTTTGTCTTGTCATTTATTTAAAATAATTGTTACTATTTTCCAAGTCTACAGTGAATATTTTAAATATATATTTTAAACATTCTATACAGAAGAAATCGATAATGCAAGGTTGGGTACTGCGAGATTTTAAATGGCTAAGTTTTATCCCGCGATGTTTTCGCCAGAATAGATTTCGTTCGGCAAGATTTTGGCTATTTTCACCCACAAATCATCAACAGATTAAGTATTAACTCTTTTGTGATGGATGCTTAACTGCAAAAATAGAAGTATGCACGAATGTGGATATATGGACTAATATAGCTTTCTGTAGATATATTTTTATTGATTGCGTGCGATTTTTCATCATTCCAATTTGCGAGAAGTTCATGTATCAGCCAAATTTCATTGAGAGTTTGATAAGATACCTCAGCCGAAAATAATATTTCCTTTTTTTTAACCCCACAAGAATCAAGATTTAGGATGAAAAATGGTTGAAATAGGAAAATAGGGAAAGTGCACCCTTTTTGACAAGGTTTGTTGTAAAATACAAGTAAAAAGATGTATAGGTAGATAAGGTTGTGTCATTTCTGACAGCAGTCAGTGTTGCCTCCCGCAACCCCTTCTTCTTCCAACCATATGATCAGATTGTCAACTAACGTAACTTCGAAGATATGTATTCTCCGCATTTTCAGATGAATGATCTTATCTCATTTCGTAACTTATTTCCCTCCCCTACCAACTTTTTGAAGATCAGTGAGGAAAAATGGTATTAATGGATCAGGAGAGATTGAAACTGCACCTCCACGAGCAGGAAAAGAAACCCTACTGATTCTCCAATACCTGAATTTGTGTATATATTTATGTTCTTTCCAGTGTTGTCATATTTCATTGTATAAAGTAATCTTAATGTATGTAAGATCTAGTTTAAAAATAAAAAAAAGTTAGCGTGTGGTATTCGGGTAGGTTAACATCTGGACAAATTTTTAACTACATAAGACAAATAGTTTACATAATACTTTGAAAAGAAGTTTGCCATGTTATTATATAGGGATTAACGATCTCAACTGAAAACGTTAGACACAGAGCTAAGGTGACATAGTTTTACTCATACGCGGAACCTAATTTACACTGTACAATAAAGATCACGGTTGGAGGTGCACAGTTTTCCGAATGTACGAAATAACCAGGAAATATTTCTTCACTGGATTATCAATTCTATTATACAACCGATCAGGCAGGACGATCAAAAGCTGTCAGTACAGTGACAGGCAGTAACTGGTCATGATGAGCAAATAGCATGTTTCCCAAAACCAATACTCCGTCCCCAAAAGTTGTTGATGCTGGTTCAAAATGTTACAGTGTTGAACTGAACTAACACACCGGAAACTGTTCACAATTATTCAACAATGGTCTCTGATGGTGGTCCTTTTGAACAACTGATAATTTCCTTCTTCTTCTCCTTCAGGATAAACCTTGCGATGACCTGATATACACACACTGGTACGCTATTACAAATTAAAAATGAAAATAATTCCTACACATTTTTACCTGACTTTTGTCCGATACGTTGTTCTTGAGCTCTGTTCCTTTCCAGCATCTATCAGTCAAATTTTCGGTACGAAATGACATGTTGGTGCAACCATGATTGTCCATAATTTTATCATGTCTTCATGTAAGGAATCATCTCCCGAAGCTTATTGGTATTACCTCCGAACATCCTTTCTTCTATGTGATAAAGTGCAATAAGCACGGAGACCTGTTTGCATCCAGAATCTTATCCCCATATGACCTCTCATAAATTCAGCCGCACTTTTTGCTTTTACTTTTCGTAGAATATCCAAGGAATTCCCTAAAACATTTGGGGCTACCCTCGCGGGCCCGGGCACTATTCGTATTGTGCATCGGATGCATCTATGGTTAAAAATTAAGAATATCCTTTTTTGATCCAACTTCGAAATGCCATTCCGTCAACATATAGTTCTCGAGTTACGGTTAATTTGCATTTTTTCGATAACATTTCGATTGGTCACAGAGCCAAAAGGAAGTATTTCTAGATCCAGGTCGATCTATACTTTTCTTTTGTACTGTGGTGTCAGGTATCACCTCCACAAAGGTGATGAAGTCTTTTCTGAACACACAGACATACACTGTTACATGCAACGATTTTCCCCTTGCTAATAGTTTGAGTGGCAGCTGAAGTGACGCAGTAAGTAACTGGGTAGCGTATTGAACTTCTATTTGGCAGACCTGGGTTCAAATTCCGGCATTCAAACTTTTTCAAATGTTTCATTTGCAATACATACTCAGTGTTACAAGCAAGATCTCCTCTCCAGAAAGAAAAAAAAATGTTCGTTTGAGCAGAACTGGAGTTCTGTCAATTGAGGCAATAACTTACAAACTTATTTACAATAGTTGTTATAGATTTCATATATTTTCACCTAGTTTCAAGCATTTTCTGATTCGTGCGTGGTGAGTATTTTTATTTCTCTAAACATACAGTGTATAAAAATGATATATTACATACACAGCGATATTGAGAATAACATATGGTGTTCAATGGACAAAAATATCCATACCATAGATATTCATTTCAAAATGGAAAACTGTTTCGTTAGTCACCTACTTTACAATTTTACTTGCATAAACATCTAGATCAGGGCTACCAACTGCTGTCAGTTATGAGAAAAGTTTCGTGTAAGTTGGGTTGCATCTGTCGAGGCGATCTCACAACTGCAAATTTCCTGGACCCCAAGTAATAGCATTACAGCACTTATGGGGGAGATACTTTTGTTGGTGGCTGTACAACATACATTTCAAAGGCATTAACCGAAACTTGATACATGTTTTTAGAATAGTATAATAAATATAGATATAAATTTATTTTTTGAATAGGAGAATGTAATTCAGCTAATCAATTCATAAAATTAAAAATTATACATTAAAATTGCGGCTTTATGGCATTTGCTGTAGTATTACTAATACAAGAATTTTAAGAATGATCCAAAAATGGATCAAAAGATTGAGATCTTGCCGAATAATTTGATTTTGGGTCAGGGCCCACAATTTTTTTTAATTGGCCCTAAATCGAGTTTTCGTTTGTATTTTTCTTCATTTTTTACGAAATAAACACATTACACTAACTTAAGTGATAGTTTTGGATTGGCTATACTATATGTTGTTATTGAGATATAAGGCGTACCACAAAATTTGTGGTCGAATGAAATATATTGGATTTTTTGGATCAGGGGCCACAAAATTTTGAACGGTTTCTAAATCGAGTTTTTGCATTTTTACACAATAAGCACATCATACTGAGTTAAGTGGTAGTTTGAGTTTGGCTACACTGTATGTAGTTTTCGTGATATGAGTCGAACGAAAAAATGTTTGACTGAATTAAATATATTGGATTTTTCTCGATCAGAGCCCACAAGAATTTTCAATGGCCCCTAAATCAAGTTTTCTTATTTTTAAATAATATGTACATCATACTGAGTTAAGTGGTAGTTTGAGTTTGGCTACACTGTATGTAGTTGTCGAGATATAAGCCGTACAAGAAACTTTTTGCCTGAAATATAATGGATATTTTATCCATCAACATTTTAACAAACACATATCAAAATTTAAGTAGGAAATTAACTATTTTTGTGTGACAGTTGCATCATCATCATTTTTATTTAATTTTTAAATAAATCTATTTAATTCAATTTTGCATATAATTATGAACAACGTTACTGAATATCGCTTTTATTTTCATTTTTGTGTGTAAAGAAGCAAAGGACATTCGTTATTTTTCTTCACTATCCGAGAGTAAGATGTTTTCTTTGTTTTATTCTGTATACCTGTCGTTGCGGCGAGGACATTTGAAAGACCCTTCTATTGTCTCTTAATACTCCGCTGCCTAAGCCACACGCGTAAAAAAAAAAAAAAGACCACACATACAGAGGACCCACCGTGAGCTCAAAAGAAGGAAAACAAAAACAGCTTTTAGCATCTTTTTGTGAAATTGAGAAAAATAATAAAGTCTGAACACATTGAGTGGAATCCAACTGGAAAATAATCTCTGTGAATTTGTCAAAATCACATCATAGACCATATGTCGCCACGCAGTACCAAGATAAAATTTTGACACAAGTCTGTAACTTGGTTCAAAAGCACGCACGAGACTACGAGGCGCCGAATCAACCCCTATAAAAATTCTCCATATAACATGTGAAATTTTAAAAAATCACGTACGTTGGAGAGACGACGCTTGAACACCGTAAATAGGCGGAGACCAAGAAAATAAAAATTGAGGACACCAAAATAATCTGACCAATGAAATAAAATTAAGGGGGAGCAAAAACGCAGTTAGAGGCGTGTCTGAAACAATCGAGAAGTTGAGAATTCAAAATTCCAAGTCAGTCAGTCAGTCAGTCCGTCAGTGAGTGGTAGTGAAGAAACCGGGAAGAACTGTTTTCAAAAACTTTCACCCGGAGTACACACACACACACACACACACACTACACTAAGTCAAACGTCAATTAAGAAACAGTATGCGAGGCTAGGTTAACAAGTAGCCCGGTGGACGATGTTTCAGCAACACTAAGGTATAGGCATTTATACTTAGATTTTCTGCAAATTACAAAAACCTTAATAAACTGATTTCGCTAAGACGCTACGATTACCAACTAGACGTGAAAACAAACTTGAACGTTGCCTATACACTTTCCAATAGCAGTTAGACTAGCACTAACAATACGAAATTAGTTTGAAATTGTCATGAACACTTCGTAAAAACATTTAAATATAATTAGTTCGTGAGACACAACACTCACGACACAAAGAGTAATGGTGCAGTGTAATAATTGGAATTTTTAGTGCAGAAAAGTGCATTGTTGGAGAGATGAAGCAGCGGAACAGTGCTCATTTCGGTGGACGCCGCCCCTGGCAGTTCAGAAGGAAGACTCAGGAGAAGTCTGAGGACAGAACTCAGGATCCAAGACATTCGACGCGCAGGCATGGAAAGAGGAGACGTAAGGACCTCTGTATGTATGGTCAGTGCCGTGGCAACAACGAGTGTGGTCAAGGCAGTGGTGACGACGAAAGGTAGGATCCATCTAATTTTTTTTTGTAGAAAACGGAAAAATTCTCAGCATTAAGTAAGAATGCAAGACGTTCTCTCTACGAAAATTAAAGTACGGAAATAGTTTAGACTTCCAAACATAATTTCATCGCATTGAAAATAAACATTATAATTCGAACTTGAGCTATCAACGATTAGAATTTTTTGTAACTTAAAGTCAGCCTACATTGAACTGTAGAGATACTTTGCCAATTTTACTTATGTAGCATGTGATATTAGTGACCGCATCATTCTCATTCAAGATATATTAATCCCTATAGTTTTTGTTTTTGTGTCACTCATGAAGCTTAATTGAGGATAAAAAGAGACAAACTAGATGTAAACAAAATATATGTAGACTTTTAGTGGTTCGAATGGTGCAATTCTCGATAATATATGACTATTAAATATTCAAATTAGAATGTTTAAATTTGTATGCAGTGAAAATGCGTCTAAGCCATTGACAGGCATTTTTTTAATGTGAGATAATTAAAAAGCAAGCTTGATATTTTTTTTAAAGTGTATTCAGTGTATTGTTTAAATTGTATGGAATCATTATGTCTGTAAAGTCATATACAAAGGAGTTGGTAACTGAGTAAATTCATTTCAATAAATATGGTAATAGGAGTTTTATGAAAAGTCTGTATCATGTCTCAATGAAAGTATTCGACGTAGGGAGCTTAAATGTTAATTACTAATCAGAAAAACGCGAATAATCTCACGATTAGTCGTTTTTGTTAGAGATACTAAATATGTTATTAAGAACGGAACAGCTGTTAGATTCTATCATGAAAAGTATGTATTGGCAATAACCATGAAGTAGGCTAAGCAAAGCCGCATTTGAACAAATTATTCTGATCCTCAAGCCAATAGAGCGATCAGAAGTCTATGCGCATAGACCAGGCTAATTACGACAACCTACGGATACGTGCGTATGTTACTGTTGCAACAAAAGAGAAATCATGAAAAATAGATACATTTGTCTAAAAATTTCTTTCAAAAGACGTCATTGCACTTATTATGAATGTTCTAGTATAAATTGTATTATGTGTATGGATGCATGTTTATGTTTATGATTAATTTGTGTATATTTGTGTCTTTATATTTTGCTATATTTGCTAATATGTGTGTATATGTGTGTTATGCATGGTTAAATCACCATATTTATCACATGGATATTATGTATGAGGTATTCTTGTTGTTTATGATGATATCAAATTTAATATATGGTGTAATTATCTCTTATTCTCAGTGATAACTAAGAACAATTAGAAGTCAGGCTTAGGCTTACTCATTTTCTTTAGCTCATTCGACTTTTCTCTCAAATTTCTCACTAAATTCTAAATTAAAGTCATGACTTAGTCCAACTTATTTCGACCTATTTCAACTTATTTCGAGTTATTACTATTTCAATGTATTCCAACTTATTCGGGAATATATATTAATTTTTGCTTAACTTGAATCGTAGGTAATTAAATTCAGGTTCCATCACATTATACAAATCTTAAATTAATAATTTTAGGAATATAATTGGTCATAAAGTATCAGCAGATCAACGCTAATCTTTTATTATCCAATGTTACGTAAATAGGTATTTTCAAATGTAAAGTCGTAAATTAACCAGCTTGCATTGTACTCGTTATGAAAGGATAATCAATCGTAAATTTCAGATATGACTGTCTATGTATATCGATCTCACTAGTTTGTTTATGCATGTCAAGTTACTGGTAATAATTTATTAAAACTGGAGGTCAAGAAAGAAAACAGATGTAATTCACTTAAATTTGGTGCTAAGGCCTTCTGCCTTATTTTTCACACTTGTTATCAATATTCCAAATGCAGCGTTAATTTTCATAATACTTGATTTTTTTATCTAAACATTTTTGTTTGTTTTTATTCATTAAAGCTTTTATTGTTTTGTTAACCTAAAATTCGTGAACTTTTTCTTTCATAAACAAATTACATCCCTAACCTCAACAGTAACACTTTTTTAGGTTAAACTGTTAAGGCAATATAGGCAATTTTCTGATTCTATCTGCCATGGACTGAATTGAACTGATTTTCATGATCTTTCAATCAAAATTTTTAAATTCAAGATGTTCGTTTACTTCTTGCATTATTATTATTATTATTATTATTATTATTATTATTATTATTATTATTATTATTATTATTATTATTATTATTATTATTATTATTATTATTAGTAATATTATTCAATTTTCATGGGAAGTGAAAATCAGTCTAGTTCGTCCCTACAAACTAGAAATTAGAGGAAGATTCTTTTTCAGCATTGCAGCATGTGGATACGTGGATACAAGTGCGAATAAAATTAATTTTCGTTTGCTCTAGGTTTAGGGGATCTTATTTCCCTAAAGCCCTGGGATACCGCGGGGAGATAGGATTTTCCAAACCGTGAAATCAGTCTTTATCGAGTCATAAACCAGTTAATTCAGAGAAGGGAGACTTTAACTGTGGTGCACCTGATAGCAATGGTGACACCCGGAAAACGACCCCAAAACCCCCTCTCAGATAATTTTTATTTTTAATTTCATTTCTAATTTTTACATTTGATACAACAATATAATAGTAGACGTGACTTAAGATGTTTTATGAATCTAATTATTATTCAAGGGAAATTTAAAATAAACACTAATTTGGAAGTTAGGTGTAATAACGCCTGCACTTAAAAGGGAGCAATATAAATCAGCTTATGTACGTATATGGAGTATCTTAAATATTGTGGTGGATACATTAATAATTGGCAGGTTAGATAGTATAAGTGTTTAAGGGCATCGACTTAAGAATCTCTTGAGTTGCTTAAAAACCAGACTTTCGTGTATACGCACATTGCTCTATAGACGTCTATAGAGCAATGTGCGTATACACGGAAGTCTGGTTTTTAAGCAACTCAAGAGATTCTTAAGTCGATGCCCTTAAACACTTATACTATCTAACCTGCCAATTATTAATGTATCCACCACAATATAATGAACATTTCTGTGTGCATAAAGAATATGGAGGCATCCTATAAAATTCCCTCTCATTACGTTCTTGGTTTCAGTACATGCGTTAATAGTCTTTATATTCATGCATTCAAAAATAATTACTAAGAGATATGCCTAATGTGTCTGAAAATTCCTATGTCCCCCGATTTTAAATATTTTTTTTCAGTATTTTCTTAAATCGATTTTTAAAATTCTTTATAGGCGTTATGTTGGAATTTACAAATATATTCATATGGTTTGGGCCGGGAAGTCATTTAAAACTTCACTTGAGGAGACAAGAGCACCACCGAAAAAGATTTTCACGTTTTTTTACTAGTATATTAGTAGACAATCGATTAAAGTATATGTATTCCTTAAACTCCTTCGGGGCAATTTCCCTCTCCTGCTCCACCTAAACGACGCTCCTGAGTTTGAGGTTAGTGGAAGGGAAAAGGAAGGGTTGCTCTCTTCAACAATGCGGAGTATCGCTAGTATTCAATATAATTGAAAGGATTCATTTTATATATCAAATGTTGTTTATCATATATTACAAAAATATTTTTTCGTATGTTTACATATAATTAATTTCAGTTTCTCCAGCCGCACCAGAATGTTTACGCAGTCACCGGATGTACCTTACGATGGGCATTTCGGGACTTCAAAACGTGTAATGATCTTATTCCTAAAGCGGAAGAAGGGGTACTAGAGGAGAGGGAATTAACAGAGGTAAGCAGAGTGAAACAACTTTAGCAACAGCAAATGAGTCATCCATTTCCAAACGGCATCTTGACTACCAAAGAAAATTTTCCAGAAATGAAAAAAAGTTCTGTATAGTCAAATTTTCATTAATATGTGCTTTTTTTTTTTTTTTTTTTGCTGAATTATTGATCACGGAAAAATAAATGATTCCTGAAATTTTAACAAACTCTATGCAATAGTTTGAAGGAAATATTTAAAAGGAATTTGGAAAATTGTCGTTTTGGAACTGTTTGAAGGACAAGATAACTTTTGGAGCTATATGAAGCCATTTTGTAATGGAGATAAGGCATTTCGGAGACAAAAGTGATATAATGATATAATGTAATTATTTTTTTTATTATAACGGAAACAGGATAAAAGTTATAGCTATAAAAGAAATTATTATTGTAATGTCTGAAGTAGAACGACTTGTGAATAAACAATGACTGGTTTGGAGTGTTCTTATAGCAGGTAATAATATTATTAAAAGCAAATGGCTACTCTTCTTAAAACTTCAAGAAATGAAACTTAAACATGAGTTTTAGGAATGATCCAAAAAGTGGATCAGAAGATTGCTGTCCTGGGTAATAATTCTTGTCAGGGGACATAAAATTTTTCAGCTGTCCCTAAATCGAGTCTTCATTTTTTTTAACGAAATAAACACATCATGCTTTGTTAAGTGATAGTTTGGGATTGGCTACACTATATGTAGTTCTCGAAATATATGGCAAGTGAACTTTTTAGATCATGGTCCACAAAATTCTTGAACGGTCCCTAAATCGAGTTTGGCAATTTTGCGGAATAAGCATATCATATTGAGTTAACTGATAGTTTGGGTTTAGCTACACTATATGTAGTTCTCGTGGTATGAGACATAATTTGCACCGCTCATCGGATTTTTTGGATCTATAAACCATATGTCATACGAAATCTATCAATACCAGTGATACAATGCTGTCAATATCTCAAAATTGAATTTTGTTGGACAAAATCCCGTTTGAGAATGAACGACTCAAATAGCATGTGTAAGTGTAATGAAATTTCTACCACAGACTAGTTGTGCACATAATCAGAAATCAAAACAATTTTAGAACTGTACAACACTTCCTACCGAGATAAACTCTTGTAAAGTCTACAGGTTTTGATATCAGAACTTATATCAGGTTGTCTAAAAGGTATTGAACATTTATCAAATTTGATAATTTATTTACTGCTACTTGAAACTAACGTTATGCAACCTATCATGCAACGTTTTGTTTGCTGATCTGCAGTTTTTTCTACATCATCATCATATTGTCGCTATAAAACTTCCATAGTACAAGTATTTGGTTACAAAATTATGATACGAGTTTTAACAAGCCTTTCTTGAAACTAACTTAAATGAGAATTCTCCAAGTGCCGAAATAAATAGCAGTCTAACAGTATTAGGTCAGAGTTATTTGGTGAATGCACTATCACCTCCTAGACTTTTCGCTCAATTTATGACTGCGTCAGACGTTCTAAAGGTGGTATGCGAGACCCTCTCCTTTGACCAGTTTCAGCCGTTTATTTTCAATTACTACGAGTACTTGTGCTATTTTTTAACATACAGATCCTCCCTTACACAAGATGCCATTCCAATTCCAACAAATGCACAGTATAACATTTCTGGGCGTCAGTTTGGGTTTTGTCACAGACTGAGGCACTTCTCACTTCGAGCAGGATCTTTTACCCACATTGTTGGCGTAGGTTACTTGCATTTTATATGTCGTGTTCAAACTCTTCAGAATTGCCTCGAATTCATTTATTTCAATAGATATTTACGAGGCGGGTGGAAATTACTCACATAAGACATGGACGTCCACGGGACGTCCGACACTGATCCACAATGGACAGCGGGACACTCCGGGATCATCCGAATTTGCTCCCGGGATATCCATAGGACTTCCGCGGGATATGCAGGTGTCCACTCTTATCCCGAAAAACGGGATATCCAACGGGATATCAAAGGGATGTCCACTGGCAACTCATGGGATGATGTGGTCCTAGGTATGTCCGACGAGGGATTTCCCTGGGATGTTCTATCCCATCCTGGACGTCCCGTGGACGTACTGCGTGGAAATTCTTTAGGGCGTTCCATGTAGACTAGGGTGGGCCGAAAACGGTCGATTTTTTTGCTTTTTTTAGAAAATTAAGATTGAGTACCGTGCAAAAGTTGTAAAATGTTATATTATGTTTCCTCACCAAAATAGAGCCGGAAAAAAAGATATTTAACCAGGCCCCGGGAGCCCGAAAGAACGCTAATTTTGAAAAAAAATGTAGCGACCAATGAAAATATTATTAAAATATATTTTTGAAAGTTAAGTTTCAGTACCTTGCAAAAGTTGTATAACATTATGTCATGTTTCTTCACCAAAATAGAGCCGGATAAAAAGATATTTAACCGAGCCCCGGGGGCCCCAAAGAACGTTAATTTTGAAAAAAAATAATAGTTTCGAGTAGTGAAAATATTATTGAAATATTTTTTTTTTAGAAAGTTAAGTTTGAGTACCATGCAAAAGTTGTATAATATTATATTATGTTTCTTCATCAAAATAGACCGGATAAAAACATATTTAACCGGGCTCCAGGGGCCCGAAAGAACGGTAATTGTGAAGAAAACAAAAAAATAGCGACCAATGAAAATAGTATTAAAATATATTTTTAGAAAGTTAAGTTTCAGTACCGTGCAAAAGTTGTACAATGTTATTTTTCTTCACAGAAACAGAGCCGGAATAAAAGTGATTTAACCGGGCCCCGTGAGCCCTAAAGAACGTTTATTAAAAAAAGATAGTTGTAAATAGTGAAAATATTATTGAAATATATTTTTTAGAAAGTTAAGTTTGAGTGCCGTGAAAAATTTATAATGTCATGTTCCTCGCCAAAACAGAGCCGGATAAAAATATATTTAACCGGGTCCCGGGAGCCCGAAAGAACGTTAATGCTCAAAAAATATAGTTGTGAGTAGTGAAAACATTATTGAAATATTTGTTTTCAAAAAATTAAGTTTGAGTACCGTGCAAAAGTTGTATAATGCTATGTTTCTTCCCCAAAACAAAGCAGATAAAAATATTTTACCAGGTCCTGCGGGTCCGAAAAGTGTTATTTTTTAAATATAGACCATTATGTTAAGTATGTATAGAAAAGATTGTTCAGATTCCTAATACTTTAACTGGACCCCAGAATTTTAAATGTTCTGATCTGATATGCAGCTCTTCGTCTGATTGGTGTTTAATAGATATAATAGTACGGACACAAATACATAAGGTAAGATGAAAAATTAACCAACAAACATCAAACCAGCCCAGAACTCACCACGTGGAGGTGGCTACACAGCGAGTTCCACCCACCCACCCTCCTCTTACTTAAAGCTCCTTAGTTGAATCTTAGAACAAAATATTGAGATTTATGTTCGAAGCTTGGTAGATACTTTTATGCTTCCAGTTTGCGCGAATATAACTGTCTATTCAACATACCGCATACTTCTGAAGAAGATTCTGTTACTACCTTTACACACCTCTCCAAGCCTGTGTGTGAAAGGGAAACGTGACAAACTGTGGAACCTCCTCTTTTCCACAATCATTTCTGTTAGTTCTTCTGTTGATACGTTAGCCAAAATTGGAGATTTCGTTACTATTACTTCTGACCAATAGGTCAAATCGATATAATCCACATATTCTTCAGTGCCTTGCCTACTGCAATTGTCAATTAGAACTATAGTTTGGTATTTTCGGCCATCAAAATAGACCCTTAAAATTAGTAGCCTTACACTGTAGACGGTTTCTTTCTCTCTCTCTCTCTCTTTTTTCTAGTTTCCTACAGATTTTGTTTTTATCTACTACCTTGTCTTGGTTAGTTTTGTTCAGTAAATTAATATCTTCTAAAACAGCGGATACATTTTTAGCAGCCGACCTATTCGAGACACCTGTTAAATATTTTGCGGTACTCATTTGTTTAGGGCTCACTATTGTTTATTTAGGTTTACTTTAGATTTTATTCTCTAAACGATAGCTCCATGCGAACTCTTCATCGTCTGAATTCGTGGTGGATGCACTTAATGTATGTTCCAAGTGCGGGACTGAGGCTAACGATTGTAACCGTCTTGTGTTTGGTACCGCAGCATCATAATCGATCTGTGTATCGTGCTTTCTTTTGAGCCTATGGGTTTCTGCTTTATCTACATTGCAACTCGTCATTTGTCTCTGATTTATCTGATCTAATATGAGCTCCCACGGCGGTATTTAATTGGATTTATCACACTTACAGGTTAATCTATCGCAGCATTTGCAAGAGAAAATATCAAATAACTTCTGAGCACCGTTCTTAAATTTCTTTGACTCTTAATGGAGGTATCTTATTTCTTAATGGGGTTAATGACCGTTTTGCATTTTGAGCTGTAATTCAAAATCATATCCTTAATTCGAAGGCAAGACAATACAGGAAGAGAGGCTCGCAGTCATATCGTTTCTAGTTTACTTGAATTCAGCAATGTAAGCGCCGCCTTCGGAAAGCCAGTGTTGTGCATTTTGCATCCAGATGCGAAAAAGTGATATTCTCTTAAAGTTTGAGAGTTCTGAGCTGGGCTCAATACGAAGGTTTTTCCTGTGTTAATATGGTAGTTATGAAAGTTATTTAAGGTCTCAATAGTTATTTGCGTATATTAAAACCATGTATTTCATGTTTTTTGTATTAATAGTATTGTCTGGTAAAATGTTCTTATTACCTAAAATCATTTTATTTGAAAAAAAAAATAGGCACTTTAGGGCCACGGGGGCCCGGTTAAATATTGTTTTAAAATCAACATATTTGACATGGCTTCATTTCGTACCAATGCACAACTTTTGATAACTACTCAATCCTGAATATCTGAAAAAAAAATCGGCCCACCCTAATGTAGACGTCCATGGGATGTCTACTAACTGTCCCCATAATCCCGGGAACTATATCGGATAATTGGAATCAAAATGGGAGTTCTTAGGGACGTCGTGTGCAATGTGAGTAGAATAGAGAAAAAGTTTTTGGATCATATCATTTGGCACGCAAAAGTCGAGCTACTTTTATTTCCAGCTTTCCCTAAGGCATTAACTCTGTTTCGTGATGGATATATATCTTTGATGATATCACAACTGTTTATACATGCCTGTCTTGCTCTATTTTTGGCCGAATAACATTCACTTTTGCTGTCATCTTGAACACTGAAATTTGAAGTATGGAAATGATTGAACGATCTATCGGATGTTGCTTTTGATGATGTATTTTGTCCATTAACAGCACACATTTCTTGAAGGGGCCAGCGCAGAATTTGAGTCTTTATCAAAAAAAAAAAAAAAAACACTCATATTCATGTTGCAATACTTTACGTCTGATAATAATAATGCGAACTCTCTTTGCACATCTACTAGTTCGACTATTAGCCGTCAAATTCAGATAGATATGACTTCATTTATCCCGAGATATTGGACAGTAACGACATATAGGCACAATATGTTTCACAATTTTTAGATTTAATATATTTCTTGGAGTTGAGTCAAACTGTACTGATTATTTTCAGGATTTCAGTGCTGTGTTTAAGGCTACAATACATAACATTGTGCTCTGGTAAACCATGTCAATGGAGATGAATACCAGTTGCATCTCTCGCACGTTAGGTGACAACTTATGAGATTAGAGAAGCAGTTATATTCTCGGTTCCTAGAAGAAGGTTTGAATATTCTGGAACGCATGTAGCCGGGTAGTGTCATATAGAAATATAGCTTCCTGGATATATCTAAGGGAATATCGGAAATTGCCTGGTATATCGGAAATTGCTATATTGATCTCAACGCGTAGAATCCAGTATCTCAAGTTATTTCCAGTGGATCAGCACATTATATTTAGCGCTTCTTTTTTGTAATAATCGGCATATTCACATTGACAGGTTGTGCTAGAGAGATGTAGTTTATGACGTGTGTTGTCATGAGTGCATGATAAGTTAAATTGTCACTTGAACAAAAAAAATGGCTATATCTGTCACACCTTACTCAAACGAGGGTGTTTTCAAGTCCATTGCTCCTTGATTAGTTTGTTTTTCGGGTCAATAAAATCTAGCCCAGGTACATATTTGTTAACGAACCCTGGACAGGACACTCTAAATTCCAGTCATAACCATCTGGAGAGGTACATCTCACACCGGATATCAGAATGCGCGGAGTTCTGCAGGATCGGCGTTTACTGTTGTCTTTTATAAATTGCTTACACACTTGTATTACGCGAAATCGATATTTGTACACGCAGGAATTTCGCAATTTCCGACATCTCTATTTTCAAGCAGACCATAAAGCTCCGTTCAAATGCATTTGTTTGTCAATTTTTGGAATTTTGATGCCGATAAGACGTAGTGGTGCTTGACTCCCCCTTTAAACTTGACCCCCCCCTTTCTGAAATGTCAGTGCGAGCAGTCTCGGGTTCTATTCCCGCTGGGGGCATTCGGTCGAAAAAGCGTAAAACGCTTTTTCAGGCCAGCCACCCTACATGAGATTTTCCTGGGATTTCCTCATTCATACCAGGCAAATGCCGGAATGGTACCTTACTTATAGGTACCATGCTGCTTCCTTCCTTCCCTTTCCCCGAATAGTGCGCTCCCCAAGGGAAATCATCCCTCAAACGTGACGGGCTAAATGGCCTTAGATGCCGAAAGCCCAGAAATCTAAATCCTAAATCTTTTCAGAACTGTCAGTCCTACTAGGGCAGGAATAATGTCTTTCCAATATATTTGGAAGTAAAGAAATGCGTGATATGTGTAAAGACGAGCAACGTCTTTCACTTTGCTCTATCGACATGTAAAATTGAAATGCCCGCTTTTCGCATGGGAAAAGTAATATTAATGTTAAAGAATTCAAAAGTCTGAAAAGAAAGTAAAATGGAACATATGAAAACTTGTGGATTGTGTACCTCGCACGTTCTTTGCACTGTGAAAAACGTTTGTTCTTGAATAGCTGGAAAGAATTGGTTTAAATGAACAACCTTGGATTTCTGCTTAAATTGCGATAAAACATTTGTTGTCCGAATCTATCATGAGTTAAGGAATGTAACTTCAATTTCTTCATTCATCCGTTGCTGCATGGCAGAATGCGAATCTTTGGCGCTTGGGGTCCTTGGATTTATCATAGCTTCTGCCATAATTCTTTCTTAACCCTCATGTCCCGCTGTATGTACAGCTTATATACCGCACATTATTCTAACTCTCCAGATTGCAGTCTATTTCCTACAGTAGTGAGTACGAGCGGGTCCCAAAGACTATAACTCCCCTACGTTCACTTCCCAACCGACTTTTAGTTAAAATAATTCAAACTTCAAGGTTGCGGAAGTAACACCATAGGTGTATCCAGAATTAAATATCAACTTTTATTGTAGTACAGTCAAATTAGGCATTTTTGAGGGTAAACCCAGACATTTAAAATAACAAAAGAAACTTGCTTGCGCATGTAGTACTAGTTATGTTGTACTTCTGGCAAAAAATCCCCAAGAATCCTGTGACGGGTTTTGGAGCTATGGCGTCATCAATATGGCTGCCGTCAAAATTCATAGTGGAATCTTTAAACGCGTATAAATTTTCATGTACGGTAAGGCGGGGTTACTTTGCACACGATTTAAGGAATTTTGAAGAAAATCGCATGTAACTTACAAACGTAATGATTTAGAACACTGTATTTTAAACATATGATAGCTAGGTATATATGGAAATCATTCGTGCAAGTTCATTAGTGAACACTCAGTATGACTAGAGGTCTGCTCGGATACAAAATATCGCATCCGCATCTGTATCGCATTCGCAGCATCTCTATCCGCATCCGCAACATCTCTATCCGCACCCGCATCCGCAGATAATGTGGTACCAAATATACACAACTTACATATTCTATAATAGACGTAGTTTTCTGAATGAAACGAAACAATATAATCAGTTTCTTCATGATCAAATACCAAATACGATAAATAAAATGTAATATAAACCGTGCAGATACAAATTAGAAATTAATGAACGAATTATGTACTTACCCAAGATCCTCAAATGCAGATATCGGACCAAATTAATGCCAGGTAGGTAATTAGGGATGCGCACGAGACAGGATTTGTGGCTGTCTCGTCTCGAAAATGTGCTGTAAAACTGATGTCTCGACTCAAAAAATGTATATTCTTCTATTGGAAGAGCCGTGTCTCGACACGAATTTTGTCAGGAAAATCCTGTCTCGACACGTCTCGTGCGCATCCCTATAGGTAATATCCCCTCAATCGACTAATTTTAGAGCACGTAACTAAGTTTTTAAACTTCATCATTATTCATAAAAAGGGAGATTTGTTCTAAACACAAAGGCAAAATATAAATAATCGTTATGAAGAAATAAAAATTAATCACAGGACCGCAAACACACCCACATATCCCGAACTGACACTAGCACCAGTAATTGCACTAAATTTAAAAAATAAGTGACGAAACTAACAACGCAATAAAATGCATGCTTTCACGACCAAGCTCCTTCGTGGGTAAGCCTATAGCGTAGGCGCCTTTGGCTTGGGAGATCCGGGTTTAATTCCCGCCGGGAGCTCATGTGGTTCGGATTCCACGTTAATCAGTAGGTCCACGTCTCATATAGCTTCGCTGCTGAACGGGACGTTAAACTCTAAATCAACTCAAACTTTCGTAACCACGCTTTTACTGAAAGTAGAAATGAAAATAACTTCGAATACAAATAGGAAGTCTATACCATTAATTTCGGGAAGAGACAATAGAGGAAGTTTAGAATTTACTGTTTTTCTTTGCAGCCCCCATTCATAGTTGGACACATTTAGGGTAGGAGAAACAACGCATTTGTTGTTCTTCCTTTTTTTACTAGAGGCCCAGGACATACATACATATACACATACACACAAGAAGAAACACAGAGAGAAACAATTGCTGTTATAAAACTCCAATCCCTCGGAATGTTCATTGCGGTCCGTGGCACCTCTCCGAAAAGAGAAATCTGTGGGGTCGCAAATGTGCATTCATTATCTGCTGTACTTCAAAGGAAACAGTGAAGAAGATTTTTTCTTTTTTTTTTTTAAGAGAGAGGGAGAGAGAAAGATGAGCGTATGATGTGATTTGTTTACTATTTCGGTGACCTACGCGATTCTTCAGTTTGTCACAAAAACAAAGATAATTCTGCTGACCAGTTTTCAGTTTATGGAAGAGGCTGTAGTGTTTTAAATTAGGGTTTTGGTTCCTGATCTCTCAGGCTAAAAATACTTTATTTGAAGACATTTCTTCCTTTTCAAGGCTTTATCAGAGGGGCTTTGGCGGCAATTATTTTTCTTTTTTACAGCAAATAGTGGTACTTGAGGAGTAGCGATAGGGCCTGTCGTTTCTTTCTGTTCAGGTCAGAGATGTCATTCACCTACAAAACGGCTGCTAAAATATTGAAAAAAAGCAATACAAGTACAACTCTCTCGTGTTATTTTTTGTCCTTTTACTGTCACTGAGTCATAAGCTTCAGACACACTTGTATTTTGATTTTAGTGATTTTAAACTGGTTTTAAAACTTTTAATTCAAAACGAACGTTTCTAGTGCTCTTTCCAACTTTACCAGAAATTCACAGTATTTCGTTAGCTAGAAAAAATGTAGGAAACATTATCCGCAACTTTATCCGCTATCCGCACAGAAAAGAGATATATATCCGCATCCGCGCAGACCTCTAATATGACCATAGTTACTGAAATATAAACTTTTGTGCAAAGTAACCCCATAGTTGGTGTTAATTTACACAACGTACAAAAAAGTATGTTAACATACGAATATTACCTTTCTGTGCAATGTTTTCCCTTCAGCATTTATACATTTTACTTTCTACACAAACTGCACTCAGTTTACAAATATTGATATTAGAATAAGGGTACTAGCATCGATACTTAGTATGAATTACCAATATTTGGGAAGAAAATTATGTATTTTCTGGTACCGGCACAGGAACTACATTGTAATAGTTCAGCACACGTCTCACACAAATGCCAACTCAGGAACAGAATAAAAATCTCCGTGAACTGATTTGCCTTGGTTATTCCTTATGTTCAAGAATATCATCCGAAACGTTATTAGTGGAATATTTGCGGAGATTTTTACTTTTAGGCTGAAGTCCACCCAAATTGCATGATTTCTTTTTCAGAAAAATCTAATGCTATTTATTCCTATGCGTATAAGCTGCAAACCTTTTCAAAAGTCTAGTTGTTTCTAAAAATAAATAAATAAATAAACGAAGCCTTTGTGAGTGAAGACTCTCTCAAACTACTCTTCTGGAACCGCCACTGTTCATAATTTACTTTCCAACAAGAAATTCATTCGGCATGTACATAAATAGGAAATTTACCTAAATTTAGAATGCAGGAGGCTCCAGTAGTAATAATTTCCTATCTAAGAGATATTTTGATGTGTGCAAAGTAACCCGATTAGAGACTGAAACTGCCTTCTTCCAGTTTTACTCTTTTATGACTTTAAAACGTTTCACATTTCAATTTCAACTATTGCATCAAAGTCTCAGTACATAGTGTAGTATTCTACGAAACTGAATTAACTTTGACGGAAATTCTTGTGGGTGATATCTTTTAAATTTTGCCGGCTTTTACAGTGACTTCTTTCCATGCGTCTAAAAGAACGAACTTTCCCGGTAATTAGAACTAATGTTAACCACTCACATTATAACCAAAATACCGTTAGATGTTCTATCTTACGGTGGCAGTTGAAACTTTCTCTTTACTGCTCATGGTTTTGCCGACAGAGGACTGCGAAACTCTTTTCATATTTTGTGCGAAGTAACCCCTGATGTGAAAAGTCTTACGGTATAACTAATAAAGCCAAGACGTTTACTTTTGTAACAAAGTGAAGAGAACAGATTTTTAAAATTGTGGAATAAACTGTAGTGGTTATATCGTAGGTTTTCTTTGAAATATTTCCACATAAACTGTAAAAATCATCTTTCCTGAATACTCGTTTTAAAGTTTGCACGTAAATATATGCCTAACTATAGACAACTAATACATTTTTGCATAGTGTTTTACGAACATTTACTTGCTTTAAAACGACACAGGTTTTATTTCTCTATCGCAAAGTGTAAGGCAACCACGTGAATCGAAATGCTTACAAAGGAATGGCCTCAACCAGACGCGACCGAGTTGGACAAAATTTCGTATAGACACTAAATAAGGGTTGGTGAATAACGCGGGGATAATAATTCAATTCGCTTTTGCATATTTTACGAGATACACAAGATGATGTAAAACATAATGTAACATAAGGCAACTATGTAATCCGAGTCCAAGTTCGACGAAATTTCGTATATATATACAAATTTGAGGTCGATGAATAACGTGGGAGTAGTCACTCGATTTACTTTTGTTTACTTTACGAGATATACAAGGTGTTACAAAATAGAATGCAACATAAGACAACTATGTAATTCGAGCCCGAGTTGGACAAAATTTCGTATAGATACTAGTTGGAGGACGGTGAATAACGTGAGAATAGTTATTCGATTCCCTTTTTTGAACTTTACTAGATATACAGGGTGGTACAAAACAGAATCCAACATAAGACAAGCATTTAATCCAAGTATCAGTTGGACGAAATTTCGTATAGGTAGGTACTAATTTGAAGTTGGTGAATAACGTCAGAAACTCCATAAAACGCTGATTGTGTATTCAACCTGATCAGACGCGATTTGAATACAAGCTGATATCGGGTAGAACGTTAGTGCAGACAGGTGAAAAACATACGCACGCAGATGTGCAACCAATCACGTCTACCACGCAGTTCTACACTCTTTAAGTTCGTATGTCATCTTCTGGCACATTAGGGACACGATTTTACATACGTTTGGAAGAATCGAAAGAACAGTTCGAACCTAAAATTAAACAAACTTTACCTATGTAGACAGACACCTACTGTTTAATATTGTCGCTGGTGCTAGCAATTCGGGAGAACTTACGCAACTACATATGCAAAAGTGACCATGAACGTGTTAATTCCAGATGTTACGGATGACACTTTAGTGCCATTTGATAACTGGAGTGGGGAGACTTATAATGATATTTCTAACAGCATCCAAATACAACATATGTTATACAAGAAGACGCTCCGAACACAAATAATTCCTCCCAAGAATATGAGATTTGTGCAGCCATCTGACGTTTACTGTTTCCGGCAGTACAGACTTGTCATTCAGAGAACTGAGGAATATTTGCGATTCAAGATTATACTTGAAAATAGTACAAACAAATTGCATGATAGAGTCTTTATAATGAGAGTGCCTTGTGTGGTCTATCATCAATTGTGTTCCCCTGCACTATTAGTCAGTAGTTTCGATCTTTTAAAAATTGATAGATTTCTTTTGGTATATATAATGTTTTAGCCTGTTGACTTTGGTTGTTAAATAATAAATTTAATTTAAATGAAATTTGATTTATTGATGGTTCCAGTTACAAAATCAGCAAATAGTATAGTGCACACAAGTGAATTATCCTCTCATGGGATACTAGTTTAGCTACCCAATCCACAGCTGAGATATTGGAGAAAAGGAAACATGACTTACACTTTTGTATCCAGTTTCAAGCTCTAAAAAGGCCTGATCCTTGATCCATTTGAAGTGAACTGACGAGATGATAAGATGCACAATGAGAGAGATGACTCTGCTGCTCCCAGCCACCTTTATTATTTAGAAGTTTATCTTTCTTTTTACCTTTTGTCTAGTTATTAAAAAACACTTTAGTAGTCATATATCCAAAGGTTGGGTCAGGGTTTATTCAGTTGTCTACTGGTTTTCGTTCGTTGTCAGTCATTTGTTATCTTAAAATGTTTTTAGCAATTAAAAATAAAAAAAATCGTTCGCCCTTCCTGGCGGGTACGTGATAGTCCCTCACCAGGATTACACCAACAGTCATCGTCGTCATCGTGATATTTTTGTTTAACGAAATTTTTATTTCGTCCTTCTTTCGGTGTTTTCTGCGAGAAAAAAACACACTGTATATACATACACTCACACGAAAAGAGAAAAAAACACTGAGAGCACCAAAACACTAAATCACTGAAGACAAGTCGTCGAGTGTTGGAGGTAGCAAAATTGATATCACATGAGGAGTGGTGCTATAATTGACGTAGGTTTGTATTGAAAGTCAGAATCGTCGTTTACGGTGTGGTATAGCGCAGTGGTGGAGGATTTGCGGAAGAGCATCACTTGGAAAGATGTGTAAATTGGAGCCCCCATGGCCTTAGGCGTTAATTTACTCCTCTGCATGGCTGTGATCCAGTGATCAGCAGGAAAATCCTTCTGGATAACCAGATGCCGGACCAGTAGCAGGTGGAATCTGGATTCGGAGCGAAGAAGACTGTGCTGTTGTCCCCACAGGTGTAAGCCTCGGAAACTTGACGGTAGTTGTGGTCATTTGTGAGGAAAGGTGAACTAGTGTAGCGCAATATCATAATAAAAATATAGAGATGTTCTCGGGATATCAGCCAGGTGAAGTCCTTCGATAGAGCCGACGTTTCAAGAACTGACATCGTTCTCGTCTTCACGGCGATTATACTGACACCAGTTCGTGTGTACAATATATAGGATAGGAAAGTGGGGGGTAAGAATCCGGGTCTTTGATTGGATGGTCTATAGTTTGACGCTGATTGGTCGTATTAATATAGATGGCTTTTGATCTAAATGCAAGCGTGCTGATATCTGTATTGCGCTGTGATTTATGGTGAAAACTCTTTCCATTAAGATAAATATCAGTGTGGGTAGGTTTTCTGTAAACACTTTGGCCCAGACTTCCATCAGGTTTGCGACGAATGATGATGTCTAGAAACGGTATGCAACCTTCTGTTTCTATTTCCATGATAAACTTGATGTTGCTGTGTTGATTGTTGAGCAATTCAAGGAACGATTGCAGTGCAATTCTCCCATGAGGCCAGATGACAAAGGTATCATCAACATACCTATAGAAACTCGATGGCTTTAATGGTGTTGTTTCGAGTGCCTTTTGCTCGAAGCTTTCCATGAAAAAGTTTGCCACTGCTGGAGTGAGGTGACCCCATGGCAACGCCGTCCGTTTGTTCATAGTACTATCCGTCGAAGGGAGAATATGTGGAAATTAATGTGATCTTGAATAAATCAATAATGTACGACGAGAAGTGCTCAAGTCAGAAAGCGATTGTTCGAGGTGAGCAGAAGGGAATAGAAACGGTGAGTCAAATACAGTTTACAGAAGAGCCCAAAAGAGAGTATAATGAGTAACATGGTTAAAGGGATGAAGACGATAAGTACTAGATCTGTATATGGTAAGGCCACTACGGGGAGAGGGAATGTGTGAAGAAGTAGAACGTCGTATAAAATATGGAAAACAGAAAGGACAAGAATCAGAAATCTAGTGTTTGAGCTGTGAAGGGGAGGTTTTCGTGATGAAATTGGTCTGAGTGATGGGTATACTGTTGGAGGTGATATAAGAAAATATTGCAAACGGAATTGGCAAAAGATAAGATGAATTGGAGAGATAGGAGGGAACTATGTATGGGAAATGCGTATTCTTTGGGAATCAACTCGACAAACTAGGAAGGTTATACGTGTCAATCATGGGGGAAACAGGTGAAATTTGCGTGCTTAAATTAAGGGGAATGTTAGTAAATACGGAATGAAAGGTGAATAAGCGATCGGTCGGGAGGGGAGATAAAGTACGATTAACTAACAGCGTATGGTGCAATAGGATACGTCGTGGGTTGGTAGTGTTTTGCAAACTTAGGGAAAGGACGTTGGATTAAAACCGTAGTAGATGTCGATAACGAATAGTCACAAGGTAGGAAGACACGAATAGTGCTGGTGTCATGTGTCTGTAAGGAGTACAGGGTATCATTTGGCGGGACGAAGAAAAGAGGAGAAGTTGTGTTGGATAGAATGAATTCTTCGCTAGGCAACTGTAAGATAGAGAAATTGTAGTCTTGGGTAGAAAAAAAAATACAGACACTTTGAAAGAGTCCGGTTACTGTGGGGAAGCTTAACTAATGTAGGCACTTGATGAGCTATGTACTTTAGTTTGAAATTACCGGAATTTCACATAGAAATGGCTGAGAAGAAAAAAACAAGTAGGCAAATCCGTTTTTTAAAGGGTTATGGAATGGGGAGCATTTAAAGAAGACAAGATCTGTGGGTAAGGGAAGCGAACAGGTTTAATTTTGTGTGACGATCGAGTAACTCCTAATATGAAATAAAGTAACAGAAGATGAGAAAGGCATGACTGGAATAGGAATTTGTAAATAGATCTTGTCTGGAGTAACATGACAGTGGGTGAGCCGCATTGAGTGTGTTTAGTGGTGGGGAAATAAGGGGGTAATTTGAGAACTTTTGTGGATAAGCGAGTATTGAGTTTATAGAGATCATTTTGTAAGGTATGAATGAATAAGAGAGTAGTTGGAAATAAGTTTCAATTAGAGTTTTTGTAAATATTGTTGAATATATCTAGTTGAAACATTACGTTTAACTGATGTAGTAGAAGGGCATCTAACTAAAAAAAATCAGTAAAAGGCAGATGGTGTTGTTGATTACTCGATAGTTGAATCGTAAGGGTTTGTTCATCATGAATAATTGGATGGAAAACGGTTTGAATGCCTGAAAAACCAAGCCGTGCTTCATTGGTGAGGCGAGAAAGGGAATATGATAAATTATGTAAGTATGAATGAACCCCTAATTGTTCCTCTTCTAGAAGATGCAAATGTTTTTTTTTTTAAATTTTTTTACGTTCATATTCATTTCTAATAAATCACGAGATTTGGGATTCTGTGGGCGTCCCTGTAAGACAGTTCAAAAAGTACCTAAAAAGTTAAAAAAAGGACGTTTAGGGCGTGTTTGTGGACCTAAAGAAGCAAATTTGGATGCATGTTGCTTGAAGAATATCGATAGTGAAATTGTTGAAAAGCATATGAAAACCTCTGTTACGTAGTACAGAATTTTGATCCAGCGTTTGGGGTACAAGGGACGGTAATATGAGTGAGGTCAAATGAAGGTAGGTTGAAGGAATAAAACAAAGGCACTATATGAGTATGGGGAATGGCATGTTTAATCTTGGTATACTCGGCGCCAATCGATAATTCAACGTGGCTAAGTGTCAAATCTAAAGCGTGAATTCAAAAGTACCAAACCGTTATGAAGGCTATGAAAAAAAAAGAAAAATAACTGTGAGGTGCGCGGGAATGGTGTATATTGTTAATTAAAATTTATATATACATACACACACACACACACACACACACACATATATATATATATATATATATATATATATATATATATATATATATATATATATATATATATGTATATATATATATTGTTAACCTCCCTGTGTGTGCCTATATTAGCAATTGCGTAGTTTAGAGACACAGGAAGATTGTTTTCCGAACATTTTCTATAATGTTCGGGAAAGTACAATTACTATTTTTAAAAAAAATAAACACATGACGAGTAAAGTTTAAATTATTGTATTTTTTTATTATCATTTGTAATGTTTAAGTGTACTTTGTTGTGTGAAGAATGGACAAACGTTATTAGATTACAACCTACGCAGTCTGACTCTTTTTTTTTATTTGATGACGATAAACGAATAGCAAACACATACCTTTAGGATAGGTGTTCATGTTGTTTGGAAGCTAAGGTGCAGCAGAGTAAACTCTAACTACTGGCGATAAAATGCTGCTTAGATATTTTAAAGTTGAACGATTGTGGAATTGGTATTTCAGACTAGTTTACCATAGCTAATGAACAGTTTTAAAGTAACTTTTGTAGAATTATAAAATGTTAAATGACTGAACTGAGAGTTTCTTTTCCGTTGAGTGATCGTTTGAGACCTTTCTTTGTTGAAATATTTTGATTTTATCTTTGTAGAGTATTTATGTCAAACCTGTTACTTTCCAAACTGCCACCTTGCTCTACGTTGCTTCAAGTGTTGGCTATTTCATTGCCGAAATTCACATTTCTGCAATGATCATTAAGTAGACAAAATTTCCAGACGTCTATCTCCGTAATTTGACAATTTTGTCACATCCTAAAATTTGTGTCGATGTTAGCAATTGACAAATAATAACATAAACATTCTAACTTACTTTAACAACATTCCTGACACAGCATTTCATCTTTGTTATTTTGTGTAATCAAAACATTGCACGTTCACACGTTTGCATTTACAACTGACATAACCAAAACAATACTGGGATAACATATTTTTGTAATTTATTTTCTTAACCTAATTCTTGACTTTTAATTTGTCTTTTAATTTTATCTTTTAATTTTCACACATTTAATTATCTTTATTTAATCTAATTATAAAATTTTTAGAAATAAAATCTATTTAACTTCACTCCCTCTACACGGCCACCTTTGAGCCTCAAAGGTGCTTTGCGTCTGATCCAATCGAAGCATGAGATTGGAAAATAGAAACATAGAAACATGCAAATAATAATATTATAAATGTTATTACAGTCACTGAAGGAATCTTAATCACTCAACGGAGAAGGGACTCTCAGTTCGGTCATTTGACATTTTATAATTCAGCGAGAGTTACTTTGAGACTGTTCATTGGCTATGGTGAACTAGTCTGTAATACCAGTTCTACAATCGTTCGACTTTGGAATATCTGAGCAGCATTATTATCGCCAGTAGTTGGAGTTTACTCTGCTGCACCTTAGCTTCCTAACGACATCAACATCTATCCTGAAGGTATGTGTTTGCTATTCGTTTTTCGTCATCAAGTAGAGGAAATAGTCAGACTCCGTAGGTTGTGATCTGGTAACGTTTGTCCATTCTTCACACAACAAAGTTCACTTGAACATTACAAATAATTATTGAAAATACAATGATTTTAAACTTTACTCGTCATGTGTTTACTTTTATAGAAATAGTAATTGTACTTTCCCGGACATTATAGAAAATGTTCGGAGGAGAATCTTCCTGTGTCTCCGAGCCACGCACTTGCTAATATAGGCACACACAGGGGGGTTGACATGGTGGAGGCGTTTTTTGGTTCGATCCCCGGGACAGTTAAGTTGTAAGAATTAAGTACCCACCAAATGACATGGTGAAGGTGACCCTTGGTTCGATCCCCGGGACAGGCAGTTATTTATATTACCCACCATTGGCATGGTGAAGCTTTATTTGGTTCGATTCCCGGAAGGTTCTTTAGTTTAATATCATTAAGGTACTCACCAATATTTTGGTAACGATAAATGGATAGATTGACCCGCACCAACCGCCCGCACTAGTTGTTAAGTAGTTTCTAAGAAATAGTAGTGAAATTATCAACATGGTATCGTTATTGAATAACCATAGGGAACATTACCCTGTGCTACATGATGATGGAACTCCTGCAACAATGTTCTCATCATCAAAGTTTTATAAGTTGGATTTAGAAGTTTTAAGAAGCTTCACTGAGTATGGTCCAACATATAGTGAAAATACAGAGGAAATATTTAAAGACAATGTTAGAGCTTGGAAAAGACAACGTTGGTTTATGGTACAATTTCAGCAAAAGAATTTTAATTTAAATGATCTTTTTGATCTAGGATTTAGACGACATTTTCTGGCAACTGTGTCTGGTGTAGTTGAGACTTCTCTAAGTTTGAGAAATGCGATATTCTTTGCACTTAAGTCCACAGATCCTAAATATAAAATTTGCGCTATATTTAGGGAATGCGTTGACCAACTGAGAGTTGACAGTTGGCTTGAGAGATTCAGATATAATTTCGAGTGTTGGACAGCCATTCCAATAGCGGATTTGGTCGAAACATTTAAGAGTTACGAAAAACAATCAAAGACTATTATATCTAGCGAAAATATGTTTCTAGACTTAGCAGCATTTGCTGGACTGTTTAGAAGTAGAAATAAGTTGCCGTTTTGTTAAAGGGCATCATGAAAGTAGGTTAAGTAGTTGTAGGTTAAGACTAGGTTAAGGATATTATATTTTATATTATTAGTATTAGTTAATTATTAGTATGTATTAATTTGAATATAGTTTTGTAAATAGAAGACATCAGGTTACGGAATTAGTTATTTTTGAGAGCATATTAATTAGTATGAATAAGTTATTATATTTTAGTGGTACTAGGAATATGAATATATAATTTAAATATACATAGAGTTACAGTGAATAAAAGAAAAAAATATAAATAAGAGAAAAGAAGAACATCAAAGATGTTAAATACATGTTTAGATGACATGATTCTCGAACTAGAAGAAGAAAAATGAATATAGAATATGATATAATATAGATAGATATATTGAATATATTAGACAAGAATGAATTATTCCAGAGTACAAGTATGAAGTATTAGAACAGTTAGATTAATGTAAAAAGGAAGTAAGATTGGCAGAGTAAAACATGTAGATTTTAGATAGATATTTCAATCGGAAGGTTCCCTAGATAGGTAGGAAATTACATTCTCAAGAAGTTCAAGTTGGTGGAAAACAACACTTCCTCTGAGATTTTTTTTAAATACACATAAGTCTTGGACGATAAAGGTAGAAGAGGCACCCGCAAGAGAGAATTGGGTCATGTCTCACTTGTTCGTTTTGTAAAGCGGTGATACATTTATTTATAGTAGAGTCCTATTTATCTAGGTAAACGTCGTAGGAATTCGAAAAAAAAAATAGATTTTTTTTTGTCGAGAGTTAAGAATATTATGAGTAAATATTATTTATGAAATATACTAGCAACTTCTTTAATAATGATCTTGGTATTCGGAATAAGGATTAGATAATAGAGATAGTTATAGCTGATAGATAGATGAAGTCATCAATAAGAAATAGAGAATAGAAGATATATATCAAAGAGAAATAATGAGACGTTAATAGATACAAGGATAACACTAATAATTACTTGAATAGACGAATGTTTACTCGATTAATGACTAATAATAATATACAGATATTAGATGTGGTTGAAGTAAAAGTCTATTTGTAAAGAAGACAAGAATTACCATATCAAAGCTAGTTATCACTCAACGGAATACTGTCCCGGGGATTGAACCAAAAACGCGTCCACCATGCTAATGGTGGCTAATTTACTTTCTACAACTAACCGTTTTGGGAATCGAACCTAACGTCGCCTCCACCATGTCGACCCCCCTGTGTGTGCCTATATTAGCAATTGCGTGGCTCAGAGACAAAGGAAGATTGCTTTCCGAACATTTTTATAATGTTCGGGAAAGTACAAGTACTATTTTTAAAAAAGTAAACACATGACGAGTAAAGTTTAAATCATTGTATTTTTAATAATTATTTGTAATATTTAAGTGTACTTTGTTGTGTGAAGAATGGACAAACGTTATTAGATTACAACCTACGGAGTCTGACTATTTTTTTTATTTGATGACGAAAAACGAATAGCAAACACATACCTTTAGGATAGATGTTCATGTTGTTTGGAAGCTAAGGTGCAGCAGAGTAAACTCTAACTACTGGCGATAAAATGCTGCTTAGATATTTTAAAGTTGAACGATTGTAGAATTGGTATTTCAGACTAGTTTACCATAGCTAATGAACAGTTTTAAAGTAACTTTTGTAGAATTATAAAATGTTAAATGACCGAACTGAGAGTTTCTTTTCCGTTGAGTGATCGTTTGAGATCTTTCTTTGTTGAAATATTTTGATTTTATCTTTGTAGAGTATTTATGTCAAACCTGTTACTTTCCAAACTGCCACCTTGCTCTACGTTGCTTCACGTGTTGGCTATTTCATTGCCGAAATTCACATTTCTGCAATGATCATTAAGTAGACAAAATTTCCAGACGTCTATCTCCGTAATTTGACAATTTTGTCACATCCTAAAATTTGTGTCGATGTTAGCAATTGACAAATAATAACATAAACATTCTAACTTACTTTAACAACATTCCTGACACAGCATTTCGTCTTTGTTATTTTGTGTAATCAAAACATTGCACATTCACACGTTTGCATTTAAAACTGACATAACCAAAACAATACTGGGATAACATAATTTTGTAATTTATTTTCTTAACCTAATTCTTGACTTTTAATTTGTCTTTTAATTTTATCTTTTAATTTTCACACATTTAATTATCTTTATTCAATCTAATTATAAAATTTTTAGAAATAAAATCTATTTAACTTCACTCACTCAACAATATATATATATATATATATATATATATATATATATATATATATATATATATATATATATATATATATATAATTTTATTTATTTCCCAATTAGATAGGAAAGAACAAACGTAATTTGAGACTGGGCTCTAGCTCCCTGGGGACCCGTATGTGATACATAGGCTTTAATTCTCGGGCATCGATTTCCTATGTATTTTATTTTATTTCGTTCCAGTATTTGTCGTTTAAAGTGTGAGTGTCTGAGAGAGAGAAAGAATAACTACAGAAATAGTAAGAAGGTCTTGTTTAAATGAATAACAGCTTGGTCAGACATAAAATAAATAAATAAATAAATAAACTTCTTATTCAGTATTGCAAACCAGCTTTGCGTGAAAAAGGAACTTAAAGAATTTGCTACTTGGCAGTGAAAATACGGGGAATATATCTGCAGGGAATACATACGGTGAGTGAAAGTATGTACTTGTCGTATCGATTTTACTAAATCCGTGTCGACCTTGTGCTGGTGTCTGAAACTGCGAAACGAGTAGTATTTAATGTGCAGTTCCGGAGTGTTAAATCAAAGGTGACGTCGATAATTGTCACCAAATTATCGAAACAGTGTACGTGTGCCCCGGTGTAAACCCTTAATGTAATGATTCATGAAATTGAAGTTTTCATTATCTTTAGTTGAGATAAACAAGCCAGATGAAGAATGACTGAGGGTATGTACTCTGACTTTTTTATATAATTACTTGCCTAGCATGGCCAGAAAATGATGGTACCTCCCCTGAGAGGAGATATTCATATGTACTGTGTATCTGATTTGCACATAAATGTTCCTATATAGGATTGAATGATTCTGGGGGGCAATAGTGAGTGTTATGACAAGAATCGCCAAAGCGAGAAGCTGAAATCTTATATGTTTTACGCGTGCTTAATGTAAAAAGGATTTCCAAAAGAAGCTCTGTCGCCAATGAGAATTTCTTTGGATGTATCTCATACGTAGATCGGGTCCTGGTACCGGACGACACACGTCTCAATATAAGAGAAATAAAAGTGAGGAATGCAAGATATTTGAAGAGAGAGAGTGTGTGTGTAGGTGAGGGGTGAGGGAAGGAAGGGATGAATTCTGATATCCCAATACCTGTTGTTGCATTATCTCTGCTAGGTTTCTTGATGTCCTCTCTATGATCGACAGATGATCGTTCTGGTTATAACGTGGACTGACTCTCTAGGCACTCAGCTAGATCCTGCCGTGGACCGAATTAAGGATAGTACGTCTATTTTTAATAGACTCCGATGTTCTCCAGCCAACTCTAAAGACTGACTCCAACGAATTTCAAAGATTGTCACCAACTGACTACCGTGAACTCCCCAGACTGACTCCGTTGACAGCCTCTGAACTAACTCTCGACTAATTCCAGAGACTAACTCCATGTTTCTGGGTTGAACGGAGTATTTAAGGACCCAAATTTGCTGGTGACTTTGCTGATTCCAGACACGTGTCGATGAGATGGTTTCGTCTCAACAGGTACTTTTGACGTCAGGATGGTAAGATAATCGAGAAAGGAACTCTCTCAGCTTTATTACATAAAATATACATTGACATAATACATTGCATAAAAGTAAACAAACACTATCATGATTCAGCAAAGAAGACACAAAACTACGAAAAAGAAACATTAACCGAATTCTCAGACGTAAATGAATTTCAATAGCTAAGTCTTCCGAATGTCTAGCGTTCTTGATGTATACAAACAGTTTTATGTAATTAGAGAGAAAAAATAATAGCTTCACAACACTGGTGACAAATCTTAACGAAAAATATGTTTCTAAGGCAAACAATAAATTAGTATGTGGGAAATCAACATAAATCAATGAATAATAATACTGGTCTCTTCACACTTGCACCGCTAACCTTGGACAGGCTTTTTTTTAAAGAAAACAAACATCGTCGGAAATACTATTTTAATAACTGTCTGTATATATTGGGAAAAAATATGAGAGAAACATATGTAGAATACTATAATAACAAACAAAAGGAGAAAACGAATTTCTATTTTCAGAATCTTATAGAATCCAATATATGTTTATATATTGGAATATAAGCAATAAGCCATTTGCCAAACACTGCACATATATACCCAAAGCACTAAATGACATTCCATCTTTCCAATGTGTGTATGGTGGATAAATCTTGAAGTAAACAAAACATGTTACGATTCACGTGTACCGTGTAGTTGTTGTTGTTGTATGAACTTGCGAACATCTAAGTCAACAGTACTGAACGCCTTCAATGGGTCAATGTTATGATGAAAAGACAATTCTGAGAATGTGGCCTTGTTTTATGAGAATAATTATCAAAGTGACCTCAAGTTAGCAGCACTAGTTAGACTTCTTGAGATACGTTGAATGAGAGGGAGGTGAAAAATGACGCTGGTAGCCATTTTGAGAGAACCTCCATTTCGAGCAAAATTCAAAAACTTTTTGTTGTGTATTGTTATGTTTATTTCTTTCGATGGTGAAAAAATGGTGTCCAATATAGCGATAGCTGATGCAGTAGCTGATAAATCAGGCGAGTAAAACTGAAGGTTACAATATGTTGAAACTGGTAGGCGGGCCCAGCGCTAAATGTTGTCAAGTTGAAAAGTCCTTGATTCAGGTCTATCCAAATTGCTGTATAGAAAATAATTAGTGTCATCTTCTTCTTCTGTAGATCTGTGGGATCTTCTTGGCTTGAGATGAGCTGCGTACTGTGAAGGGTAAAGGGGGTAATTGTAAAAAGGAATATTATGGATGTGTGTAGGACCATGAGGTGGATCGTAATTTGATATGTTAAGACTGAAAATAAGGGTTAATTTGCTACAGGGTGATTGAAATATAACTGAGAAAAGTTTTCAAATTATACAGGAGATGTGTGGTGGCTAAATATAGAGAGAAAAACATAAAAGATTAATGGTGGGAAAAAATTAAAAGTAACATTTCCAAGATGGCGGCAGAGCGTTAATCCCAGTTAACCGAAGGAATTGTGTACTTAAAAATAGCGACGACCATAAAAGTGTATGGGAAAATACAAGAACCGGTAAACTAATGTTGGTAGGCTTTAGGAAGAAGACGGGAGTAGAAAAAGAAGAGACAAACTCAAGCGGATACGAATACACATAAGTAAGTTGTCAAACGAAGTGCCCAAATTCTTAAATCAAATAACTATTTATAATAAAATGACAAAACTCTAATTTTTGGGTGGGAGTAGAAAGGAATTTATCTCGACCATAACCCCAAGGAATTTCCTCCAAAGGGGGGTGAAAAATAGGCTGTGTTGGTTAAGGTCAAACAGCACTCGAGCTGACATTTCTTATGGTCTAAATAAATAATAGCAATGGAAAGAGAGGGTGTTCGAAAAGCAATTAAAAAATCAATAAAAAAGTAAAGAGAGTGGGTTGCAACGACACGTTATCACAACATTATTCTCTTTAGCCTTCAGTGCCAAAAAAATTTCTGACAATATTCTCGTAGTCGATGTGGACTATGACTCGACAACTAAGTTTCAACAGTATACGATGTAGTTATTCACATAAGAATCCTGTATGTTGGCGTTGGAAAGTTCAATTGGAGGTACGAGGGGCGGATGAACTTCTAAAAAGTGTATAATCTCGTGCACTCTGATTTCATCGGGAGGTGGGACAGTTTTATTATTCTGGATAGTAGAAAGAAACCCGCGATCGTACAAATAATTCAAAATGTCAACAACGTGACCAATCTCTGCCATCGAAATTTCGGATTGTGCATTACACATCTTGCAGAAGAATAAGAGTAGGTGGGCGGCACTTAACACCCGGTAGCTGAAAAATCACCTTTTTTTCTATGCCCCCTGATAGCAAGGACTCAATTTTCCAGTATCGCACGATACGTGATGCCCCCTGTTCCATCCAGTTATGGAAAACTAAATACCCCGAAAACTCGTTCTCTTTTAGGCCCCCTTTTAGGGGTGTACTCGTTCCCTTTTACGACTCCTATCTAGGGGTTTTCTCGTTCACTTCTATCAACCCCTATTTTAACATAGCAGAAATTACATAAGACTACGAGCCCATTTTCCAACTCTATTTAACATAACATAAATTACATAAGGCTACGAGCAGTTAGCATAGCTAATAAAAGAGTATGGCATATTTTCCTCCAACTATTTAATAAAACATAGAATAATAGGGGGTATTCGTTCTCTTTTTTTCAACCCCTTCTGAATATAGCAGAGAATACAAAAGACTATGATCATAGCAGAGCTATTTTTTCTTTTTCGGGCGTAGCAGAGCAAATAAAAGAGTATGGCTTATTTTTCAACCCCTATTTTAACATACCAGAAATCACTTAAGGTTACGAAAATGTTGCATAACTAATGAAAGAATATTTCTTCTTTTAAGCACTATTTAACATAGCACATATTACATAAGACAATGAGCACCGAGACTACGAAAACATAACTATGTAACACAGCAGAAAAGCTACAAGCATTTACCACATGCTCACGGCATTGTTCTTTATGCGGAATGATGAAACTATTGTAAAAGTTAATCGCAGATGTAAAATAAATATTAGCGTATTAAAAAAGTACACTCTCGTCAACTGATAATGCGCTCTGGAAAAAGGTGAACTACTGTTTTCTTAATGAACGTGTAAATAACAGGATATGGCAACAGTGTTTTTTTCGTTATTTTAAAGTCCTCTGTTGTAGTGAACGGATTGTAGTGGTGTCTGTGATTTATTTTTGTCTGAATAAAACACGTTTTGAAATTACTGTCAATTGTGGTGTAGTGTTATTTAGAAGTTTTGTATCATTACAATGGCTAATATGAAATGGAATTGAGTTTTAAGTGAATAAACGTGTTAGTTCAGGTATGTAGCATTTTCATGTTTCACCATGCTTTTGCCCTAGTTAGTCTAAGGAAAAATAATAATTTATTAATATTTATAAGGGCATTACTTAGCAAGGAATAAGTTACAATTGCGCTCTTTACTAAAATCAAACAATATTCATTAGCATTCCTCGAAGTAAGTTATATATATATATAAATAAATATAGCTTTGAGGGTAATTAAGATGACGTCACAGAAGAGACCGGTCCATGATGGGATCTGTAAGTCATTTATGAAAATTTAAGAATTAAAAATGGTTCAAGCTGTTTTGCGCAGAATTGTTTTTTTTTTTTTGTATTTTCGTATAATAAAGCTGTGTGTAAACATAATGAAACAAATAGTACATATTAAACCTCTTACTTTAATGTGTCTATTTTTCTTAAGTTACAAGCAAATATTTCATTATTACTAGGTCAACATTTTGAGGTGTTGTTTCCACAATGCTTTTATGCAGAGTCGTTCTGACGCTTGATTAGTGGCACACTAAAGAGTACGACTAACATATGACTATTCTGCATAAGGCGATCAGCTCACTGGTCAAACATTTAAACCCAAATAACTTTTAAAGGGAGCCACATATTGAGGTGGTGTTTCCACAGGTCATGAAGTAATAGGTCATCAAGTACTACATGTCCCAAAAGCACTGACCATCGAGGTCAAAGGTCAAATGGATTTACCCGAATAACTTTTAAACGGTGAGACTTATTGAGAGCGTGTTTCCAGATTTAGCAATTAGTCATGAAGTACTACATGTCCCAAGAGTACTGACAATCAAGGTCAAAGTTCAAATATTAAAACCCGAATAATTTTTAAACGGTGAGACTTATTGAGGGCTTGTTTCCAGATTTAGCAATAAGTCGTGAAGTACTACATGACGCGAAAGTACTGACCATCGACGTCAAAGGTCAAATAGTTAATCGTAAATAACTTTTAAGCGGAGCCACATATTGAGGTGTTGTTTCCAGATTTATCAATAGGTCATCAAGTACTACATGACGTAAAAGTAATGACCATCGAGGTCAAAGGTGAAATATTTAAACCCGAATAACTTTTAAACGGTGACTTTTATTGAGGAGTTGTTTCCAAATTTAGCAATAGGTCATCAAGTGTTACATACCCAAAAGTACTGACCATCGAGGTCAAAGGTTAAATATTTAAACCCGAATAACTCGTAAACGATGAGACGTATTTAGGATGTGTTTCCAGATTTAGCAATAGGTCATCAGGTACTACATGACCCAAAAGTACTGACCATCGAGGTCAAACGTTAAATATTTAAGCCTTAATAACTACTAAACAGTGAGACACCTTGATATGCTGTTTCCACATCTAGTAATATATCATCAAATACTACATGTCCCAAAATTACTAATCACCGAGCTCAAAGGTCAAATATTTAAACCCGAATAAATTTTAAACGGTGAGACGTATTGAAGTTTGGTTCCAGGGTTTTCGGACATGCTAATTACAAATATGATATTTATTTTGACCTAGGGTTTAGAGTTTATGTGTACTGTAGTTTTAGAAATATGTTTATATATGAAGTGTAATGATTTTCTGTTTTCTCTTTACATTTTTGAAAAATATCAGCAGAATATATCAGTAAAACGTTACAAATGATACTTTATTAGAAGAGACACTTTTAGGTCTTCTGTAATGGGAACAGACTTAATTATAGTCAAAACATCAAACAGCAAAAATACGCTAATTGTTTTTAAAATTTCGCTAATAATAATAATAATATTTGCTAGTTATTAAAATAATATAGATACTTTTATACTAACAAGTAGACCTCACCACTTCGCCGTTGCGTTAGCAAAAGGAAACAACTACTGTCCTAGGGTAGGGTTGAATATAAGATATTGACAAAAATTTTAGCTGCTAATGAGCACTAGAAATATGGGAAAACGAAATAGAAACGTGAATTTGGGAAAAATAAATACAATATAATTTGATAGTTGCAAGACCGATATTTTTTTGAAATAGATGGAGGAACAATAGTTATGACTTCAACTATGTAAATCGAGTTAGGAGGGATGTTTTTATGGCATTCCAGATCATGTCCGCCATTTTGAAATCCGCCATATTGGATCGACGTCAACTTTTTAAAATGGAAAGAGAGACATGTGAGGTATCAAGCAACAATGAGTTTTTCCACCCAATCTGATACACTAATTAGTTTGTCCATATCTAGAACGGTTTACAACTTACAGTTCTTTGAATGTTGAAACATTTGTTGTTTGTAGCAGATAACAGATGACTACAGTGGCAATGAACATAGTTCCAGATACAGCATTCTTACAGAACAAAATTACGGCAATGCAAGAAATGCAAGTCCTCAGCATTCATAAAATGGTCAAAAAAGAATTTTGCAGATCTCCATGAACACCTAATAAGAAATGAAGCTTCACAAATATCACAAAAGTTAATGCCGGGAATATTGATAGCATGCTTCTCCGGCACATCGAACCATTCGATCGGCTCATCAATATATACTGATTTACAAAATGGTTATTGAATTCTTCCCGTGAAGCGAGGAGACTGAAATTGATTGTAGACAAGGGAATGCAGAGTGACAACAGTATCTCTGTCATGCAGTTTTGAATGGAAATGTTCGTCCTTTATTGCATAATCACATATGGTACGCCTATGTTTTGTATTGTCTAAAACATACAATCAAAGGTTGAAATATGCCGGTGGTACCTTTTGGAATTTGTCGCACTATCACTGATTTCCCAGGTGGAGCTATTGTACTTCGCACCTCTTCATTATTAAATAATTCTCAGCAATCCAGCATAAGTGAATTCCTGCTCCCTGTATTCGGCCAATAGCAATTCACATACTATTCTCGCAATTCATGTAATCCTATTTTATTAGATGTTGATGCTATCATATGTATATTGCCAAGTCTCTGAACTAAATTATTAAATCCAGTCTGCAATTTTGCAGGTACTATTCCGTTCTTTACCTGGAGAACAATGAACAGTTTACCAACTAAACTCCCTTTAAATTAATTAAAGGCATGATTGTGTAGGAATATGTCATAGCATTTACACTTATTGCAAGAGCCTCAATTTTCCTTTTGCCTTTTATATCCAAAGTTTTCGGGCGATGCATTTCAAATTGAAAACCACTTTAGTCAGCATTACAGACATACTTAAACTCAAAATTACGCAACGTCTGTTTGATGCTATGAATGTACTCTTCAGCAGTCTGCATTAAATGTGGCTGACGCTCATGTTGAAGTCTTGTTTTAAAGGTTGTTACTTTACGTAGCCCGATATTATAATGTCGTTGAAGTTCAGTAGTCAGGCCTCCGAGGCTTTAAACTGTTCATACTCAATATCACGCGCAACGTTGCATGCCATTCGCTGAAGATCACTGACTGATACCGTTTGGAAAACTACTTTACGTGCGTGGATAAACTGCACGTACAATGCCTCCTGTAAAAGGGAACGCTTGACTTCGCGTGATAGTCTTGTATTTTTTTATTAAACAACACGATCGTAGGTCCACTCGCTAATGCGAAATCGGTTACATATTGTCTTTTTTTTTACCGTAGTTTGGATGTTGTGTCATGTAATTAATAATTTGTTTCCTCTTCTCAACCGATTCTTGCGTGTCGATGGTGATGGAAGTTATGCGTCTGACACTTGGTGTTCTGTCGGCATCTTCGGAATCTGTTGTGTGATTACCCCTTTCCGCTTCCACACTAGCTTCTTGATTGTTTATCTCATGATGTGCCTCATCTAGAATATCTAGAGTGTATTCCATTTCGAATTCCAGTTCTTCATCCGCTAGGAATCCAATTATGTCATCTGCGATTACTCTTTCCTGTTCTGATATATTTGTTGATTTGTGCTTGAACCGTAATGTCTGAAACTGCTGCAAGAGGTACATGGTAATGTTTGCCTTATTTAACGCCATGGTGTGTCGTTTTTTAGTCTATATTTGTTGCCTGCTAACGCTATCCCTAACACACACTCGTACGCACCTCACAGAATTACAGGTACAATGCAATAAACGAAATAACTCTTTCTCAAACACTTCCAAGTTCACGAATAGAACTGACAGTGGGAATAATATATTTTTTGCACTTGTCTCCTTACAAAGAGTTTGTCGCTGTAGAATGGTACACGGTGCAGATAAGCTCCTACCTTATACCGTAGCTGCTACGACCAGGAATGCCATTAGCAACCAATATTGCTATTCTCTTCATCGTGCTGCCCCAACTGCTTATAGTTACAGTTTGAATTTACAAACGCACACACGAAGTAGCGAGGTTAGAACCACTGTAAGAATGCTGTGGACTTGCATTTTTTGCATTGCCGTAATTTTGTTCTGTAAGAATGCTGTATCTGGAACTATGTTCATTGCCACTGTAGTTACCTGTTATCTGCTACAAACAACGAATTTTTCAACATTCAAAGAACTGTAAGCTGTAAACCGTTCTAGATATGGAAAAACTAATTAGTGTATGAGATTGGGTGAGAAAAATCATTGTTGTTTGATACCTCACATGTATCTCTTTCTATTTTAAAAAGTTGACGTCGATCCAATATGGCGGATTTCAAGATGGCGGACATGATCTGGAATGCCATAAAAACATCCTTCCTAATTTGATTTACATAGTTGAAGTCATAACTATTGTTCCTCCATCTATTTCGAAAAAATATCAGTCTTGCAACTATCAAATTATATTGTACTTGACTTTCCCACATTCATGTTTCTATTTCGTTTTTTCCATATTTCTAATGCTCATTAGCAGCTAAAATTTTTCTCAGTGTCTTATATTCAATCCTACATTAGGACAGAAGTTGTTTCCTTTTGCTAACGCAACGGCGAAGTGGTGAGGTCTACTTGTAAGACTTAGGTGTTTATATACTATAATACTATAAGTAATTGTAGTGTTTGATTAGAAAAAATGTAGAGTTCTAGTAAAATTACGAATATTAGCAAAATCACTACAAAGTACAAATAAATCCGAATGAAACTTACAATGATAACTGCACAACTTGCGAGAACCCCTGAAGCGGAAAACCCAATTACTTGGTTGCGAAGTGGAATTGCTCAGCTATTAAATATGTTAATGTCAAATGTAGATTCCTACCATCAGGTAGGGTTGACATTATAGAGTCAGAATAATTCAGATAGATCGTTTTGGTTTTCGTTTCAAGAAGCAGCGAATGTTTGTGCAGGCTTCGTCTGAGAGGTTGTTAATAGCGTTATACAATGTAATGCAAAATTTATGGAACAAAATCGTTTTGTGTTTGATTTCCACATGTGGCCTTACCTGTAGGGGAGGAGAGGAAAAGGCAAAATTTTACCTCTGATGAAGAGTATATTAAAAATGCAACGGTATAGTCATTATTAAGAATAAAGGTAGCAGTTGTCCATGCCTTTGTAGTTGCTAAAGGCCTGATTCATAATAAAGGCGATAAAAATGCATCAAACCTATTATAATCAGAAAAAGAACTATGTCTTTACAAGCAAAATTATTGAGTAACAGTGCTGGCGTTAATTTGATGAATGCTGGTGGCATACCGAAATTGGAACAAATTCAAAAATATTTACCTGATTATACAATTACAGTGTACGATGATCTGACGGGAGAGAGAACATTTTTAGAGGGAGTGGGCGGTGAAAAGAAAATTAATATACTCTTTATAAATAATCACTATACTGTCATCAATAGTTTATCTGCCACATTTAGTTGTTAGTACTTATTGCGATACATATCATTAAAAATATAATCAAAAGGAAAAACATATAGGTCACTGAATGCTTTATGTCCTAAATGCCGGAAAATCCTCCGTGTAGAAAAACAGAGGAAGTACCGAATTGTGATAAATGGAACAAGTGTTTTTATGTTAACGAATGTATGTCATATCATTTAAAAAGGGATTTGTGTTCGCAGTTGAAAGTGTGTACAGCATGCCCTAAATCATTCGCTTTTAAGGATATAAATCCCCATAAGTGTGGGAAAACGTATTGCATAAGCTGTGAAAATATAATGTCGCCCCGTCATCTATGTTATATTTGTCCTCGAAAATATTTAGGCACAGAAAAATGGATGTTATTATTTTATGATAGAGTGCAGGCAAAACGAAATATTACAAGAGCATGTGATTTAGTTACTTATTACGCAGCAAGAATGTTACCAATGTTTCAAGAATTGTGAGCGCATTATATGTAGCATTTGCAATAGACGTGGAAATATTTTTATGGAGAAGGTTGTGTTGTCGCATTTCTTGAATATTTGTCTATTAAACCAGCCAACATCAATAGAGTTAAATGCATTTGACATAATGCTAAAGGATATGATGCACGTTTTATTCTGCGTGCAATGATAACAGTAAAACGTTGGACTCCAAGCGTCAATATGATTGGGTGTAAAATATTGTGTATTGATTGCAAATACTTGACGTTTATTCATAGTCTAAATTTCTTCCCAATAGCGCTGGCAAAACTATCTGAAGCATTTGGTATAGACGAAGTAAAAACTATTTTTCCCACTATTTTAACACAAAAGATATCCACAGATATGAAGGGCCTATGCAGGACCCTAAATTTTATGGTTATCAACACATGAAGAAAAAGAGCAAGAACAGTGTATGCGCTGGTAAGAAAATTCCTCAACACAAAAATTTAATTTTAAAGAATTGATTCGTCGGATGGATGCTGAACTTCTACGTAAGGCATGCATTAAATTTTTGGTAGAATGTCAGCAAATGTCCAATGTAAATCCACTAGTCGAGACAATTAGTGTAGCCTCCGCATACAATCTGGTATTTGGACGGAATTTATTTAAAGAGGAGACTATAGGAATTATTGCCGATAATGGATATTGCTGGGCAGGTCAACAGTCCGTCGTAGCGATACAATGATTGATTGGCGAAGAAGAGAGACTCGGTATTATAATCGAACATGCGGAAAATAGTAGGGAAATGGTTCTAATGGGTTTTTTTAAGGTAGACTAGCTGAACATGCGCTCTCGACACAGCACATTATTCAAATAAGAGCATGAATTTCCATGTCATTCCTCACATCTGTACATATTGCATTACAAACACAAGTTAAAGACGTCTTGTTAAAAATCGGCAAGAGATACCGTATAGGGGAGTTTTTTTAATTACTTTTTCAAGTCTCACACCGTTTGCAAGCTTTGAACCTACGTCTTGTTGGAGTTTCTAATTCATGTATGATCAGTGTTTTCTTACTTTTTGCCTGCAATATGTAATAAGCAAATACATTAGACACAAAATTAATTATAATGTCAGTGATATATGGTGTTCATTGGGCAAAACACTCCAAACAATAAAAAATCAACTTAGACCGGAGAAATGGTTATAACTATAATTTGGCCATGAAACAAACGCCTGAAAGATATGCAACATATGTATACAATTATGTAGTGTTGGAATGTATAAAGAAATAATAGCCGTGGTTTTTAAATATTCAATTAGAACTGGACAATCTACGCAAAATTTACAATCGTTCAGGGAGAACGTTATCTCTCTAGACCCTGTAGTTTCCGAGATCTCATTATCGAAAGGATTGGACACAAACATATAAACATCCACAAATGTATAGTTTAAAAGAACTCCAAAGATGGCAGCACAATTCATTGAGTTGATTGTGGAAAAGGTTTAATAAAATACAAAGCCTTTGAACAATAATTTTAAAAGGATAAAGTTTATGACAAACGGATCTATTTAAATAAGTTATTTAAAGTACACATGCTTTCAAATAATTGTCTTTATTAAAAGTGAAATCACAAATAACCGTAAATCAAAGATTTGAAATTCGACATTATAGATTGGAGCTCAGACGCCTTCGGATGCTGTTGTAGCATTTTAATAGATAGATGGATACGCATGTATAGATGAGCATTTACATGTATGGGAATATGAAGGATGTTTTTATCAAGGATGTGTTGAGTGCTATAAAACAGGGCGTAACAACACTATTTATAACTATCTACATACCACACTTGAGATATGATATGAAAACACTAGTAGAAAAATTGATCATTAAAAAAATAGGTTTTGTATTACACGATATGTGGGGATGTGAATGGAAGAACGAGTTACTCGTAATTCGTAAACGAGTACGTACCTCGTTCTTCGTAAAAATCCTGATATTGAAGAACTTGAGGCGAATCACCCCCTGTGTAGAAAAGATCCCATTAAACCGAGGGATGATCTATAAGGGAGAAGCTGTTTTACTGTCAAATATTATTATAAAATGCCCACGGGAGGAGGTACACTATGTATGTGTCATTTCGTTATACCATTACTGTTGCAAGGTAAAAAAATACCCTATAGGTCACCCCAAAATTTAAGTGATTGCTGATTGTCCACCAATCGATAAATTCGAGGGGATCGTAAAATGCACAGTGCTCCCTCCCTGGGATTTGTATAATCCCGTTTTACCGTTTCGTAGTTAGAACAAACTTTTCTTCCCTCTGTGCCGTAGATGTACCGAAACTTTACATACAGAAGAATGTGAACATAGTTAAGAAGAGAGGGCCCTCACTCGAACGTGGGTGGTGCACGAACTACGTAAAGCTTAAGAGAATGGTTACAAAATATTAGAATTGCAGGAGGTATGGGAATATAAAGTAGTGCCGTATGATCCTGTTAAAAAGGGGCATTTTCACGGAATATGTAAACATGATTATGAAATTAAAAACAGAGAGTCATGGATGGTCTAAATGGAACAAAAATGAAGAGCAGAGAAATAAATATATTAAAGATCATTACGAGAGAGAAGGAATACAGCTAGACAGTACAAAAATGGGTAAGAATAACAATGCACGGAAAAGCATTTGTAAACTGGCATTAAATTGTGTATGGGGCAAGTTTGCCCAAAATGAAAACATGAGTCATACCGAAATCATTCGAGAACCAGCAAAATTCTATGAAAGATTATCTGACAGCAATGTAGAGGTAACACAGGTTATTCCGATTGACGAGGATGAGTTATTATTAAATTATCAGATATTGGATGACGCAAATTTTTCTCTAAATGTACAAATATAATCATTGCAGCATATACCACCATGTATGCACGATTAGAATTATACAGCTATTTAGAACAGGTAGATAAAGATGGCATATACATGGATACCGATAGTCTTATTTATGTAGTCAGACCTGAAGGAAGAAAATTACCTCTTGGCGATTATTTTGGTGACTTAAAAGACTATTTACATAATGTTGGCCCCGATGCCAATATTAGAGAATTTTGTAGTGGTGGGACAAAAAAATATACTGATGAGGTCTTTAGTAGAGGTATTACAAAAACATGTTTTAAAGTACGTGGGATTACTCTCAACAGTGATACAAGAAAAAATGTTAAGTATGAGCAAATTAGATATATGATTCATAACGATGCCCCTCCGGTAACTGTAAGAAATCCATGTAAAATTCCTCGTACAAGAGACAGCAGAATTATTAGTAAGGAAGAAACGAAAACCTACAAATTCTACATACAAACCGTAAAAGTGTTGTTGGTATTTATGATACAGTGCCTTACGGTTTTAAGAGAAATAGACTATTGTAAAAAAAGAATTAGTTGTGTAAAAACGAGTGTTGGGACCAAGTCATGGTAACTTTTTTTCTTGTAGATATGTAAGCGGATCACAAACTTCTATGTATCGTATGGAAGTTCTGCAGGCGTAGTGTGTATGCAGAACAACAGATGACTCTGTGATAGATGGTAGTAGCACAGCGAGGGCTGTGAATGTCGTGTGAGATGGAAGTAACCTGTGTTGTGCAGCACTCTTAAATCAAAATAGCCGTTCTCCGATTGACAAATGCGATGAGATCACAGTGAATTAGTTTAAGCCTTTGGGAATAATGCACTACCATACCGGACAGTAGCACTGTGGGTAGAAAAGTTTGAGTAAGAACGTGTGTCAAAGAGTAATGAGCAACGTTCGGTATGACCTGTCAGTATGCGGACCGACGTGGTACGTGCCGTCATCGAGCAGCTCCTGTATGAAAACAGACGATGGACGCTACTGGAGTTGGCGGTGGCATGTGGCATCGAGAAACGCACCGTCCACAGGATATTGCGTAATGAGAGTTAATGTTGATGGATGACGTACTGTTGTACCATAATGTTTACATTATAGGGATGACGTACCGGTATCATCCCATCCACCATTCAATGTGATGACAAGGGTAGTGTTAATATTTATAATAAATTAATTCCTGGTGCAAATATATTAGATTTAATAGCATATTTTGTTAGGTGTCGTAAGAAAAATATTACCCCGTCAGATTGGGACCCTTTGCTGTACTGTTAGCAAAATCCAATATACCTTTAGAGTATATAGGTAACCCTCAACGTATGGAATATATTCGAAAGCTGACAACATCTGCTGCTGCTGATGATGATCCAAAAGTAGAAGAAGAAGAAGAGGAGGAGGATGAGAAGCCACCACATAAACGTAAAGTTGTCAACACATGGTGTGATTATAAAATATGAAGAAGATGGACGATATTTATTATAATCCATCACAGACTGCTTCATTTTTAACAGCTACAGTATTATGGAAATATGTGAAGAAATCAGTACCTTAACACAGGGTGCAGCAGTGGGTTAAAGAACAGCCGACTTATACACTGCATCAACCAGCAAATAAAAAATTTCCACGTAATCACTATTTAGTGTTCAATATTGACGATCAGTGACAAGCTGATTTAAATGATATACAGAGTCTGCAAAACTATAATGATGGCTATAGTTACATTTTAACAGTGACTTATTTATTTAGTCGCTTTGCGTGGGCCGTGCCTGTACGTATAAAAACTGGCGAAAACATTTTAAATGCATGTAGGCAAATATTTGCATCTGCGCGTCGTAGCCCCTTATGTCTACAAACCGATAAAGATACAGAATTTGTTAATAAGCCCTTCTAGTTATACTTAAAATGGTAAAATATTAAATTCTTCACAACACAAATCCACGATATTTTGTCTAATGGGTCAAGCTGATGCTGATGGAAAAATTATAATTACCGATGCAACTTTGCTTGTGAAAAAAGTTGATGTATCACCCGCGGTTAAAATAGCATAAAATAAAGTATTACAATATCCTAAATTTAGAATAAAATATTCTATAACAAAAGTGCAGGTGAAGACAGAAACTTTGCCACAAGGAGTTATGGATAGTACACTTCCCGATCTGTTTTCTGACATAGTGCCTAAACGTATAATTATTGGGTTTGTTACTAATACTGCTTTCAATGGTACTTATCAGACAAATCCGTTTAACTTTAAGCATTTTAGTATGTTATCTTTTAAACTGTTTGTTGATTGAACGTCTGTACCATCCAAAGCACTACAACCTGATTTTGATAATAAGCTATATTTACAGGCATATTTCACGTTATTACAGGTTCATGTATTTATTATTCTAATCAAGGTAATGATATTTCGTTTGTCGAATATCCTAGTGGTTACACTCTACTGGTGTTTGATTTAACTCCCGATTCTAGTGCTTGTGCTGCATCTCATACTAGTCCACAACGTCAAGGAAGTATACGATTAGCGGTTCATTTTATAGAAGCCCTGCTATATCCTGTAACAGCAATTATTTACGGTCAAATCTCCTCAGAACTCAAAATTGATTTCCAGAGAAAAATATATATTAATTAATAAAACAAGTGTTAAATACCCTTGAAGTTTATGAGACACAGCAAAATAATTTACCTGAAGATCATTGTATAGGTGTATATGCTGTATATGAGCTACCTCTGTTTATTTACACATTTCCGGCAGCCATAATTATAAATACACATTCCAGTAATATGCCTATTGAACATTGGAGTGCAATTTATATATCTAATATTTGTGATCGGGAGTATTTCGATAGCTATGGTATACCACCCTACATACAACATCATATATGTTTTTTTTAAAACGAAACTGTTTATATTATACATGGAATAATAGACGTATCCAATGTGACTTATCTCAGTTTTGTGGCCATTACTGTTTTCTATATCTAGCATGTCGTGCATATGGTTATTCACAGCGCGATTTCTTAAACAAATTCTCACTCGCCTTTACTGATGCTCACTCGCCTTTACTGATACTCATGCTGATTAAGATCTCCGTTAACCGTGTGTGTGTCGGACACTGGAGCGAGATTAAGTTCTCCGTACACCTTGTGTGTGTGTGCTATGTTAAGTAGTTTTGTTATTTTTTAATCTCTGGTCTACTATGCATTAGCCTATGTTTTTTAATTCCGCCGTTGCTGGTGCCAAGCCCCTTATGCGAAAGAAGGGTGGTTGGGGGTAGTTACCCCCGTAAAACAAAAAATAGCTCTGCTATGTTCATAGTCTTATGCATTTTCTGCTATATTCAGTACGAATTGAAAAAAAGAAAACGAATACCCGAAAATATTCTCAGTTGTATTAAATAGGTGGGGGGAAATATGCCATACTCTTTTATTAGCTGTGGAACGTGCTTGTAGTCTTATGTAATTTCTGCTATGTTAAATAGTGTTGGAAATGGGCTCACAGTCTTGTGTAATTTTTTGCAATGTTAAAATAGGGACTGATAAAATGGAACGAGTACACCCCTAAAAGAGGGTCGTAAAATGAACGAGTACATCCCTTAAAAGTGGGCGTAAAGAGAACGAGTTTTCGGGGTGTTTAGTTTTCCATAGCTGGACGGTACGGAAGAATCAAGTATTGTGCGACAATGGAAAATTGAGTCCTTGCTACCAGGAGACCCTGGAAAAAGGGCGAATATCAGCTACTGGATGTCAGGTGCCGCCCATCTTCTAATAAAAAACTCAAAATTCCCTGTTCTCGCAATAACTATACTACCAAAAGAGTAAGAAAAATATTCCAACATAACTCCTGGTATGAAATATTCGTGTTTAAAATGGACACTGGCGTAGGTGTTTGATCGATAATAGTTTACAAAGGCGGATATATTTACGTGTCTAACGCTTGATGTCCACACTTTGTTAAGAAGAGAAGATGTATTAAAGTATAAATTAGGTTGAAAATTTTGATTTAACTGTAATAAGTCGTTCGATGCGAGTTGGGTGGAAAATAATGAAGAAGTACAGGTTCCATAAGTTCATTTTCAAAACATGGAAACTTTGCTCTTTCAAACAAATTTATATCTACGATCAGTTTCGTATTGCATGGTATCTTAGTCTTGATGGCACCGTATAGCATTGACGATTCAGGAACACTAATCGTTGACGTTTTGCCTTTTGACTGGACTGTTAACGTTAGTGGCGGATGCGTGTGACAAATTCATTTGAACCAATGTCCAATATATGCGGTAATTTTAACTGTACGCAAGTATGATCACAGCTTGTGATCAGTTCTCGAACTGTTTGTCCCATCCAGGCAGAATGCATCACAATTGTCTAATCTTGAATTTGAAATAACATGAGAAGGGATATTACACAATTTAGCAGAAGAATATCTGCAGAACAGAAGATCAGATCCAGCTACATGTATCAGGGGTTTTCCATTCTCCACTACGGAAACCAAAGTTTGTACGTCAATACTACAGGTCTGATTGAAAACTGCGGAAGGTATCGGTTTAACTTGATAGAGTCCAAAAGCAGATTTATGTTCCACAATAGGAATATTCAGTTGCAAATAAATATACGACTCAGTTATTGAACAAGATAGTACATTAATCGAAGAATACAGTTCCATAAATTTCTTGTCTATAGCCAATCGGTATCCATTTCTTAAAAGTATATTTTCCGATTCCGGCAAATGCACATGCAAAACTCTGTAGGGTATAATGTGGTTTAGCTTTGAAATTCGCCACATCTCTAAGATTGTCATATCTGAAGATCTGTAGAAACTGAGTAAACTGTAACAACGTCTGAAAAAAGTCTGATATGAAAGCTGTCGCTTCTTGTTCCATCTTGTTCGCTAATTGGTTCAAATGGTAGGCGATATCCTTTTCTTGGTCGAAAACTCGCGGAGAAAAATTGCGTATCTTCTTAAAATCCCCTTTATCTTCTGCCTCGAAAGTCAAAAATTAAGAAGTTGAATTCTGGATGAAAAAATTGTTCTTCAAAAGTTACTTTTCCAAACCAAACACGATCTCTTCCAAATTCGCTTCTCTTCTAGAATTCAAGGGGCCGCGGTGGTTCAGTGGTAGAGCGTTCACCTCTGGTGCTTGGGGTCCTGGGTTCGATCCCAGCCCCCGCCAAGTGAACTTTGTGGTGGACAAACACCGTGTGCGTGGGTTTTCTCGGGGTTCTCCCGTTTCCTCCCACTTTCTTCATTCCACCATTTTCATTCATTACTCATCATCACCGTCTCCTTTAGCCTAACCGGCATAACTGTGGGACGTAAAACTCAAAGATTTCATTTCATTTTTTCTTCTAGAATTCATAGATAAAATACTTATAATTTCTTTTTTTACTGAATATTGTGAACAAATTACATTTTTGTCTTTTCTTTCCAGGTAAGTTGATAATCTGAAATTTCCAAATAAATTTGTCCCAAGAAATAATTGTAATAGGAGGCGGATATGATGGCGAGAGGAAAGAAGAAAACTGTTTAGCAATGATGATGAATCCTTTCTCTCATTATATATATATATATATATATATATATATATATATATATATATATATATATATATATATATATATATATATATATATATATAATTATTATTATTATTAGCGTTAAGATAACTTTAAGTCGATTAACCTAAATTAAGTCCCATGATAATCCATTAACATAGTAATGCATTTTCTTTCAGCTATTTTTATTTAGGAAAATAAAGGTGCATTGGTTGTTCATAGATCTTCTAATTCTTTTTTTTTTCGTACTGAACGAATACTATTCTCTCGATTGAGTTAAGATATTCTTCCAGGAAATGACGTGCTGTTTGTAAATCAAAGCGTCATGCATCTTCTTTTTAAAATCCATAAACTCCTGTAGAGATGTTCGCTAAAGCTATAGATATTATATCGTTGTCTACGGCTAATTGCAACATTTTTTTCGTATCACATTTTTAAATTCTTGGATTCTGCTAATCCGGCACCCTTACATGAATCAAAAAACCTACAGGTAGATTGTAAACGTATGTAATGCATGCGTTACCCTGGGAAAGGTGGGATATTTTACGAGACTTCTTGCATTTCCTCTCCTTCAAGAATTTGAATTGCTTTGTCCGCGCCTCCTCTTGGCTCTAGAAGACAATTCGACGAGTTCACTATACAACAACCAGCCAACATCGTGATTGATAAATAATACAGCGCAACGTTCCTATGAATGTCGTTGTTGATGGCAAATTTAGTTTTTTCTAAACTTTCCAATGAAATTGTTCTCGGACCCACTTTATCCCAAGATGGCAGATCGGACATGAATACAATTTTCCGTATGAACGACGATTCTAATTGCGTCTCATTACGTGGATCCTGGAATTCCATGAAGAAGGAATTTACCTTATCCACATATTGGAGATTTTTCTCGGGTACGCCTCCTCCTACCACATCAATCTCAGATGTTTCTAATTTACGCAAATTCTTAGACAGTCCTTCTGGGAGAGGATAATACTTTTTAAACTTTTCAATGGATATAGAATCAATCTTTATCTGACCCCGAGGAGCTCGGTATTTCGCATAATAACTATTGTTATGCTTACGAGATACTATTTGTTCTGGTCCAGAATATTTTCCAGAGAACGCATTACAGACACTCTTCCGTTTTGTCGCATCGTAAATCCGCACAAGGTGATACTTTTTAAACGTCTGCTGCTCTAGTTTCTTATTATGTGACTTTACAGAAGTCAAACGTCTATTGCATAAGCTTTCCTGGCCCTTGTCTCTTATGTACTGAAGTTGCTGAATCCTCTCTTGGTTCTCACAGAACTGACATGGCGTGTCTAGTATGGCAAGTATAGTAGCCATGGGCAATATCGATGTAGGGCTTCAAAAAAAGTAAAACCCATTCTCAAGTTACAGGTTAGAATGTACGAAAACGTAACCTGTGGAAGTAGTTCTATCCAATTCGACTGGTCGTATTTGTCCAAAGCTAACTTCAATTGTTGATCTATATGCCGGATTGCGACGTCGAATATTCCCACACTGTAATGCCCTTGAACGTCTGCAAAGTGTATCTGTGTTCCAAGGATGTTACAAAGCTCCTCAAACACAGCACTAGTGAAAGCTGCGGGACGGTCATATGCGATCTCTGTTACTAATCCATATTTCAGAGGAACGTTTTCATATAGAAAAGAACTAACTTATGCCGACGAAGCATCTGGTAAAGATACAGTGATACAAAACCCTGTCCCTTCATCCACGAGGACAATGAAAAACTTATGCCGTAAGATGTTATTACGAGGATACATCCCTCCTAAATAAATATAAACTTTGTAGAAGGGAGGTACGCAAGGGTGCGTGTGCAAACTTCCGTAAGGCTTGCCACTACGTTTTTTTCAATGCCTGACAGCTAATACAGTGTTTACATTTTTCAGAAACAAATTTCTTCATGTTTACAAAGTAAACAGATTTCACTAGAAGGTTATATGTCTTTCTGAAACCAGCGTGATTGACACCTAATTTCTCTGAATGGGCCTTCTCAAATACTACATCCCTTCACTTGGTGGGCACAGCTAATAAAGAAAACTTTTTCCAGAGCTGTCTTATTAACTTTATATACGATGTTGTTACGCAAGGCAAAACGCAATGCTCTCCTCTCATACTGCGGGTCTTTGTCGGGTCTATTCTCCAAATACGCAATGATTTTACTCAGAAATAGGTCATTTCTTTAATCTTCTTATGGTCAATGCTATCCAAGTCCTCGGTTATGAAGATTCTTGGATATGAGGCACTTGCTTCTTCGTCCTCCTCGACTCTTCGATCTTTTAGAAAACGGCTGACGGTGTCTGGTTCTAAATTCTCGGAACCAGCAACATGAGAAACCGTAAAGTCATGAGAATCAATCCTTGGCGACAAACAAGCCAGTTTCCTTGTCAAATTCTTACTATGGAGAAGAAATGTGATCACTGTGAAGATGAAAATGACGTCCGAGGATAAGGTGACGAAAGGAGCATAGAGCGTAGAGAAGGACTAACAGTTCCAGATGATAGAGGACAAGTTCTTCTCCGATGGACCAACCGCTCTGCTCGAATACGCAATTGGCATCAATTCAGCATCTGGCTCATCTGTAGCTGGTTGTTTGGCTACACAAGCCAATCCTTTCCTGCATGCATCTGTAAATATGTGTAGCTCTCTCTCAGGCCTGTAGGCCATTAAAGTTGGATTTTCCAAAATAATCTTATTTAAAGCCTCAAAGGATTATTGCTCTCCGGTACCCAATGTAAATTCTTCGTCACGCTTCATCAATTTCTGTAGTGGGTTCTCTAATTGGGTGAATGTCCTTGACATACCTCTTCAGAAAAGAACAAAAGCCGATGAAACTTCAAGTTCTTCTTTGTGCTTGGACGTTGGTAGTTCTTCATCGTACTCAGCATTCGGTCAGAGATCTGTAACCCATACTTCGAAAGTGTATGGCCTAGAACTACCATAGAGTGATGTGCTAATTGGGTCTTCTCTGATGACAATTTCAACTAACGTTCTCGAAGTTTTTGGAAGAGTATTGTGCACCAGTGTATCATCTCGTCCACAGTAGAGGCCACTATATAAAAGTCATCGACTTAGTGCATTACATTCAAAGTCAGGACGCCTGCTAGTGTCAATTTCGTCACTATATTCAAAGACGCTGCCGAGGACACGTGGCCCATAGGCAGAACTTAGTAAACATAACTCAAAGCACCTGGTACGGAGAATCTTGTACACTACTGACTCTCTTTTGCAATGGACTTTTGAAAAAAAACATGCTTCGTGCCACTTGATGTATAAAGAAGACGTCCGCCTATGCGGGCAAGCACGTCGTCAATCGACTGCGTCGCAAAGTTCAAAGATTACGACTGCAATTTAAGAGAACGGAAATCTAACACAAATCTGAAATGTCCATTGCGTTTTTTTTTCACTAAAAGAATCGGCTGGTTCCATGGAGAGGTCTGTTCAACAATTATCCCTTGTTTAAGCACGGTGTCCGGCTGTTCTTTGAGGACTTCACGCAAATGGTAAGATATTTAATAAGATGCTTTGTTGACTGGCGTGCTGTTGGAAAGGTGAATCTTGTGCTCAAAACCACGGGCGAGTCCCACATCGTCTTCTTACCATCTCCAGATATCCGCAAACTGATAGATTAGGTCGTAAAAACGCTCCCGGTATTTTGGAGAGAAATCTGGGTGGGGATCCACTCTTTTCGGGTCACACATCTTTCTAGACTGTTCCAACTGTTCTGTAGACGGCAAAGAATCTTCTGATGCTGTCAACGTGCTCCTTTTAGGTTCTTGGGTACTTACTCCTCCGCATCGCCTATGTTCGTTCCTTCGCGGAACTCCATGGTGTGGACGGTGGGATTCATTACAAATACCACTGGGCTCTCACAATCTACTGTTACTCTCGGGATAAAAATTGCCATCATATCCTCTATCCGTTGTGATGGTAACAGTATGCCTTTTAACCCGTAATGTCCCAACAGGAACGTAATTTTACTAAAGTGTGCGAAAGAGGTGATAAAACAGTATTCTCTAGAACTCTAAAAATTGCTCTAGATTCCGGAGCGATTCTCTATGTTAACACTTCAGATAAATTACCCTTTAAGTTCCTAGGTGGTAACTTTCTGGACGGAGGACGTCCAAAGCGATACGAGGTCAAATTCTGCTTATCATAACTTATGATAGATCTATGTTTTTCTAAGAAATCAGTTCCGACCAGAGGACCATAATCGAAATTGGGAATTATCCTAGAAACGTGTGTAAAACGTCTGTTCCCAAAGAAAAATTTCAGCAAGGCAATTTCGGATACTTGAATTATTTTTCCCGTAACTCCCTTTAATCTGGTGCTAAGACGAAAACGTCTCTCGTTCTATGGAACAAGATTCACCCCGAGACAACTTATCTGACTACCAGAATCTATCATGACAATAACTTGGTTACCATCTGAAAGAACAGAAACATGTGGTAGTTCATTAGAAAAAAAAATTGGGACTATAACGCACCTCAGAACAGATTCTTCAATGTCATCAACTGTGTTCTTTAGTTTAAAGACGCGCTACAGTACCGTGTAATATAGTTAGGCGTGTTACATTTATAACAAACAATAGGACCTTTACTAGGGGTCGAACCCTGGTCCTGTGAAGAGAATTCCGTGGAAGAACGTGAATTGTTCTTCTTATTGTTAATGTTTTTTTACGGTTTTGATAACCACTATTTCTTCCGTTATTACCCTGACCTACATTCATTTGCTGACTTTTTCTATTTTGTGCTTGATCGTTATCTTGATGTTCATTATTTGACGTTAACGCTGATATCTGTAGAGCCATTTTTGCCAATTACTGTTGCAAGTAATTCACTTGACCGCTAATTGTCTTAGTCTGCTCTTTTTGTGCTGTGGATGACTGCACAAAATTCTCTTGCCTGTGAAGTGGACTTTGAACTTCTGACTCCGCACTCCTACATATCTTACTGTCACCATGACTTGGCGAAAGCACTGGCGAATGCAAGACCGAAGAATTATTTCTAAAGAATTTTTTCAACTCTTTCCTCTTGAGTAATAACCGAGTCTTTTCTTCCACTACTAAATCACTCAATAGCGCAGCTACCTTATTGTATTCTTAGCGAATAACGATCTTAAAAATGTTCTATGATGAGTTTTGTCTATTTTTTTCCCAGGCGCGGTAGCGTCTGCTCTCAGAATGAGATTGTGTTTCGCATATACACAGTCAACAACTGGCTCATCATCGCCCCTTTCCCGTTCTCGCATTTGGGTCTCCGTCAACTAAGAAACCAAATTATCCTTAAACGGTGTTATCAATGCCAGTTCGAATTGCTCATAAGGCATGTGAGCAAAATTCGGCTTTCCTTCCATAGAAGTAAACCAAGATTCGGCTGAACTCCTAAGGAGATTTCGAAGTACTAGCTTTCGTTTCATCCCATCCCAATCATTAATGCCAGCCATACTCAAATTTTCGTACGAAACGTTCCACTTCTTCCCCTAATCTATCGTAGAGGGGTTATGGCCTAACTATGGTGCTGAAAATAGGCAACGGTTTGTTATCAGCTCAAGACGCCATGTCTAAAATTAGCTTTTCAACAGTAACTTCTAAAGAATCGGTGGTAATATCGGATAAGACCTCAGAGAATTCTAACTTTTTCCGAAGCTGGTCTAAACAGCTTCTGGTAAACTTAACCGATATAGGGGACGAGCACGCCGCTGTATCGAAATAAATCGTGTCACTGAGATTTAAGTATTCAACACCCGGTACTAAAATTTTGTCAATGAGACGTCGCAATATATACACAAAAAATGAACTAAAATGCGCATTAGTTTAACGAAATATAGAGTGTACATATATCACTAATTAAGTATAAATTACACATGCAAAATCTGAGAGGGAAGAAGATAGATAAGAGGATGTCTTAAAGTACAAGAGGTATTTGATGCTTCTCTATCAGTCTTCAAATGATTTAATAGAAAAGAAAACAAATTTTGCGAGTGAAAAAAGTGTAAACTAATAGTTTTTAGTAGTGTAATACAGAGAGGGAGGCGGAGGAAAAGCGGTGGTGAAAATGATTAGAAAAAAATACGGATGGGAAGTGAGAAAAATTATAGAGAAAAGAAGAGCATCTCCAGCACTTACGAGTTCTTAATTTGAAAAGGATTTTCAAAGAAAGCTGTGTCGTCAATGATAATTTCTTGGGATGTCTCTCACAGGTATATCTGGTCCTAGGACCTGACGACATCCATCTCAATATAAGAGAAATAAAAATGAGGATTGCAAGATATTTGAAGAGAGAGAAAGTGTGTGTAGGTGAGGGGTGAGGGAAGGAAAGGATGAATTCTGATATCACAGTACCTGTTGTTGCATTATCTCTGCTAGGTTTCTTGATGTCCTCTCTATGATCGACAGATGATCGTTCTGGTTATAACGTGGACTGACTCTAGGCACTCAGCTAGATCCTGCCGTGGACCGAATTAAGGATAGTACGTCTATTTTTAACAGACTCCGATGTTCTCCAGCCAACTCTAAAGACTGACTCCAACGAATTTCAAAGATTGTCACCAACTGACTACCGTGAACTCAGCAGACTGACTCCGTTGACAGCCTCTGAACTAACTCTCGACTAATCCAGAGACTACCTCCACGTTTCTGGGTTGAACGGAGTATTTAAGGACCCAAATTTGCTGGTGACTTTGCTGATTCCAGACACGTGTCGATGAGATGGTTTCGTCTCAACAGGTACTTTTGACGTCAGGATGGTAAGATAATCGAGAAAGGAACTCTCTCAGCTTTATTACATAAAATATACATTGACATAATACATTGCATAAAAGTAAACAAACACTATCATGATTCAGCAAAGAAGACACAAAACTACGGAAAAAAAACATTAACCGAATTCTCAGACGTAAATGAATTTCAATAGCTAAGTCTTCCGAATGTCTAGCGTTCTTGATATACACAAAACAGTTTTATGTAATTAGAGAGAAAAAATAATAGCTTCACAACCCTGATGACAAGTCTTAATGAAAATTATGTTTCTCAGGCAGACAATAAATGAATATGTGGGAAATAAACATGAATCAATAAATTATAAATACTGGTCTCTTCACATATGTGATTTCTGACGGAGAGTACTTGAGAGGGGAATGAAAGGTTAGGGTGGGCGAAGCACCCCTTCGTAGGCAAAAATTTGACCCGCTATTTTTCATTAAATTGAAGTGTATTCGTGAGCGTTAAAGAATCGTACTATACGCGGTTTCTATGTCTTTTGATTGTTTTTGCTTATTTTATTCATTTTCTTCGTTTTTTTCTTTTTTAAGCAAAGCGTAATATGTCTGAATCATGATTGAATGAACGTTACGTTTTAATTGCGAGGGACGGCTTGTCGGTAAGACATTATCCGAAAGTAACGAGGTTATTGCAGTGGTGTATTTAGGAGGTACATGCCCCTCGTCAGAAATCGAAATGGCCAACCGCTCCCAGTCTGTATGCAAATTTTGATATAGGGATAGAGAACTTTTCCTTTCTGTTCTTCGCATTTTAGTGTTTTTACACAAATATTTTTATGTAAGAGATACTTATTATTATTATTATTATTATTATTATTATTATTATTATTATTATTATTATTATTATTATTATTATTATTATTGCTTGCCTACGTTTCCATTGAGGCCAGAAAGAGAGTGAGATTATTTTACTTCTATTATTAGTCCTTTTACATAAGTAATCAAATATGAGTAGACACAATAAATACAGTAGACATGCTAGGTGTATGAGATAGGAAAAGAATGAATACGATCGCAATAAAAAAGGATAGTTGTTATTTAAAATCCACCATAATGATTATCTGCACACATGTTGTTATGCATCTCGATGTAGTCTACGAAGTAATCTAGATTTTATGTTTGCAATATAGTGTACTGAAAGGAGAAATTAAAGATGAAGAGAAAATCGTAATTTTGAGCTGTATACCATTAAGTATATTACATGCAATAATTGTGCTAGCGACATGACAAGAGCGTTTGTTTTGTTCTTTTTTCTGTGTGTGTTGTGTGTGTGTGTGTGTGTGGTTAAACGGTAATAAAATTCTTGAAGCATTCCGTTCCCTATAACGTGGATTCGTAGTAAATGAAGTATCATTTTGAGAATGCACCGAAAGTAGTATGTTAATACCGAATAATTTTGAGAGAAAGAGATTGTGAAACAGTATGCAACGTTTAAAGAAGTGTGTTGTGACATCGGGAAAGTTGTTCAAATGTATTTACCTGTTTTCGTGTGACCTCTCTCGTTGTGAGCTGTACTAGCCCGGTATTTACGCACTGGGTTGGTTGTGCATATGGAGACTCTGTATGTGTGACTGTTGAAGGCAAGATAGTCTGCTGAAAAATGAATGTGATTTACATTGATCATATATCCTGATTGCAGAAACTAAGTTGGCGCGTTAGTCAGGCTAATGTTAATGTGTTTAGATCTTCGTGTTCTCTAAGAGAAACAGAAACGTCAAATCTCTTTTTAACGAGAAAATATAAAGGAAGTGTTATGACTGAACCTGAAATGTTGATGATAAACTGCCGTACAGTATGTTGTTTAGATTTACATTTGTGGATGGGCGGTAGGGGGAGGGCCAAAGCAAAACGCTTGTCGATACGCATAGAGTGGGTTATAGCAGTGAGAAGGAAACTTTTCTGTATGTCTTTTATTAGGAGTTATAGGGAGAAAAAAAAAGAGAAAACTGTAGAGAAGCAAGTATTATTGAACATAACTACGATGCCTATGACAATTGTAGTGCAAAGTGATAATAATGCTTGAAATAACGTAATAAATAAAATTGAGAAAGTTGTTTGTTGAACCGTTCGAAGCCACGTCTGGCTCGCTGGTTGTAGGTTGTACATCGATGGCACATAATTAGAAGGTTTTGGTGTTACAGAACTGTAAAGGTAGGGAATTATGCAAGACCACTATAGCTGCTAATTGAGAGTCGCAATAAATGCGCCCTAACGCTAACGTGGATTTTCGCGTATGAAATTTGACACAAAGGAGGTAATTGTACGGAGATATAATAACAAAAATAACTAGTGTGGCCAAGGGTCTATTTTGTGCAAAAATAGTGATCGAAATTGCATTAATTGATTTCGGCTTGCGTGTCATAAACCAGAATATGATGCGCGCTCCTAGTAGGGATCCTTCGTGTGTGCTGAGAGTTCTCCTTCCCTCTTTTTTTGTTGGTGTACAGGAATTCGGTGCGTTATGAAAGTTAGTATGTTTTTCTTTTTAAGGTCCTGTTTATAGAAGCAATAATAATGTACGTGTTGTATAGTTACAAGTATAGCCATTACGAAAGAAAATGTGAGTGGGCAATGATGGCATCCCATCACATTGGTGAAATAAGGAAAATATTCTATCCGGAAGCGACACTGAAAGAAGAATAAGTTATCCCATGGTGAAATAAAGAAAGCTTTTATCCGGAACCGATACCGAAGGAAGAATAAGTTGTCCTAACATATCGAAGTAACGCTTACAGATAAGGTGTCACTGATAACAGGTAAGCCAATTTTACGTGTCCCCCGGCTCCCTAGCCACATTATAATTATCCATACACCAAACATTTTGCACCGATCTGTCCACTTGAAGTTATCTGGAGATCAGTAGTGAAGATTTTTTTTTACCTCTATTCTATCATAAAACTTTGCTTGAACGGTGTCATTGAAATTATTCCACTGCCCACTTAAAAAATTAGACTCCCCGTTCTGGGTCATGCTATGAAAGATGTTTCCACAGCTACACACACTTATGCGTCTGTAGCACCCTACCAATGGAGGTTTGACTGACTTGGCATTCCAGTGATATCTGGCGTGTACTGCGCTGTAGAGACGTAAACGATGCGAGCACTGCGCCTTCGTCAATGGTACTTATGGGCCTACCTGATAGTTTCCTGATTTAGTCTGTACCTGTGTCTTTGAAGTAGGTCAGTCACTGTGCCAATATAACGTGCGAAACTGAAATACGTTGATGACGCCTTTCATTAGAAACAGGCGCTACAGCAAGGGCAATTTTATCACCCCACAATTTGACGAACTCGATAATGTCTGCTTTGGCTAATGAAGTTCAGCAGCTGCAAAGAGGAAATAAATTTGACTTTTATTTGCTTATAGCTTCAAAGTTTCTACAGTAATGTTAAATATGATTAACCCATTAAATCTCTCTTAATATTCTAGACTTGTATCATATATCACAGGAACACCTTCCCATTGAAAAGTTTTGACCAACATTCAAGATGGCCGACAGCAAGATGGCTGCCGTTCATCTGACACACACCATAAAGGTTCCCCCTTGATGTAACGTGTCCCTGCAATTAACAGTGCCGGCTATCTATGCTCGCTTTCATTTTGAAGCGGATATTTCCTCACCCTGTACACACACACACAATAACACACACACACACACACACATATATATATATATATATATATATATATATATATATATATATATATATATATATAACTAGTACGTAGATAATAATAAGTATTTTCTGTAAATTGGACATCTATATTGCCCACTTTTCAGTTTTCTGTAGAACCAACATAGGTAGGTTTCACTGTATTGTGAATGATATACAGTTAGGAAGTAGTACCTCTCTACTCGTCCTTCAAAAAGTGTTTGGACTAAGTGTTATTTGAAAATAAGAAAATAAATTATTGTTCTTGAATAAATCTAAAGAAAATAATGCAATTTTATTGAAAGAAATTTCAACAGACAAAATACCTTTGTTTACTTTACTAATAACTATTGTTTTTTCCTTATGATATTATTCAGCTTATTGCTCAAAACTAATTTCAATGTATCTTAGATTACAAATTAAGTTTAACCCTTTAATTGGCAATCATTCATAGCATTAACATTAAAATATTTACTTTGCTTTTATGATTGAACCATGTCTTTCTGATCATAATTTCGTAATTTTTGAAGTATTTTTGTACTTTGGTTACAAAATAAGAATGTTTATTTCAAAGCAACATTGGCATAAAATAGATCTTATCTGCAGCTCTTGAGCAGCATTAACCTACTATGATCAAATACTAGGAGATAGAGCTTCTACAATACTAAATTCGACTGTCCCCTCTTGACCAAGATTGGAAGTATCTAAACACGTGACCCACAAATCATGTATATGAATGTTGTATGAATGTAATAATGCCAATTAAATGATCACTAAAGTTATAATTCGGGTGCATAACGCAATAGAATGCGACTTTACTTGAGAGCAACAGTGCCGTATGAAACGATAAATTCAGCACTGGTACACTCCGCATCTTTCACATTTGCATCTTTCACTTCTCCCTCTTCTCTCTCACGTATACACGCACTTCATGTGCATACGGAGCCAGAGTCCGAAAGACCTGGACTGGAAAATATAATTAACTGGCAACTTCAGCGTCGAGTTTTTTGTGCTCTCCAGTCCTGGTCATCTCTAAACGAAATACTGTTTAAACGCAAGGGAATAAGAAAATATCTTTTTTAGTCACCTAGTCTCAGTTGAATAACCGGGTCACCACGGGTTTGAGTCCTTGACCCAGTAGTGTTCATAAGCTAACCAACATTATCCGACTGACACTATGTTCCGTTTGAGCTCTATCGTGTTCATTCTATCTGTGCAATTTACAACGTTATATCCGCAATAGATGAAAGTGATGCTGGATGTTTGGAACAGATAAATCTTTAGAAAAGACTCGAAAATGGCAACCTCTTTGGTTATTTGAAAACAAAATTTTATTTATCCTAGTTCTACACAAATTTGTTTCCATCTTATAATTCAATGAGTCTTATTCACGTTAAAATTTGAAACATGCAAGGTTTGCTACATCTATAAGGAACACCCAATTTTCCATTTAAACATTCGTAACTATTCATTATGATACGGTTTAGACTTTTAATATAGGATATTTCTGATAGAAATTTAGCAGTAAAGTAACACTCATTCAACTTTATCTTTCACTCTTTCTTCGTTTCTCTTTTCGTATTTTTTTCTTTTTGTTCACTTTGCGTTTTAATCTGGAATGGAATATATGACCTACGCTTCCTACTGGGTTTATTAGAATGTAGTTTGGATCGCTACGTCCAATGAGCTCTACCCAATTTACAACCGAACAAGCGGAAACAAAGCATGTGTTAAACTTTCGACATTATCTTATATGTGTCTCTCAGATCTACAGTTCTCCTGGAAATTGAATATACTATCCTTTTTGAAAGAGAGTTAATGAATGTTTCAAGCATCCTTTATATATTCGGATAGTCCTGATAAAATATATAAAAGCAAACGTTATTTCTATATTACTGTTGGATTTCTGGTAACAGAACTTTATAATGTTAGGCTCTTTTCTTACTAAGTTTAAAATTCCACATTTTTATCTGTTCTCCCTTTTCTTTTTCTTCTTACTTCGCCTTTCTCTCTCTCACTTTCTCTCTTTGCCCCATTTCTTCACCTCTTATAATAGACATCCATTGGTTTCAATTTTTCATTGTATTTGTTTCAGTTTCTCCCTAAATCAACTTATGAATCTTGTTTCGTCTGGGTTTTGTTCTTTCATTTTATAGATATTAATACATGTGTAGTTTGAAATGAGAATTGCGTTCATGTTGTTAGCTAACTTTAGCATGGGAGAGAAGAAAAGAGGAAATATAGGAGACTCTTTACCGGACACGATTATTTGATAAGAATGTGTATATTGGGTGGCTTAGCTGCACGGCGTTAGCTGTCGCATTTTTTTATGCGGAGTGTACATTGCATTTGAAGTAGAAGAGCTGTTGTTCCTTGAACAGTTTCTAGAAAGCTGCAGTCTATCATTATTTAAAATGAAACAAAGGCTTATACTGTTATTGTTAAGTGCAAGTTAACTTTTAGAAGATTCCAGATATATGTGGGTCTGGCTTTATTTGAGGGAAATAAATGTTACTTAAATGTAAGAAATAATATTTCTTAAAAATGATTACTGAAATGATGCCAACACTGTCACATTTTCCTTACAGATTTTACCTACAAGACTCGACACAACAAACTTTGCTTACACGACTATAATCGAGCCGGGAGAGGTTCATGTTCAGATCATGTTACCATTATTTTCCCTACATGATATGGCAGAACAGGTTAGTGCAATGTACGTTATTTGTATTAATGGTCAACAATCATTGGGTGACATGAATATACTTAGCATTAAAATCTACGCAATTAAAAACTACATAATGTAATCCATGTACATAAGGAAGATAAACGCCGGACGAAATGTTTGTTAAATGTGTCACTACCAGAGTAAGTTGAATTAAGTTTACACACATACGAAAACGTGCTGAATTTCCTGGCTTTGACCCAGTACCATCTTCATAAATCCCTCAATGTATTTTCATTTAAAAACTTAATATCTGAAAATTTAATGATGCAAATAAATGTTTAATATTTTTAGTTTAACTGCATTTATTTCAGTCTTGAACGAGTGATGATGGAGTCCTAAGTTTCACAGTTTTGGAGTGTATGTCCACCATGAAGTTATGTTTTTCCATGGAAAGTATTCAAAGGATATTCACATTGATGTGTCACAAACGTTGACAGAACAGTAGGCTTCCTCTAGTGCCATAAGAACTTGCGTGGCTCTTAACAGTAGGTGGGTTTCATCGTGAAAGTTGAGCCCTGCAGTGAGCACCCTTCAAACAACACGGCAAAATGTGTTGTCCATGAAGCAAATTTTGAGAACAGGCGAATGTCAGCCAAAACATCTTGAGGAATTGTATTGTGTTGCAGTATGCAGGACATATTTCAGATTCTAATTAATTAGGTCCCGAAATGTCTGAACAGTAAATAAGAAGAAGGAACGACGTGAAACATCCAATGCTGCTTTTGCTCGCTTTGAGTCTAGAACTCCGAATTTCTTCTTTGCATGGTACGTATTTAGACTGAAAGCTGTTTCTATTGATTTGATACTGATACTAATCATCAGTCAATGGTGTGGTGCCACTAATGGGTATCCGCGGTAAACTACGTTTCCAATACAAACATTTTCAAAGAAGGTCATGACTTCAGGTGCTGCATTTTTATCAAGTGCTGTAAGTGACCTGCCTACTTTAAAACTCTTTTATCACCGACAAGCATTACGCGAACTATTGAACCAGTTACACAAATTTGCTACGGCTAAACATCGTTGCAAATACTCGGAAATTATTATCATTTTCCACTACAATTACATAGATTTCACGTCCCGCACTATGAGTGCTGACCTGAATATTATTGAATTGCAATTGGTTAGGCACTTCTCTTTTTCGCCTGATATGGCTCCCCTGTTACATTTTGTAGGGGAGAATAGGAGAACAGTAGAAATAAATGCAGAGATCTTATTAAACGCTTGCAGGGACATGGGTTTAGAAGTAAATGCAGAGAAAACTAAATACATGGAAGTGCGTCGGGACCGTAATACGGCAAATTGTGGAGGCGTTAAAATATTAAATAATGCTTTTGATAAAGTGGATACTTTCAAATATTTAGGATCAATGTTAACAGACGAAAATCATATTCACGAAGAAATTAAATGTCGACTAAAAGCAGGGAATTCGTGTTACTACTCGGTTCAAAATCTCTTGTCGTCGCGAATTCTGTCGAGGAATTTGAAGCTTAAAATATATAAAACGATAATCATGCCTGTTGTTCTGTATGGTTGCGAAACATGGTCGCTTAGTCTGAGGGAAGAACATAGACTGAAAGTATTTGAGAACAGGATCCTGAGAAGAATATTCGGACCCAAGAGGAACGAGAATGGGGAATGGCGGAAGCTCCATAACGAGGAACTACATAGTTTATACGGTTTACCCAACATTGTTAGGGTCGTCAAGTCTAGGAGGCTTAAGTGGGCAGGTCATGTAGCTAGAATGGAAGAAAGTAGAAACGCTTTCAAAGTCTTGACTGGTAGACCCATAGGAAAACGACCATTAGGAAGACCTAGACGCAGATGGGAGGATAATATTAAGATGGATCTCGCAGAGATAGGAATACAAAGTAGAAACTGGATGCAATTAGCTAAGGATAGAAGTCAGTGGAGAGCTTTTGTGAACGCGGCACTGAACCTCCGGGTTCCATAGGCCATAGAGTTAGTTAGTTAGTTAGTTATATTTTGTAACCAAAGTTGGAGGCACTATAAGTTTCATCATTTTCAGGACATTATCGTCAAGCAATTTTATGCTTATATATATATATATATATATATATATATATATATATATATATATATATATATATATATATATATATATATATATATATAGAGAGAGAGAGAGAGAGAGAGAGAGAGAGAGAGAGGAGGATTACCAAAAAGCACGCACGCCCTAAGAGCGCGCAGCACCAATTATGCTGAAGTGGTAAGACATGTAATTATTATTAGTCTTTGAATGAGAGTTGATACGAATAAAAAGGATGTTAATGTATCGCTGCAAACAGAAGATAAAGGCAAAAATATTTTTTTTTGAATTCTTGATGTAATATCTTAGTACTCTTAGTTAAGAAATTATTATGATATAGCAGCTAACTACAGTACCCTTGTTGCATGGTAGAAAACATGAACGAAAATAGGATTCTTTATCACGGTCTTGCGTTGGGGGTTTCGCATGTGCAGCCACCTGGATGAATTTCACTCGAATTGACTGCTGTTTCCCAAAGAGTGCGCGTTAGTGAGTTACTAAAGAGTGCGCGCGTACTCCTTGGGACAATTCCTTTGAGAGAGTATGTGGGTAGTGCCATTCATAATACAGACTATATGATTATTCTTTACCAGTTAGTCTAAGAAAGCGGATTGTAGAATTATTTGCAATTGTTTGTCTTCGATTCACGCACCAACAGTAAATCTTCTGTAAGAAGTATTTTCAATTTACAGAATTTCTTAAATTACAATGATGATGAGTATTATGTATTTAGCCCGAAGACAAGTCTTTAACGCGAAAGTCCTCGGGCAAGCGGAATTCATGGTAGTGTGCCATTACCTTTCATGGGATGATAATGACGTCCTAGGGGCAAGACGTACAGCGTAACGTGGGATCCGAACCATTTTTGTCCCCACCGAGAATCGAATCCAGGACGTCTTTATGCCAAGGCGACGAGCTTAGCCATTCATCCACCCGGGACACTAAATTTAGAAAATAAAGCTTTTTTTGTTATTTTATTCTCTATTACATGACCGTAGACTTGGATCTGTTCCTTAAGCAACTATCCAGAGTTAATATCTAACTTTTGTAGTCTGTTAGCTAAAGAAATTAGCCTAGACAAACTTTCGTGTTTTATATTATCTTATTATTGTTCAGCAAGGGCCCGTGCTATGTACGTAAAACAGAACGCAAGTTAGTGGTTACAAAAGAATTCCTTGAGGAGACACGAAGAAGAATTGAGGCCGTGAGAGTAAAAGAAAGATTGCAGCCACCATGGGCACCAAAGAGTCAACTTTAAAGAAAAAAACTAAAAGCTAGAAGTTTCAATATTATATCTTGATATTCGAGAACTTAAACAAAATGTAATCTATTGCATCGTATAACGTAAATTTATGTTTTCTGCAAAACTAAGGACCAGATTTTGGTTTTATTGTTTTTAAATTGTGCTTCACTTCAACAAACAATTAAGAGCAACACAATCTCATAATTATATCTAGGTAGTCGAGAAAGCTTATCGTTTATATTCCACGTATTTTTCGTCAACCTCCTTGTTCCATGTGGAGGGACCCTCCACACAAAGCGAAAGAAAGCAAACTAAATTATGTTTTTAATTTCTGTACCGCTTGCCCAATTTTTCTCTATCTTGAACAGTGGCGAAGCGTACTATGAGACTCTGAGGTCGGGCCTACCCTGTCTTCTAACGTATATTATCTTTAGTTTTAGTTTCTTATAAAATAAAGTCAATATTTCAAAATTTCGTTTTATCGGTAAGAAAATTATATGTTGGAAACACTTGGAGTCCCTTCCATCTGAGCCTCACCAGTTCGCTACACTGGTTTACAGGCTGTACTGGTCAGGGAGAGAAGCTATTATCGCTGGTGATTGCACGCATTGTTGGGAACAAAGGCTCGCCTCTGGAAGTTTAGTTTTAGCGTTGAAGGCGTCTTTTAATGCTAATAAGTTATAAAATGATCCTTTAACACAGAGTAAATGAGAGACGCAAATAAGTAACGCTTATCCAAGAAATTCGACAGTTAACTGTAAGAATGTACTTACTTTTTCTCTCCCTCTATTTTCCAATATGCAGGAAATGAAAACAGCAAGTGAGATGGAAATTCCTCTCAGCCCCGCTGCAAATCCCAGACATAAGAACATATGAACTGCACTTCAAAACATTTATAGTTGAGCTAAATGGGAATATTCCATTAATACATACTACGTGTTTTCCTCATGTAATAATAGTAATAATAATAATAATAATAATAATAATAATAATAATAATAATAATAATAATAATAATAATAATAATAATAACAGGCTACTTTCTGTCTACCTTTGCTTATATATTCAGCCTTTCATGTTAAAATAAACAAAAAAACTACTATGTATACATGCATATAAATTCAACCCTAAACAATGTTAGAAATACAGCTAAGAAAGTACTTTGAAATAGATTTGGTAGTTTTTTTTAAAAATTCAATAAGGAAATTAGAATTCTGACTATAATTTTAACCATTTTATGATACGTTAAATGTCATTTGTGTTATTACTTTGTCGGGCCTACCCTACTTGCGGGATTACGCTTCGCCACTGATCTTGAACCGTATGTCTTTATAAGGAACGAGATGGTTACGCAAAACAATGCAGTATGAACTGTGACATGATGCACATACCAAACATAGATCTGAAATTTTTACTAGTTCTCCACTTCACAAGGTTCTTCAGAGCAAACGAGCCAAAGGAAGTGTTACATCAAAGAGAAAACTCTTGAAAATTCCAATCAACTACCCACTTCAACAGAGAAAACTGCAGCTGAGATCAATCAAATTTCATGCCCGATTTGTCATGAATTGTATGAAGAAGCAATTGACGAAGACTGGATTCAGTGCATTAATTGTAAACGATAGTGGTATAAGCAGGGCTCGTCTTATAAAGCTGGTTTGGGTTTGAAGTGCGCGCTCTTAGGGACCGCAAAACGCACTCTTTGGGACAGTGGTTCTTAAGAGTAAGCATTTTTTTTTATTTTTTGACGTTTATCCCCATTTTTGCATCTAGTAGCAAAGTTTTTTATTTCTTAAAGTGTAGCCTAAACTTCAATTAAAATTACGGTGCCACGGTGGCTCAGTGGTAGAGCGTTCACCTCTGGTGCTTGGGGTCTCGGGTTCAAACCTAGCCCCGCCAAGTGAATTTTGTGGTGGACAAACACCGTGTGCGTGGGTTTCCTCGGGGCTCTGCAGTTTCCTCCCACTTTCTTCATTCCACCATTTCATTCATTGTTCATCATCACCGTCTCCTTTAGCCTAACCGGTATAACCGTGGGACGAAAAACTCAAAGATTTCATTTAATTTTCATTTCAATTAAAATTATGTAGAATTTATATGTTTTTTTGTTTCATTATTTTCGGAGCTTTATAAAAATGAATATTAAGTGCATGCTCTTTGGTAACCTTCCTCTCTCTCTCTCTCTCTCTTTATATATATATATATATATATATATATATATATGTATGTGTGTGTGTGTGTGCGTGTGTGTGTGAGTGTGTGCCATAGGCGGAGCTATGGGGGACTTAGGGGGCATTGCCCCCCCAACTTTTTGACAAAAAATAAAAATGCCACCTATAAGACCCTTCAATTCTCATTTGTATTTGCCGTGGCCCCCCTTCAGGAGACGAAAGGTCTGCCCCCAGGAGACTTCCTAACTCCGCCCATGGTGTGTGTGTTTCTGAGTGCAGTAAAGTACTATAATTGTTAGTTCAAATAATAATGCTTTACAGTCGGTATATATATATATATATATATATATATATATATATATATATATATATATATATATATATATATATATATATATATATATTGATGTAGGTGTTAATACAAAAATCAAAATAAGTTTGATATTTACATTCTTTTTAATTCATATGTAGATATCAGTTTCAATTCAGTATGCACTCACATATTTATTTATTCCCAAACTTTCATACAGCACTAGGCCAATTACCTGACACTGTACAACATAAAGACAAAAAGAAAAAACAACAACAACAAAACCATAAAAGAATAAAATACAGGATAAAATGTTTAACTCTCAATATGCAGAGTTCTCATCAAGTTCTGAAGTTTCTCTCACAATGTCAGAGGTAAAAATCTTACACCCTATCGACAACGTATTATTTTCGTGCATTAGCCTGTAAAGCGAGGAGCGCTTTACAATCGACAACCTAGATGTGTTATAAGTTAGCAAGTTGGGTGAGCGAGTTCTCCGTTGAGGAACAAGAAGTTTGTCTGCGATAGTAAAAATTCAGAAACAACTTTGCCATTGATGAACATATACAAGAAAAGTAAATCAGCCCTGTGCCGTCTTTTGTGACGGGAACGTTTGTTCATTAAATACATTAGTTCTCGTTTCGAGTAATTACGTAGCTCGGGAATTCTAAATTTAACTATGGCAAGAAAGAAGACTAATACAGAACCAATGCGTGATAGATTAGTAGGTACTGCCATGTTCTATACAGGTAAACAATCTTCAGTGATCGGAAAACTAAATGCCTTATAAACCATGGTAAAGGCAAGAAGATGTTGTACCTCCGGAAATCTATGGAATATATCAAGTAGTTTCATAGCTCTGGATGAGATCCAATGCGTTTGATAGGTAGATAGTTAGCATGTCAAAACACATTCTTTTTTTAAGGAAATAGAGATTGTAGTACATTTCTTCGGATTTAAAGACACATTCCAGATAGAGAACCAATTACGTAATATATCTATGTCAGCTTGCATGGAATAAGCATCGTCTGGAATGTTAATGACTGTGAAGAGTTTACAGTCATAAGCAAACGCAATATATTTGATGAAGAGGTCGAGAATATATTAGGTAAATCGTCCGTATACATTACAGAACAAAAGCGGAGCCATCATGCTTCCTTGAGGCACTCTGGATAAGACGGCACTAAGTAGAGATACGGATCCAGGCAGTGACAGGCTGTTCTCTCCCTGAGAAATGTCAATCTAGGAAAGGGAGTATCTGGCCATGAATGTTATATCTATTAGAGAGTTTTTAAAGAAGCAACTTGGTGTTTATGCCTTTAATATAACAAAACAAACTACATCTAGCTGGGAGTTAGCCATAAATATTTGCGCCTCAGAAGTAACTAATGCTAACAAATTTGTAAGACACGAGCGTTCAGGTAGGAAACCATGCTGAGAACTACTTAAAAAAGATTTGGCTAAACGCTACTCTCTATTTTCTCACACAGAATCAACACAGGAAACAAAAGAGAAAGAGGCTTATAAATGTATTTTCTTTCTCCAGATTTGAAGATGGGTATGATATTGACAGACTTTCACAGATTAGGAAAGATACCTTCCGAAAAACATCTATTGAATAACGACGATAAAGGGTGGCAAGTGAGTGCACTGTGTTATAAAGAAAGATAGTAGTCCTGATATTTTCTCGACCAGAAGAACGGTAATAAGATAGTGAGGAAATTGTTGATTTCACTTCATAAGGGGAGGTAGTAATTGTAGTCAGTAAGTGCGAACACGCAGAATGGATCTTAGGTAATAGTCCAGTCAAATTACATCATAAACGGACCAAATCTAGACATTTAGAATAAAAAGGTGGGACGTTCTGGAATTTGTTCGTTATCTCTTCCTCATTAGCCTCCAGAAAATCCAAAAAATCCAGTTGCGGGTTCTCCGCCATTTTGAATAGTCTGCCATCTTGGATTTCTCACATGCACTTAGTTTATGTCGCATAACTTCCAAACTATTTAACGTAGAAGGATTATTCTTTCTTTATTATACTTTTAATATTATAGGCAATGTAACAAGTTATTATCACTTTTCTCCGAGTAACCATTTTTGAATAACTTTAGGATAAATTGAAAACTTTGGATCTGTATTAAGGGACATATTCTTTTCATTGCCTCATACAACTTAACAGGGTAGAAATATGAAAAGGGTGCTCGAATAAAAGTTGTTGGAAGGTTTACAAGCTTTAAAATGATGTATATATTGTCACTATATACAATGTCAGATATGCGCAATAAAACTTGAAACATCATAGGATTGAGCACAATTGCTGTCGAAACATATGAACGAATCAGTTAACATGAAAAAAAGAAGAGACTATTTAGTAATTAGACAGCTTTTCATTGGAATTTCCGGTAAGTATCAAGAGATTTGGAAGGCTGGCTAGGTTAGTAAACACTTCGTAAACAGTGGCGTCGGCAGGGGGTGCACAAGAACTATGAAAGTAGATTTTCGCACTATATTTCTGTATGTAGGCCTAAGTGTTCATTGAAATTAGTGTTTGAGATAAACGATTCAAAAAGAAGATGCAATCTATTGAAATATATTTCACTGATGTTGTTATCCCGCAAAAAAATCCAGTTGCAGGATCTCCGTCTTTTTGAATAACTAGCCCTAGTCCAGTGCAATTACAACAAAAATCGATCAAACTTAAAGATTTTTTTAAAAGTATTAACCTCTTAGAATGTGTTATATGTATTGATATACTAAAATAGCCCTAAAACTCTAGTTGTTGGTTTCCCATATTTTTTTCAGGCCAATTCGCAAAACACTATGGTAAATAAATTATTTACTGATGGCTATGATGATGGACCTAGCGTAAAGGATATAAAACAGTGGACATGAGCAAATAAACCAGGAATACGCGTGATCGTTGAGGATAACATGGACGTTGTTCGTTTACCTCAACAAGAATTTCTTTCTAACAAAAGGAACAAATCCGGATTGATGTCACTTCTGAAGAAATATCTCGAGAAACCTGGTTGTACCGTATATCAATCACCTGGAGATGCACACACATCAGTTATGTTAATCGCAACAAATCTTGCAAATATGGCTCATCAGTAACAGTGGGAGAAGATTCAGATATTTTTGTTCTGATGGTAGCACTCGCAACAGCTAATATTTACATGTTTATTCCTGGCTCGAAGCCATCACATAAGATATACAGCAGTACCAAACTTCAGAGAGCAATGGACAATATGGTGAACTGCATTTTATTTCTGTATACCTTCACTGGATGCGATACTACTTCTCCTTCACACAGTAAAGGGAAGAAAGTTGCGTACAAACTACTGGGAAAAACTTAAGAACTGCGTCGAGAAATTGATGTTTTCAACAACTCAACTTCATCATCTGCAGATGATGTAAGAGCTGCTGTAGAAAAGCGTTCTTAGCGTTATATAGATGTGCAGAGAAAGAAAGTCGGGATTGTACAAGATTCTGCGTGTACAGAAAGTTTGTATCCAAAACAACGCATTAGTCACACTTTCAAATTAGCAGTACTATCTCCAACAAGAGCTGCTGCAAATCGCCATAGTTTCCATGTGTTCTATCAAGTTCAGCAGTGGAAATATCAAGAATGACTCCAATTGAATGAGGCTGGAGAATTTGTTTTGATTGCCTTCCTTCTGTAACAATATTTGAACAACCCAACCTATTCTACAACATTCGTTAAAGTTTATAGCATGCAACTACCAGGCGAATTGCGGAAACAATTGGAGCAAAAACGAAGAGAGCTACATTGTACATCATTTTGTGAGCAGAGTAGTGGACACGGACGTGGTAATAGCACTACTTGAACTAAAGATACAGATGAAGGAAGTGAAGAAGAAGCTGTCACCAAAACTAACTTCTTTAAGAAGGAAGTTAACGAAAATTGGGGACATTCAATTGCAAAACACAATTGAGAAAAGTAAGTCTCAAAGTACACTGGCAAATTTAGAACTTTTGTTTAAGTTCATTTATCGTCGCAACGCTTTTTACTTTGCCATATACACTGATCAGCAATTGAATTAGAGATAGCAGGACAGTTGCAGAAATAACCCTGCACATGCTTCACTAGCGCATGTGAATGAAATGCATCGCGAGGGCACTGCTGCCGTGTACTTCTTCTCTCAGTATCCGTGTCAGTGCAGTGTGCGATAAGCAAGACGAAGTACCTGAGTACATTTGACCGTGGTTAAATCGTAGGGGTCAGATGACTGGGTGGCTCGAATTCGGAAGTGGCTGCGGCACTCGGATATTCAAAGGCAACTGTTTTAATGGTGTATCGTGAGTACCTGGCTTCTGGTAAAACTGCACTCACACAGGCAAACTGACAGGGGTAGACGCTGAGTGGCCCGGATCGTAACAGCCGATAGACGGGCCACGGTGCGTCAAATCGCTGAGAGGTTCAATGCAAGATAACAACGCCGTGTCAGCTGCCACACAATTAGCAACCACCTGCTCGCCGCGGGGTACAGAAGCCACGCGAGTATCCCTTCTAACAGCACAACACAGGAAACAACGCCTAGCATGGGCAAAGGAACACATGCCTCTGGACCGTAGAAATGTGGGTAAAGGTTTCCTGAAAAGTCTCACATTGGTACATACCGATGAACCGGTAAGGATGCAGCGTCAACCGCAAGAAGAAGTAGATCCATCGTGATAGCAGGGAACTGTGCAGGCCGGTGGTGGTGGTATTCTAATCTGGGGCATGTTTACGTAGAGTGAAATGGGTCCCCTAACACGTGTAACAGTCCCTCACAGGTAAACGCTACCGCGATATTCTGGACGAATATATCATGTCATTTGCTTGGCTGCTACATCCAGGTGGTCATCTCATCTAGCAGCAGGACAATGCGCCGGCTCACTGCTCTAAGATTGCAACAAACTCATTTGATGAGCAGTCCTGTGATCTGGCAACACGGTCATCGCACCTCAATCCGATCTAACACATATGGGACTGCATGGAACGACGCCTTCAGCTCTGGTCCCTCTTCCAACTAACCTGTACGCTCTTTGGGAGACTTTGTAGCAGATATGGATTGAGATTCCACTACAACACTTCAGGGACCTCGTGGATCCATGCCACGGTGAGTAGTTTCCGTTATCAAAGCTAAAACTGCTGTTACTAGCTATTAGGTAGATGTCTATAATTCAACTGGTAATCAGTGTATATTGTCTTCATTTTACAACTACAATACTTTTAAGTTTAGCAGTTTAATAGATGCGCAGAAGAATCTAAACACAATTATAAAAGCTAGTATGTATAGTGAAATAGGAAAACATGAAACAGGATATGATGGTATTTGTTCTAAATAGGAAACAAAACGCACCTCAAATAATTCCGGTAAGTAATAATTTTCCTTCATTTTTAATAATTATTCCCGTGTTAAAATCATCATTTTTATTCTTTTCTAAATTTATATTTTCAAGCACTAATATATAAAACTTTACTTTCCACTTAACTTTTGGTAACGCCAATGCGGAGAGTGATCACCTATTATACAACCTATACTATTAGAAGTATAACAAAGAAAGAATGTTACATTTACGTTTATTCGTTTAGGAGCCATAAAGAAAAAAATAAGTTCTGGGGAAAATATAAAGATAGAGTACTGCTTATTTAAAACGGCGCGAAACCAACAACTAGAGTTTTGGGACTGTTTTGGTATAATATCAATACATATAACATATTCTAACACGTTAAATCTTTTTTTTTAAATCTTTAAGTTTTATCGATTTTTGTCGTAATTGAACTGGACTAGGGCTAGTTATTCATAAACACGGAAACCCCGCAACTGGAATATTTTTTTCAGGGTAACAACATCAGTAAAACATATTTCAATAGATTGCATCTTCTTTTTGAAACGTTTCTCTCATACACTGATTTCAATGAACACATAGGCCTACATACAGAAAGATAGTGCGAAAGTCTACTTTCAGAGTTCTTGCGCACCCCCTACCGACGCCACTGTTTACGAAGTGTTTACTAACCTAGCCGGACTCCCAAACCTTTTGATAAATTACCGGAAATTCCAATGAAAAGCTGTATCAAATTACTAAATAGTCTCTTCTTTTTTTCATGTTAAATGATTCGTTCATACGTTTCGACAGAAATTGTGCTCAATCCTATGATGTTTCAAGTTTTATTGCTCATCTCTGACATTGTATATAGTGAAAATATATACACCATTTTTAATCTTGTGAAATTTCCAACAACCTTCATTCGAGCACTTTTTTTTTCATATTTCTACCCTGTTAAGTTGTATGAGGCAATGAAAAGAATATGTCCCCTAATACAGACCCAAATTTTTCATTTTATCCTAAAGTTATGCAAAAATGGTTACTCGGAGAGAAGAGATAATAACGTGATACATTGCCTATAATGTTAGAAGTATAATAAAGAAAGAGTAATCCTTCTACGTTAATTAGTTTAGAAGTTATGTGACATAAACTAAGTGCATGTGAGAAATCCAAGATGGCAGACTATTTATTCAAAATGACGGAAAACCCGCAGCTGGATTTTTTTGTGATTTTCTGGAGGATAATGAGGAAGAGATCACGAACAAATTCCAGAACGTCCCATCTTTTTATTCTAAATGTCTACCTCAAACCTTATTTTGAGTTCGCTATAAAGATACGAAGTCCCAAGCTTAGAAATCTATTGAAAAAGTACTCACTGAAAGCGACCTATCTGCGCTTCCCATTGAAAGTATTTGAGTTGTAGTCTATTTCTTGCAGGATACGGGGTTGTTTTCTCCGGGACTTTATGAGAACACAAGAACTATTTGATTCAGAAGTGAATTGACATGATAGATTTTCCACATATTTCTTATATTTCATGCGGAGAAGATATTTCGAATGTCGCCTAAAGTTCGAAAAAGACTTGTTGGTTAGTTCACTCGGAAACTGCTTCCACAGCATCCAAGCGTCTTGTTTATTTCGAAGAACAAAACCATCTTCTGCGTTAAACCGCGGAGGGAACTGACGGTGCCGTTTCGGTTTTCGTGTTACAAAGTGTTTAGCAACCGGAGAAATAATATCCGTAAAAAGTGAGACATCAACACTAATATTACCGTTATTCAGTATACTCCTGGAAATTTAGTCAAGGATACGATTTATTCTGCCCCACGGTGTCTTCTTCCATACCCCAAAAAATGTTCAGGCACGAAGCTGTTGTTTTTCGATGACGGCCTAGATAAAGGAATATCAACGTCCGAAGATTCGTTATCCGATGGAAACAAATTTCTATGTATAGTGATATCAAGTTCATTGAGAGGGGAGTCCACGTAATCAAGAATGTTCTCGCAACCAATAGGAAATAGGTGAAATTGATTGACCCCTAATCCTTGGATAAACATATCTAAAAACTAGTCGTCACTAGACATTTACCTTCACACGTCCTGGAATCAATCCAATCTATTGATAAATTGAATTCATCAATAAGAATAATATCACATTCATTAAGATCTCTAATCAGAGAATCCCTATAACTCGCGAGCACAGAAATAGGAGAGTTTCTATGTAGTCTGTAGTAACAGTCAAACAAAAGTATTTTACCTGTTGTAAGTTTAATTTCAACTCATATTATTTCACAGTTTGTAGTTAGATCATTGCGGAACTTACACTCCGATTTAGTATTTACACAAATCATAACAACGCCACGTCTATTTCCTCGATCACTTTTACTGTTAGAATATGAGACTATCTGAAGTTTACTGTTATGAACTCTTTCATTTAGCCAGGTTACAGTAAAAATCAAGCAACCGTGACTACGAAATTCACACACACACACACACACACACACATATATATATGTATATATATATATATATATATATATATATATATATATATATATATATATATATATATATATATATATATATATATATTGCACAATCAGCCAGTTCGTGTTTCTGGCTTTGTAAGTTTTACTAGTACGCCAAGAATACAGGAGCACTTGCTAAAGGTCAGGATATAATTGGATATCAGAAGAACTAAGACCAGAAGATGGGTAATAGGATGTATGAATTTCTTTACTGTAAGTGATTTTGAAGTATTGCTTCCTGACACAAGACGAAAGTCGGTTACCATGCCGTAAGTTGAAGTTAGTACCTCGCTATGTCCAAACTCTGCGCGTTCAACAGAAACTGTAACATAATCAGCCATATGTGCCTTTTGTTTAATTAGTATCACCATTGAAAGAATAATATAATCAAACTTGATGGCAGTGATTTGAAAGATCTGAAGTTCAGTCTGGAAAAAGAATAATAATTGTATCACAAATCATGCGTAAGATTCATACGTGACTAAATCGTTTGATAGCCACTGTTATGGTACGTCTATAAAAATACAAACATACGTATCATGAGTTCAGTTAAAAACCTGCTTGCACTTAAACTTTTCAGGTGAGTAAATCACGTGTTCAAGCACATCAACCCGAAAGTCAGATTTCACCGGAAACTGAATTTGTACTGTTCGAAAATACACAACACTAGGGCACTGCCAGAATGTTCCTCAATATCACCACGTTTTTATGATGTGTTGTATATACATACTCTATTCTCGCTTAAAGTCAAACGAATCCACAATAAAAATAAAAACCTACGCAAGCTCTTCGGTGTTGATGGTAGCTCTTTCTTCCTCTACTTCCTCGAAAAACAAATTGTTCGTATATGCTCGTACTCACGCATTATTTAAGTATGTACACATATGAATATTTGAGCTCCTTCGCGGCTAACGTACCGTTGTATATAGGTTCCATTCTTAGCGGGAGCTGATAGAGCTGGGATCACATGTTGCGCTATAGATACAAGTCCTATATACCCTCATTGTCAAAAGTGACACTTACCTCTAGTTCATCACCATCGCATATTAATATTATTTTTACTTTATCAAATCCTACTGAAAGTGAGTTGAAATTAAAGAAAAATTAGATTGCAAGCAGATTCATAAAATTTTATTTTTGTTGGTGTTATTCATGTTGTAATGACTTTAATCATTCATAACATATAATTATCGTAATGCATAAAATAGGTATGTTTGTAGTTTATGCTATACTCGGTTTATATCTGGATAAATATACTTATTCTCTACTATCATACAGCACTTGTATAAACTAATGATGGTTCAAAAGTGTGAAAACACCCACATAAAAGACAGGATTGTAAAATAATTGTAAATATAAAACTGTTGCTTAGTAGCACGGGTTGGCGAGAAACGTTTAGAACATTTGATTTAGATGTCTGTCATCTTGAAATTCGCCATTTTGAATTCACTTTCATTTTTAAATGGAACCCAAATGTTTTCATATCTAGATTTCATCTTATTTTTTTTCCCCGTGGAATTCAATGCTGTGTTTGTTTCGGATTTACCAATATCCATACTGAAGTTATGACTTTTCTGTTTTGTTTTCACAACGTCAGTCACTTATCACACAATTCTCCCGACTAAAGGATGTGTTCAATGTGTTGTGCATACCGTTGAATTGACAGAGTAACTCTTTCTCCCATTCATGGAAAACTTAGTTCAAGTGCTTTCAGGTATGCTTGCACACACGTTTGTTATATGCTCCTTTAGGTGGTCAATATACTGAATTTCCACTGAATACACAATGGACTTGAGATATCCCCACAATATTAAAATCTTGGGGAGTGAAGTCAGGAGAACGTGGTGGGCACTTCATAATACCACGTCTACCGATTCACGGATTGCAAAATTGCACATCCAAATCTTCAGGAACAGAATTCCCATAACGCGGAGGGGAACCGTTATAAGTGTGCAGCCTCGTCATACAAATAAAAAAAACTAATATGTTTAAATCTCATCCTTGTCCAGAATAAGGATATATTCGGTGAATTATAAGATACTCTGTTTTGTATTATCTGTGGTTTGTCTTGTGTGAAGATGTGTATTAGTGTGAGTAGATCTTCCGGTGAAGAAAGATGGCTAAATATGGAAAGGAATCTGCGAGAAAGGAGTGGCAGAACTTTCAATGGTTATAAGTAACACATTTAGGAAAAGTAGTGCGATCAAATCTGTATACATCGTGATTATCTGTGAAAATATAATAATATAGCACCCTTTTCTTATATATTGAAATCAAGATCCTTAATTAATAAACTAGTGATATTTCGTTTACTCAGAATATGAGTGAGCAGTTCAACTGGTAACGGAAGAATACATAAAGTGACTTGTTCAATCCATTCTATCGGTGGTTGCTCTTACCCGACGAAGGAAAATGTAACTGTAATGCAGAGTTGATTTTGAAACAGCAAACTTCAAGAATGAATTCCAAGGTGTCACCTCAAAATCGTTCCTAAAGTTGTGGGAAATAATGAACAAGTTCAGTAGATATGTAAATGTGTATCAATAGTCCGCACATTCGCGTTTGTGCTTCAATCACGCGTACCTTATCGTGTCGGTTTGGTTGAAAGTATTATGTGGGCTAGGAGAAACATAAACTAAAAACTGAAATGTTATATATGCTGCATAAAAATATATATGAGTTAATATAAATTATGTTTTAAAGGTTGATGTAAGTATAAAAGGGGAAGTAAAAATAATGTATCCATGACAACCGACAAAATATATTCACGAAACCAAATTAGTATTGTTTAATACAAATTTTCTCTTCTGTCTGTGCATGATTAGTTGTAAGTAACATGTACATTAATGTTGTGTAGTTTGTGCTTTAATGTGAGTGAGTGAACGAAAAATCAACCCAATATTTCGTACAGTTAATAACATGATGATTCATTGTACGCTCACGCAATTGAGGAAGCTGATCGCTATATAATTTGCGAGCTTAGTTCGAATCCCGATAAGGTAATATTAAATAAAGTTCCGAATATTTCATGAGGCGTAATCTGGAATCGAACACTGGTACCATTATTTCTGATTCATAGGAACTGAAACCTAACGACCGATTTCGAATCAATTTGTTTCAATTTGAGACTGAACATTCCAATTGTTAAAGGAATCTGATTGCCCGGATATTGAACTAAACCTGGAACAAAAGCGGAATCCATTGCTCTCCTATTATAAAATAGCACTCCAACAGAGAATTCGAACCCTAACCCGTTACACACCGTCCTATAGATAAAAGACAGAGAGGATGTCCCATTTTCAGAGAAGAGAAATGACAAGATATCTTCTTCCAACATTCGACGATACTCGGTGGTAAACTACCACTAATAAACAAAGGAACCACAACTCGGGTTCTACACAAAACACACTACAACATAACTTTTTAATGAACGCCAGCAGCTGCTTCACACCAATGGAGATTGAAATGCGACTAGTAGCGAACACCCTGTTTGTTCACCTCAGCCAAAACGTGAACTTTAGGTTATTTTTAAATATTACGTCGTCGGAGGAACGAAAATATTGGCGTATTTGCTCTCTTACCCACTCTACGAATTTCAAACACCGACGGGGCAATCCTCTAATTGTTGCTTGTAGGGATATCACTCATGCAGGAACAAAACACGCAAGTTGAATGTCTGACTAAGACAACTTTCCTGGCACAAACGATGAGTGCTTCGATTCAAATTTTTGCCAAATGCTGCCAACAATGATACTTACGCTGCAGCGTCAGTAGTCATGCATGTCCTGCCAGATTTTGATTTATTACCCACAGACCCTGTTTCCCTGAATTTCTTCAACTTTCTTAGTTGTGTATGGCTAGGGGGCGCCATATGTGGATGACGGTTGTTGAAATCATCAGCAACGAGTTTTGCACTTCGCTTTTCTGATATCAAAATGATCTCAATGAATTGTGCCTGTATAATAACCAGATTATGTTACTCACCTGAAACGATACAGAGAAACCAAAAAATGAAATAGATTTGTTATTGTAACTAATAGAGCAAACACAATCATAGGATTGAATTTCTAAAAAGATAATCGGATGGAAACATGTAGTTTCCAATAAAGAAAACGAAATTAATTTCAAAATGACGAATATAAAGATGGCGGCCAATGGCATCACATGTCCCAAAAGTTTTTTTTCCTCAATTGTACTACTAAGATACAGTGTCGCGTTTGCTTTTATTTGGGTGTTTCCATACTTCTTATTTGGGTGTTTCCACACTTTTAATCCATCCTGTAATATGTAATGTTAGAAAATAATCCAAAGCCAACTTTAGCATTCAAATTGAGTCATATATATATACTTTCTTACATCCTGGATTTTTCAGTACAAACTACTAGTTAGACGTCAGTAATAGGATTCCGATTTAGTGTTAAGGGCAATGTCGTGAATTTAGATTCAAAAGTTATCTCCGAAATCGCTTACAAGGGACCTTCGTGACCTCGAACTCTAAGAACGTCAAGAAAGTGTGCTTGGAATATAAATAGCTCATCCCCAAAACAGTGGTATGAGCCACTCGGATGCAAAAGTGCGCGTCTTAACATGAGAGATATTTTAATGATCATCTATGGAAGATCAAAGAATGAAACTTTGGTAACGGGAAAAAAATAAACATCGATTTATTAACAGGGCCAAAAAGTCAATATTCCAATGTCGGTACCGATTGCTATATTTCCGTCTGCTTATAATAATTACGCTATCTGAACAACAAAACTTTACCACTGACTTGGTAGTGTTGCTACAACGACCTTTTTAAAACAAACTAGAGCACTCGCAGAATGCCTGATTTAGTTATCAACCAACCAGTACTCACTGCATTGTTGGTGGTCTACAGTTGAAGGATGTAAAAAAATGTAAGTATGAATGCACTTTTCATGCGCTCATACATCCTTTACACTCTAACCCACCAACGGACCCTTCAAAAGAAGACCTCCTACTGCAGTTGTACTATTCACTCAACCAGAGAAAGTACTTATTCGGCAGGTCGAATGATGACAGCTACAACAGCTGCATTTTCCATGGGAATGACTCATAGCATTGTAATTAGGAAAGGGATTTATAATCTTAACACATTTTCGTGCGATACTGAAGGTTCGAGGTCACGCACATCTCTTGTTAGTGAAGTTGTAAAGGTAATGTTATTATCAAACGCACTCTATTTACATTGCAGATGGTAGGATTCATTAATAGTCTATTGGCCGAAAATATGAATCAACATTTTAATAATCAAGTTTAACTAAATAATCAAAAACTTAAGCAAGAACAGTAAGTAAATTATTACAAGATCACACTACATTCCTATTAACTTATCTTCAGTTTATTAATTATAAAAGAAAGCTTTAAAGCACTTTTCTTTTGAAAGTGAAAGTGAATCCCTAAGTTATCGTAATAAGATTATGCTGAAATGGTTAATTGATAAATTGAGCCAAATAACAATGGAATTTAAATAGCGCGAGATTATACATTAAATTATATTGAGTAATATAAATAACCTTTTTATATCTACCAATAACTTGCACGTTATACAGGGTGTTTCAAAAAGACACGCAAAAATTCAGGGTCAGATTCCTTACGGGTAGACAAGTAAAAACGTTCATATGAACATATGTCCGGAAATACATCGTTACAGAGCTATAGCCACTGACACCACCTGACGGTGTGAAATAGTCACCTTCTGTCCGGAACTGTTTCCCGACGTGTTACCAAAGTGTCGTGTGTGAAAGAATATGCAACACAGGTTCGAACGAAAGTAATTAAGCCGATTGCGCGTTGCATGGTACAATAATCAGATTTTTTTTACCATGCAAAACCCGTAGAAGGGAACACCTTCTCTTGGGAGTGAAGTTAATTATATAGGGAAACTAAGGATAAAGTGGAAGGGCAAAGAGGTTTTATTTCATTTATTTGATATCTTTATTTATCCATTATATGGGGATCTTTATTCATCAATTGATTAATAATCGTCAGTCAACGTATGTTCATTATTTGTCATTCTGTATGTATGATGGGATGAAAGATGCAGTGCAAGTCAGACGCCACAACACAGTGATATTGGTTAGTTAGACAGATGAATGGTTATCTTCTTGTGCCGGGGCGACTCGACACATAATGTGATACAACATGAAGCCTTTGTTAGTGCTAATTAAGGTGCAAACGATGGATAGATGTTGGGTGATAAATCTGGTGGTTGATACGCTAGTAGAAAGTCGTCTATGTGTTCGTCAGGATGTGTAAGAACATACATTGTAATTAAGTGCTGAAGTGGCGGAGGTTGTAAACGAGGTGGAACGTATTGTTCAGCATCGATACGTATACTACTGCGAAGGATGTTACGGCCTTGTCTCCAACGAGTAGTGATATACCTGGTACGCAATTTTTCTAAATGAAGAAGGAGATGAGGAAATGGAATACGATCATAGAGTAGCCGGGTAGGCCTAGGCAGTTTGATGTGATATGCCAGTCGTAATGCATGTCTTTCAATTATCTGGAGGCGGGTGTAGAATTTGTTGTTGCCATTAAGCCATACAATGTGTCCATTGAGTATAGATGGTCGTAAGAAGACTTTGTAAGTATTTAACACCATATCATGATGAAGGCCCCATGAAGTGCCGACTAATCTCTTTAGCAGATTTAGTTTATTTTGCGCCAGAGTTATGAGATGCTGAAGGTGTCCACGCCATGAAAGATGGTCATCAAACATAACACCCAAATATCTCGCTGTACGTGTGACAGAAATGCGTGTGCCAGCTATAGTTAGATGTAAAAGAGACCTATTTCGTCGAACCCGACTGGTATGCCCAGATGGTATGATGACAAGTGCCTGTGTTTTAGTGGAGTTGATTCGGATTCGCCAAGTATTACACCAGTCACAGAACTTATTTATTGCCTCTTGAAGTATAGCATTGATATGCTGAATAGATTTCCCACAGGCAAGGTAAGCAGTATCGTCTGCAAAGGTAAAGGTGTGGATAGGGTCAGGAGGAACAGGCAAATCTTGAAAATATAGTATATATAAAAGTGGCGATAACGCTGATCCTTGGGGTGCACCACTAAGTGGGAAAATAGGAAAAGATAAAGATGAATTAATGCAGACATATGCTATGCGATTGGTCAGCTAGTAATAAATCAGTCTGATATATGCGAATGGTAGTCGTAGAAGATGAAGTTTGTAAATTAATCCATCATGCCAAACTGAATCGAAAGCCTTTTCCAAATCAAATAATAATAAACAGGAAGGTTTGATGCTATTGAAGTGGTTGGTAAGAATATTGGTAAGTTTGAGTAGATTATCATTGAGACTGTAGTTATTACGAAAACCAGTTTGGTGTATAGGAATTTGATTGTGGAAGAAGCGAGTGTGTAGACGCCGAACTAAGATACGTTCGAGTATCTTTCCCAGTGTAGACGTAAGTTGTATTGAACGGTAAGACTCTGCCTTGGTGTTATATTTATGCGGTTTCAGAAACATTAAGACTTTTGAAGTTTTCCAAGAAGCCGGATAGTCACCAGTTCGAAGTATAAGATTATAAATAGCAGAGAGTAAGAGCAGAACCACCAGTGGAGCCTCCTTAATATGGCGGTAAGTTACACCATCAAACCCAGGAGCTTTATTCTTCTTGTTGGCTAAGACTGCGGTGATCTCCAAAGGTGTAATTGGACTAGTAAGAGGATGATCCAAATCTAAGTCGTGACTAGAACTAATACGAAGATGTGGTTGATGAGGATCTGTTACGTTGCTTATTCTAGTTCGTAAACGTTCAGGAGAGTAGGTGATGAGTGGTGGCGTAAAAATGATTTGAAGTGATTGAGTAAACACATTAGCCTTCTCTGTATCAATTTGTACTGAGGTCTGGTTGACGATAAGAGAGAGTATAAGAGAGAGAAGAGCGTGTCCCACAGAGCCTGGGACACTCCAGAATTTGGTAGGATTATGTTCTTGATCAAGATGGTTAACGGTTTGGACCCACTTACGTCTTTTATAGGCAATGATATAATTATGAACTTGCCGTAAATATTGGCGCTGTAGTTGTAAAACCCCTGGATCACGTGTGCGAAGATATTCATGGTATGCCTGCCGTGCAAGAGCAACTAGAGTGCGATATTGAGGAGGAAGTGCGGGTCTAGTATAATTAGACTTAATCGTGGGTATATGTTGATGGCTACTATGTTGTAAGCAGTAGTAAGTGCATCAAGCGTGTTATGGTAGTCAGAGTGATGTAATGGAGTAGGCACGTTAGATAAGGTAGTAGTCAAATCTTCTCGATATTTGTTCCAGTCGGCACGGTCATAACAGAGAGCGGTACGTGGTGGCGTGTCAAGAGTTTGACGGTGGTTTGGAAAATTTAATGTCAATTTAACTGGGTCATGGTCACTATCAATGGAAGATAGAACATGACAGTTTACGAATGGTTGTAATGTAGAGGAGACAATGACTGCGTCAGGTGTTGTATTCGAGGAAGGCCGGGTATGTCTTGGTAATGCGCATAGTTCGGCATTTGTGTACAACAGAAGAAATTGATAGAAATTCCGTCGTTGCGTAAGAGTGCGACTGGATAGATTGAGATCACTCATAATAATATAATGACGAAACGAGGTGTCCATGTATTGGAAGAATGTCAAGGGAATTTGCACATTGAGTCTAACATATATAGTAGCAAAGGCAATAGTACGTGAAGGAAAATAAATCAGAGTGATGTTGTGTTCTGGAAGAGGGGCCTGAAAGTAATGCGTGATCGTGCGTTGAGGTAGTCTGTTTCGTATTCTTATTAAACTTCCGCCATTCGCTCGATCTCCAGGTGGACCATCGCAACGAGAAATTGTATACGGCTGATAATGTACATGTTGGTGGGGCAAAAGATATGTTTCGTTCAAGGCAAAGACGTGTATATTTTCTTCCACCAGTAGAGTGTGGAGTAGTACCTTGCGAGTGTTGAAGGACCGAATGTTTAAAAACAGAATTGATAAGTCCATAATGATATGCATAATTTTAGACAGGCGTTGAAACAGGATGTAGTTGAAAGTGAACATGTTGAACAGAATATGTAGCATAAAGTTGAATGTTGTATAGTTGCGTAGTTGTAAGCATGACTTGGTTAAGAATATGAGTACGCAGAAAGGGATGAATGTTTTGGGTTGTTACTGTAAAGAAACGAATCATATCTTCAATTGTAACAGGATGAGTTAATGAGTTATTCGGTGGCGTTGGACGGTCAAACGTTCTGATTGGTACAGTAAGCTCTGATTGAGCAGGATCAACTGAAGGTTTGACCTTACACTTTGAACTGTAAGTAGGATGCTGAGCAGAGCATGTGTTGCATTTGGGGTTGGTGTTTCTATTAGGACAATCCCGAGTAGCATGGGCCTGGGTACAGTAGCCACAAATCAAAGATTTTTTACAATCTTTGGTCACATGCTGATTGTATGTTTGGCAACGTTCACAACGTATAGGCTGTGGGGCAGGAGTTTTTGAAGGTTCAACCTTGTGTCTTCGTCTGTAAATATATGCTCCTGTAAGAAATAGGTGATCGACAACAGATTGTTCGGGAGTTAGTACACGTACTGGGTAGGTGGGTCCCTTGTCATTGCGGATTCGAATGCATTTATGTACTTGAACTTGTTCCGCTTTTAGTTCTTCCTCGATTTCAGTGTCTGTGTACTCAGGGTAACGCCCTTAATGACTACTGATAGCATAGGAGGCTTTCGAGGAGGCGGAGGTTGTTTGTTTTGTCTGGGTTGGAGTTGCGTTATATTGGCGTTTTTGCCAAAAATTTCAAAAGTTGCTTTGTCCGCACATGGCGATGGGAATCCGGGTTAAAGGATTTCAAAACGACTCCACTATTTCGGAAGATAATCTCGCTGATTTCGACACGCGGAACGTATTTGATAAGTTGCTGGAAGATATGCTTTGAAGTTTTGAATTTAGTGTCGAAATTAGTTAGCAGAAAGTTGTACAGAGTTGTCTGTTGAGGATTGACAGAGGCAGATGGAGTAGCAGAAGTTTCTGTTGAAGTGTAATCCATAGATGAGTCATGGAGATTAGTTTCAGATGGAATTCGTACTGGCGAGCGTGAGCGAGAACATGCAGGTTCAGGAGTAACAGTATCTATGGCACTAGAGGTTCGAGATCGCTTTGGTGAGCGAGAACGAGATGGAGGTGAAGAGACATTTTTAGAAGATTTAGCAGAAGTAGATTAACGTTGTGATACTGTCCGAGGAAGTCCGTTATGCATGGCCTTAAGTCGTATGCGAAGTTCGAAATCAAAAAGAGCAGCCCGTGTCGCAAAGCGACAAAGAGTTGGTCAGAGTATCAAAACAATGACCCTCAAAGTCGTAAGCTAATACCCTCCAGAAGATGAAAACCTTCTGTCAGACTCCTAAGTAGGATATCTGTACTAGTCTCACAATTACGTTTGCTATACTTGATCACAGCATAGTACAGTAACTGCTACAAGAGGAGTTAGGTTCGAGGAAAGATGATGAATCAGAAATTTTTTTAGTGCCAGCCCACAGGCTAGCTACTCTGTAGAGGGCTACACACTCTTTAAGGGAACGGTTGCATAGGAATTATACGGATGTGGAATGACGGGCGTTGGGCTATGAGACTTTCTTTATTTAACAATTTCTACAGATGTCAGGTCATTATGGTCTTTCCGACCGTAATCATCAGTGAGGTAAAGAGTACACAAGACATAGGAACATACACACCATACATACATTATATATTACAGAACAAGTTGAGTAAAATTATTTTATTTGCAGAGATGATCATGAGGGATGGAATGAGTGCAAATGACGCCACAACACGTAGGGAATGTTAGCAGAACAAATGCGGGTTATCTTCTGCCTAGGAGCGACGCTAGGCCAATGAAGACGAGGGAGGCCCTGTTAGATACAGAGGGTAATCACTGTGCTTGATGCGATGGAAAAATATGTGGAAGATGGACATGCAAGCGATGATCCTGCAATAGTTCTAGGTCTTAATGGTTTGGCGACAAGGTATAACAGTACAATTTAAACTGCAAATTTAGAGGGAGATGGTAATATCGAGGGCGAGCAGATGAATTGGCAAGGTAGTGCATAGTGGCGAGTAGAAGTCGTTCCTGCTGCATATATCAGACAGTGATGAACTTGAGACGAAGAGATTCAAGGTGGTAAAGTAATGTAGGGAAAGTAATGAGTGAACATACGTATCTAGTCGGACTGGGAAGAGAAATGCGATAGGCAATGCGGAAGGCATGACGTTCAAATGTTGCAAGTCTGTAGTAGTACGAGGCAGGAGCTGATAGCCAAGCGGTGAAACCGTATGTAAGGACAGGGCGGAGAAATGCTTTATATGTGTTGAGAACCATGGTTGAGGTGAGGCCCCAGGTAGTGCCAGTGAGGCATTTAAGGAGATTCAGACGAGTATATACTTTGGTTTTGATGTAGATAAGATGAGGAAGCCAGGTGAGATGGTGGTCAAAAGAATACCAAGGTAAGTAACAGTTTTTGATGGACGGATCGCTGTATCTTAAATTTTTAGAGAAAGAAGTGAGAGATTTCTGTGGGTCTTGGAGCGTTTGCTTGGCGGCAGAAATACTATGGTCTGTGTGTTCGAAGCATTTATGGTGAGGTGCCATTTATGACATCAGTGCGAAAAACGATTCATAGATTCTTGTAAGATGAGTTTGATATGACTATGGTGCGACCAAGGGCAAGGAAGGCTGTATCATCTGCATACTGGAAAGTATACACGTCGTCTGAAAGGGAAGGAAAATCGGAAACAAACAGTAAATACAGCAAAGGGGACAGAGCTGAGCCTTGTGGGACAGAATAATTTAGGAAGATAGGATGTGATAGATGATTGTTGATATTAACATATCTGATACGGCATGTCAAAAAGTGAAAAATGAAGCGAATGTAAGACATGGGTAATTTAAGCTTGATGAGTTTGAAAATAAGTGCAAGGTGCCAGACTTTATCGAATGCTTTTTCTAGGTCGAACAGAACAAGGCAGGATGGAAGAACGGAATTATAGTGATTTGTAATGAGAGTGGTTAGACGTTGAAGCTGATCGTTAATGGAATAAGACGGGCGGAATCCGGCTTGAAAAGAAGGAATGAGATGACGTGCGTGGAGGTATGGATGAAGTCTGTAGACAAGGATGCGCTCAAGAATTTTGTTGAAAGTGGAAGTAGGTTGTATAGGTCGGTAGGAAAAGACTGCGCTAGGAGGTTTGTTTGGTTTCGGAAACATGAGGGTTTTAGACATTTTCCATTCAGCGGGGAAAAAGCCAGTTCTGAGAATAAAAGTGTAAATATAGGCTAGAAGAAGAAGTAGAGAAATAGGACTTTCTTTGATATGACGATATGTGATGGAATCAAAACCAGGAGCAGAGTTTAGTTTATGTTGCACAACTGTTGTGATGTCTGTAACAGTGATTGGAGCTGTGAGTTCATGCTGCGGCAAAATATGATTGAGATTTGGTTGAAGGATAGGAAGTGCGGTGTTGACGTGATCGACTGGACGAGCAAAAATGGAGTCATGACGGGATGGTGTGAAAATGTCTTGTAGATAGTCAGCAAAGGCGTTTGCTTTAGGTTGATTAGATGGTGCGTGACTGTTATCGATGATGAGAGGGTATGGGGTTTTGCTGTACTTGCCACAGTGTGCGTTGAGACGTTTCCAATAACGTGAAGGGTGTGCATTGTCAGCAAGATTATTACAGTCTTTGATCCATTGACGGCGTTTGTATGCTTGAATGTAGTTTTTGACTGAACGTTGCAGTTGATGGTGAAGTTGGGTGATTTCTGAAGTGATCGTTTCAATATGTGTAAAGCTCACCTGATGTAGTGGGACGGTGCAAATGAGCTACGGCAGAGGTAAGCTACTCGCGGTAATGATCCCAATCAGCTTTATCGAAACGTGGAGTTCGAATTGGCGGAGGTGCATCGTGAGGCCGAGCATTGCCCATATGATATGAGAGCTTGATCGGGGCATGATCACTACCGAGTAGGTCCAGGACTGTAAGGGTGATCTTAGCAGCAAGCGTATTTGAAGTGATAGCAATGTCAGGGGTGGTATTTGATACAAGTCTAGTAGGAGTCGGAGGAATGTGTAGAATGCCAGTGGTGTGAGTGGTTATATGATCTGAGAATTGTGTGCGTTCAACAGGAGTGCGACTATGATAGTTGATGTCAGCGAGGATGATATAATGTTTATAGGTGTGAGACATGTGACTAAAAAATGCGAGTGAAATAGGATTACCTGGGCGAACGTAAATAGTAGCGAAGGTGATCATGATAGACTTGAAATATAAGGTAGTAATTATATGCTCTGGGAGGTGAGGAATGGAGCAAATGTGATTGCGATGAGGTATGTGATTTCGAGATCCGATTGCTACGCTTCGATTTGCCCGTAATGCTGGTGCTGTGTTGTCGTGACGTACAAGCGTATAACGAGGAATGTTACAGGAGGTGGTTTCGTAAATGTGTCGTTCAGCAAGAAGGCTGAGACGTGTTCTTCAAGTAAAAGTGCTTCAAATAGAGTTTTATTCTTGGGTAGAGAGCGGATATTAAGGAAGAGAAAGACTAAATCCATAATATACAGAGTTAAACTGCTTTTTCTTGTGGAGATGTATGGAAATGGACGTATTTGTTCGTGTAAGTGGCGTAGAAGTTAACGTTGAAAACAGATTTAGAGGCCTTTGTGAGTTGCTGTAGAATGTGATTGCGCTGAAAGGGATGGATGTTCTGTAAAGCGAGAGTTAGAAATTGAAGGAGGTGTTGAATGGTAACTGGATCGGTAGTTTGTTGGCTGGGAGGAGGTGAAGAGTCTGGGATACAGAGTGGAACTATTAAATGTGGGCGTTGTTGGTCAGGCTGTGGTTTATTCTTGCACTTATAGCTGTAGGCCGGATGTTGGTTGTGGCAGGTTGGACATTCGGGTGGCCGTTCGAGATTCCGACAAGTGCGTGTTTGATGAGGGCCTGCACAATAACCACAAACTGGTGGATTCTTGCAACTATCTGTGCTGTGATCACTGTAAGTTTGGCAACTTTCGCAACGCACAGGAAGAGGAGCAGGCGAGCGAGAGGGTTCCACTATGTGCCGACGATAATAGATGTAAGCGCCAGTAGTGAGCAATGAATCTATGGTATTTTGTGAGGCAGTGAGTACACGTACCATATATGTGGGACCAGCATTGTTACGTATACGCATGACTTTATGGATGGTGTGACCTGCGAGTTGGAGTTCTTCTTGTATCTCACTGTCAGAATAGGATGGGTCGACCCCGCGGATGACGACAGACAGGAAGGACGTCTAGGTGGCGGTGATTGCTTCTGACGTGTAGAAGAAAGAGTGGTAAGGATAGCATTCTTGCCAAATATTTCGAAAGAAGCGTTATTTCTAACTGTGATGGCAAACTGTGGATCTGTGGATTTTAGGATATAACAATTTCTAGTTTTGATTACTTCTGTGAGTGGTATACTTGGAAGATATTTCCGAAGTTGTAGGGTAATGAACTTTTCGTTACTGTATTTAGTGTCGAAATGCTGGAGAAGGAAGGAGTGAAGTATAGGTTTAGGAGGTTGGTTTATGTTCGATTGTTGAAATTGAGGAATAACAGTAGTGCTCATGTTTCCGGTTTCCATGTCAGAAGGTTCTGAAGTATTGTCTCTGTGCGGTTTCGTGGCCTGATGGTGAGGTTGTTTGATAGTTTCAGAGTAGAGTTGCTGCTGCCTTAAAGACCTGGATCTAGTGGACACATTTGAAGCAGTGGATGCAGTTGAACTGCCCGACTGCGATCGTTGTCTAGTGCCCTTATTCTTTCTTTTGACCACCTTCGTGGTTGAAGCAGACGGAGTAACGAAAACAGGGGGTAAGCCAGAATGGCGTCCTTCCACCAAGGATCCAGTAGGAGCATCTGAATCTCCCATCGCAAGAAACCGGTGTGTGCTGAAATGTCGTAACGCAGTACGATGAATATATGAGAGATGAAGTGGGAGTTGATGAAGATAATGAAGGTGGGACAACCCGTTTGGATAGTTGTCCAGGGGGGGCAGGTCCCCTGACTCGATCTGTAAAACCAGCTACCCTTGGCTTGATGAGTCTGACAGACGGTTTTCGAGAAAGAGGCAGTGAGAAAAGCCCAGGATGAGGAAAAGGAGGGATATAGCAAGACTCGTCACCATGCAAGTGGTGGCGCTTCAGAGCAGAACTCTGGGAAAGTATATCAGTTTTTTTTTGCTAGTCGTGGACGACTAGCTCCCGCCCAAAGGGTACCGCCCTTTATATCAGGAAGTGGAGTAAAGGAATGATGGGGATCGGAAAATTGTGGATGGGTACTGGTAGATTTATTAAACTTTTTTCAACATTTTATTTTACATCATCATAAATATATTGGACCATTTTCAGATCAACAGACTAGTATATCATATAGTATGAGAAGGGTTGGACATTATGGCCGTTAACCATAATCATAGTTGAAGGTGGATGGAAATGAATGAATATGAGGTGCACAAGACGTCACAGCAACGGGTTTTGTTAGCAAGACAGATGTGTGTTATCTTCTGATCCGGGGGCAACTCCGGATCTGATGGACACAGGGGAAGCCCAGTCAAACAAGAGGACTACTGTGCATAAGATGGAATAATGCAAGGTGATGCCGTGTCAGTGATGTAGTCTGTGATGAAAAGATGGTCAGGGCTGTCAGGTGGTAAGGAGAAGTGGTACAAGGTTAATAGGAGCGAAAGAGGGGTATGACGGAGAAGGACATCGGTCGGGTGTAAAGCAAAGTAATGCATCGTGTCTAGTAGGAGGGGATGATGAGTTTGAAAGCGAGTTGAAATGTAGCGGAGGCGTAGGGTTTCAAGGTGATAGAGTATGTGAGGAAATGGGGTGCGATCATAGAGTTCGTGAGTTGATCTGGGAAGGCGGAAACGGAAAGCTAAACGGAGGGCGCGCCGTTCAAGAATTTGAAGTCTGGAATAAAATGAGGGAGTTGCGTCTATCCAGGCTTTAAAACCGAAGGTGAGAATTGGGCGGAGAAAACTTTGTAGGCGGTTAATAGGGTATGGGTGTTCAATCCCCAGGTAGTACCGGTGATACGGCGTAAAAGGTTGAGGCGATTATAGGCTTTGGCGCAGATGGACTTGAGATGAGCAGTCCATTTAAGATGTCTGTTAAAAACTGTCCCTAAATAAGTGACGGTGTTTTGAGGCTGAAGAGGAACGGTGTTGACATGAACATGGAAGTTAGCAGGGTTGCGATACACGCGAGAGCGTTCGTTTGGAGGAAAAAAGATAATGGTTTGTGTTTTAGCAGCATTTAGGGTCAGTCGCTAGCGATTGCACCATGAGAGAAATGTGTCAATAGCAATCTGCAGAGTTCGATTTATCTCTTGGATAGTGTTTTCTATGGCGAGAAAGCCTGTGCCATCTGCAAATTGATATACACTGATATTTCTAGGAAAAATAGAAAGTCGGCCACATATAACAGATATAATAACGGAGATAGTGAGGAACCTTGAGGAACACCAGAATGGAGAAATAAAGGGTGCGAGAGATGATTGTTGATAGATATATAACTAAGGCGGCAAGAAAGAAAGTGGAAGATGAAACGGATGTAACACACAGGAAGGCGGTAAGAGAAGAGTTTGAACACAAGACCAAGATGCCACACCTTATCAAAAGCTTTTTCCAAATCGAATAAGACAAGGCAGGAAGGTTTGGACGTGTTGAACTGCATTGTGTTATGTGTGGTAAGACGCATAAGCTGATCATTGATACTATAAGAAGGTCGAAAGCCTGTTTGCGAAAGAGGAAGAAGATTATGAGCGGGAAGATGACAATGTATACGTGTGACAAGGATGCGTTCCAGAATTTTCCTGAATACACGAGTGAGCTGAATTGGCCGGTAAGAAGAGACATCATGTGGAGGTTTGTTTGGTTTGGGAAACGTTAGAGTGATCGATGATTTCCAGTGAGTCGGAATGTAGGCCGTACGCAAGATAAATGTGTAAATAACTGAAAGTAAATGGAGAAGAATATAGGGAGCCTCTTTGATATGTTGGTAAGAAATACGATGAGCGCCTGGAGCCGACTGACATTTTCTGTCGACTGTACTGCGGATATCTTCGACCGTAATAGGGGCAGTAAGATAACTATTTGCAGGTAAATGATGGTTGGAATTGGGTTGGAGATCGGGTGAAGAAAAATTGAGATTTTCTGCTGGATGACGGCGTATTGATGGGTCAGGTGTAAGAGGAGTGAAAATGCCTTGAAGATAATCAGCAAAGGCGTTTGCTTTAGCAGTATCGTCAGCGAGAGCTTAGTCTCCAGCTAAGAGAGGGTACAGTGTACGAGATGATCGGCCAGTGAGTTGGTGGAATCGTTTCCAGTACCTGGTAGGATGGGTGATGATGGAAAGATCATTGCAGCTAGTGATCCAACGACGACGTTTATATGCTACGAGGTAGTTGTGAGCAGTGCGTTGATACTGACGGTGGAGACGGAGGGACTCAAGGTTACCAGTGTGAGTGAAGTCACGATAATGTGCCCGGGAACGTTTGATAAGTGTAAGATACTGAGGAGGAAGAGCGGGTTTATAAGCATGTGCGGTGCGATGTGGAATATTTTGGGCAGAGGCAGTATGGATGGAAGTTGTAATAGTATCTAATGCGATATAAAGGTCATCTTCTGTTTCGGAATCCGGGACATTTTCTAATTGATTTTTAAGTGAGATGCGGTAACCGTTCCAGTTTGCTTTGTCGAACAGAAGATAAGAGCGTGGGGGTGGAGGTGTAGTGCGAGAAGCAGAACGTGGGGTTTTAATGGTCAGAAGGATGGGCACTTGGTCACTGCCAAGAGGATCCAGGACATCTAGGTTGCACCGAGTCTGGAGGTTGAGAGAAGTGATAACAACATCTGGTGTTGTATTACTGCAAGGTCTTGTAGGCTTAGGTATCGAAGAAAGTGGCCTGAAGTATGCGTTAGAAGGTAATTGCGGAAATCCTGTTGCTGGCGAGGAGTGCGACTGTGAAAATTCAGATCCGCTAGAATGATGTAAGTACGATAGTTATCAAAAATGTACTGAATAAACGGATATGGAAGAGGATGTCCAGGACGGATGTAGATGGTCGCAACAGTAATGTTGAGCTGTTTGAAATATAAAGTAGTAACTAGATGTTCGGGGAGTGGAGTTATGGGAAGAGTAGTGCGGCGAAAAGGAAGAGATGGTGAAAATCCTATGGCGACCCCACCACTTGCCCTCCTCGCTGGTATCAAGTTATCGTGCCGAAGCTTAGTATAATTTGGCACCTGTACGTGGGTGTGGGCCTTAAGGTGGGTCTCGTTCAAAACGAAACACGCAACATGTTTTTCAAAGAGGAGCTGTTCAAATAAGATTTTATTTTGAGATAAAGAACGAATGTTCAAAAAGAGAAAAGTAATGTCCATAATGATCTGAAGAAACCAGATGTTGTCGGAGAGAGTCTTAAACTTCTGTTTGCAACGGATCTGAATGAAAGTAAACAGTTTGGCCAGAGTAAGTAGCTGTAAAGTTGATGTTAAGTATGGCTTTGGCAGTTTGTTGGATTTGGCAAAGAATATGGTTGCGAAGTAGTGGATGAATGTTTTGTAGAGTAACAGTAAGAAAAGACAAGAATTGGGTGACTGTAATTGGTTGACAGATATCTTGAGGAACAGAGGCTAATTGAGTGGTATGCGGTTTTAATGGTACAGTTAATTCTGGCTTAAATGGATCCGCAGTAGGTTTAGCTTTGCATTTGTAACTGTAAGTAGGATGTCCAGTTTCATTACAGGTGGAACATTTAGGAGTTTCTTTCAGGTTAGAACAATTGCGGGTGCTATGAGGGCCAGTGCAGAATCCACATTTGAGTTGGTTTGAACATGCGCCGGTCGGATGATCGTTATATACTTGGCACTTTTCACATCGCATAGGAAGTGGAGCAGGAGAACTAGAAGGCTCGGCACGATGACGTTTGCGGTAAATGAGAGCGCCATTTGAGAGAAGAGGGTCTATGGTGTCGTGAGAATTGGGTAAAACACGGACCATGTAGGTGTTTCCTTGTGCGTTTTTGATTTGGATACATTTAATGATAGAATGTCCATCAAGCTGGAGTTCCTGACTGATTTTTTCGTCTATAAATGACGGATCAACACCTCGGATGACAACTGACAAAGCAGGTTATTTGCGTGGTGTCGGTGGTTGCTTGGCTGACGGAGTGTTGAGTTTAGAGATAGAAGCGTTTTTACCAAAGATTTCAAAGGAATAAGTATTGCGGAGGGTGGATGCAAATTTGTCGTCTGGTGTTTTAATTATTATGCCTTTCTGTGTGTAGATGATTTGTTCGATGCTTGTACGAGGTATGTATTTGACAATGCGATGATACAACTTCTTGAGATCAAGATACTGAGGATCATAGTTGGTAAGAAGAAATGTAGAAATGGCTGGTTTAACGGAAGTGAAAGAAGTTTCAGCGTCCATGTGATGGGATGAATCAGATGCAGTAGATGATTCGCTGAGGGTGTGATGGCGTTTTGGTTTAGGTGACTGAGGATGATTCGGATGAACTTCATTACGTGTTGTGCGTTTAGAACTCTCCCTTCGCTTGTCGGCAGATGCAGACGAAGCGGAGGGGCCCAAAGAAAGATTAGAAGCGTGAGGTTCAGTAGCCATGATGATGAGCACACAAAACAACTAATGAGGTATGGTAAGCAGGTAGAAGCCACCCATTCGGATGGTGGCTTAGGTGAGGAAATGCCCCAGTCTAAACGTGTCGCAACGAGCTAACCTTGGCTGAGATAAGTCTGATAACTGTTGCTCAGCGAATATCTGACGAGCAAGTCCCAGTATCGTGGACAGGATTACAAAAAGCTGCCGTGCTGACGTTTGGTACGTCACAGCTGATGTTGTCGATATTACAATCGACCTGAAAGATGATGCCAGAAATTTTTTTTGCTAGCCGCGGCTAGCTACCCGTGCAAGGGTTACGCCCTCTATGGGAAAGTAGACGTAGGAGAACTAATAGGAAGAACAGTGGGAGTTGGTCTATGTGATATTTGAATACTGATATGTGGATGGTTAAGGATAAAGAGAATGGAAATGGTGAAACAACGAAGGAAGATTGTGAATTGCTATTTTATTTATTTATTTATTTATTTATTATTCTCACTTTTGGAAGGGACATTGTGATCTTTGGATCACAATCATGAAGTGATGATGGAGGTGATGAACATGATGTGATGAAGTGCGATACACAGCAAACAAAATACAGGGTTATGTTAGTGGACATATGCATGTTATTCTTCTCGCTTGGGGGCTGCTCCAAGCATTGATGAATAGACAACGGGAGCCCAGATTAGTTACAAAGGTGTTACTGTGCGAATGATGGACATATGAAGGGTGGAATGACGTCGGACTTCAATTCTGCGGCTAAGAGGAGATGGTGGTGATTTGGAGGAAGAGTGTAGCGATAGAGTGTAAAAAGCAGCGCCAATGGTGTATGGACAGTATGAGCACGAAGTGAAAAGTCGATGTGTGCTGTCATCGTATCGTTGAGGAGTGGGTGGTGATCCTCAAGACGAGTAGTGATGCACTTAAGACGGAGAGACTCAAGATGGAAAAGAATATGTGGAAAGGTCATGCGTTGATAAAGTTCGTATGTCGGACTGGGTAGTTTGATTCTGTAAGCAATGCGGAGTGCATGTCGTTCCAATATCTTCAGTTTATTGTAAAATGAGAGGGGTGCGGCAATCCAGGCTAGATGAGCATATGTGATGACCGGACGTAGAAGGACTTTATAGGTATTGAGTACAGTAGTTGGATTGAGACCCCAAGTAGTGCCTGTAAGACGTTTCAGTAAATTAAGACGATTGTAAGATTTGGTGATGATGTGCTGCAAATGAGCATTCCAGGTGATATGTGTATCTAAAACAAGTCCTAAATATGTTACTGTTTTCCTGAGTGGAAGAAGTGTATCGCTGACTGTGAGATGAAGGAGTTTGGGATTCCTCCGTACTTTTGTGCGTTGTTTAGGGTGTAGGAAAACTATAGTTTGTGTCTTGAGAGCGTTGATCTTTAGGCGCCACACTTTACACCAATGGACAAATGAATCTATGGCGGATTGCATAGAAGTATTTAGTTGATGGATGGTTTTGCTCAGCGCTAAAAATGCGGTGTCATCTGCGTATTGGAAAACATGGATATTATCGGGCAGAGTTGGAAAGTCAGCTACATAGAGAAGATACAATAGTGGAGAAAGAGACGACCCTTGCGGTACACCGGCGTGAAGAAATATTGGATGAGAGAAGGTATGATTAATGGTAACGTATGCTATGCGACAGAACAGGAAATTATATATGAATCTGATGTAAGAGGAAGACGAAAGTTGAGAAGTTTATATAAAAGGCCATGGTGCCAAACCTTGTCAAAAGCTTTTTCAAGATCAAAGAGAGTTAAACAAGATGGCCAGGAAGTATTATAGTGATTTGTGATGTAGTTAAGAAGGCAAAATAACTGATCATTAATACTGAAATTTGGACGAAAGCCTGCTTGATGTGATGGTAATAAATTATATCTGGAAAGATGTGTATGAAGACGGTGTACTAAAATCTTTTCTAAGATTTTGCTGAATACTGGAGTTAATTGTATAGGTCGATATGAGGAGACACAGTCGGCGGGTTTGTTGGGTTTGAGAAACATCAGTACCTTGGAAGTCTTCCACTGTAATGGTATATAGCCAGTGCGGAGGATGAATGTAAAGATGAGAGAAAGAATGTATAATACTGCGTATGGACTTTCCTTGATATGTCGATAGGAGATGTTATCAGTGCCAGGTGCAGTGTTTCGTTTTCGTGCAATAGTTGTGCTGATATCTTCTGGAGTGATGGGCTCTGTAAGAGGAAGTGATGTATTAAGCGGATGAGTACTGTTTGGCTGAAGATGAGGTGAAGAAAAGTCGAAGTGATCCACTGGGTGATTGCGAACTGGATGTCCGGGAGTGAGCGGTGTAAAGATATCTTGGACATAAGTGGCGAAGGCGTTTGCTTTGTCCAGATCAGAGTCTAAAGGTGAGTCATTGATGATAAGCGGGTATGAAGTTTTGGTATATTTGCCAGAGAGAGCGTTTCGCCGTTTCCAATATCGTGTAGGATGAGAGGTTTCTGAGAGAGAATTGCAGGTTTTGATCCATTGCCTTAATTTAAAGGCTTTAACATAATTGTGAACAGTGCGCTGGAGTGCTCGGTGATGTCTAAGTGCCTCACGATTTCCTGTGTGCGTATATTCACGGAAGAACTGCCGTGATCGTTTTACCATGGCAAGATATTGTGGTGGAAGTTTAGGTTTGTGTGGTGCATATTGGGATTGTGCTATATATTGTGCAGATGCTTGATTGATATGATTGGTGACAGTCTCTAATGATTGATATAACTCTGACTCTGTTGTAGGAGGATTTAGACCTTCGAGATGTTCAGTGAGGTATGTTCGATATTTCTCCCAGTCCGCTTTGTCATATCGAGGAATCATGCGAGGTGGGGGTGCGTCGAGGTGTCGAGGAGTACGGCTTTGGATACTGAGTTTTATAGGCACATGGTCGGTTCCGAAAGGATTGAAGACATCTATAGTGGAGCGTGGCGTTACAGAGGCAGACGTGATAGCTATATCGGGCGTGGTATTTGATTCAGGTCTGGTTGGTTTAGGAAGGTGATGAAAAGTGTCAGTCGTATTGGTGAGAATGAAAGTCAAAAAATGAGTTTGGTCTCTATTGGAACGACTATGGAAATTTATATAAGCTAGAATGATGTAGCGCTGAAAAGTGTTTGATATGTATTGAAAAAATGACAGAGGAATTGGATGCCCTGGGCGGACGTAGATAGTGGCCACTGTAATATAATCTGATTTATAGTAAAGGGTGATTACTAGATTTTCTGGGAGGTTCTGAATTCCTGGAGTGTGGATACGATATGGGATGTGAGGTGAAAACCCAACTGCTACCCCGCCATTTGCCCGACGTGCTGGTAAAGTATTGTCTTTGCGAATGATCGTATACCCTGTTATTTTGCATTTCATTTTAGGAGTCAGATGCGTTTCATTAAGGAGAAAAGCATTGATTTTCTCCTCCAGTAACAGTTGTTCAAATAGAATTTTGTGGGTGCAGAGAGAGCGTATGTTAACAAACAGAAAAACAATACCCATAATGTCCATACTGTGATGATCTTTAGAAGGTTTGTGAAGATGGAAATGTATGAAAGTAGGCAGTTGGACCATTGTAAGTCGCCTGGAACTGAAGATGAAAGACTGAGTGAGCAGCATACTGGACGTGTTGTATAACTAAGGGACGTGCAAACGGATGGATGTTTTGTAGAGTGAGAGTAATGAAAGCAAGAAGCTGTTTAACAGTTATTGGTTGATCGGATGTGCTGGGTTCGGAAGTTTGATTCTGTGCGTCATGCATTCTAAGTGGAACTACTAGTTCAGGTTTTGCTTCTTCTGGAGTAGGTTTGGCTTTGCATTTATAGCTATAGGCTGGATGACGTTCATGACAGGTTGAGCACTCAGGTGGTCATTGCATATTTGGACAAGAGCGGGTAGGATGAGGGCCACCGCAGTAGCCACATTTAAACGGATTTACGCATTTTGGTGTAGGATGAGTGTATTCCTGGCATCGATCGCATCGTATGGGAAGAGGAGGCGATGTTTTGGATGGTTCCACTCTATGTCTTTACTTGTATATGAATGCTCCGTGTTCAAGCAGGCCATCAATAGTTTCCTGCGACTCTGTCAGTACCCTGACCATATAAGTAGCTCCTTGATTATTCCTGATTCGAATGCATTTTTTGAAGGTGTATCCCTCGTGGTGTAGTTCCTCTTCGACTTCTTCGTCACTGTTAGATGGATCAACACCACGGATAACTACGGACAGAATAGGAGTTCGTCGAGGTGGTGGCATTTGTTTCTTACGTTGGTCGTTCAGTTTTGTGAGTTTTGCTGTTTTTCCGAATATCTCAAAACTATGTTTGTCTCTAACTGTTGTTGCGAAGTTAGGTAATGGCGATTTAATGATATAGCCGTTTTGAGTTTGTATGATCTGTGAGATTTCAGACCGTGGTCTATATTTGAGAAGTTGCTGGAGTAGAAGTTTGGTGTTCCGGAATTTCGGATCATAGTCCTGGAGTAGAAAGTTATGAGTTTCTATCTGTTGTTTCTGAGGAAATTGTTGAATGCCATCAACAATCATAAGGCGAGAGCTGTCGTCTGAACTGGCGATGCTGATATTGTCATCGTGATGTTTTTTATGAGGAGATGATTTTGAATGAGATGCTGGGTCGCCGTCAATAGGATTACCCACTAATCCTTGAGCGTGATCTGAAGTTACAAAAGCGTCCTTGTAACTCTTGCGCTTCTCTACCTTAGTAGTGACAGTAGAAGCTGTAGGAACTGCAACCAGAAGACCAGGATGTTGTCCACTGGCCATAGTAGCCGGACAAGATGATTTCTAGAACGCTGTGTATATGAGTAGCAGATGTCTGTTGCAGTATAGATGATGTGATGAGATGATGAATGATGGAGCAAAAGCTCCCAAAAATTAGTACACTAATGTGCACGGTAGTGCAGCCTCCACTCGGGTGAAACCCTTGGTCTCTCTCACTCTCTCGCCCAAAAACTGAGAACTGCCACACTTGCGTCCACAAACGCGTAATATTCTCAGCCTAGACTTCACACTACAGGAATGCCTCTAGTGAGAAAACTGGAAACCAGCTAAGTATGGCAGAATTTTTTTTTAGCTAGCTCGGAAGCTAGCAACCTCTTAGAGGGGTACGCCCTCTTTTAGGAATGGGATATTGAGGCAAAGGGTGGAAGTCGTATATTGGGAGAGGATCTAAGGGATGTATAGGGTACATTTTTTACAGTTATATTATTTTATTGCATCATTTATTAAAAGCATAATATACATATAAGTATAAACGGACATTATGATCTTTGCGATCATAATCATATATACAGGTGGATGAAAAGGTAATAATATAAACATATAACAACAAAACAAGAAAACATATTGAAGATACAATAAGAAAACTAGCAAAAGAAGAAGAAAAGAAAAAAACTTATAGTACTAGATACATAACAAAGACGATGAAGTATGATAGTTATATATATTGATAGATGAGATGGGCATGGAGGATGGAATGAAGTGCAAGCACGTCACAACACGAGGGAAAAGTTAAATGAACAAATGCTGTTATCTTCTGCCTAGGGGCGACGCTAGGCTGATGAAGACAGAGGGAGCCCTGTCAGTCACAAAGGAAGATCACTGTGCAGTATATGAAGGAAATATGTGAGAGAGATGAGCATGAATACGATATTCATCCAGGAGTTCCAGGTCAAGATGATTAGGGGGTAATGTGTAGCAGTAGAGCGTGAAAAGAAGGTGCAAAGGGGTATAGTAGTAACGAGGTCTGCACGGGTGCAGTGAAAGGTAGTGCATAGTGTCGAGAAGCAGGGGGTGGTGACGGGAGTAGCGATCAGTGAGAAAGTTACTGCGTAAAGTTTCTAAGTGAAATTTAAGAATAGGAAATGTAATGAGAGAGTATAGATCACGGGTGGGACTAGGTAATTAAATACGATGGGCAAGGCGAAAAGCATGGCGCTCAAGAACTGCAAGCTTGTTGTAATAGGATGGTGGTGCGGACATCCAGGCTGGAAAACCGTAAGTAAGTACTGGCCGAAGGAAAACTTGATAAGTATTGAGAACAAGCCGGGAAGAGAGACCCCAAGTAGTTCCAGTTAATCTCTTGAGTAGATTTAGTCTATTATAAGCCTTAGTTTTAACAGAGTTGAGGTGAGGGGTCCAAGTGAGATGATGGTCGAAAATGAGGCCAAGATAAGTGACAGTTTTGCTAGGGTGCAGTGGTATATCATTGACATGTAATGAAAGGAGTGTTGGATTTCGATGTACTTTTGTGCGTTTACGAGGCGGGATGAAAACTATCGCTTGCGTTTTACCGGCATTAATTGTTAAGTTCCATGTTCGGCACCAGTGTGTAAAACGATTGATAGCTTCCTGAAGTACGATATTGATTTGCGAAATGGTGCGGCAGAGAGCAAGAAATGCCGTATCGTCGGCGTATTGAAACAGATGGACAGTGCGTGGTAGGTCGAGAAAGTCAGCAACGAAAAGTAGATATAACAGAGGCGATAAAGCAGATCCCTGTGGGACGCCAGAGAGCAGAAAAATGGGATGTGAAAGCTCAGAATTTATGGCAACGTAAGTGAGACGGCAAACAAGAAAATGATAAATGAGTCGTATATAAATCATAGGAAGTCGGAGTCTGACTAGCTTGTAAATGAGCGCTAAATGCCACACTTTATCGAATGCCTTTTCGAGATCAAACAGAAGAAGGCAGGATGGTTGAAGCAGATTATAATGGTTGATGATGAGCGTCGTGAGACGGAGCAACTGGTCATTAATAGAGTAACCAGGGCGCAAACCAGCTTGGTGGGTAGGAATGAGATGTCTATCGTTTAAATAGGGATGCAATCTTTTAACGATGATCCTTTCAAAGATTTTGCTGAATGTGGAGGTTAGTTGGATTGGTCTGTAAGAGGAAACGGCACTTGGAGGTTTGTTAGGTTTCGGAAACATTAGACATTTTGAAACTTTCCAGTCAGTAGGGTAGAAGCCACTGCGAAGAATGAACGTAAAGATAAGTGCTAGAAGATGAAGTAGTGCAAGAGGGCTTTCTTTGATATGCCGGTAAGTTATTCCATCGAAGCCTGGGGCAGTGTTTCGCTTACGCTGAACCACAGCTGTGATTTCTTCCGACTGAACGGGGACATTTAGAACGTGCGGTGGAAGAGTATGATTGGCGTCTGGCTGAAAGTGGTGTAAGTCCGTATTTATGCTGGTAACAGGATGAGAACGGGAAACATGAACTTGTGCAGGAGGTGTAAATATGCCTTGAAGGTGTGCAGCAAAAGCGTTTGCTTTGGCCAAATCAGAGGGTAACGGTTTTCCATCGACAAGAAGAGGATACGTGGTTTTCGAAAACTTACCACACAAAGCGTTAAAACGCTTCCAATACACCGTGGGATGAGTTGTGTCAGCAAGGTGGTTGCAGGTTTTCACCCACTGTCTTTGGCGATATGCTATGAGGTAATTTCGAACAGTTCTTTGTAGCTGATGGTGGTGATGAAGTGCTTCCGGGTTTCGGGTACGGAGGTATTCACGATAAGCTTGCCGTGACTGACGGATCAGAGGAAGGTACTGTGGTGGTAATTTTGGACGGTATGGTATGGATTCTGTTTGTGGTATGTAAAGAGCAGAGGCTTGTTGAATAGCAGAGGTAATATGGTCAATTTGAGTAGTGAGTTCGTCTGAAGTATTGGGCGCTTGGTAAGATGCAATAGCGGTGGAAAGATAAGAGCGGTAACTCGGCCAGTCGGCTTTATCGTACCGGGGTGAGAGACGGGCTGGCAGTTGGTCTTGTTGATGAGCAAGACCTGTATGATATGTCAGTTTAATTGGGGCATGATCGCTACCCAGTAAATCAAGGACGGTGATAGTGCAACGTGTGCTGAGCGTATTAGAAGTAATTGCAATATGCGGTGTGGTGTTTGATATTGGGCGAGTGGCAGCTGGAAGATCAAGAATAACACCTGTAGTATGAGTCGTGATGAAATCTGTAAAACGAGTGCAGTCTTGAGCGGAGCGACTATGGAAGTTGATGTCTGCGAGTATTATATAGTGGCGATAGGTAGTGGAGATATGTGAGAAGAAATCCGGAGGAATTGGATTGCCTGGTCTGATGTAGAGCGTAGCCAAAGTGATCGTGATGTTTTTAAAATACAGAGTGGTAATGACATGCTCTGGTAAATGTAAAACGGGACATTGTTGTTGCCTGAATGGGATGGTGTGTCGGAAGCCTATAGCAGCTCCGCCGTTAGCTCGCAATGCCGGTAGTGGATTATCATGACGAATTAAAGTATAGTTAGGAATGCGGCAGGAGACAGACTTAGTCAGGAAAGTTTCGTCCAGAAGGAAGGCTGTAATATGCTCTTCAAGTAAAAGAGTCTGGAAAAGAACTTTGTTTTTAGGAAGAGATCGGATATTTAAGAATAAGAATGACAGATCCATGATGATACACAGGTTAAACAGTTGTTTCATGTCGTGTAGTATGAAAATGAACATAGTTATTTGAATATGTAGCATATAGAGAGACGTTGAAGGTTAATTTGGCTGCAAGTGTAAGCTGGTGAAGGACGTGTTGACGATTAAAAGGATGTATATTCTGGAGTGCAAGGGTAAGAAATTCTAATAGTTTGCCTACCGTGACTGGATCATCAACATGTTTCTCAGTGTTGGTGGATGCAGACTGGGTACGGAGAGGAGCAACTAATTCTGGATGCGTTTCATCAGGCTTTGGTTTGCTTTTGCATTTATAGCTGTAGGCGGGGTGTCTATCTTGACAGGTGGGACACTTAGGCGGGAGTTCCATGTTAGGGCAAAGGCGTGTATGATGTGGGCCATAACAGTAACCACAGACAGAGGCATTTTTACAGTCAGCCGTTGCGTGGCTGTTATAGGTTTGGCACCGCTCACAACGAAGGGGTAAGGGTGCAGGTGAACGAGAAGGTTCGACCCTATGTCGTCGCTTGTATATGATGGCGCCTTGAGTGAGAAGAGTATCGATAGTGTCCTGACTGGAAGTGAGTATTCTAACCATGTAGGTTGGCCCGGTGTTATTGCGAATACGAATGGCTTTGTTAATGGTATACCCTTCATATTGCAGTTCTTCTTGGATTTCCTCGTCGGAGTACGTGGGATCAACTCCTCGAATCACGACAGAGAGCATTGGAGGTCGCCTAGGTGGAGGTGGCTGTTTCCGTCAAGAAGAAGTCAGAGACGTAATAATGGAGTTGGTACCAAAGATTTCAAAAGACGCTTTATTGCGTACTGTCGTGAGGAAATCGGGCTCGGTGGACTTCAATATGTAACCGTTTTGCGTTTTTACAACTTCCTGGAGTAGAAGGCTGGGCAAATATTTCCTAAGTTGGAGGATAATGAACTTTTCGTTTGAATACTTAGGATCGTATTTCTGAAGTAGAAAACAATAAACAGATGCAGATTGTTGATTTGGCAAGATATTGGTTGCTGATGCTCGGCGTGAGGAGATGGAAGTTTCGGCGTCCATGTCGGATAACTCTGAATCGTTAGCAGTATGTTGTTTTTTAGCAGGAGGAGATTTTGCTTTGCTGGCATAGCTGGGCTGACTCAGTGGCGATCTAGATCGTGGCCTACTGGATGCATTTGACACTGTTGAGGCAGTTGAGCGCTCTGAGGCTCGGCGACGTCTTTCGTTGTGCTCTCTCCGCTTCTCCACCTTCGTGGAGCTAGCAGAGGGAGTTGTGAAAACAGGTGGTAAACCTCCGTGTCTGCATTCTAGAGGTGGTCCAGTAGCTTTGCCAGAGTCCGTCATGAGCAACACGAGACCTGCGGCACGAAGCCGTAATGACGTGTGTTTGTGTGTGAAGTCCCTGACCAAATGAGATGAAATGAAGCAAAGGTGAGACGACCCGTTTGGATAGCCGTCAAGGTTGGATAAATTCACTTGCCAAACTCGTAGCACTGGACGCCCTTGACTAGGTAAGTCTGACGGACAGAGATCAAAAGTAATGCAAGAGAAAGAATCCGGGATGAGGAACAGGAAGGAATCAAAATGCAGCTGTTCTGACGTCTGGTACGTCACAGCTGTTTGGATCGAATGAAATATCGATCGAGAGTATGGCAGAAAAACTTTTTTTTGTTTTTTTTTTTTGTTTTTTTGCTAGTCGCGGTCGACTAGCTCCCGCCCAAAGGGTACCGCCCTTTATATCGTGAGGATTTGGAGAGTGTGGATGGGTATTATTATTTTTATTAAACTTTATTCAACATCAGTTTATACACGATCATAAATACAGTGGGGATACATTAATTCATTTGATTAAATAAGCATATATTGTGGAAAAGGGTGGACATTATGGCCTTTAACCATAATCATAAATTAAGGTGAATGGGATGAATGGAAATGAGGTGCACCAAACGTCACAACATCGGGTATAGTTAGCTAAACAGATGCGTGTTATCTTCTGATCCGGGGGCGACTCCGGATCTGATGGAGACAGGGGAAGCCCAGTTAGACAATAGGACTACTGTGCATAAGATGGAATGATGCAAGGTGATGCCGTGGCGGTGATGTAGTCTGTGATGAATAGATGGTTTGGACTGTCGGGGGGTAGGGAGAAGTGGTAGAGGGTAAAGAGGAGGGAAAGCGGTGTATGGCGTAGAAGGATATTGGAAGGATGTAAAGCGAAATGATGCATTGTGGCTAGAAGCATGGGGTGATGAGTTTGAAACCGAGAAGAAATGTAACGGTGTCGCAATGTTTCGAGATGGTAAAGAATGTGGGGAAATGGAGTGCGGTCATAGAGTTCGTTGGTAGGGCTGGGAAGGCGGATTCGGAAAGCTAGTCGGAGGGCATGCCGTTCAAGAATTTGTAGTCGAGTATAAAACGAGGGAGCAGCGGCAATCCAGGCAGTAAAACCGAAGGTAAGAACGGGACGAAGGAAAACTTTGTAAGTGGTTAAAAGTGTTCGGGTGTTTAGGCCCCAAGTTGTACCAGTGATGCGGCGTAAAAGATTGAGACGATTGTAGGCTTTGGCACATATGGATTTCAGATGGGCTGTCCATTTAAGATGTCTGTCGGAGACTATGCCTAAATATGTAACAGTGTTTTGTGGCTGGAGAGGAACGTAGTCGACATGGACAGAGAAGTTAGCCGGATTGCGATAGACGCGTGAGCGCTTGTTCGGAGGAAGAAATATGATTGTTTGTGTTTTGCCAGCGTTTAATTTCAATCTCCAGCGTCTGCACCAAGCGAGAAAGGTGTCAATTGCAATCTGCAGTGTTCGATTGATCTCTTGGACAGTGTTTGCGGTTGCGAGGAAGGCTGTGTCATCGGCAAACTGATATAAACTGATATTGCCAGGTAATGGAGGAAAATCGGCTACATATAAGAGATATAATAACGGAGATAATGATGAACCTTGAGGAACTCCAGAATGCAGGAAAATGGGGTGGGAGAGGTGGTTGTTGATAGATATATAACTAAGGCGGCAAGAGAGAAAGTGGATGATGAAACGGATGTAACATAGAGGAAGACGGAAAGAGAGGAGTTTATATATAAGGCCAAGATGCCATACCTTATCAAAAGCTTTTTCCAGATCGAATAAGACCAGACAGGAAGGTTTGGATTTATTGAACTGCAGTGTAATATGGGTTGTAAGGCGCATAAGCTGATCATTAATACTATAGGAAGGGCGAAAGCCTGCTTGCGAAAGAGGCAGTAAATTATGAGCGGATAGATGACGGTGCAGACGCGTAACAAGGATACGTTCTAGAATTTTGCTGAACACTAGCGTGAGCTGAATGGGCCGATACGAAGAGACAGCATGTGTAGGCTTGTTTGGTTTGGGAAACATGAGAGTGATCGAGGATTTCCAAGAAGTCGGAATGAAGCCTGTGCGTAAAATAAATGTATAGATAGCAGCCAGTAAATGAAGAAGAATATATGGAGCCTCTTTCACGTGTCGGTAAGAAATACGATCAGCGCCTGGAGCCGACTGACGTTTTCTGGCGACTGTGATGTGTATATTTTCAACCGTAATAGGAGCAGTAAGATCACTATTTGCAGGGAGATGGTGGCTGGAATTGGGTTGAAGATCTGGTGTTGAAAGATTGAGATTATCGGCTGGATGGCGGCGTAGAGACGGATCAGGTGAAAGAGGAGTGAAAATTCCTTGAAGGTAATCGGCAAAGGCGTTTGCTTTCGCAGTATCGTCAGCAAGGGGTTGGTCTCCGTCTAAGAGTGGGTAAGGTGTGCGAGATGAGCGGCCAGTGAGTTGGTGAAAACGCTTCCAGTATTTTGTGGGATGAGTGGTGGTGGAAAGTTCATTACAGGTAGTGATCCAGCGACGGCGTTTATAAGCAACTATGTAGTTATGGACAGTCCGTTGATACTGACGGTGGAGACGGAGAGACTCAAGATTGCCTGTGTGAGTGTAGTCTCTATAATGTGCCCGGGAACGTTTGATAAGCGTTAGATAATGAGGGGGAAGAGCTGGTTTGTAAGTATGAACGGTGCGAACCGGAATGTTTTGGACAGAGGCAGTATTGATGGCAGCAGTAATGGTATCGAGCGCAACATAAAGATCGTCTTCTGTAGTGGGTTCCTGGACAGTTTCTAGCTGATGTTCGAGTGTGGTGCGGTAACCATTCCAGTTGGCTTTATCAAACATTGAATAAGAGCGAGGAGGTTCAGAAGTAGTACTAGAAGCAGGACGTGGTGTTGTGATGGTAAGAAGTATCGGTACATGATCACTGCCAAGAGGATCTAGTACGTCAAGTCTACAACGAGTTTGGAGGTTAATAGAAGTAATAACAACATCCGGCGTCGTGTTACTACTAGCTCGAGTGGGTTTAGGTAACGGATGAAAGTGGCCTGAAGTACGAGTTAGAAGGTAGTGGTGAAAATCTTGCTGTTGATGGGGGGTGCGACTGTGAAAATTGAGGTTCGCTAGAATGATGTAAGTGCGATAATTGTCTGAGATATATTGAATAAACTGATATGGAAGAGGATGTCCAGGACGAATATAGATTGTCGCAACCGTGATGTTAAGCTGTCTAAAATACAAGGTAGTAACTAGATGTTCAGGTAATGGCTGAAGGGGAAGAGTAGCACGGCGGAAAGGAAGAGATGGCGAAAAACCGATAGCTACTCCACCACTAGCCCTTCTTGCTGGAGTCGTGTTATCGTGTCGCAGCATGGTATAATTTGAAAGGTGTACGTGCTTGCGGGCCGTAAGATGAGTCTCGTTTAGGAGGAAACATGAAATATGTTTTTCAAAGAGGAGTTGTTGAAATAAGATCTTATGTTGCGGTAACGATCTAATGTTCATAAAAAGAAAATTAAGATCCATATTAATTAAAAGCAGTATGATGTGTGAGAGAGGTTTAAACATCAGTTTGCAATGGATCAGAATGGAAGTAAACAGTTTGGCCAGAATAAGTAGCTGTGAAATTGATGTTGAGGATGGTTTTGGCAGCTTGTTGAACTTGACACAGAATATGGTTGCGCAATAAAGGATGAATATTTTGAAGGGTAACAGTTATAAACGATAAGAACTGTGTAATTGTGATTGGTTGACAGACATCGTGGGGAGCAGAAGCTGTTTGAGTGACCTGTGGTTTCAGTGGTACGGTTAATTCAGGCTTGAATGGATCCGCAGTAGGTTTAGCCTTGCATTTGTAGCTGTAAGTGGCATGTCCAGTTTCGTTACAGGTGGAACATTTAGGAGTGTCTTTAAGATTAGTACAATTGCGGGTGCTATGAGGGCCAGTGCAGAAACCACATTTAAGTTGATTAGGACAGGAAGCAGTCGGATGGTCATTATATACCTGGCACTTTTCACAGCGCACAGGAAGAGGTGCAGGAGACCGAGATGGCTCGACACGATGACGTTTGCGATAGATGAAGGCCCCGTTTGAAAGAAGAGAATCAATGGTGGCGTGTGAGTTGGTTAGTACACGAACCATGTATGTGTTTCCTTGAGCGTTTTTAATACGAAGACATTTGATGATAGAATGACCATCAAGTTGGAGTTCCTGTGTGATTTCTTCGTCTGTGAAGGAGGGGTCAACACCTCGGATGACGACAGACAGAGCAGGTTGTTTGCGTGGTGGCGGCGGTTGTTTGGCTGATGGAGTGTTGAGCTTAGAAACAGATGCATTCTTCCCAAAGATTTCATATGAATAAGTATTACGAAGTGTTGAAGCGAATTTATCGTCTGGAGTTTTAATGATGATGCCTTTCTGTGTATAGATGATTTGAGCGATGCTTGTCCGTGGGATGTATTTGGTGATACGATGATACAGTTTCTTCAGATCGAGGTATTGAGGATCGTAGTTGGTGAGCAGAAATGAATGAACAGTAGGTTTGACAGATGTAATAGCAAAAGTTTCAGCGTCCATGCGATGAGATGAGTTTGAGTCGGTGGATGATTCACTGAGGGTGTGATGGCGCTTTGCTTGAGGTGACTGAGGCTGACTATGATGAACTTCGCTACGTGAGGTGCGTTTAGAGCTCTCCCTTCGTTTGTCGGCAGATGCTGACGGAGCGGAGGGGCCCAAAAAAAGATTTGTAGAAGCTTGAGGTCCAGTAGCCATGATATGATATATGATATATGGTGATTAGCACAAAAAGCACAAAACAGCTAACAAGGTATGGTAAGCAGGTAGAAGCCACCCATTCGGATAGTGGCTTAGGTGAGGAAATGCCCCAGTCTAAACGTGTCGCAACGAGCTATCCTTGGCTGAGATAAGTCTGATAGCTGTTGCTCAGCGAATATCTGACGAGCAAGTCCCAGGATCGTGGACAGGTTTACAAAAAGCAGCCGTTCTGACGTTTGGTACGTCACAGCTGTTATAGTCGATATTGATATTGCTATCGCTATCGAACTGAAAGATCGGCAGAAAAAACACTCGCAAATAATGCATAATAATTGGTACTTTTAATACCTTCGAGATGTTAATGTTGCAATGGCCTCCTAGACCTGAGAGTGCGTCCAAAGCTTCATGCACCTTTCGGCAAATGCTATGTTTTAACTTGTAACTAATCTAATTAGAAATGCTGTCCATCAGTAACGATTCTTGTTGTCAGCCATGGTACTCCTCCACACCTACTCGCGAGACATCTTGCGTTCAACATTTCCCTCCTTCATTCCTTGGGTTGTAGCTCCTGCACGATGCTTTCGTTATGGTATTTTCTTATGCCTGATGAGTATGTGTAATTGCATTTTTGGGTGCGTTTTTCTCACTGCCATTTGTATTAGTGTTGCACTTTCCAATACGGACATTAAAAGTACCAATTAGTATGCATTATTTGCGCGTGTTTTTTCTGATTATTGCACCATTCAACGCGCAATCGGCATAATTAATTTCGTTCGAACCTGTGTTGCATATTCTTTCACACAGGACATTCTGGTAATACGTCGGGAAACAGTTCCGGACAGAAGGTGACTATTTCACACCGCCAGGTGGTGTCAGTGGCTATAGCTCTGTAACGATGCATTTCCGGACATATGTTCATATGAACGTTTTTACTTGTCTACCCGTAAGGAATCTGCCCCTGCACTTTTGCCGTGTCTTTTTGAAATACCCTGTATAAAGGAGCCTTTAACTTAGTAATCTACAATTTATCAGACCTTTCTCAAATTTTACCATCGGTTGCCGCAGGAAAGTACTACGACCTCTACAATGAAATCACTTCGATAGCAGAAAAAAAAAAAACACAAGTATTCTACAAAAGCTATTTCTTCAGATGTAGTCTGTGGAAATCTTCAAAACTTGGAGCACTGTATACCTCTATGTATATACCAAATCAACGAATGAAATAGAATTTGTAGTAGTCAATTGTAGAGATGTTTTAAAAAATAAAAGTATATATTTTAACATTATTTTAACCTGTATATTATGTAGTCTAAAAATGACTGAGCCCATGCGCATGATATGGTGTTAGAGTCCCTAATCTTACAGAATATGAGTCTCAGCAAGTCAAGCCTAACGTCATTTAACCTTTTACAATTGTATGTATTTAACGCGTAAAAAGTGATGGAAGTATTATAAGTAGACGTAAGGTATTACGCCGTGAAAACAAGGGAAGTTTTCGCCTAAACTGAGATTTATTTTACAATTTTCTCTCAATAAAACCGCAAAATCTATTAAGAAGTTTGAGCTTTCTGTGGGTAATATTCGTTATCAAAAGCAAGAGCGTAAATTTAGTTCAGTCACTTCGGTCTTCCAAATTTTGATGCCGAACATGCTTTTCGCAGTGGCTTCAGAGCAAAGTGCATTGTATTCTCGAAAACTAGAACATGAGCGGCATGAAAGCAGTCACGAAATCGATAATTACCTGAACATCTATTGCTAAACAGTATTAAACCCTTTGAAGAAAGCTCGCTACAGAAACAAGAGTGACGTTTGGCTGTCACGTGATTGGACTGAACAAAAAATATTTGAATAAACTTATATATCCGAATCTATACTAAAACGTAACTAATTAGAACTATTTCTGTGGAAGTTACTTCGGAGTGTAGTAAAGTGGATAACCTACGTCAGTAAAGTGCGATAAAAGTCGTGGTCGAAACTAGGAGAAACTCTACAATCTGTGGCAAAACCTACACTGACTCAGCAAAGTTATGTTATGTGTTTGGTGGGATTGGAAGAGAATGGGTTCAGCACGAGCTGCTGCTGCTTGCCAAAACTTTAGACTAGGAACTGTATTGCCAACAATTACCGCGAATGAAATTAATAATTTAAATAAACGGTGGAAGAGAAGAAACAGAAAATGTGTCGTATACCACGCTTACAACGCCAGACCGCGTACATTTTTAACGATCCGTCAGAAATCGCAAAATCTTGAATGAGAACTTTTAGTGCAACCACAGTATACCCCGGATTTGACACCGTCGCACTGTACTTTTTTGTTATCTGCTGAATTTCTTGAATTGCTAAGTTATCTCATCTCTATGCCTGTGAAAACTATATATATATATATATATATATATATATATATATATATATATATATATATATATATATATATATATATATATATATATTAGAAAGCGCAGAAGTTCTATGGCTAAGGAAGTATGGCATTGCTGGAGGTTTATAATAATATTTCTAAATCAGAATAATTCTTTTTTTTTACTTTGAATCCCAAAGGCTCTAAATTTCCGGCAACGTGATATATTGAATATGCACAGTAAAGAATGATTGTGTTAATTCAACTCAATTTTAACACAGGGCAGTAGTTCCACTGTGACTACCATTATGTGGTGTTAATTCAATACAGACCCCGCGTTTAACACATGTGTGTTACGTTTTTAACACACAACCGGTGTTGACAAGTGTTAAATTCAGATCTGAGTTAGTATTTTATGCGTTGATTCGACACCATGCTAGGGTCAGTAGTGTGATGAAAAGTGTTGAGTGTTACTTTGTGGCAGTGTTGCACCAACAATAAGAAAGTAACACAGTTTATAGTTTGCTAATGATTTTGTCTTAATATTACACCATACTTCAACATCCTTTCCTTATTTTTTCAACACATCTGTGTCATAATTAATGGTGAAAGTCATATAAGTAACACAGTTTCTGTGTTACTTCAATATCCCTTTGTTAAAATTCAAGGCCAGGCCACCAGATTAACACCATTTTCGGTACTAATTCGACTCCATTTCTGTGTTACTTCAACACCTATTTCGGTGTTGAAATAACGCCGTGTGCAGTGTTGATGTATCCAGGGGTGTCTCTGACGGGGGACGAGGGGGACGTGTCCCCCAATCTTTTGAAGTACAAAATATTCAATATTTTATTTCCTTTTTGGTAAACAATATTTTATTCTAATTTACTTTCTTTACCAACGGTAGAATAAGAAATAAATAATAATAAATATATTTTTTTGGAATATAATAATCATTCTGTGAAACGATTGTAACAGAATTCTTGATATACATACATAAGAGGGTCCGTGAAGGGAAGCTAAAAGGTAAAAAAATGGACTCGAAGATATAAATAGGTTGGGCTTGGTAGTACCATTTAAACATCGATGTATTTTTCGATGGTGTGAAGCACAAGCTTGACGAACACCTTGTTCATGAATAATAGGTATATCCTTATATACAATTGCTTCCTAATCGTGCTCCTACTTTTTTCCGCCATTTTTGAAACTCAGTCCTCGGAGTTGACTGGTGAGCCCTAGTGTATTGTATAAGTGACACAGTAATACGGTGGTTTTTCGCTGTGAAATATTTCTTCAGAAACATTATATAAAACAATTGAGAACACATCGCGCGGTTTGCATGTTGAACGTTTGTGAATACCTGGGTTTGTTTGAGTGTTTCGTTCTACAGTGTTTGTCTGTATCTTCAATACATAAGCCTCATAATAATTATATGTCCAACATACTAGGTGATGACGTAGAAAACAACACCGAAAACTCCACACATGTGTTAATTCAACACGCAGGGTGTGTGTCATTTCAACTACCGGCATTTGACACACAACTCCAAATGGAGAGTTGTTCTAACCGCATGTTTGTGTTACATTGAAACACAATATCGTTAACACATAGGCATGTCGGTGAAATAACGCAACGAGTTTTACAGTGTACAGTATTAGAAGTACAAGTATCAAGAAATATACGAAAAACTATAACTTTACATAACAGATAACGAAGAAAAATACGATATCGACTAAATACTGTATTCGGAGCTATTTGTGCAAGTTGGAGGTAGGAGGAGTAAGTATTCAACAAAAATGTTATTTTTGTAGTTATATAATGTAAAATTCGAACCCTTGTAGAAGTTAAACAAAACGCGGCATTATGTATATTTTTTGTTAAAATATAAGGTTTAGATAAAAAATAATGTTATATTAGAAAGCGCTGAAGTACTATGGCTAAGGAAGTATTGCATTGCTGGAAAGTGATACAAAGCCACCGAACAAAACTGTGGTTTCATAATAATATTTCTAAATCACAATAATTGCATTTTTTTTTTTACTTTGAACCCCAAAGGCTCTAAATTTCCGGCAACAAGATATATTGAATATGCACAGTAAAAAATGATTGTGTTAATTCAACTCAATTTTAACACAGGGCAGTAGTTCCACTGTGACTACCATTATGCGGTGTTAATTCAATACAGACCCCGCGTTTAACACATGCGTGTTACGTTTTTTACATACAACCGGTGTTCACAAGTGTTTAATTCAGATCTGAGTTAGTATTTTATGCGTTGATTCGACACCATGCTAGGGTCAGTAGTGTGATGAAAAGTGTTGAGTGTTACTATGTGGCAGTGTTGCACCAACAAGAAGAAAGTAACACGGTTTATAGTTTGCTAATGATCTTGTCTTAACCCTTGTGCGGGCAACCGGGGCCTACCAGGCCCAGTAGCTTCATATTTTTCTTCGAGTCTCTTAATAACCATAAATATTTCGCTGCCATAAAATTCTGAATTCTTCTATCTTTAGTCGAAGTTAAAGTTATGAACATATCGAGTTGGTAAGGCTAATAGGCTTGGTAAGGCCCCAGTTGCACTCTACGTTACAAAAATAGCTGGCCCGGATAAAGGTTAATATTACACCATACTTTAACATTCTTTCCTTATTTTTTCAACATATCAGTGTCATAATTTATAGTCAAAATCATATAAGTAACACAGTTTTTGTGTTACTTCAATAACCCTTTGTTAAAATTCAAGGACAGGTCACCAGATTAACACCATTTTCTTTATTAATTCGACTCAATTTCTGTGTTACTACAACACCTATTTCGGTGTTAAAATAACTCCGTGTGCAGTGTTGATGTATCCAGGGGTGTCTCTGACGGGGGAGAGGGGGACTTGACCCCCAATCTTTTGAAGTACAAAATATTCAATATTTTATTTCCTTTTGGGTGAACAATATTTTATTCTAATTTAATTTATTTACTAACGGTAGAAAAAGAAATAAATAATAACTATTATATTTATTTGGAATATAATAATCATGCTGTGAAACGATTGTAACAGAATTCTTGATATACATACCTAAGAGGGTCCGTGAAGGGAAGCTAAAAGGTAAAAAAATGGAATCGAAGATAATAAATAGGTTGGGCTAGGTAGTACCATTTAAATAACTTTCTTTGAGGACCCACCAAATTTTATATGCCAGAAACGCCAGTGGATGTAACCCTTTTTCTGTGTTGGAAAATCTTGTGGTGTGCATGCTTACGCTTACGGTGGTTCGTCGTTCTTGAATACTGTCTAGTTAATATAACAACCAATTCATTGCGTATGGAAATAACAAAACGAACGAAGTTAACGAAAAGAACTGCAACAGATCAATTCGTGAACATTGTCAATTTCGCCAAGTGTTTCAGAATGCACCATTTCTTGAAATGGTCTGTTAAAATGTTAACATCGCTTGGAAGGAAACAAATTCTACTTTAAAATAAGAACAGTAAAGTACAGAACACTTACCTTTATTTAGAAGATATTCATAAACTTTTTTTGCGGTCTTCGCCGTCATTTATAATGATGTATTTTTCGATGGTGTGAAGTACAAGCTTGACGAAAACTTTGTTCATGAATAATGGGTATATCCATATATACGATTGCTTCCTAACCGTGTTCCTACTTTTTTCCGCCATTTTTGAAACTCAGTCCCCGGAATTGACTGGTGAGCCCTAGTGTATTGTATAAGTGACACAGTAATACGGTGGTTTCTCGCTGTGAAATATTTTTTTCAGAAACATTATGTAAAACAATTGAGAACACATCGCGCGGTTTGCATGTTGAACGTTTGTGAATACCTGGGTTTGTTTGAGTGTTTCGTTCTACAGTGTTTGTCTGTATCTTCAATACATAAGCCTCATAATAATTATATGTCCAACATACTAGGTGATGACGTAGAAAACAACACCGAAAACTCCACACATGTGTTAATTCAACACGCAGGGTGTGTGTCATTTCAACTACCGGCATTTGACACACAACTCCAAATGGAGAGTTGTTCTAACCGCATGTTTGTGTTACATTGAAACACAATATCGTTAACACATAGGCATGTCGGTGAAATAACGCAACGAGTTTTACAGTGTACAGTATTAGAAGTACAAGTATCAAGAAATATACGAAAAACTATAACTTTACATAACAGATAACGAAGAAAAATACGATATCGACTAAATACTGTATTCGGAGCTATTTGTGCAAGTTGGAGGTAGGAGGAGTAAGTATTCAACAAAAATGTTATTTTTGTAGTTATATAATGTAAAATTCGAACCCTTGTAGAAGTTAAACAAAACCCGGCATTATGTATATTTTTGTTTGTTAAAATATAAGGTTTAGATAAAAAAATAATGGTATAGTTCAATAAGTACTGTAAAATCATATGCATCTTGTGTAATTCATTTCTACACAGGTCATCGTGAACTGCGTCAGAAGCGTGGAAGATATTGATAAACTGCCGTTACCCATCATGATCAAAAGAGAGTTGAATGGAAGAGCAGAGAAAGTGGATAATGCAGAACAAATGCGTGAAAGCATGCAAAGAATGATCTCCATGTTCGACCCGTGCGTATAATTTGCTTGTTTTTTCTTGTGTAATATATTTAATTATTGTTAGTGAAATTAAACTATACAATTGTACACAAATGTAAGGGAAACTCAAATATTGATCTCCATGATTATACCTTGTACAATATGAAATCAGACCTGCGAAGACGATATGGAAGGGCAAAGGAACATGGCTATATGAATGAGGTCTTCAACGACCATCTTCAAAATGGCAATATTGGATTTATTGTAAAAATGTTACATGGGAACCATTAAAATTGGTTGAGTGCACTCAGAGAAATTAATCAGTGAAATTATATTTACTTTCTTTAATAACGTAATTATAGTCAATAGCAGAGAAAGACACAAAATATATAGTTCTTTAGTTATGTGTACAGATAAATCAAAATAATGCTACTTTGAATTTGTTACAGCACCGGTTACACGAAAATTAGACATATTTTATCGTTTACGTTTAAACGATGATCCAAATCCAATGTGAGAATTTTCAAGATGTCCACTGAGGTTTTAATGAGTCCCAACTTATTTCCGCTGTTTCTACTAAAGCCACAGGATTTGATTTCCCATATTAATTACCGTTTCCAGTTTATTAAGTGTCTCCACAGTGCCAAAAAACATTGAATTTATGAACAAAGAAACAATATTACATTTATTATGAAGAGTTCAACAACACTTTTCCTAATGTATTTCTAGCAGTACAAGCTAAAGTAGAGTAGTATTACATCCAATGAACTACATTTAAAAACGTTAACCAAGTTTTCCAGTTTTTAATATAGTGTTGAAATCTCATATATTTTGTCATTTTTCTTTCCTTTCATACACCATACACACATATTTTAATTTCTTATTTTCTATACCACTAAATCCTTTTTGGATTTTAACACACCCTTTAGCATTTTATGTCACAGTTCACAATTGTAGCGAAACTAATAAGTAATTTTTCCCCTCAATATAAACAATTAATTTATTTAGGTCGTAGACATTTCTCCCCCTTGTGAAGCATTAACTTTCAGCTACTTTCGTCGTGATAAATATTTAGACTTCATATCAATAGTGATAATGTTTCACAAGATAGTCTATGGATTATGACGCATATGGTTTGATAACCATACAATTTGTATATTTTTCTCATGTGAACGATTTTCTTACCATTACTTCATAAACGTTTTGAGAAAAGATTATGTTAATCAGCCAAAGTTTTACACTGAGAAAAATTCGTTAACCAAGCAGCGGCATACTGTACAAATATACTGTATCCTTATGTTTACTACAGAAATCAGTATCGTTATCCATACGTTATCCATATCCTACATATGTATTGCCCTTAGATGTTACATCACGCCGTTGCAGGATGTCTGACATCTAACAGTCTTCCGGATACTGAATGCGTATACATATGCTACATACGTAAGCTATATGTTACATACGTCTATCTGTATGTGAGATCCTGACCGTCTATATATAGTTGTATTCTTTCGTATAGAAAGTACACTTATTCTGATCACTTATACAGAAAGTACGTATAAAATATACTTTTTCAGTTGTACGTTTACTACACATTAAGTCCAAAAACTACAGGATTTGCACATGTAACATACGTTTTTACGTACGCCACATGCGACTTTTTTCTTTCTTCAGTGTAACTCATTGATATAATAATTCATCTAAGAGATTTCTTGTACAATGAAAAAAAAACTTTTAATAGCTGGAATCACTCTAATAAATGCTGGTTTGCAAATATTACTTATTTACAAAGGAAAACTGTATCATTTCTATGAGTACAGAAGCTTCCCCAAAGTTATTGACTTGAGATAATTAATCTAAGTCCAAGTAGGAGGGTTAGTGCGGGTTTCCTTTTCGAAATAACATTCGTAGCACCCTATACACCATTTTCAGTGGTGCATTAGATTCTCAAAGGAATCTTGCAAATTGTTTTCTGATAGTCGGTAGAATATTGTGGGTGTGACAGCTTATATTTCATAGTCCGTAAAAAAAATACTTCTGTGTAAGTCTTCCTTAAGTGAGAGAAAAGCACAAAAATTGGATGATGCAAGGTCTGAGCTGTATAAAGAATGGTATAGAGACTGCCCACCAATTTTCTCTAAGACTACCTTCCAAATCTCATGTAGCCTAGAGTTATGCTACAGGAAACGCCGTTCTTCAGGATTCAGTTTTTGATTATTTTAATGTAATAAAACATACTTCCTTCAAATGGACCTGCAACACATTGCTATAATAATTTCCATCTGCGGCTGCATCAAATGAAACCAATGATGTAGTAGTATTATTCTGCGGACATATATGAAGAAATCAACTTTAACTTATTTGAGGAAACAGAAACTCGAAATGTTTCGGAAGCTGGTGAGACTGTGTGTTTTCATACGTTTAACAGCTGCTTTGATTTGGGATCATATCATTTGATTTAAAACTCGTCAGTAATGTTTATTTTCTTCAAGAATTGAGGATGCTGTTTCACTCGTTGAAGAAACGCCTCGCAGCATTGAACGTGATGGAGCTTTGTTCTTCATTCATCGAACGTGACAACAACATTGCACTAACACGGGACATTTTCTGGTGTTTCTTAAAGTTTCGTGGCATCTTGCAACAACAACATTCATGCTACACCGCATGAAATCAGTAAGTGTGTATCTTCTTTCAACAACGTCTCGGTTTTCACCATTTCGACATCATTCACTGATGTTGGTGGACGCCTGCTTCTTACATTATCCTGTACATTACGTTTACTTTATTTAAAATGCTTTCACTACCGGAATATGGACAATCTGTTCATTGATTCTTAAACGTACGTTTGTTTGATTCTCAAACGTTTTATATTCACTTTTGCACACCACAAAATTCAATAGCGATCCTATGTCTGGTAATTAACGACATATCACTTTTGTACTCCATTATAATAAACAGCGCTGTTCGACTTTTACTGCGACTAAACAAACAATTGCACATTGGTTTTATTTACATTAACATAACACGGCACAGACTAATCCTACGTGCAAATTGCACACACTCGCTTACAATTAACCGAAAAGGTGTTGCTAGTCCATGAATTATTGGAAGACTCCTTGTAATTGTATTATAGCAGCAATTTACATATCATTTCGTGGAGGTATGTGCCGCTTTTTAGGATGGTGTTCATATACGATTATAACGCATTACTATTACTTAGCACAAAATCCAATATTGATGAACTACAGTTAATTTTCCTATAGGGAACGTCACTGGTACATAATTTCTTTATAGATAAATCAATTTCAAGTGGTCCAATGTGAGTTACATGACAATTCTTAAAAAAATTAAAATAAAACTTATTTCTGACTTGCAGTTACCTTATCATGTCGTTATTTCAAAGCACATATTATTTTAATTTTAGTGACTTTAGTTTTCGAGTGGTATTTGTTTTCGAAGATGCGCCATTGATGTAGTAGTAAGGGGTTACCAAATCTAAAGTATCTCAGCCCCTAGTTGATCTATCGATATGGAACAAAAACCGAAATGGTCAGCGAATTGTTCGCTACAAGACTATGTGTTAGCCATTATCGTCCATGAAGTGTAGCACGATGCAAAGTAGCGAAAAAGTTCAGAGTTGAGCAGACGATTTTTGCAAGAAGGGAAATGGTGGAGAAGATGAGATTTTTGAGGTGAAGAGCTCTTATACAGAAGTGCTCATTCACCAAGTTTCAACCCTCAGACATGTCCCCCTTTTTGATAAGAATTATTAAAAATTCAGAAAAGTGACAAAGTGCGTACTGCTAGGAAGATCACATATATGGTGGGGACCTGACAAAGGATATACAATTCCTCCCTACAAGTATGTATAATATTGTTATATACCAAAAATTATGAGTTTCAGATTTGACTGTATGTACTTTTATTATTAATACAAAATTACACTTCCAAAAAGCATAATCAGGACGAACAACCGAGAGTTTACTGTGTAGACATCATAAATCAATGGGTAGTGGATGAATAACTCACAGAGGGGTTAAGGCAAACACACAAAAAAACAATTTTATCATGTTAAGAAGCAAACAGAACAAATGTACTTGAAGACACAGTCAGCATGCTGCGTGTTCCAACATGAAGAATCTTTTTTCAGATATGCACCAGATGAGAATTCACCACTAGTGCTTCAGTCAGATACATACAGTGCAAGGAGACGGTTATGCTCGTGGAGATCTGTGTATCATTTCCAGAGCCCCGCACGGGCCGGGCGCGCCCGGTTCGGCCCGACCCGGCCTGACCCGTTTCAAGTAATATTAAACTGGACCGGGCCCTAACCGGGCCGGCCCGGCTTGGCCAGGATACTCTGGAAAACGGTTCGGAAACTAATGTTGTCAGCCTATTTGTTTTTTTAATGTCCTCCACTACCTCTATTTTTGCCGTGTTTGTACGGTCTTACTGTCAGCCTATGTTAATCGTAATGTGTCTTGGAAACTGACTCTTTATTCAAGACTGCGACATACTGGTAATACTATTACTATTACTACTTCTACTACTACTATTACTACTACGACCTCTGCTAATACTACTACAAGTGCTACGACTTCGCGTCAGAGTTGACATGTCTGGTGGTACCGAATTTACCTTCTAAGTACAGAATAAAATGGAGAAATGCTAGTTATTATGGCCGGTCTGCGTAGAATGTGAACCGATGCTTGATCTACGAGGGAGAACAGTGGCTCAGGAGAAAAAACACATCTGGTGCTAGAGGTTGTCGGATCAATCCCTGCTCATGCTATGTGAGCTTTGTGGTGGACAAACATCGTGTGCGTGGTAGTTTCTGGGGTGGTCCCGCTTCCTCCCACTGTTTTCTTTCCACCAATTCATCCCATCATCATCCATACAGCCTGAGCAGTAGTTACCTAAAGAACGTATAATAAAATCAAGTACTTGACCTAGTAAGTAGAATTTGGTACGCTACCATTGGACCACGGAGGCCAAAACCATGAACTGGCGTGCTCATAAGATCAGTGCAATTTATAGTAATATTCAATTAGCAAGGCAAATATCGAATGGTGTTACATGTTCGTGTATTGATTATAGTATGATGCTACAAATATAACAAAATATAATGATCAAATAAATCACCAAATCGCCAGGGTCGATTAGGTGTTCCTGGAACGGTGGCTCAGTGGTTGAGCGTTCACCTCTGATGTATGGGGGTCCCTGGTTTGATCCGAGCAGTCGCCAAGTGAACTTTGTGGTGGACAAACACCGTGTGGGGGATTCACGGCGTTCTCCTGTCTCCTTCCACTTTATTTATTCCACTATTTCATTTATTTCTCATCATCATCGTCTCCTTTAGGCTAGTTGGCATAACTTGGAACCACCTACCAAGAAGAATAAACTAATGGATTGGGAAGATAGACATTTAGTCTCTGGTGAATTTGATGATGAAGTAGACATCTGCCTCTACATGTCATCATGTGTAAGAGAACTAGATATACTGCAGTGATGGAAGCAACAGGAACAAACATTACGAAAATTGTGTAAACTAGGAATGCAATGTATATACCCGATTGCAATGAAATGAGCTGAGCGAGCTTAAACTACGTAATCAGGAAGCGTTTTTCGGTGATTATTCCTCGATGGTACATCGGATTTCTGATTTCGACCTATGTTGTCACTCAGCACGACATACTCTATCAGCGTGCCATGTTTGGTTGAGATCGGCCAAACGGTCTAGGAGGAAGAATTTTTCGGTGATTATTCCTCGAAGGTACATCGGATTTTTGATTTCGACCTATGTTGTCACTCAGCACGACATACTCTATCAGCGTGCTGAGTTTGGTTGAGATCGGCCAAACGGTCTAGGAGGAAGCGTTTTTTGGTGATTATTCCTCGAAGGTACATCGGATTTCTGATTTCGACCTATGTTGTCACTCAGCACGACATACTCTATCAGCGTGCTAAGTTTGGTTGAGATCGGCCAAACGGTCTAGGAGGAGTTCGCGGACAACCAAACGGCTAACCCGAGTATAAGAGCTTCGCTTCGCTCAGCTCAATTAGCGCGTCAGTATCTCGTCATCCCTGCTTCTAGTGCGTCTACTGAAAGAGCTTTTAGTACTCAGAAACAGAGAAATGCTCTAAAGCCTGAGACTGTTGACTCTATTTCCGTGCTATTCGATGCGTACAAGGACATACAGTAAAGCGATATTCGTTTTGCACTATTGGTTTCTTAGGAAACCATATATTTTCATTTTGTTAATATCAACTATCCCTTGTATTATATGTGATTTTAAGTGGCATTATTGATAGCTGATATCTATACATTTTTCATTCAGGGGACTTTTGAGGTATTTTTCGTTCAACAATGATATGTGTGGAGTATGTTTTGATTTGCTGCCTCGCATTCCGTCATATAGCTCTGTTATTTTCTTGTTACAAACCGTTCCAGGAACACTTCATCGATCCTGGGGTCTGGGTGATTTATTTGATCATTGTTTTTTGTTATTATTATTGTAGCATCGAATTATAAAGAATACAGGAACATGTAATATGATTTAGAATCTGTCGTGCTAATTGAACATTACTACAAATTGCGCTAATCTTATGAACACGCCAGTTCATGGTTTCGGCATCCGTGGTCTAATGGTAGCGGACAAAATTCTAATTAGTAGGTCAAGGACTTGACTTTCTCATATGTTCTTTAGGCAATTACGGCTCAAGACATATGGATGATGATGGATGAATTGGTGGAATGAAGACAGTGGACGAAAACGGGCTAATCCAAAAACTCCCACGCTCACGGTGTTTGTCCACCACAAAGCTCACATAACACGAGGAGGGATCGATCCGACGACCTCTAGCACCAGATGTGAATGCTTTTCCTACTGAGCCACCATTGCCCCTCGTCAAGCATCTGTTCGCATTCTACGCAGACTGGCCATAATAACTAGTATTTCTTCGATTTTTTTCTGTACTTAGATTGTAAAGTATGTACCACCTGTAACGATCCCGTTACTATGAGTTGGAAAAGAAGAAAATAACTGAAAAACTATGAAAAATAGAAGAAAAGAAATGTTGATGATTATGCGATATTAATGGTTATTTTTTCTCTGATTTGTACAAATTAATAAGTTTTTGTAACCTTCCTTGTTTGTTGCTTTTTTTAAAAAAAGCAAGGGAAATGAAGAGAATCTATTTATGATTGTAGTGAGTGAAAGAGTGAGAGAAATACATTCCTTTACTGTTGCTTAGTTCAAGGTCGCTTGCGCGGTAGGAGACGTGCCTTATCGCGATCGTAGCGCCGTTGTCCTTCGAGGGCGATGGAAGGCGGACGTTTCTGCAGTCTACGAGCAGGCGGATAATTTTTCCTCGATATCGAATAATGGGACGCGTGTCTTATTCGTTTGGCTTAGTTTGTGGTGTCTGCTATTTCCTGTGTTAAGTTACAGTTGGAAGGAGTTAAATCAATTCACAAGAATAAAAGTGCAAGCTGTATTGTGTTTTGTGATTTCCTTCTTTTTTTTAGAAAAAAGAAAAAAAATAGTGATATAAGTGTTACAAACGGAAGGTTGGTGTTTGTTCATGTGACTTTGTAGAATCTAAGTAAGATTGAAAGGGTATGATTATGCTCTGTGGCTTTCCCAGTGTTCCGAATGGTGCTCGAAGTATTGAGTGAAAATTTGTCATTGCTTAAGTTTCCATATTTTTACGTCAGACAAGTTTGTTCCGTGTTCAGGAGTGCAGGGGCATTTGATGGTTTCAATCTGTAACGTACATATCTGTAAAGTTGACCTAAGTCTTGGTCGGTAGGTCGCTATTTCATTTCGGCGACAAAACCATCGTATTCTTAAAGAGAGTGATTGAATGGTGGAACTTCCATGTGGCTCACTCACGGCATGGAAGAGTTGATTTGCAACTGAGTAAAAATAACTCTGTTCTTGGCTATTGCCTTAAAAATAGCATGTTATTAATGTACCAATACTCGTAATATCCAGAATCTATAGTGGTTGTTCGGTTGGTGAAATGGTAATGTGGGATATTCGAGTGAGAACAGAGGTCTACTCCCCATTGAACGTTGGAACGCATGATCTTACAATAGAATTATATTCTCTGCAATCGTAGTCACGACCACTATCTTGGTCTGATTGTCTGACGGAACGGTGGAATGATAATGTGGAAAGGCGAGTGAGAGCATTTCAATTTGATGAAACCAGACCTAAGTTCGGTCAAAGGGGTTTTAGTAAGCCTAGAAACAAGAACGTGACTTTCGTTATTTTTCAATGGAAGTAAGTTTAGTTGAATGGTGGAACAATAATGTTGGAGATTGAGGCGAGAGGAGTGGTTAATGTCACTAAGTAAGAGACACTGTACCTTATCCTGGTTTTTGTCTCGTAGTTTTCACTGAAGATTTGTATCGTGACTCTCGGTGTATTTGGTCCGAGAGAGCCGACTGGATCAGTGAACACATTAGTTGCATTCCGACATTTTCATTTTCAGACCTAAGCATTGGTCTTTGAGCTAGTTTCTTGAACACAGCCAAAGCTCATTTATTCTTGTAATCAGATACAGGACGGACGACAAGCAGACTGAGATCGAGGCATAAAAACCAAAGAAAGGTAACATAAAGAAGAATATAATAGGTGAGTGTGTATTAATATATATTTCAGTTGATTGTCCTTTGTTTGTGTTTAGTGTCTGTGGGTTGTCATATTCGATTCCAATAGAGTTGAGTAATAGATTATTTTTTGAATCGCGTTAATAATTTCAAGGATACGATTGATAATTCAGCATTTCATTTTTGGTAAGCGGGCTAAAACCCGATGCGAATGATATTGTTTATAATCTACTTTATTTTTCAGCATTAATTAATGCGATTAAGACTGAAGTTAATCCATATAGTTTTTGAACGATTTGAGATTTAGATTGTTATCTGCTATTGTAGGCGAACGGTGCGGTGAGGCACGGCAATCCAAATTTTTGAAAGATTTGATATACTTGTTAAATTAATTATTATCGTTGATTCCAACATCTACCTTTCGGATCTCTTGTTTTTGGAGATTGCTTCCCCCCCAAAAGGATTTTTCTTGATCGATTACTAGATTTTTTATGAGAACTTTCTTGATTTAAGATTTTGAATTTCAATTTAAGGAATTTTTCTCTCTTCTCTGGTCGAAAAAATTGAAATTGATAAAAAGAATTATAATAATTATTATTCACGAAATTCGTATTTAGATTAAATTCGTAATTGTTCCTGGATAGGGTTATAACTCCGATGAGAGTTGGACTTTAATATAATCATTGATTGAATATTGTCATAGAATCAATCCTACAAATAGACTTCGAAGGAAGAAAGAATTGTTTGTTGCCCAATATATTTTATTCAAAATTATATTGTATCTTATTATAATAAATTATATTTATTCGAATTGTTGTTGTTGTTATTTATTTATTATATGTATATATATGTACATATATTTATGACTTGTAATTGGTATTAAATATTCATTTATTGCTTGGTTATGCTGAATTATCCATCTGTTAACTGCTGAATGACGTGGAATTGCGTTTGTCTTCGTAGATCCCTCTGAGATTGGACTTAGAGTAGTGTTGATTGGTGAACATTGCATGAGCTTTGGTATCCATGAATGTTGCCCTTTTAACATCGGCTCTTGTCCCTACAGCGGATGGGAACTCTACACACCAGACATGTCAACTCTGACGCGAAGTCGTAGCAGTAGAAATAGTAGTAGTAGTAGTAATAGTAATAGTTGTAATTGTATTAATACTACTACTACTACTACTACTACTACTACTACTACTAATAATAATAATAATAATAATAATAATAATAATAGCAGTAGCAGTAGTAGTAATAATAAGAGTAGTAGAAGTACAGTACTTTACACTCCTGAATAAAGAGTTAATTTCCCAAACACATTACGATTACCACAGGCTGCAAACATTAGTTTCCGATCCGTCTTTCACAGTGTTCAAGCCGGCCCGTTTCGGCCCGGAATGTGCCCGGCCCGGTTAGAGCCCGGGGCCGGGTCCAGGGTTGAATCCAGGGGGTAGACCGGGGGGGAATCTCCCTCCCGAAGAAAATCCATTCCCCCCCGGAGAAACACAAAAAATTTCAGTCACAAAATGTAGAAATTACTTCACCCAATTATTTGCTTTCTTTCCGTGCACGTGCAGACGAAATCCGATCTCTCAATATACATATAAATGACGCAGACCCATTCTATATAAATATTAAACATGTAACATCTCAGATAGAATACCAAATAGCCAATAAAACTTGCAGTTCTTAACGCTATGAACGAGTTTGGCAGAACATGAAATTGTTAACTATTGAAGAAAGGTTTGTATTTTAGTAGGTACTATACTCTCGCCCTATATTATATATTAGTAGGTAGCACTAGCACAGATTGAGATAGGAAAGGAAAGATAGGCAAGACCTTTCGATCATTCCATATGATCTCTGATGTCAGCAGACTTCAGTTCTTGAAAATGTACAGTGCCTGCATTATTTGAAATAGAGCGCCTAAATCCTATTTCTCGCATCGGAAGTAACAGACGTAAATGTGTTTTACGATTGTTAAAGTAAACACACCTTTCTTTAACTAAACATAATTCAATTACAGGGTGAGATTCAGAGGGTGTCATTTAGAGGGATCAGGGAGGAACAGTTATCCCTCCTGGGTAAGAGATTTATATAGAATTTATCAATATGACAGTAATATATAAGTGAAAGATTGCCATTGAAGGTGATGAAGAACCTTCTCAGTGCCGTGCCATGGGGGAGGGGCAAGCGGGCGCCGAAGTAAGGGACGCAAAATTCGGGAGGGAAGAAGAAAAGAAAAACAGAGGAATGAAACACATGTGTACATATATAAAATGAAAGGAAAGAAAGTAATGAAAAGTGCTCAAAATCAAGGGAAAGCAGGGTTTACTTTTTAAAATTTTCTCACCTTTCGCGGCTGGTCTGTCGGCCTCTCATATATACGGGGATGCCGTCGTATACTCTCGCGCCAAGCGCTGATTTTCCACGACACGGCACTAATCCTACTGAAGATTTCACATAAACTAAACAATTGATGTGTATGCAGTGAAGAAACCAAGGCTAATATGCTTGATTTAGAATCAGAAGTGTGAGAAAGAATGATAACTTTTTGTTAAGATATTCCTATGTATGTTTGTTTTAGGACAAAAATATTTGAGTTAATTTAAATCTTTTTAAAAACTTCTTCATTAGTAACAAACAGTAACTACTGAATATAGGAAATAATAAGAAGAATAGCTACTGTAAATAGCAGTTAAAGTTTAGTCTAAAATATTTTTGCCAGTCTTTATTTAATGTTTTAGATAAAATTAAACGATTGTTTTTTTAAAATTATAATCTCACATTGAATATTTATCAGCAATTAGTCTCAATATTAGGTAAGATGTGAATGGAATTATTAAATATGCTGCTTTCTTGCAAAAATACAGAAAAAACAACTCCCCCCGAGGAGTTGACATTCCCCCCGGGTGAAAATGTCTGAATTCAACACTGGCCGGGTCGAGCCGGACACAGAATTCAGATGCATCCGGGCCGTCTTCGGGCCTGGGTTTGCAGGGCTCTGATCATTACTGCTGTTCGTTAGTAACAAAATGGAATATGATGTAGGTAATTAATTGGTGAAGAATGCCATAAGTGTGTTTGTATGTGCCAGTATCAATTTGCATGATGACACTTAGTGACTTCAGTGAAGAACAGAGGAACCTTTTGATAGCGAACAAGCAGTGACATAGTAAACATATGCAACTACCAAAAAGTAAAATTTTCTCGAAAGTATCATCTTCTGTTTGGTAATTCGTGTTGCAACTCGATAAAATCCATATAAAAGATAAAAGGAGTGCACACTTACTAAAGGAAGAAAATTATGCAGTAGAGTTGATTCCTGGAAAATCGTCATGTGCTCCGTGCTACACAAAAATGTTTGTTCTACAAGGGAAAAACAATCATGATGAATCAGGAAATGAACTTGATTTTGTCTCTCCCTCAGAAAATATTGATGTTTTGAATGCAACGTGTTTAAAATTATTCGAAAACACCTGTTTCGAAAAAAAAAGTTAATTGTTTAACAAGGACCACGAGCAATTTGAAAAAAGATAAAACAATTGACTACAGGTTTGCAAAGAATTGTTGAAGCCGCATTTGACAGTTCAGTTGCTGATGAATCACTGACAGAAAATATACATTCATTGTCGTTGCTCTTTGGTCGTAGAATATGAAGTTCTGATCGAAAAATTTAAACAGAAATTCATTTTGTTTTGAAAGGAAAAAAATGAAAATAGTAAGCATACTACCCGAACCATGGCCAAGACAAATGGTGAGTACTGAATTTAATGTTTCAGTACGTTTACTTAAGCTAGCTAAGAAACTAAAGAATATGTAAGGAATACTACCAGATGTATGTAGCAGACGGAATGGTAAAACTATTGATGAAGGTACTGTTTAGAATATTGTAGATTTTATACAAGTGAAGAAAACAGTAAAATCCTTTCTGACAGAAAAGACTATGTATCTATGCGAATTAATGGTGTTAATGTTCACAGGCAGTACCAGTTACTATCTGGTAGCTTGAACGAGTTCTTATACTTTAAGTAGACAATTCAGATTGTAAAATTAAGTGATCTAACTTCTATTAACTTACACCTGACTGGTGTGTTTCCTGGTTCATCAGGAACTCATTCTGAATATGTATCCATATATCACTAGAATGTGAAGGTAATGATCTACGGTGCTAATTAAATGTGAATTATAAGGATTTGCTTGAAATGTTGAGATACGATTTCAACAACTCACTATGATGGATAACTGCATTCAGTGTCAAGAACCTGACAGTCTACTTCAACTATTGTTTCAAGTAGAGTTCACAGACGACATTCCTGACGATACAAGCAATGGGTAAAAACACATTGTACTGAGATGATCATCCTAGTAAAACTGAGAGAAGACTTTCTGGAGAAACTTGCAGCAAATCTCAGAAATATCAAGTCACACCATTATGTGTCCAAAGTACAATCTAGTTTTCTTGAAGACAAAAATGGGATCTTTCACATTATGAGTGCATTTTTTTTAGTTGAGTTTTCAAAAAAACTTCTCATTCGTTATTCAAGATGAGATTCAAAGTTTTCGTTGGGAGAACAAACAGGCAACGCTTCACACATTTATTTACTACTAGCACACCCGTACGTCCTGCGCAAGCGCAGGACACTATTTTTGTCTGAGTGATTGAATATGATCAAAATTTAAAATATTTATGGCTAGCGAAGTAGTTTTAATAACACATTAATAGTAACTTTAATTAAGAATTTCCCGATAATTACTCGAATTTAGAACGTCCTCGAATCTAAGACGTACCCCGATTTCTCTGGGTTAAATTAAAGAAAAATAGTAATATGTTTCGTTTTTACTATTACTAAAGCGCTCCTTGAAATTGGTCATTTTCGGCGATTTTTATATATTCCTCTTCCTTCCCCATGTTGCAGAGCACGGCATGATAAAAAAATATCCCATACCCGAATGTCATGTATGTTGAAAATTTGATCGAGTTCGGTTGGGTGATTCAAGAGTTAAGTTCTATTTATTTTTATATATTAATCTCCCCTCTCCCACCCATAAGTTCTACCGTCAAAGAGAAAATATTAAAAAAAAATAACTTTCCTGGCTCGAACTTCATCTATGTTGAAGATTTGATCGAGATCGTTCAGGTGGTCCAAGAGATATTAAGTTTTATTTATTATATATATATATATATATATATATATATATATATATATATATATATATATATATATATATATATATCCCCTCCCCTTCTCCTGCCCCTAAGTTCAACCATCAAAGGTATATGATAAAACTGCCCCAGGTCAGAATCTCATCTATGTTGATAATTTGATTAAGATCGGTTCCGTGGTTTAAGCGTGATGAAGTCACAGTCATATATTTTTTACATATATGTCATCCCTTCTCCTCCCCTTCATTGTACCCTAAAATTAAAATGACGAAAACGTCCCAGGTCCGAACCTTATCTATTTTGAAAATGTGATCGAGATCGGTCGGGTGGTTTGACAGTTATTAAGTTTTATTCGTTTTCATATATTTTCCCTCCCCTAAGTTAAATGATCAAAATGAAATAATAATAAAGAAAACTTCCCAGGTTTGAACAGCATCCATGTTGAAAATTTGATTGAGATCGATCTGATGGTTCAACAGTTATTAACTCATGAACATGGTCATTTTTGTTTATATATTTATTGATTTTTGTATATCTCTCCCTCCTACCAATCCTCTACGTTTCTCCGTCAAAGTGAAATGGTAAAATCTATCCGAGGCAAAAACGTCATCTATGTTGACAATTTGATCGAAATTGGTCGTTTGGTTGAAGAGTTGTTGTTTTATTTATATTTAATTCCCCTCCTTCCCCAGCCCAAAGTTCTATCGTCAAAGTGAATAGCTAAAAGCACTTCCAGACCAGAACTAGATCTGCGTCAAAAATTTGATCGAGATCGGTCGGGACCGTGGGACGTAAAATTCAAAGATTTCATTTCAATTCATTTCTTTTCATTACTATACGTGACATTTCTATAATGAGCACTTCTCTATGAGACATCTTTATCCAGAAAAGTTCACCTAAATTATCATTTTCCTTCTTGCAAAAATCGTCTGCTCAACTCCGAACTTCCAACGTCAATGACCTACTTTTTTCAAACTTATTTAGCACCCTGCTATACTTCATGGATGATAATGGCTAAGCTACTGACGATTTTGGATTTTGTTCCACATCCTTACAACAAATAGAAGTTAAGATACATTAGATTCAGTAACCCCTTACAACAATACCAAATGGTGCATCTGTGAAAACATTTTCTTCTACCATTCGAAACCGAAAGTCAATAAAATTAAACTAATGGTTGTTTTGAACTAACAAGATGGTAAGGTAACTGCACATCATAACTCAGGTGTTTTAAAAATTGTCAAGCAATGATTGATTCCTTTCCTGGACCGCTTCACGTGGATTTAAATTCATTTCAGATATTCCTACGACTCTTTAGGGGCGAAAATTTGTACAACATTTTTGAGGAGTTTGGTATCTCGAAAAAGGTAGTTAACCATGATGTGTTTAAATGAACCCAAAAGTTCGAGTAGGAAAATACTTGTTAATGACCTTCTGTGCCAGAAGTGACCTGGAACAAGATGTCTTTATTGTTATCCAAATTTCCTAGGAATATGACATAAGGGAAATAAAATGCAGCCAAGAGCTCAATAGCACTCACCTGGTTAGGACGTATGCTAATGATATCAATCTGATAGAAGATGATACGAGGAAAATAGAAAGCAATGTAGAGGGTTTATTAAACGCCTGCATAAGCGTGGACTTAGAAGTAATTGCAGGAAAAAATAAATACACCAAAATTCGATGCGATTGTAATACTGCAAATTATGTACATTACATACAATAATGTAATCTTGTCACCAAAATGCTATACATAAATGTAACCAAGAAAGTTCTGTCGCTTTTTCACCCACCACCTTTCAACATCGATATGTCACCTAAGACGTACCTGAATGATCAAAAATAGTCCGTATCAGCATCGATGACCTTCCGTCAACGCTCTGGAAGGCCACAGACTCCATCGTGGTAGAACTTGGTAGGCCGTGAAACGAAGAAAGTATCAAGCTCATTTCTCACCTCTACTAGAGATTTGAACTGACGTTCTCTAAGACGATTGTCCGAGAAATGGAACAGGTGATAAGCGGACGATGCAATGTCCGAGGATTATGGCGGATTCAATAGTATTTCCAATCCAAGGTGTAGAATGGTATCCCGGATCTTTCCAGCCACTTGGGTCTTAGCGTTGTCCAGTAACAGGAGGACTCCTTTGCGATTCACAAGTACTGGTTCCAGAGTTATTCTTGAACATGGCTCAACTGCTGACAGTACACAATTGCATTGATGTTCTGACCAGCTGGTAGCAGTTCCCGATGCACTATGCCGCGAAAAGTCCACCAAACACCTTCTTCTGGTGCAGTGCTGCTTTCTGCTGTTTTGGAATCGGTTCATGGGATGCTAACCAATGAGGACGGCGCCCCGGAGCTTTGTATGGGACCCACTTCTCATCATGTGTCAACAACCTGTCCACAAATGGCTCCCTCCTTAGACGAGACAGCAAAGTAACACAGGTGACTGTTCACGTTGCTTGCTGGCCCGGTGTCAAATCTTGTGGGACTCTTCGGCCCAACTGGTAGTGCTTCTGAAATTGATGGAGGAACTACTGAATAGTTTCCTCCCTCACGCTGAAATGTTGTCCCAGTTCCTCACATGTCTGGCCACTGTTCGCCTCAATTGCTGGCTGAAAATCTTCATTTTGAACATCTGTTGGTCTTCTGCAACGTGGTGCGTCTTCGAATGTTTCGTCACCGTCCTTAAACTTGCTAAACTACCGCTGCACTGTGAGCGTAGTCAATACACTCCTACCAAAGGCCTGGCGTATCTTCCGTCCCGCTGCATCGGCGTTTGGCCTCAGTTTGAACTCGTTCAACATACACACCCTTATGGCGCTCTGTGGAGGTCCCATGTTCACTCTTTCCTTACGCAAGTTCACGGTGTAACTGAACCGCCACGACTAGGTAGTATGTTGGATGTACACACACCGACAACTGGCCTTCTCCATTCGCAATCATCTCACGGTGTGAGAAGCAATGGAACAGAGACCTCCACAAAAAGCGACAGAACTTTCTTCGTTACCTTTATATACAGAAACTTATCATCCACTTCAAATCTGTTCACAATTTTCTCACAACAATGAGCTCTATTATCTGTGTTACTGTCGCCCAAAGATTGAAAGGATTTCAATTTATGTGCTTTAAATGTTAACCGTCTATGAATAACATTAAGTAATGTAAAGTAAGGGATCTAGAGTAATGAACTCAGAGCTAGCATATCTACTTGGTTTTTGTGGACTATGCAAAAAATATATTTCCCACATTATTCAACTGCGGTGAAAGATTTTACAATGACTGATGCAATAATCGTGGGGACACAAACGTGTGCGACATCCATGATGAAGTCTGAAATTCAGAAACTATGTGCGACATAAAAGTTGTCGATATACTGTTTTTATGTTCTGTGGAATATGTTTGTACGTAAAATACTTCCTTCAGCACTAGCTTTTACTTTGTATAGGTAATGCGCTGGTGAAGAAAACGTAATTTTCGCTTCCTGTTTGCTACCTGGTTACAAACAAACCAGCTTTTAGCGGCTTATATAAAGAACTTTACGTGGTTCTTGCCTCTGAAAATGATTGGTTTCTGTTTTGGATATAACCATAAATTTTAAGAGATACATGCATTTTTTTTTTCGTTTTCCCAAGAATGAAATTAAAACTATTGTGCTAGATAATATATTAAAGAGAAACAATAACAAAGCCACACTGTAGAGCAAGCGATATAATGATTAATTATTTATTGGGTGAACAGATATATTTCAATTTGTTTGAAGGGCACTTTTTCTCCTTGCATATTCTGCCAGAAAGAAATTAAAATTCATATATTTTTACCAAAAATACCCTTGCTCTGTCTTTTGTTGTTGTTGTTGTTGTTGGTTTGTTTGTGACATTTTCAGGCAAGTTTCGCTGTCTAATATATATTAACATCCAGAACACTGTAATATCGTTTCTTAGTAAACTGATAACTGAATCATACTTTTAAATACATGCTATAATCTTCGAACATTGCCTGCTTCAGCATGTGTGTGATACTCGCCTGTCTCCGCTCTTTCCGAGCCTCACCAGCGCAAGGACGAGCACAATTTTACCCTTGTGGTAACATGTATGTGTAAAAATTTGAAACTCTTGGTACAATTGAGATTTTCAGGTAATCGATGATTTTAAAATTGGTAAATCGGCATCAATGTAAGACAACCGCATCTAGGTAAGCACAAGCTATCCTAACCGTACCTTACTGCATACGAATATTGGTAAGAGCATAGAGCAGAAAATATAGTAAGATTTAAATAGGACTTGTTAATTTGTCTCATTTTGTTTGACATAAACTTTAATTGTTCCATCTTATCGATCTACGCTAAGTGCGCACGAAGAATACGGGGTCATTTTTTTACTAAAATTTAGTCTAAAATTTACTTCTAATCTACAAAAATAGATCTGTGCAAGAAAATTATTTATGTAGAGAGAGAACATAATAACAGCGTCAAAAAAGTGTCATGGTTACTAAGAAATTGAAATGCAAACCTACTTGTAGTGATTACTAGCCCAGGTTGGTGTGTGCTTTTCGTATGTATTTTTCCCTTTCACATATACCCAAATTCACTGATCCACCTGCTCCCTACAGAGGCATCCTTTCATGCGCTCGAGCTTTAAGCTGCCCTGAATTATCATATATATATTGTTACGTGAAGTGACCACACTGAGAAAAAAAATTTAGGTGGCGTATTAAAAAGATAGGTTACATGCGTAATTCCTGTAATTTTTGGTCTTGACGTGAAGCAGACGTATAACTGAAAACGCATGTATAAATAATACTTTCTGTATAAGTGTTCCATCTATACTAGTGCAGTGGAAATCGGTTTTTGAAAAACCGAAAACCGATTTTTGAAAAAAGTGAAATTTCATAAAACCAAAATGTCTGTTTTTAAAATCGCTTTTGCGGTTTCGGTTTTCAAAACATATTTTGCGGTTTCGGTTTCCAAAACCGTTCTTGCGGTTTTGGTTTTCAAACCCGCATTTGTGGTTTCGGTTTTGAAAACTGCATTTGCGGTCTTCGGTTTCAGAAAACCGTTTCTCTCAAAAACCAAAAATATCACAAAAAATTCGACAGCACTTATATCAAGTAACGACGAAAAAAGAGCAAATAATCTTTCCCATCTTCGGCTCACAGTTGCCAGATGGAGGAAAATTTCCCTCGGTGTAGGGAAAAAATGCTCAAAACTTGCAGAGGGGAAAGAAAGTACTTTTTCCTAAAACGTCTTAATGTGTAGGGAAATTCTTGTAGAGTACAATTGGCAGGATAAAAAAATAATACGTTGCAATTTCTCACAAAGAGGCACGGCTATCGTTATTGGGAAGTAAAATGATACAGAATAAAATATGATCGGTGTTCCCTTCACGTATGAACTACTGCAGGTGTCTGGGACTTGCGATAAGAAACCAGTCAACACATGCAAAACCACAACACATTTATCGGAGAGGCAACAAATCAACAATAAAATTGTGTACTGCGATCTAAATTTTCTTTCCTTCTTTTCTTTTCTTTTTTTAGTAAAGGGAGGTGGTGTTTTTTGTTAACAAAAGAAAGAGTGGCAGTACTATTTAAAAACAAAGTGAAAGAGTAATGATAATATAAAAGATCTCAGTCTAAGTGGATGAGATTTCAAATTGAATTTCATGAGTTGCATGTGTAGTGATCTTAAATAGGGATATACCTTATTTTCTATTTAGCTTAGTGTTGTCATATTACCCGATTTTTTCGGGTAAAACCCAATTTCCAGATTCTGTATTCGTCCCTCGCTTAAACGTATCTTAATCACAGAAACCACCCGCTGTTTGGGATTGGAAAAAAATCTAAGACCACTTAGTGGATAAAGTGTTGGTATATTCAACGTAAACTGATACACCTCTGACAAACTTAGACGCGATTGAGTTAAATTTGGACTCGCGCTCAGGCTCAGGCTGTGAGCTATCTGAGCAGTGCGCGTGTGCAGGGCCATTTGCTAATAAGAGATCTGCTCTAATGCACAATGATTTTCTATGTGTAGTTCATGTGTTTTTAATGTAATGTATTGGAGGTTCTATACGAATGAATATTCGTTTGTAGATGTTGTGACAAACATACTTGAATTATTCATGCCTTCATAAGCTACAAGAATGCCGAACGACAATTTCAAGTGTAACTTTAACGAGTCTAATAGAAGCGAATTTACGTTTGTTAGCCAGGGCAGAACTCAGTTTGAAGCAAAATGTACACTCTGGAAAACTCACTTTTGTTTGAAAAGTAGACAGCAGGGAAGCAAACTGAGCCCCAACTGATTTTTTTATGCATTTTGTAAATTAGACTACGAGAAACACGAATCTGAAGGAATTTTGACATTCCAAATTTCGGAACTCGAGATATTCGATCATAAATTGACCACGGAAGCAAATTGGACCACACCTGATTTTTATATATTTTGTAAAGTAGACCACGAGGAATACGAATCTGAAGGAATTTTGACATTCTGAATTTCGGAACTCGAGATATTCGAACATAAATAAGACCACGGAAGTAAACCGGCCCCCACTTGATTTTTATATATTTTGTAAACTAGAGCACAAGGAACACGAATCTGAAGGATTTTTGACATTCCCACTTTCGGAACTCGAGATATTAAAACTTTAATATAGAAATATTCTCTATACGAAATTATTATGTCCTGTGAGGTGTATAAAGGTAACCAAGAAAGTTCTGTTGCTTTTGTGGAGGTCTGTGTTAAATTGATTCTCACACCGTGAGTTGAATGCGAATGGAGAAAAGGCAAACGTCAGATGTTGGTGTGGGTGTATCCAACATTCTACCTGCTTGTGGACAGAGTGAATATGGAACCTCCACAGAACGTCATAAGGGCGTGTATGCTGTACGAGTTCAAACTTGGGTCAAACGCCACTGCAGTGGGGCGGAAGATATCTCAGGCCTTTCGTGAGGGTGTCGTGATTACGCAGACAGTGCAAGAGTGGTTTAGAAAGTTTAAGGACGGTGACAAAACACGAAAGGCGCACCACGTGCCGGAAGACCAACACATGTACAGAATGAAGATCTTCAGGTAGCAACTGAGGCGAATAGTGGAGAGACATGTGAGGAACTGAGGCTAACATTCAACGTGAGTGAAGAAACCATTCGGCAGCACCTCCATCAACTTGGGAAGCACTACAAGTTGAGTCTATTGGTCCCACATGAAATGACTACGGGTCAGAAGGCTACGCGAGCAGATACCTGTGTTTCTTTGCTGTCTTGTCTGAGGAAGGAGCCATTTCTGGACAGAATGTTGACATGTGATCAGAAGTGGGTCTTGTACAAAGCTCCACGGCGTCGTTATCATTGGTTTAAACCCCATGAACCGGTTCCAAAACAGCTGAAACTAGCAATGCAGCAGAATGTCCTCCTGTGTATTTGGTGGACTGCTCGCGACATCGTTAATCGGGAACTGCTACCGGTTGGTCAGAGCAGAACATCAATACGACTGTGTACTGTCAGCAGTTCAGCCGTGTTCAAGAAAAACTCAAAACCATGGAACTTCTCTATCGCTAAGGGGTTCTCCTATTACGGGATAACGCTAAGCCTGAAATGGCTACAATGACCCGGGACACCATCCTACACCTTGGATGGGAAACACTATTGCATCCACCATACTCCCCGGACATTGCACCGTCCGATTATCACCTGTTCCATTCCTTGGACACTCACCTTCCAGCACTCCAGTTCAACTCCGTAGTAAAGGTGCAAAATGCACTTGATACCTTCTTCGCTTCACGGCAAACCAAGTTCCACCGCGAAGGAATCCATGTCCATCTCGAACGTTGGCAGAAGGTCGTTGATACTGACGGGTACTATTTTTGATCTTCCATGTACGTCTTAGGTGACATATCAATGCTCTAAGGTGATAGGTCAAAAAGCGACAGAACTTTCTTCGTTAATTTTGTACATACTATATAAAACTACTGAATAAGTTCTAGTATCTCGAGTTCGGGAAGTGGGAATGTCAAAATTCTTTCAGATGCGTGTTTCTCGTGGTCTACTGTACAAAATATATAAAAATCAGATTGGGTCCAGTTTGCTTCCCTGCAGCCGAAAAGTACAATGGAAATGTCATCAATTAAGTAACTAAAAAATTGCGAAGGATCCCAGGTCATTATTTAAAACACAAAAGTTCACATCAGTGCTTACGGTTTACAACCCCCCACTTTTCTGATTACAAAATATTGCAACCCAAATTTATCTGCTACTTGTAACACCACCGAACTATCCCTTTTGCACAGTGCTGCATATATTACCATAATAGTCTTGGAGCAAATAAAAGAAAGAGTCAAAACACAGACATAAACCAATACAATTGTCTCGGTCGATAGATGCTTTAACAATTGTTAAAAGGTGTAATTAAAAACATCAAACATTGTTTCTGCTTTGAAAAGGATAAACATGGTTTCACTTATAAAATCGCAAACACGGTTTCGGGCGGTTTTCGCTTTCGAAAAGAGCTTTTGCGATTTCGGTTTTGAAAATCGCATTTGCGGTTTCGGTTTTTAAAACCGCTTTTTCGGTTTCGGTTTTGAAAACCGCGTTTGCGGTTTTCGGTTTTCAGAAAACCGGTTTTCTAACAACCGAAATCGCTAATGTCACAAACATTCGACAGCACTAATCTATACGTACTTTCTTATGAAACAATGTAGGCGGTCATTATATCACATACAAGTGGACGTACATAACATATAACTGACGAAGGTAGCATAAGTATATGCATGTGATATACGGAAAACTGTTAGATGTCAGACATCTTGCAACGGAATGATGTAACATCTAAGGGCAGTGCCCATGTAGCATACGGATAACGTATGCTCGGTATGATTACTATAGTAAGCAAGAGGATATCGTACATTTGTACAATATACCGCTGTCCGGAAAACGGATTTTTCTCTGTGCACCCAGCGTAAGCTGGTAAGTATGTGTTTTTGTTATGAGTTTCAATATATGGGTATGCTGGTATGTTACAAATATGTACGTCGTTAGTGGCAGACGCGAAGAAAATAATTCAGATAGCATTAGGACATTAGATAAGATAGAGAATTATACCTTTTAAATAATTATTTCTGGTGACGCCTTTCAACTTTACCAGTGCCAAGCAGGGAATGGACACCCGCTAAAAAAGAATGAAGAATAAATTAGAAAATTATTTCCACGAAGAGATATTAGGTTTCTGAGAGTATTCGTAATTGTATGTTTTAAAATACATTGATGGTTTTAGCGCTGTACTGCTTTGTTCCGAATAACTGATCACTATTTTTTTTAATCAAGTTTCTTTCATATTAAGCATTTTCACTGAAGTTCAACAAACAATATGACAAAAGTATATAGCATAATAATTTTAAATAATTTTAAGTAAACTCGAGCTAAAATTATTATTAACGGGCATTCATGTACATGCTTGGGATTGTCATTCACTTATTGTCCAGCAAGTTATTGGCGATTACAGTAATTAAAATGCAGTGTAATTTTGTTTCATATTACAATAAAAATGGTATTCTTATACGCATAGAGTAAATATATTCACTGCTATTCGTGAAAAGTTTTGTCATTTTTCATAATTTTAAGTTCGTCTTTCACAAGAATCGCTGCTTCTACATACGACGCAATTGAAATTGCCTTAGCAACCACCTGAAAAACAGTTTGTTTGTTACCAATATGACTGCGCCCAGTAAAATTCACAGCAGACGGCTTCAACAACGTATACTATGTGAGCGCGCTACATAACATGCAATCAAATAGATCGTTTTCAATATGCATAATAATCACAGTGCTGTTTACAGCAATTCGGTATCCCAAACCGTTCCAAAAAATGTTATTAGCATTGGTAAACTTTGCAATATTGCTTAAAACTATGTAAGTGAGAACGTCTTGTAATTATCACTGCCGGAAGCAGGTTACTGTAGTATTGTGTAATTAACACTTCAATTCACCGTGTAGCTGATTAGCTACACAGTTAGTTCTTGCGTATAAATTTCACAATAGTTTTTTTTCTCTTTTCGTAAGTGCATTTTGTCGCAGCTTTTATATATTTTGGTTTTGCAAGTGCTATAAGAAAACTTCCCTAGGCCTCTGAAGAACCGAGTTTTTTTATTATAAAACTTTTTTTGCATATATATGTCTAACTTTCTTTTTATATACATGTCTAATAACTGTGAGTGTGTAAGAAAAGTTTTTAACATTTAATATTTCTAAAATTAAACACAAACGCTAACCACAAAGTAGATATTGTGACACGGAGTTGAAATGTAAATTGCATTATGAGGTATATAGCGACAAACAGTTAAGAATAGATTATTAACCTAACTTTTGGTCCTAGTGTTTTAAATTTGTTTTCCTATAATATACAACATTAAATTCTACTCATGGTAATTAAAAAAAAATAAAATAAAAAAAAATAAATCATGCATAATGCATAATGCATAAATCTTCGAACATTGCCTGCTTCAGCATGTGTGTGATACTCGCCTGTCTCCGCTCTTTCCGAGCCTCACCAGCGCAAGGACGAGCACAATTTTACCCTTGTGGTAACATGTATGTGTAAAAATTTGAAACTCTTGGTACAATTGAGATTTTCAGGTAATCGATGATTTTAAAATTGGTAAATCGGCATCAATGTAAGACAACCGCATCTAGGTAAGCACAAGCTATCCTAACCGTACCTTACTGCATACGAATATTGGTAAGAGCATAGAGCAGAAAATATAGTAAGATTTAAATAGGACTTGTTAATTTGTCTCATTTTGTTTGACATAAACTTTAATTGTTCCATCTTATCGATCTACGCTAAGTGCGCACGAAGAATACGGGGTCATTTTTTTACTAAAATTTAGTCTAAAATTTACTTCTAATCTACAAAAATAGATCTGTGCAAGAAAATTATTTATGTAGAGAGAGAACATAATAACAGCGTCAAAAAAGTGTCATGGTTACTAAGAAATTGAAATGCAAACCTACTTGTAGTGATTACTAGCCCAGGTTGGTGTGTGCTTTTCGTATGTATTTTTCCCTTTCACATATACCCAAATTCACTGATCCACCTGCTCCCTACAGAGGCATCCTTTCATGCGCTCGAGCTTTAAGCTGCCCTGAATTATCATATATATATTGTTACGTGAAGTGACCACACTGAGAAAAAAAATTTAGGTGGCGTATTAAAAAGATAGGTTACATGCGTAATTCCTGTAATTTTTGGTCTTGACGTGAAGCAGACGTATAACTGAAAACGCATGTATAAATAATACTTTCTGTATAAGTGTTCCATCTATACTAGTGCAGTGGAAATCGGTTTTTGAAAAACCGAAAACCGATTTTTGAAAAAAGTGAAATTTCATAAAACCGAAATGTCTGTTTTTAAAATCGCTTTTGCGGTTTCGGTTTTCAAAACATATTTTGCGGTTTCGGTTTCCAAAACCGTTCTTGCGGTTTTGGTTTTCAAACCCGCATTTGTGGTTTCGGTTTTGAAAACTGCATTTGCGGTCTTCGGTTTCAGAAAACCGTTTCTCTCAAAAACCAAAAATATCACAAAAAATTCGACAGCACTTATATCAAGTAACGACGAAAAAAGAGCAAATAATCTTTCCCATCTTCGGCTCACAGTTGCCAGATGGAGGAAAATTTCCCTCGGTGTAGGGAAAAAATGCTCAAAACTTGCAGAGGGGAAAGAAAGTACTTTTTCCTAAAACGTCTTAATGTGTAGGGAAATTCTTGTAGAGTACAATTGGCAGGATAAAAAATAATACGTTGCAATTTCTCACAAAGAGGCACGGCTATCGTTATTGGGAAGTAAAATGATACAGAATAAAATATGATCGGTGTTCCCTTCACGTATGAACTACTGCAGGTGTCTGGGACTTGCGATAAGAAACCAGTCAACACATGCAAAACCACAACACATTTATCGGAGAGGCAACAAATCAACAATAAAATTGTGTACTGCGATCTAAATTTTCTTTCCTTCTTTTCTTTTCTTTTTTTAGTAAAGGGAGGTGGTGTTTTTTGTTAACAAAAGAAAGAGTGGCAGTACTATTTAAAAACAAAGTGAAAGAGTAATGATAATATAAAAGATCTCAGTCTAAGTGGATGAGATTTCAAATTGAATTTCATGAGTTGCATGTGTAGTGATCTTAAATAGGGATATACCTTATTTTCTATTTAGCTTAGTGTTGTCATATTACCCGATTTTTTCGGGTAAAACCCAATTTCCAGATTCTGTATTCGTCCCTCGCTTAAACGTATCTTAATCACAGAAACCACCCGCTGTTTGGGATTGGAAAAAAATCTAAGACCACTTAGTGGATAAAGTGTTGGTATATTCAACGTAAACTGATACACCTCTGACAAACTTAGACGCGATTGAGTTAAATTTGGACTCGCGCTCAGGCTCAGGCTGTGAGCTATCTGAGCAGTGCGCGTGTGCAGGGCCATTTGCTAATAAGAGATCTGCTCTAATGCACAATGATTTTCTATGTGTAGTTCATGTGTTTTTAATGTAATGTATTGGAGGTTCTATACGAATGAATATTCGTTTGTAGATGTTGTGACAAACATACTTGAATTATTCATGCCTTCATAAGCTACAAGAATGCCGAACGACAATTTCAAGTGTAACTTTAACGAGTCTAATAGAAGCGAATTTACGTTTGTTAGCCAGGGCAGAACTCAGTTTGAAGCAAAATGTACACTCTGGAAAACTCACTTTTGTTTGAAAAGTAGACAGCAGGGAAGCAAACTGAGCCCCAACTGATTTTTTTATGCATTTTGTAAATTAGACTACGAGAAACACGAATCTGAAGGAATTTTGACATTCCAAATTTCGGAACTCGAGATATTCGATCATAAATTGACCACGGAAGCAAATTGGACCACACCTGATTTTTATATATTTTGTAAAGTAGACCACGAGGAATACGAATCTGAAGGAATTTTGACATTCTGAATTTCGGAACTCGAGATATTCGAACATAAATAAGACCACGGAAGTAAACCGGCCCCCACTTGATTTTTATATATTTTGTAAACTAGAGCACAAGGAACACGAATCTGAAGGATTTTTGACATTCCCACTTTCGGAACTCGAGATATTAAAACTTTAATATAGAAATATTCTCTATACGAAATTATTATGTCCTGTGAGGTGTATAAAGGTAACCAAGAAAGTTCTGTTGCTTTTGTGGAGGTCTGTGTTAAATTGATTCTCACACCGTGAGTTGAATGCGAATGGAGAAAAGGCAAACGTCAGATGTTGGTGTGGGTGTATCCAACATTCTACCTGCTTGTGGACAGAGTGAATATGGAACCTCCACAGAACGTCATAAGGGCGTGTATGCTGTACGAGTTCAAACTTGGGTCAAACGCCACTGCAGTGGGGCGGAAGATATCTCAGGCCTTTCGTGAGGGTGTCGTGATTACGCAGACAGTGCAAGAGTGGTTTAGAAAGTTTAAGGACGGTGACAAAACACGAAAGGCGCACCACGTGCCGGAAGACCAACACATGTACAGAATGAAGATCTTCAGGTAGCAACTGAGGCGAATAGTGGAGAGACATGTGAGGAACTGAGGCTAACATTCAACGTGAGTGAAGAAACCATTCGGCAGCACCTCCATCAACTTGGGAAGCACTACAAGTTGAGTCTATTGGTCCCACATGAAATGACTACGGGTCAGAAGGCTACGCGAGCAGATACCTGTGTTTCTTTGCTGTCTTGTCTGAGGAAGGAGCCATTTCTGGACAGAATGTTGACATGTGATCAGAAGTGGGTCTTGTACAAAGCTCCACGGCGTCGTTATCATTGGTTTAAACCCCATGAACCGGTTCCAAAACAGCTGAAACTAGCAATGCAGCAGAATGTCCTCCTGTGTATTTGGTGGACTGCTCGCGACATCGTTAATCGGGAACTGCTACCGGTTGGTCAGAGCAGAACATCAATACGACTGTGTACTGTCAGCAGTTCAGCCGTGTTCAAGAAAAACTCAAAACCATGGAACTTCTCTATCGCTAAGGGGTTCTCCTATTACGGGATAACGCTAAGCCTGAAATGGCTACAATGACCCGGGACACCATCCTACACCTTGGATGGGAAACACTATTGCATCCACCATACTCCCCGGACATTGCACCGTCCGATTATCACCTGTTCCATTCCTTGGACACTCACCTTCCAGCACTCCAGTTCAACTCCGTAGTAAAGGTGCAAAATGCACTTGATACCTTCTTCGCTTCACGGCAAACCAAGTTCCACCGCGAAGGAATCCATGTCCATCTCGAACGTTGGCAGAAGGTCGTTGATACTGACGGGTACTATTTTTGATCTTCCATGTACGTCTTAGGTGACATATCAATGCTCTAAGGTGATAGGTCAAAAAGCGACAGAACTTTCTTCGTTAATTTTGTACATACTATATAAAACTACTGAATAAGTTCTAGTATCTCGAGTTCGGGAAGTGGGAATGTCAAAATTCTTTCAGATGCGTGTTTCTCGTGGTCTACTGTACAAAATATATAAAAATCAGATTGGGTCCAGTTTGCTTCCCTGCAGCCGAAAAGTACAATGGAAATGTCATCAATTAAGTAACTAAAAAATTGCGAAGGATCCCAGGTCATTATTTAAAACACAAAAGTTCACATCAGTGCTTACGGTTTACAACCCCCCACTTTTCTGATTACAAAATATTGCAACCCAAATTTATCTGCTACTTGTAACACCACCGAACTATCCCTTTTGCACAGTGCTGCATATATTACCATAATAGTCTTGGAGCAAATAAAAGAAAGAGTCAAAACACAGACATAAACCAATACAATTGTCTCGGTCGATAGATGCTTTAACAATTGTTAAAAGGTGTAATTAAAAACATCAAACATTGTTTCTGCTTTGAAAAGGATAAACATGGTTTCACTTATAAAATCGCAAACACGGTTTCGGGCGGTTTTCGCTTTCGAAAAGAGCTTTTGCGATTTCGGTTTTGAAAATCGCATTTGCGGTTTCGGTTTTTAAAACCGCTTTTTCGGTTTCGGTTTTGAAAACCGCGTTTGCGGTTTTCGGTTTTCAGAAAACCGGTTTTCTAACAACCGAAATCGCTAATGTCACAAACATTCGACAGCACTAATCTATACGTACTTTCTTATGAAACAATGTAGGCGGTCATTATATCACATACAAGTGGACGTACATAACATATAACTGACGAAGGTAGCATAAGTATATGCATGTGATATACGGAAAACTGTTAGATGTCAGACATCTTGCAACGGAATGATGTAACATCTAAGGGCAGTGCCCATGTAGCATACGGATAACGTATGCTCGGTATGATTACTATAGTAAGCAAGAGGATATCGTACATTTGTACAATATACCGCTGTCCGGAAAACGGATTTTTCTCTGTGCACCCAGCGTAAGCTGGTAAGTATGTGTTTTTGTTATGAGTTTCAATATATGGGTATGCTGGTATGTTACAAATATGTACGTCGTTAGTGGCAGACGCGAAGAAAATAATTCAGATAGCATTAGGACATTAGATAAGATAGAGAATTATACCTTTTAAATAATTATTTCTGGTGACGCCTTTCAACTTTACCAGTGCCAAGCAGGGAATGGACACCCGCTAAAAAAGAATGAAGAATAAATTAGAAAATTATTTCCACGAAGAGATATTAGGTTTCTGAGAGTATTCGTAATTGTATGTTTTAAAATACATTGATGGTTTTAGCGCTGTACTGCTTTGTTCCGAATAACTGATCACTATTTTTTTTAATCAAGTTTCTTTCATATTAAGCATTTTCACTGAAGTTCAACAAACAATATGACAAAAGTATATAGCATAATAATTTTAAATAATTTTAAGTAAACTCGAGCTAAAATTATTATTAACGGGCATTCATGTACATGCTTGGGATTGTCATTCACTTATTGTCCAGCAAGTTATTGGCGATTACAGTAATTAAAATGCAGTGTAATTTTGTTTCATATTACAATAAAAATGGTATTCTTATACGCATAGAGTAAATATATTCACTGCTATTCGTGAAAAGTTTTGTCATTTTTCATAATTTTAAGTTCGTCTTTCACAAGAATCGCTGCTTCTACATACGACGCAATTGAAATTGCCTTAGCAACCACCTGAAAAACAGTTTGTTTGTTACCAATATGACTGCGCCCAGTAAAATTCACAGCAGACGGCTTCAACAACGTATACTATGTGAGCGCGCTACATAACATGCAATCAAATAGATCGTTTTCAATATGCATAATAATCACAGTGCTGTTTACAGCAATTCGGTATCCCAAACCGTTCCAAAAAATGTTATTAGCATTGGTAAACTTTGCAATATTGCTTAAAACTATGTAAGTGAGAACGTCTTGTAATTATCACTGCCGGAAGCAGGTTACTGTAGTATTGTGTAATTAACACTTCAATTCACCGTGTAGCTGATTAGCTACACAGTTAGTTCTTGCGTATAAATTTCACAATAGTTTTTTTTTCTCTTTTCGTAAGTGCATTTTGTCGCAGCTTTTATATATTTTGGTTTTGCAAGTGCTATAAGAAAACTTCCCTAGGCCTCTGAAGAACCGAGTTTTTTTTATTATAAAACTTTTTTTGCATATATATGTCTAACTTTCTTTTTATATACATGTCTAATAACTGTGAGTGTGTAAGAAAAGTTTTTAACATTTAATATTTCTAAAATTAAACACAAACGCTAACCACAAAGTAGATATTGTGACACGGAGTTGAAATGTAAATTGCATTATGAGGTATATAGCGACAAACAGTTAAGAATAGATTATTAACCTAACTTTTGGTCCTAGTGTTTTAAATTTGTTTTCCTATAATATACAACATTAAATTCTACTCATGGTAATTAAAAAAAAATAAAATAAAAAAAAATAAATCATGCATAATGAAAGATACGTAATTTTGAGCAACAGAACAACCTGCGTCCATGCATTTCACATAACTATAATGTGTAAATTTGCCATATTTTTTCATGAGAATACGGGATACCTTCGATCCCGCCGCCCCCAAACTTTCAAACACAATCAAATGAACAATATCTCTGGGTATGAATAACGGTATAATAGACGTTGCTCGAAGCTGTTACATGTTACACCTTATTGTTCATTAATTAAATACATGATTCTTTCTACTTCTATAGCTTCTATAGTGTCTGGAGAAACTGGAGACAGTGACTGATGATGGCGAATCTCAATGTGATGACAGGAGGTTAGTACCGGAAATATAATTTTAATGGCGTTGTGCAAGATAAATTTTCCAGCTACAGAAAAAAAATGAATTCAATTTGCCCGTTGTTTGGTATAATTTGCTGAAATGAGTACAGGTTTATTCGAAGATAAGTAGTTAATCGTTTTTTTGGCTATTGTATCTTGAACTTCTAAAATTTCCATTCTTGATTCCTTTTGTATATATAGTAATATTTCATCATTTTCCTTACAGGAATTAAATTAACATTTGAATTGAAGTTTCCTTTTATTTATTTCTTCTAGAAGGTAGAAGTTTAATCACCTTGCTCATAATAATATATAACCATTTCGTGTTCGGAGTCTCTGTTCGGGCGCCATTTATTTGTAACCACTCAGTGTTCGGGCGGACAATTATTTGTACCTGCTCGGTGTTCGGGTCGCCATTTATTTGTAACCAATTCGAGTCGGGTGTTCGTGGTTCTGTCCTCCGTGGTCCTGCCAATAAGTATTCTCCTGATACCAGAACTTACCTGGATAGGACGATGAAGGACCTCTCCAAAAAGGGGTTACAAGTTGCTTCTAAATCGCTCGTCGGTCTCAATGATGAGAGGAGCATTATTCGCCGAGAGGTTCGGATGTCCCGTCTGGAAAACCTCACGGACGATCAGACGATCATCCAGACCATAACGCACACAAACATCACTCACACAAACAACGAAAACACACTGGATTAAATAACACTATACTTATTTATTAGAATACAATTATATAAAAAAATAGCGAAGAGGAATGAACACAACACTTAACACAGAATATGTATAATAATCTTCATCACTAAAATAACACTTTGCCTTTTTAATGCACTGTAGCCCTTTATATGTATTAGATTATGTCTGAAATTACACTATAAATACTTTTCTCACACCATTGACGCACTTGGGAAAGGATCGCAGGGGTAATCCCATAGTATCTTGGTTGCTACTCCAAACAGTCCTGAAGAGTCGACGTGAGTCTTCAGCGAAATAATTTCCGAAGTGGAACGATGATGTTGGAGGGCGCGTTTATAACTTTTTGGCGCACAAGGTTTATGAACCTGGGACTTATTGATTGGGGCTAGCCGTAAGAAAACGTCCTTCACCGGCTAATAGCTTGTGTCCCTTAACACAAAATCATACTTGATTTCCGACGCAACGTGCGTAGTGGCTGCCCACAATACCGGAGTCAAACTCTCTGAACTCCAAAGCTCAAGGTACGAGCTGCTATGGACAACTAAAGAGTGTTCGCAATTCATTCTAAAAACCACTAAGTTAAATCACCTCCATACACATGCAAACAGAATACGGAAAAGCATTTATGTTAATTTTAGTCCACTGGTCACAGTGCAAGAGGCATTGCGATAACTCGGGAGTGAGAAAGTACAAATAATAAAAATTGCAAAAGCAATGTGACTAGCGTCACTCTGGTCACTTGAAAATCTGGTCAGCTAGTATCTCCATAAATGATTAAAGAAAGCACTTAATTCAGTTCCAAATAACTGCAGAATACATACTGCGCATAATAATAAGTCAGGGAGAAACACTGAAAAGGTAGCTCATTGAAATGTTCTCAGCAAAAATCAATGTTTTAAATATATCTGTGAAAAAGCAATGAAAGACTTCTTTGTCCAGTTGTGTGGGAAAGAAGCAATTCCCACCGAAGAAAGAACTTATTTGCGTCGCACAATAAAGTATAAATCGAAAAAATGATCGCTGTCTTTACGAAATATACAGAGCGCCCACAAAAATACTTCTATAACTTGGTGGCGGTTATAAATATTAAGACAAAATTTCAAGTTCTCACAACGTGTGACTAATGAAAATTTGATGAGATAATTTGCCTCAGTTAAGGACATAAGAATAATGTGAAAGAACTGATCTGTCTAGCATTATATCAGAAAGTATTGTGTACAATGCATCTCAAAATTAACTTTAAAAGTTCTCTAAATTCTTGAAATTAAATTTTAGCAGTGGTTCTCAACCTAATTTTTATCACGGCCCCCATTTTATCATATGCCAGCGACCCCCTTATAATTTCTGGTTTGTAATAAGTTTGTGTGGGATTTTTAATATACCTATTGCGGAGATCACACGATATCCATCTATTTCTATAATAGTAGAATGCATTTGTTGTATATAGTGGACACAGCAACTTACCTAAAAGTGAATTGATAAAAATTCAATTTAGTCACTTCATTCATATTACAAATATTGAATCCGATGTGTCATACTGTTTCAAAATGGAGGCCGTTTGAAAATTTGAAAATTTCACAACTCCCTTAATTTTTGGTCATACGATAAGAAATGAAGTGATTTCTAATTTTGGTTTCAAAAATTTGGACAGTTGTTAAATATTTACTGAGTATTCTAAAGAACTTGATAATGTGCGTCATGAAGATTGAACCGGAGATGGCTGCATTAGTGAAATCACACCATACTTAAGTATCTTATTAGCTTTCAATTTTAATTGTATTTCAATATGCAGGTTTTGTTGTACTTGTATTTTCTGGTATTTCAATATCCAATTCTCATTAGTTTCATATCGTACCTCCTTCATTTAGATTCATTTTCAAAAAATTCTGCACTTATTGAACATGTTTAGTAGACCTATTTTTTGTTGTTGCTAATAATATGTACAAAAATACAAATATGCCTCTCAGAACAAAATTAAAAATAATACTTAGAAATATTTCCGGTATTACATTCTAATTATATTTATCTCTTCCACTTATCTTAGCGAACCCCAGGTTAGGTAATCCTGACTTATATTATCGATAATACCACTGCATGATTCACAAATAAAATGTTAGAAATATGTATTTATACCAGTGTTAACGTACGAGTCAGTGTTGTGATGAACTTGCAAGGTAATGCTAATACATTTAAATATAGTAATAGTTAAGATAGGTTTGGAATTATAAATATAATGGATAGCTTGATACCAAAGGACACTGAAGAAAGATAGTACAAAATGAGGAAATACATTTACTTATATATGATACATTATCTGCGAGACAAAAAGTGAAACAAATACAATAAGAAAATAGTTTAACGCAAAATAATATATTAACTTTACTTAAAAGAATAAAACAGGAAATGATACATATTAAACATGAAATGGAACGAAACACATAGATGAATAAACTATAGTAAAAATAGTGAAATCGGAAAGCTAATATATATATATATATATATATATATATATATATATATATATATATATATATATATGTGTGTGTGTGTGTGTGTGTGTGTATGTATATGAGACTGAAGTTAGTGAGATATAACACCATAGATATTTGTAATTTTTATAATAGCAGATAGTTTCTGAATCTATGTTAATAATATAACGATATGTTGCGGATTTCTATCTATTTCTAAGGTAAACAATACATCAGCAAACATTTGGGTGTGATTTTAAAAAATGGAAAACACTAGCTACGATAATTTCTATCTAGCCACATTGTATTCTATTAATACCCAGAATTACTTAGTGCTGAGTTGTTGTCGAAGTCACCCTTCTGAATATGCTTCGTTTTCATCGTCATGGTCATCTCAATACACAGAGAAAAATCCGTTACCCGGACAGCAGTATATTACACTAATATACGGAATCCATAAGTTTACTACGGAAATCTGTACGGAACATTCGTTACCCATATGCTACATACGTACTGCCCTTCTGCCTTTTCCCACTTAGATGTTACATCATACCGCATGTAACCTACGTTTCTATGTACGCCAAACACTTTCATTTTTTTTTCTGTATAGCCTTCATAACCTCAACCGGGTTGGTCTTGGGGTAAATTTACATAAGCTCTAGTAGACGTAGGGAGATGGTGCAAACTTTCGCGACTATGGGGAATGATTTTTTAATGACATATATTTTAATAATACTTTTTGTTAATGTGGCGGTTGTTTGAAGTATATTCTCGCGAAGGAGACTCGAATAGCCGAATATCCTTAATGAAATTTTAGAAGGTTAATTACTGAGTGAGTAGCTTCATGATCTGTAGATAGAGGCTGCCATTGATGACCTAGACTTGTGGATCAAACCGTGCTAAATGAGGCCATTTAGATAAAGAAATGTTCAAGAAGGGTTAACTCGTGACTTCAGCATGCGTACTTTGGTTTGCCTTGGCTTCTCGGGCCAATCACGCTTACAATTGTCATTTGTCAAGTGGATTGGCCTTAAATAAGCACTATTTTACCACCTGTGTAGCTGGTTTCTAATAAATCTGGCGAGGAATCCGCTATCAAGACGAAGTCATTGTAACTTGACGACCGCTAACTCTCCTATTCGAAATTGAGAGTACGTTGTGACAAACGATTGTACAGTTCTAGTTTTTCACATTATTTAGCTGATACGTCTCAGTGGTCTGCTTATTAATGCCGAGAATACTATTTATTTCTCGGACATAAAATGGTCATTCTCACTAGCAAGAATGTTCATTATTGAAAGCGCAGTTTAAATACTTATTCATCTCGTCCTCCAGGCACTCCCTACTCTCACGAACATCACTATTCAAGAATGCTTTCTCTATATAAAGCAAGTTGTATGCTTGTAAGCGTAAGCGGTAGCAAGCCATTAATTACCGTAAGAAATGTTTGATATTTTATGAACTTGATTGCATCACTCTGCACCATGCTGAAAATTCGTCTGAGTTACTGCGGACTTATGGTACTGAAAGAAGCGATTCCTCTTCTGCTAAGTGCTACGTGTTGAAAACATTCAGACAATCAATAGACATGTACACTCACTACACTGTTGCTGCTGCTGTCATTCAGCCTCTTTTTGTGATTACCAAAAATCATTCTTAGAAATTTGTTGTAATATGTAGACATGAGGATTTAAAAAAATATAGTTATGTTTCTGAAAACATTGCTAGAGTACAATATACAGATCATTTTTCTTTTCATTTATTATGCAGATCTGAAATATGTGATAATCTGAATTAATGCTCTTTTCCATAAGCACATGTTGAATGGTACCTCTTAATATGGTGTTATTGAAGAGTATGTCAGGAGAGAATAGAGAATTGGAGAGAATATATATTTACATCTTTCACAATTTCAGCATTTTTAATTAATTAGTTTAAACGTCACAAAGATGTTTCAAGAGTATTGGTCCAATTTGAATGAAATCGACGTTGTTTGTTTTATTCTTACTGGAAAATGTCTGAATCTTTAGAAATGAATTACCGAGCACAGATCATTACCAAGGATATACACTTTCTGAATAAAAAAACGAAGTATAAGACATAGACTCTATCAAAGGCGGATAAAGAAATATCACAGGAACTAGTACACTCTCTATAGAAATATTCATGTTTCAGAGTTAGATCGTACAAGAGCAACGGATTTTATAGAGGGAGCTGGGGTGTCAGAACCCTGATTTAAGCACAGATAGGAAAAATAAGATGTCTTTTTATAGAAAATGTCTAATTGTCGGTTTGTTAAGCTGTTATGTAGTAGACATGAATATTATTATTTGTAAAATTTCACATTATAACTAATTTTAATATCTGTAATTATACAACCACACACAACAGAGTTCAACATCGAAGAAAATTAGTTGATAACACTTGAAAAGCAACTTCCATTTGATGACGGTCATCTCGGCAAGGGAAACATCATATAAATAAAAGATAATAAACAAATGGGTTCAGAGATACAGAAATCCTAAATGTTTTGAAAAGGGACATCAGCGCAAAGGATTTGAAGAAATACTTAGCAAAGTGCTAGCTCAGAAGAATGTTACATAACTGTTTACAAAGTATGCACGTGTGTGCGGGCCAAAATGAGCATAGAAAATTATTAAGCGCAAACACGAAGATAGCGTATTTAAGATGACGTTGGTTCTACTTGCGTGAGTATGTAAGTACAATCTAAAACGGTGTAAATGGAAAGAAACGGAAGCTTACAATTAATGTCACAGTTTCTACCCTTACGGTTCAGGAGATAAATGAATGTAGAAAGTGAATGATTACGGAATCATCTGTGAAATAGGAAAATAAGAGGAAGTGGTGTAAGTGGAATCAGATGGAGACGATATATTGGTATTTTTATGAGCGTAAGGTTAGGTTTGAATGAAAATTAAAACATTTAGAAAAAAGTCACGTTGTCTTGATTTCTGACATTTCACTTCTTTAAATGGATACATGTTTTAACACGTTAAGACCGTTCGATTGCACACTGTTTCTCCAAAATCAAATCGAAATGATTTGTGGATTCCGAAATGTCATTGAACTCGAAATAACAGGTGGTGAAACATCCTGCTATTGTTGTATTTGGTGGACACACCTCAACTTGTTTAATCTGAATAGACGCACATGGTGTCGTCCTCTTCTAGTCCTGTTCGATTTACTGTAATTATTTTTATTTAGTTTTATTTTACATGACGAAGTTAAGGCTAATCATGGCTTGTCTCCCACTTGAGCATGCAATAATCGTGATTAGTAATACAAAATTAATAATAAAATATGTATAAGTCACACACACACACACACACACACACACCACATCACATGAACATAGATTACTGCAGATAACCCCATAATATAGTCACATACAGTTAGTAAACAAAAGAAGAAATAACAGGTAGGAAGAATAAAATCAGCATTTTTTCAGATGTTAGTAATTCTATCAAAATGTAGTTCAAATCACAAAACCTTAAAGAGAAGTGTGAGTCGATGCAAATAACGTTTATCGCAAGTTTCAAAAGACCTACTTTCTGTAGTATGGAGTTAAATGATTTGATCATTTGAGATTATAAGCAAACAGTATACAGCCATTTTGGATACATTGCAAACGGTACGCTAATTCTTCAATTATGTCCGATAGAGCTACATCGCAATATTACAGATGAGGAAACTTTAGAGATTTTACAAGTAGTAGCTTTGTTTCAGTGGGTAGATTTTCTTTAGTCTTGTGAGTGAATGAATGGCCAGAAAGCTTTCTTACATACAGCGTTAACGTAAGGATTCTACTCAAGAAATTAATCTATTGTTACCACGAAATTTGTAACAGTTTCAGAAAATGGAATAATTGTTCCATTTATCTGTACTGTTGGTGTATTCTAATGATGGATTTGTATAATTAATTTAGAGGAGACACGAATGCACTTAAATTTAAGTGTATTTATGTTAACCAATTTTCATTTGACCAGAAGTAAATGACTTGCAAATCTTCATTCATTTGTTGAATAGTCCAAGTTTTCGGCTTGACATGAGATACAGATTTGAAAATCATCTGTTTATAGGTGATACTTACAGTATTGTAAGAAAGAAGGAAGTCCGTTAATGTACAGACAGAATAGGAGAGGGCCAAGGACGTTTCCTTGCGGGACGTTGTGAGTAAGATTTCGCAGTGCAGAGAAGTATCGGTTAGGGTTACAAATTGCTTCCGTCCCTATAGATAATTTTAACCCATTTCACGGCACAATTGCAGGAGTTAAATTTCGTCGCCAATTTATGGAAATCTTATGTATAATTGATTGAAAAGCTTTAGAGATATGTACTAAAGGAAAAACAGCTACTTGTTTTCTATCCATAACTAGTCTACTGTCGTTAGTAATATAAGTAACAGATGTAGCAGTACTGTCGTACTTTCTGAAGCCTGATTGAAACGGATCAAACAATTGTACTCTATTAGATGGGTTCTAATTTGATCAATAACAATGTATTGTAATGCCTTTGAAAGAGCAGGTAAAATACTTATTGGGCGAAAATTATTAATACTTGTAATATTACTTGTTTTGGGGAACGTTAGAATTTGAGCTGTTTTCCAAGCAGACGGAAAAGTGCCGCTCATGAGAGAACGGTTGAAAATATTAGTGGTGTGATTTAGTATAAAAAGTATGTTTTCTAATAAATTCAATACTAACTTGGTCAGCTCAGGTAGCATTTGATTTTATTCTATTTGTGGTCTTCATGACTTTTAGAGGACTGACATATTCAAAGGAAAAAAACGTTTTCTGTACATTCTGGACTCTCATAATTTTCTGTACATTCTGGAGTCTGTATTACTTAAATTTTAGTGTCACAAAAATTGTTATTAAGATCATTTGCAGTAAATTTATTGTTAGCCATATTTTGTTTAAACTGTTTTTGATCCCTAATATGTTTAACTTCTACAAAATTTTCGGTTTACTAGTGCTTTTCCCAAGGTTGGACAGAAATTCCATTTCGGCTTTCCTAATTAAGTGTGCACATCTATTATGTAAGATTTGTAGGCAGTTTAGTTGAATAGAACACATGTTACAGTGCGTGGCGTTAGATTTTTAGTGTATGTCCATCTCTTGTGTAGTATTATTCAAATGGGATCAATGTAGGTGTACACATTTAATGAAATGGCAGATATGTATCTTATGTATGGTCGTCCTTATGGGAACCCACATAAATCACAACGATATCAAGAATATTATCCCAATTGTGTTCTTTCCAACCGTATTACCTAGGGACTTTTGCTGCCATCGATACGACATGGGCGTGCTACATATGATTCAGTTCGGCGCCCTCGGACAGTCTTGACCCCTGATCGAGAAGTGAGAATTCTTCAGGCAATTAAAGAAGATTATTCTATCAGTACAAAAAGGCTAGGAATGCTGGAAAGAGTTTCCCATGGGACTGTGTGGGAAGTGTTTCGCGAGCACTACCTCTTTCAAAATGTGCAAGGAATAGAAGATAGAGATTATACTCCACGAAGACATTTTTGCGACTGGTATCTTGATCGGTGTGTGGAAAAACTTTTGTTTCCATCATTAACCATATTTACTAATGAGATGGTGTTGTCAACATCCACAACGAATACCAATGGGCAGAAGAAATCCCTAACTCAAATTTACTTACCTGAACACCAATATCAATTCTCGATTAATGTGTGAGCAGACATATTAGAGGACAAACTTCTACAGCCAATTATTTTATTACAACGCCTCACAGGTGCAACACATCTGCAATACATTCAACAAAATCTTCCGGACTGGCTGGAAAATGTTCCTTTCCCGAGAAAGTAAAAACTTTGGTTTATGCACGGTTGTGCTCCTCCACATTTTCGACAACACGTTCGTGCATTTCTTAATCAGCACTTCCAAGACAGATGAATAGGGCGAGGAGAACTCGTACAGTGGCCTCCTCACTCCCTTGATTTCAATCCTTTGAATTTTTGTTTGTGCGGACACCAGAAACGTATACAGAAAAAGACAAAATACACGAATTGAAGCAAAGAATTCGTGATATATTGGCAATGAATTGTAATACGCCTATGCGTTTCAATCGTGCTCTGAATCGTAAATCACTGCCAACTTTTGCAGAGTATTGTATTGAAACTGAGAACACATCGTACATCAGTTATATTATTATTATTATTATTATATGAATTCTTGTTCAGCGTATTGCGCAGAACACAAAAGATGCATACTCTATCAATACATCATAGCAGGTAAATTCGTGGTGGACAACATCGTGTTAATGGGTTTACTCGATATCTCCCATTTCCTCAAACTTTTCATTCTATCATTCCTTTCAGCATCATTTATTCACAATATCTACCATGTCTACTGTTGGATAGAAAAAAATGAAATATCAGTGAGATAAATAGTTTCTCGAATCCTTTACCCTGATGTTCGTTTTCTCAACATTCTGGACTTCTGTATCTCTGCAATTAATCGTTCAATCACATTTTGCTTGTATGACATTTATCTTGCTTAGATCATCATTATGAAATAATATTCAACGTTAGAACTTGGTTTACAAGTTTTATCAACTACTTTTCTTTGATGTTAAACTATGTTATATGTGGTTACAAAATTGTAGATATTAAAATTAGTGATAATGTGAAATTTACAAATAATAATATGTACACGACATAACAGGTTAATAAACCGACAATTAGAAATTTTCTATCAAACATACCTTATTTTTCCCAATCCGTGCTTAAATGAGGATTCCAGTACCCCAGTTCCCTCAATAAAATTCGTTGCGCCTGTACAACCTAATTCTCAAATATGAATATTTCTATAGAGAGTGTACTAGTTCGTGTGACATTTCTTTATCCGTCCATAATATGTCTTACAGATTTCGAGCTTGGCAGCTTCAAAGTTGCACTTTCCTCACTTTCGGCAACATGTAACTTTGAAACAACACGGCTATCGCCCTGTGTGCATATGGACTTGTTTATTTATTTAGTGTGAGAATTTTATCAGTGGATTTTAATTAGATAATAAATGAACATCTCGGTATATATATATATATATATATATATATATATATATATATATATATATATATATATATATATATATATGAAGTGGTTCACCTTAAGACTTTCAAAAATTTCTCCAGTCCTTAGTTTTCAAGATACAGATTGAAATTTTGCACACGCATTGGGTACATTACTACATATATATTAAATCATATCCCTTCATGGACCAAGACCCGGTCAGACTGGCGCAAAATTTCTGATTTCTTAAAATAAAGTCTCATTTTTTCCATAATTTTCCCGTTTCCGGTGTATAATACGCACAAGCGAGCGGAAATTTTGCTCCATTGTAAAAAAAAAAAAAAAAAAAAAAAAGAAGGAGAAAAGATGGAGGTATGAACCATTATCAAACGATAAACAGTAAGGAAGCAGTAGTTGAACTCTAAAATTTACCACAAGAAATGGAAATCCTTAACTAAATAATTTGAAAAGTAGGTAATTATTTCACATATTTGATCCAATGTGTGTGTTTGCTTTTGCAACAGTGTCGAAATAACATACCAAGACTTCGATAAACATTTTCAACAATAGAATTACTTGGATTGTATGGAGTAACAAAATGTACTTTAATGTTAGCATTATTCATCGTACGAATACATACATTACTACGAAATTGTCTACCATTATCACACAAAATATGTTCGATTGGTCTTCAATGTGGTATGTATATATTCATAATTCGATGCACAATCGCAGATGAAGTTGCTTTTCGTTAGGCATTTGATACAGTGAATTACAATTACGACGATAATCAAAATCCTGAGGGCAAGAAGTTAAATGATACATGATTTTGGAATAATCTTCACAATTCTTTTGGTGTTCTTTCAAATCATCAATAGATATTTTAGCTATTTCATCCTGTAAAATTTTGAAGGCATTATAGACAGCACTCGGTGATTATCGTCTGGAAACAATCTGGACAACGTGTCTACCGGAACATTATTTGCACCTTTAATATGTTGTACTTCTAAGTCTAAAGACTGAAGCTCCACTGACCATCGGAATAAACGACTATTGTATCCTTGAACTTTCTTTAGATGTTGTAAAGAACTATGGCCAGTTCAAACTATAAAATGACAACCACTTACATAGGGAGCAAAATTTGAAGTACAAAGCATACTGCAAGTAATTCAATTTCAGTCATCGTATATCCTTTGTCTGAACTCTTCAGCGTACGACTAACGCAATGTATGACAGCTGGTTCATCTACAATAGGGTTAGGTTGCCACAAAATTCCAGAAATTGAAGACAACGATCCGTCGCATTGTATATAAAGAGGACGATCAAACGTAACGTAGGGTTGTTCAAACGAATATTTTGCATAATACAAGCTTTCAGTTTGTAAAAACTCCTTTCTTGTAAGACACCCTATTGCCATGGAATCCCCTTTTTAGTTATAAAGAATAAAGGCTGAGCTAATTCTGCAAACCTAGGTATGAGTTTTCTAAACCAATTGAATTACCCTAAAACTTGTCGAGTTTCTTTCAAATTTTTTGCGGCTGGCAGATCCTGTACAGTTTGAATTTTAGATTCACTGAAGCACATTCCTTGAGCATATTTTGTGTACCCCGAAATACAATAGGGTTCTTTAAAAAATGATTTTTCTAAACTAACAGTCAGACCAGCGTTTCTTAAAAGTTCCAAAACAATATCTATTTTTTTTTTAAAAAATAATCTTCAGGTGTTTTTCCCATATTTAAAATATCATCTGCATAGTAAATCACGTTTGCTGAAAGATCTTGTCCTAACGCTTTATTTAGACATGAAACTAAAGCAGAACTTCCATTGATTAAACCAAAGACCACTCGGTTGTATTCATACAATTGTCCCTCAAATGTAAAAGCTGTGTATGGTCTAGAACTTTCACCTAATAGTATTTGGTTATAGGCCGTCACCAAATCCAAGTTTCCAAGTATAGTATGCCCTTGTAATGTACTAAGAATTTCTTTCATAGGAAGATACCTAACTTGTAATTTTATTCGTTTATTTAATTTTCTCAAATATGACACTATTCTCAGACGTTTTCCATTCTTCTTAGGTACTATATGTAAGGAATTTAAATAAACACTTCGGAAGGGACTTATTATACCGTCTTGTAACATTTCACTGATTTGTTTTCTTTTATCCCCTCTAAATCTATATGGTATAATACATGGTTTGGTTACAATAGGAGTTTCATTATGCACTTCAATATCACAAACAAAATCTTTACAACATCCAGGTCTCTTAGAAAATACATTTATATGATTACAGAGGATTTCCTTAAATTGGGATACGATATTTCCATGCATTTTATCAATAGCTCCTACAATTTCATCTACACAAATATCAAATTGACGATTTCCATCCACAATAGCCGCTTCATTCCTATATCTGATGTTATCTGTTTTATGTTCATCGCAACTATCTCCACGTTAAGCAATATTATGTATAAGAGGTTGGCATTGACAAGTAAAATCATCACTGGCATTGGCAAGTTAAATCTTGAACAATTTTGTCGTTAATATTTCGTATAGAAAATGTCTTGTTCTCAATATCTAAAACCGCTCGTAACTGTATCAGAAAATCTAGCCCTATTAATACACTTTCGTTCAAATCTTTTATAACCAATAAAGGAATCTAAATTTCATACTCTTGTATGGAAACTACTACTTGTGTTTTAACCACAACTCTTTTCTTATGAGGGGGCGCGGTAGCTCAATGGTAGAGCGTTCGCCTTCGGTGCTTGGGGTTACTGGGTCGATACGAGCTCGCGTCGTGTGTACTTTGTGGTGGACAAACACCGTGGTCGTGGTTTTCTCGGGGTTCTCCCGTTTCCTCCCGCTTTCTTCATTCCACTATTTCATTCATTTTTCATCATCATAGTCTCCTTTAAACTAATCAGCATACCGTGGAACGTAAAATTTCAAGATTTCATTTCCTTTTCTTTTCTTATGTTTGCAGGTATAATCAATTAAAATTAAATTGTCTACCTTTTTAATCTAGGAGTAGAATATTCTTTTGTAAGTTCACACTAAAATGAATATGAAAGAAGCAATATGGTAGCACTAGTATCAATCAGAGCTTGAAGGGGGATATCATTAATTTTGATAGGTATTTATCTGTATAAAATGTTTTTAAGAAAACAAAATCATTATCGTGTAAACACATCTTCTACATCACCATCAAACGTTCAATGGCAATTACTTACAGGAATACATTGAGGGTTGTTACTATAACCTAAAGCATTATGAATAGTTCCATGTATAGTAAAGCTGATCAAAGAATTTGCATATAAATTTAATTCATAATAATGTTGGTTCCTGTCATTTAAATGATTTGAAGCATTCTCATTTAAGTATATATCACTGTTTTTATATTTTTCCAGGGTAAACTGCTGAGGTAGTTTTAACCAGAGATGGGCACCCTCAATCATTTTTGGCCTCAAGAGGGCCGCCCTCACCCTCACTCACCCTCATTTTGGTAGATGAGTGTGAGGGTGTCTGAGGGTAAGGTTGAGGGAGTCGATTGAGGGTGAGGGTGAGGAAGTCGATTGAGGGTGGGGGTGGCTGAGGGTGAGCGTGAAGGTGTCGATTGAGGTTGAGTCTGGCTGAGAGTGAGGGAAGGGTGTTGATTGAGGGTCAGGGTGGCTGATTGTGACTGTGAGGGAGTCAACTGAGGGTGAGGGTGAGTGAGAGTCAGCAAAATGCCCATCTCTGTTCTCTAGATAGAAAAGATAACAATGTATTGTATGTAACCAAACACGAACATAGCATTTATATCTGACTTAAAATAGATTATAAACATTTTTGCAGTCGTTAGAATCTCATACTTTGTTTCTTGGAATAGTTACTTACTCATGCGGGAAACACATTCGTTTTGTCAGAAGCAAGCTATAGACGCTCGAGAGGGGTGGAAAGGTCACGAAAATTCTGTAGTTCTTGGAAAAGCATTCCTTATAAGACGTGTCAAATACTAGAAGTTCTCATAACATTCGTTGTAACGATGATCTACAATAGCTGGACGTATTAGCTTCTATATGCCTGTTTAGCAGTATATATATATCCTCTGATCTGAAAAGGTAGGGGAACGGTTGGTAGCGGCATGACATCACGTCGTTCCCCAGCCTATCTCTGCCCATTGTAATTTTTAGGAACTGGAGGGGGGCGTCTTACAAATTTTTTGCAGGTGAGGGACGGCGTCCCCCACTTTTACCCCTATATATATATATATATATATATATATATATATATATATATATATATATATATATATATATATATATATATATTCATTTTCACCACTAAACTTAAAGTATTTTAAATCTAGTTCATAAGTTTGATATCTGGTTGTCTGTTTAAATGTACAGTACACATTATGTTTTGGCACTCCCGTATAAAAATAAAATTCACGGTTAGTTCAACTTTAACTAATACCAATTTAAACCACTGTTACTTATTTTCTTACCCTCCTCATCGCTTCTCAAGTGGTTAGCGTGTGCATCAATGGTTCACAGTATCTCAGGTTCAATTCTCGGTGAGCGAACACAAGGACATAATTTTGCCATTATTCATTTGCCTTTGTCCCCCAACTCCTTTAGGCTAAAGGGGATAGTCGTTTAAATTTGAATTAACAAATTTCATTTCGTATTTAAGGAGCTTGGCTGACCAACACTTCTTTATATAATTACTCTGTGTGTTTATCCGTTCTAAAGACAAATAATTCAAGAACTACTTGAGGAATTGCCACCAAATTTGGTCAGAACATAGATTGTCAAAAGTTAGGCTTCAAGTTCGTGGATGGAGAGTTGAAACGGAAAATGCAGAAAAGGGTTTGTGTACGTGTCTTTGGAGCAGGAGACCCAGGGTCTATTTGAAGTTGGGAGCTCATGTGCTTCAGATTCTACTTTAACGTGTAGGCTCATGTTTCATATTGCAGAAAGTTATAAAATGAACGAAAAGTAGTAATGTCATTAATTTATTATTTAGAAAGAGACTGTTATTCCGACGTACGCAATATAACATATAGACACAGAGAGAACATTCTATAAATGGATTATGTTAAAGATGATAATGAAAACTTCTAAAATTGGTAACGGACCAGTCATGGTAGTGTCCTTTTCCCTGCCGTAGCCTTTTCCTAGGTTACTGTTCCACAAATGTAGTGACACTTCTGTAAATTAACTTCAATTTATTTTATCGAAAGTTGTTAGTATTTACGTTGAAAGTAGACTAACGTTATAATAAGATCTAGTGATCATTACATGTATTTCGTGTAGGGATGGGCACGAGCGAGTTCGAGCGAGATTTCTTTGAAACTCGACTCGACTCGTAACAGACATCTTTTAGCTCGACTCGAGAGCTCGGCTAGAAAAATTTCCTCCAACTCGACTCGAATTCGGTTCGAGTTTTTAGTCGAGTCGAGCCAAGACGAGCCAACACGAGCTAAACCCTGTGTGTAGTTTCAAGTACTCTCTTCAATTTTTCTACATAGACAATATAATTATCAATGTTACTACTTCTATTATTATTATTATTATTATTATTATTATTATTATTATTATTATTATTATTATTATTATTATTATTATTATTATTATTAATAATATAAGAATACCGTGTATACACATGAACGATAGGCGGTTTGTATCTGAATACTATAAACTAATTTACTGCCGACTTCTGTAGGAGTGCTTTTTTAAGGAAAAACTGTTCCGGGGGCACACTTAGTATTTGGAGGAATATACATTATTTTCACACGGTACCATTCTATGTATTATTATATAACAGACGTATTATTTTGGTCTCCTCTGGGGGGAAGGTACACGCTCAGAGCTCCAAGAAGCAGTGCCTCTCCACTAAACGAAGAAACACTGCTCTGTAGTCGTAAAGTCTAAGAAGCAAGGACGTCGTTCACGAGGTTCTGGGTTTGAGTTCCGGAGGAGCAAGTATTTGGGATTGAGCCAAAATTTGTTAAAAGTTAAAGGGTGCTGGACAAACATGTTTAAAACTGCTTGGCCCAGGTTTATGGTTGCCCACAGCTTGACTCACTGCTCATCACTATCGATACGAACCGGATGCACACGAGTCGAGAGGTGTCTCAAATCACGACTCGATTCAATTTGAATTCGAGACGAGATTTGAGTCGAGACACATTTTGTAAAATTCGGGTCAAGTCGAGACTACTTGTAAAAATCTAGATTCGATTCGAATGTCTCGAAAATCTTTACTTATTTTTTAAAATTATTACGAAGAAACTAATCAGTCAAAAACAGCTATTTTCCTTGAAACTAATGCCAGCATTTATTACCGTGATAAGGTACAGAATACGTAAATATATCGCTAGCTAGCTTCAATTTTCATATCATTTCAGTTAATTAAAACTAATAGGGCTAATTATATGTCGTGATATTTGATAGCCCTTTAAATATAATAGCATGCTTAAATATCTATTCAGATATCTAATTTGTATAAAACTGTTGCGGTAAAGTGAACCTCATGTGAGCAATTGGCTGTCTATAGTAATTGAACATAATTGTAACTATCGTCTTTTTGTTCCTATGAACGCAATAGGACTACATAATTCTGAACTATTTACTTCCCCAAACAATGTGTTAAGCATATCATGAGTAATGGAAAACTCATGATGTAACATTTGTTGTGTATCACATATTGTGAAATGGATATACGACTATTTTACATAGCTTATTACAATAAATGGATCGTTTTTATGACAAGTAGCCTGACTCTAAAAAAACTAATGTTTATATTCATTACGACAAATAGGTATCTTATTAAAAGGATTTTTATAAACAGTAAATTATAAAATTATAAATTAGATAGTTGATTTTCATTGCCAGCATGAGAGAATTGTTAATGAGATACTGAACTTTAATTTTCACTCCTGGCAAATTCTATTTTTGAAAACTCACGGATACGGTGTTATCGACCACAAACTTGCTTGAGTGGTGATCGAACCAGGGATCCTACGCATCAGAGCTAAGCACTCTCCATGAGTCACAATGGCCCACAATTTTAATGCGTTTAAGGCTTGCAATTAATCCGTTAAAAAATGAACAATTAAAATAATCAATTTATTTTTTTGTTAATTTTTAATTTAATCAACTAAGTTCTTAGGAGTTACATTTTAATTGATGTTCGTTAATAAAGTTAGTAGTGATTATAAAATTAATCGTTACTTTTTTAAAATCATAAACCATGCATAATGGATATTCTACAAATAGTTTTTCAAACATTTCATGTACATTCCTGACCATAACAATAATTTTTGGGTTTTCCAAAATGAACATTTGAACTCAATTTGTTCCTGTCAGTGTTCCTTGAAAGAAGGGAAAACCAGTTACTCACGCGATAATGTCTTCGAAGACAACGAAATATTTATGTTGTTTAACCACGGGGTGTTTTGAGATACTACCTTTTATTTTTTCTCTCTTTCCAATGCAGTGTGCTTTGACTGCGTGTCTAGCTATCTGCTAAAATAAGAAAACGGTAAAGGGACGAATGTTGTCGGTATCACTGATCTTTAGGGCATTATCCTCAATATTATTTTCTTTTAAAAAAAAAGCTGTTGCTATCTCTAACCTACAAAATAAAAATAAACAGGAAGTGTATACCGGTATCCAAGCTCCTCTCCTGAGATTTTAATAGTTTTCATAGTGTTTACCAGGTAGTCAGACAAAGAGAAGCAATGCCAGGTTAGAAAGAATAAAAGCTTTTTTATTGTGTTGTGTTCGCCTCACATTCACTGCTCTTGAAGAGACAAGTACGACGTAAATTTGTTATTTCTCATTAGTACAAGAAAGAATATCTGAAACCTAGATAGTAAACAATGCAGCACATCCGATTTTTTAAATTATATTAGCAGGGGTGTTGTATATTTTTGTTACATCCCAGAATTTCTTCCGTCACAATTATTGGGTATTCACATTTTCGTACTTAGACAGATCTTGAAAACAACTATCAGTTTATTTAGTATTACTGTATAAGTATTAGACCGCCTACTTTCCAAAATTATCATATGAAAACAACTATTAATATTATTTTTATAAGGAGAGCAAAACATGAATTTTCAATTTTTAAACATGCATAGCACACCATTACGAACAATAGTCCTAATGTATCGAATCGAAATAGCGTGTTTTACTATTTCATATATGATAATATTTTCACGTTTAGTAAAAATCTTCATATTTTGTATATTCTTTACCTAAACTTATCTCTAACTTCGTTGAGCTCAGTGACCTTGAATCAACTTGAAGGATAAGGGCACTTCCCCTCTCATATGTACCGTACGTCTAAGATTTCGAATGTGGCCTAGAGAAAGAAAGAAAATTAGCAGAGGTAAACTGGTTGTTGAAGCGTGCGTAGTGAGCTTCTACCATTCAACTCAACCGGTGCGTGTGTATGGCATGGGAGACCCGGGTTCGATTCCCAACGGGAGCTCATGAGTTCGGAGTCCACCTTAATCAGTAGGTCTCATATCGTTACCTCGCTGCTGAAAGGGACGTTCAACTCAAAACCAACTCAACCGGTATGTGTATTCGTCCAACTGTTTCATGCTAATACTACAATTTAACATCATTTTTTAAAAATTACCTCATTGCGAGAGCTCTACCCTAGCTTGAAAACTGTGGGTGCGCAGTCTTTTAGCATTGTCATGGGTTTTGTCACAAATGTCACAAATGTTCGCACTGTTCTTAAAGATCATACATAAAACTATAGATAATCCTCTGTGTCATAAGATGAAACTGGAAACTGGAACTGGACTGTATAATAAGAGGTTTTTCTCCTTTACCGGCAAATCATAAAATGTGAACACATTTAGTTACATCAAATCATGAGTATTCAAAAGGGGATGCAAAAATTTGTATTTCCAATAAACTCCCCAATATTGACATTGGGAAAGTAGTGTAAAAACATATTTCAATTTCTTTGTTTAGAAAACTCTTATTTGTATGTCTAATTAAAACAACATATATACGCAATTCCAGAAGACATGCATACACTAAATTCATCGAAGGTAAGAAAAGAAATTTTAGTATTAATTTTAAATTTCGAAATATTTTGAAAACTGTAGAAAAATGGGGCGCGACAGATAAGATCAATACATCAAAATGTCACAAGGTACAAAATATTTCTAGCTTTGAAAGTTGGACAACTCTAAATCCATAAAAATATTGGTTCATCAACTATCTGTTGCCCAAGTGTCAGTTGCTTCTTGTCACAACTTGTGACATTTGGTGCAAAGTAATTAAAATCTTGCTAATATCCTACATTTTATTTACTATATATTTTTATATTACCTCGTACGTTTTGTCTTGACTCGAAATTCGAGACGTCTCGTTTCCAATTTCGAGTCGAGTCGAGAGAGAATCCGTCAAGTGAAGACAGGAATGTGTTTTCGAGTCGAGACAGCTTTTTCTCGAGACGAGTAGAGACAGTCTTAAATTTCGACTCGACTCGAGTCGTGCGCATCCCTACCGAGAAGTGAGCCTAGCCAATAGCTCATCCCATTCGAGTCAACTCGAGCTGATGGCTTATCCTAATGGGGCAGGCTAGAGATTTTCACTCAGTTGAAGCGAGCCAAGCCGATTGACATCACTACCCAGTTTGGGGTTCTGCTTGGGCTCGAAAATTCGACCGCAACACTAAAAGTATTCCTCATTACTGATTACATTTCTCATAGGCAGTGGTTTAGATGGCCTTTCAGTCAATTTTACTTGTATATAAGCCTTTCTGACATTTAAGGACGATCTAAGACCACCATAAGACAATTCAAATAATACTTCTTCTATCCGAGGGTTAAATTGTGGGTTAACATGTGATCTTTGACCTATTTTTTCGGAAATTAATAACCAAGCGCTTATCTACCGATTTATTCTTCATCAAAAAATAAGATGATGCCCAAGCCGACGTACTAGGACGTATGATACCCTTCTCAAGCCAATCATCTAAAATAGCATCCATTTTAATTTGATCACTCCTAGAGAGAGGATATGCTTTTTGCTTAATCGAAGTTTCATCACTTAACTGTATATCATACATTACATTTTTAATACAACCTATTTTATTTGTAAATACATCGGAATACCCAGCCACTAAATTGTCTACATAACTTTGTAAGGAAGCATCTTGCTCCAAAAACTTGGTATCCACCATAAGCGGATTACCAAAAGTATTTGCCTCCTTCCCTGTGCTCTCCAAACTCCCGTCAGTCGATTTTTGTGCTTACTGATGTGCCTCAGAGCCGCCCTTATGTTGTTGTCGTTGCCGGGTATGTTTACGTTGCAGACTAGTACGTTGAAGAGCGCTACTCCACTCCTCCGCCTCATTCCCTTCCTTTCGACCACTACGAAAAACAAAACCAGAAGCAGGACCACCTTCTTCATTTTGAGGGGGAGGGGGATGAGTATAAGTTAGTGGGATAAATTGTCTTCCTTCTAAAGTCAAAAAAAAAATTGAGCAACTAGGTCCAAATTGACTTTCATCTGACGAAGTTCACGTATTCCTATTATAAACACTGGTTTTAAGTTTTCGACCAAAAAGAACTTTAAATTTTAAATTTTAAAACGAAACTTAATGGGAACTATTACAGTCTCACTAAACTCGATGGTTTTATTATCAACACCAATGCCACTGTAATGTTCCTTCGTAATCTGCAATGGACGAGGTAAAGTTTCATTCCACAAAACAAAATTCTGTTTATGCAACATTGAAAGAGAGGCACAATAATCTACAGCCCCAAATTGTCTTTTTCCCATAATAAATCCCCATACAAAAACAGCAATAACATTTTTATCGCTCAAGCCAAATCAGGTAACTCACTATCAGTCCTTTTATTTACATTAATCTCCGACGATAATACTGGTCGCGTCGACTGCACTACTGGCTGAGAGCGTCAAATCCCGGAATTAGGTTTATTCCAAGCTCGGCTCAGAATAGGTTCATTAGCTGTCGAAGCTCCTTTTACTTCATATTTTCAGGGACACTGTTTTTAAAGATGATTTCCAAAACAACCATAACACTGTTTGGGTTTCTTGTCTACAACATTTACTAACGTAAGTCCAGCGTACACTAATAAATCCCGGCAATGTAGTTCATATCGTTCCAAAACAGACAACAACTCATCTAAATTATTAGGTAAGTTCCCACGAAAAAGTTCGTAACGAACCTGAGGCCTCAACCCTCGAAGCACAAGTCGCAGCACCTTCCTCTCATAATGGAACCTTCCAAACAACAATAAATATGCTTTCCTTACACTATGTACATATTGCCAAGTATTTTCATGTGGCTGTTGTAATCTGTTAATAAACTTGTTCTCAATATCCATCTTTCCTAAATCTGACATCAATTCCTCTATAATATTCTTACTAATGAATACCCAGTCTAAAATTAACTCGTACAATTCCAATATTTTAGCATGCAATCGAGTGGAAGACTTACACAAAACCCCAATGATTATTGCATTTATCGTTGGCTGAAGTGTTCCCCCAATCTTTATCCTTTTTCTTCAAAACCAATGAGCTCGTCAGGTGTACTTGTTTGTACAAATACAGAACAAGTTGATTTACATGCGTTTCTTTATCGCCTTCGCTGTCACCTGCTCCTACCACCTTGGTAGATAAATTTTGTGAATCAGCTATATCGCGATATTCAGAACTGTCCACCATTCTGAACATTCTGGATTCAACATTTACGTCATGAACAGGACTACTCTCAAAAAATGAAAACTCCAACATAGAATAATCTACAGGATGTTTTATGATTCCGGTATCTCCATTTGAAAACGAGTTCAAAACTAACTGAGGCCTAATTGGGTTATCTCCCACAGGCTGCATTTTGCTATTATACCCAATAATTAACTCGCAATTTAAATAACTGGATATTACAAAATGCGTAATTATTAACACTTTACAACCTGTCATTAAAGAGCAGTCTAATATACAGCCTGACCAAAATAATTTATTTTACCGCCACAAGTATAACGTATCGTCACTAAGTCCCAAATTTGAAACTAATTTTTTTGATAAGTCGCATATATATTGATAAGCCACGCATTGTTCCCAGAAAAGAAGTGAAATTGGCCAGTTGCCCTACCATACCAATTAATGAAGGCAAAAGCAGCACTTGTGATATTTATTGGCACCTATTCTCCATTTTTGCAAACTTGTTAACAGCATCAGGTCATAAGATATCCAAGAATCCTATATATATATATATATATATATATATATATATATATATATATATATATATATATATATATATATTTTACAAATCTAGCTTACCACATAGGTGCCCAACGTCTCGAGCGCGACGCTTTCGAGATCGTCACTCGAAACCAACTGGACTTGAGCTCAATAATTGAGAGGGAGCCCGAGTACTAATAAAGTAAGTCAGAACAAACCCATATTGAGGGAGGTGAGCGCGAGCGCGACCCCAACTGAGGGGAAAAACCTGAGCGCGAGCGAAAGCGACCTGTAATGAAATAAGGAGCAGAACTGACAGAAGTGAACCCGAGCGATCCCACTGCAAAATGGTCATCTATTATACATATATACAAGTATGGAATATAAATAATAATATACAGTAGGTATGATGTATATCTAAGTATATTACAATATATAAATTTCAATCACTTGAACGAGAATCATATTTACCCTTACTTATTTTTTACTTACATGAAAGTAAATATCAGTGTGAGGGAGTCGATTGAGAATGAGAGTGGCTGAGGGTGAGGGAGTCGATTGACGATAAGGGTGGCTGAGGGTGAGGGCGAGGGAGTCGATTGAGGGTGAGGGTGACTGAGGGTGACTGAGTCAACTAAGGGTGAGGGTAAGGGAGTCAACTGAGGGTGAGGGTGAGTAAGGGTTAGCAAAAAATGCCCATCTCTGGTTTAACCGGTTCCATGTCAACCTGATCTAGTTTAAATTACCTTGTCAAAAGATTCGATTAGGTTACATTGAATGGCACAATCGTGAGTACAGCCCTCTATGTTATTTACTTCACCAGTTCTTTGGTTCCTATCTTGAAAATTTCTACCACCCATGTAATTACTACGAAATCTGGAAGTATGTGGAAAATTAGATTTAGATTTATTAATCATTCTCTGGACCATGCTACATGTACATTTGTACAAAATGATATAGAACTCGTCAGTACATAATTTCGATACAATATTTAGAAAAAATACAATTCTCTAGTGTTCAACAACTTGTGAAAATAGATATAGCTTAAACCAATTCTACGATATAAATAACAATAATATATATATGAACTTAATTATTATTTTAATTACTGTATATTTGTATTTACCATCTTAACTATACATAAAACTACATTAACTGACATAAATCTAGTATATACAATTGGAATTTAATTACTTTTGGAAGTTTCAAAATTTGCTGCTGAGATATTCATTTTCAGTATAAAATGTGGTTTGTCTAGTAGCAGTTTGCGCACTGAGTTCACAAAGAAACACTTTCCATAACTACTTTTATGTACCCAGGTAGTTTATTGTACAACTTTACACCCATATAAATGTGTGATTTTCCGTATGCTGATGTTCTATGATAGACAGTGCATAAGTTATCTTTTCCACGCGTAAGGTAGTTGCATCACCATCTTTTTTAATATTATCTAAATGATCCCAGGTAATTTTCAGAAGTTCAAGTATGTGTAAAGAAGGGACTCTCATAATATTCAATGATTCAAATATTTTCTTGCAGCTGGTGCGTTTCGATGATTTAGTAATGATTCTTAAGACACATTTTTGTTGTTTAAATATATTCTGAAGCTTCGGCGAATACCCCCAGAACGCAATTCTGTATTTAATATGAGAAAATAATATGGCATAGTACAGGGCAGAATCGATTGCAGATTAAGTATTGGGACTAGAGTTTGTATTATGTACACAAATGTCCAAAATTATTGACGCATGTCTATAAATATGTTGTTGTAGGAACATAATTTGATAACGAATTCACCCGGTATTTCTTATAATGTTAGTATGTGTATAACTGGCAAAGGCATGTATGTGGCAAATTTCATGTCAAAAGAGCAGTAAATAAGAACAATAAAACGGAAATAAAACTTTCTTTTCCATTTAGCAACATTTTCTTTTTCTCATTCTAATTTTCGTATTTATAATTATTTCCCTATGAAATTTACCACAAATATACATTTTCCGATTATACACATAATATCTGTATTAAAAGTACTCTGCAAAATCATCATCAAATTATATTCTTACAAGAAGACAGTTACAGATATGCGACAATCATTTTGGACATGAGTGTACATAGCCTGGGCTAATTTTTTGCTTAGTTTCTCTACGTGTTCTTGCCATGATAAATTATCATCCAGATACATACCTGAAATTTTTACAGTATTAGTAAAGGTACATACTTCATTATTCAATGATATCAGTGGCAGTTGGTTTGATATCCTGTGAGTTAAATGGTAGAAAACACACTTTTTTTTATTTGAAGAAAACAAATACGTGAGTTGGGATGTTGTAAGTTCAATGGTTTCTTGAAAGCTATTTCTGTCTTTGTGAGTTACTATTACTGTTGTGACATCAGCAAAAAGGAGTAAATTACCCTCCTCTATATTTAAGGATAAATCATTAAGATATAGAAGAAATAGTATTGGTTTTAAAACTGATCCTTGTGGAACACCTTTTCTATTTATTCTATCATTTGAGTTTATTTTGATTAGAATTTTAGTTGTTTCGTCCATAGAAAGAATTTGTACAATTTGTTTATGATTGTACAAGTATTATTTCAACCACTCCAAAGCAATACCCCTAATGCCATATTTTTCTAATTAACCAAACAGTATATCATGGTATACACAATCAAACGCTTTTGAGAGATCACAATATATGCCGACAGTATTGGTTTTCTGATCAACAGACGTTATAGATACTTTGATATGTTCATATATGGCACTAATTGTGGATTTGCCTTTTATAAATCCGTGTTGCGTTTTCGTGATTAAGTTTTGTTCATTAATGAAACTTAGTAGTCGCTTACATACTAGTTTTTTCAACAAGTTTTGAAAAAAACAGAAGAAAGTTATATGGGACGGTAGTTTCCTATTTCGTTTCTACATCCTTTTTTTGAACAAGGGTTTAACGAGTGAGAGTTTTAATGCATCAGGGAAGATTCCTTGGGAAAATGACTCATTAATGATGTCTGCTAATGAAGGTGCGATAATGTCGATACATTTCTTCAAAAGAAACTGTGGAATATCATCCATTCCTGAAGATTTTTATTATCAAATTCACTTACTGCTTCCACGATCTCTTGTGGGGAAGTTGGGGTAGGGAAGAATGACCTAGTGATGTACTTAAGCGGCTGTAGTCTACTTGTGTCGCTTGGGGTAGGTATATCACGTATAGCTTTCTCTGCAACCTTACAAAAGCAATTATTTATGTACTCGAAAACCAACAGTGGGCCATTTGTAGTAAATTTACTGTCTTTTATACGTAACTCTATATTTTTGTGTTTTTCATTTTCTTTCCTAATTCACACTTCATTATTTTCCACGACTCTTTGCTTCTATTCTGTGCGTTGTTTATTTTATTACTATAATAGTCCCTTGTGCGTTTATTAATAATTTTTTGTACAGGTATTTATATTTTTTATAATAGTCAAGAATTTCTATATGATTTGCTTTTTTGCTAAGTTTCTTTTAGTTTCCTACGAGAAACCCTAATGACATGTGTAATCCACGGTTTGTTACGTGTGTTGTTTACTTTTCCATTAGATAAAAGGAAGGCACTTTAAAATAATAGTTTAAATTTACAAATAAAATATCTGTACATGTCATTAACGTTAGAATTGACAATTTCGTCATTTATAAAATTTCCGCTTTCAAGCAAAGAGAGAAATGTTGCTATTTTGTGTTTGTTATAATATCTTTTCCCTAACATACTTGTTCGCTATCTTTGAAAAAACGTGTCAAATACAACGCTTGTCCAACGTGGTTATTCAATGCCATGTTAAGAGTATCGGATCTTTAATAATTTAGATGGAGATTTGTAAATATATTGTTAATTGAACTGCAGGAAGATCTCATGAAATGAGTTGGTTCAAACATTGTCATATGCAAATTAAAGCTTGATAAAATATTGAGGAATGTATCATGCATTGTGGTTGATTCTTTTGTATCTATGTTAAAATCACCACATAGTATAACTGTATCATATTTATTGGTGACTTCACTTAAAACCTGTTGTAGTTTTTTTGAAGAATATACATAGTTTGGCGTCTGGGTTGCGATACACTACAAGAACAATTTGATTAGTAGTTTTATTTGGTAACTCTATTGCAGTATATTCAAAATGTCTATCAATGCTTTATATTTTATCAATTATTTTGGGGCCTGAAGGGTTAAGTGTGTTTTTCATTACTATGCAAACACCCCCCACACTTCATTGTATTTCTACAATAACTAGAAACCAAACTATAACCCGGAATAATTATTTGTTCATTTACCTCAAGCCACTGTTCTGAGAGACATAATACATTTATCATATATCTCTAACATAATTTCTAAATCATTTTGTTTATTCCGAGTTGGTTGTATGTTTTGATGGACTACCAATGATTCATTGGTCTCTTTGTTTTTTAATTTAAACCTGAAATTTATTTTCCATTGAATTATTTTTGCCTCTAAGCCTCTGAATTGAACTCTGTACGAAGGACAATTCAGAGATGTTCACATGTGTCTCTGTTTCTGCCACGAAAGTGGGAAAGGAGAAATGCAATTTGCACTAGTCTCCTGTTTGTTCAAAATAGCATGGAGAAATTTTGCAATAACGCTCTTACCTGATCTATTTAAGAGTTGTCCGTGGCGTGTGAAATATTTTCTTTCTACTGGCTCTGTTTTTTTTTTAAAAAAAACTACATTTTCAAATTGTTTACATACCTTTTCTATCTTTTTTTGTTTTTCTAATAGCAAGATTAACACAGGAGTTTTGTAATAGATCATTTCTCAGTGGTAGACCAACACACTGACTTCACTTGTTACATTTCTTTGTAGAGTGGAGAGAAACTGCCTTATTTTCTTCATTATGGGCGACAGTCTTTGACCCACTTATAATAATTATACAGTCAGAAGGATTCCTAGATGTATCAATACTTCTCATTACTTCATTACCAGTACTTTTAACACCTCGTTTCACGTACCCAGTTACGGACACTGATGGGTTCTTTTCTTGAATTATCTTAGCTAGACCTCTACCATGGCTATCAGCATAAACACTTATGCATTTCTTTCCTTTATCCTTACCTTTTCTTTCATTTTTAGACTTCTGACTACCACTTTCATTACCTAACAAACCATCACTTTTAATAAAGGAGCTATTTCTGTTACTACTCACGGATTTACCACATGTCACCGTGACTGCTTTCTTAACCGATACATTCTTTCCGGAACCTGACTCTAACCTATTTTGCACTCTAATTACCTTGTTTTTTCTGGTGAGATTTCATTGCACTCTGCACCGTTTAAAATCTGAAAACGATTTGAAGTACATACAGGTGAGGGGTTAACACTTAAACTCGAGGAAGGTACTGTTCTTTTCGCAACTGATGACCACGTTGTTTTGCGGGGAACCGGTCAAAAACCCCACAGCCAAAACACCCACACTCAAGAAATGTCAAAACGCCCACACAAACGGTCATAACCCCCACACAAATGGACAAATCTCCCAAACACACGAACGGTCATAACCCCCACAGCCAAAACCCCCACACTCAAGAAATGTCAAAACGCCCACACGATCGGTCATAACCCCCACACAAATGGACAAATCTCCCAAATACACGAACGGTCATAACCCCCACAGCCAAAACCCCCACACTGGTAATCGGTCATAACCTCCAACGGTCATAACACCCACACAAATGGACAAAACAGCCACACATAGCAACGGTCACAATCCCCACATAAATGGACAAAACCCCCACACAAATAGACAAAACTCCCACATGCAGAAATTGTCACAACTGCCACACAAATGGACAAAACCCCAACACAATCGGACAAATCTCCCACACTCTCAAATGATCCTGGTTGTATATTGCCCTTGTACTTTTTAATAACATTTTTTATTCCACTTAAACTGATGTTGCAACTACTGTTCTTGCACTGTTTTGTAATGACAGAAACACTAAAGTGGGCGTGGTAAAGAGCCGCAACAAAGACGTGCAATCACGATCATTTCAGAGTGTGGGTGATTTGTTCAATTGTGTGGGGGTTTTGTTCATTTGTGTGTCAGTTGTGACAATTTCTGCATGTGGGAGTTTTGCCCATTTATGTGGGGGTTTTGTCCATTTATGTGGGGATTGTGACCGTTGCTATGTGTGGGAGTTTTGTCCATTTGTGTGGGAGTTATGACCGATCGTGTGGGCGTTTTGACATTTCTTGAATGTGGGGGTTTTGACCGTTCGTGCGTTTGGGGGATTTGTCCATTTGTGTGGGAGTTATGACCGATCGTGTGGGCGTTTTGACATTTCTTGAGTGTGAGGGTTTTGGCTGTGGGGGTTTTGACCTAGACCCGTTTTGCGGGATGCGAATATAACCGCATTCCTAGTTAACACATTGCTTCCTGCATAAACTTCGTTCATTCTGCCAGTGCTTCTTTTAGTCTATTAATATATTCAAGAAGAATGTTTATGATTTCTTCTTTCGAAGCTAATTCAGCAGTCAGCTTAATACATGAAGAGCACGGGACCGAAGAGCACACATTTTCATGTTCGTCTTCAACGTTCAGTGTTTGATCAGTAGTGTGGACATATTGTTTCGATTTAGATCTTGTTGTTATTTCTGAGTAATTTCTTACTTTTGGTTACATGTGGAACATAGTGATTGTACACTGTTACTTTTTTTGTACCTTATGCAAAATATGTTATCCAAGTTCACTCTAGATTAATACATTGTAGGCATTTTCTGCTTCAATACTTATAATGATGCACTGATATACAAAATAATAAATTTAAAATATTTTAGCACTTCACTGTAGTAATCACATTGTTATACATAACCATAAATTATTTCTATTTAATATAGTGCGTATTTTCCTTATTACTATTTATTAATTTATGTTAAATTCTTGATTAATTTCCACGATTTTTATGCATACTTAAATCCTCCGTTTAGTTTAATTTGAAGAGGTAACACACTACGTTTCACCGTCGGTCGTTAGTGAGTGTAAAGCGATCCGGTCATGCTGGCGATGCCAGAAGTGCGAAGACTGTAGAATCGCATTCTGTGATGCGAGAGGAACATGCTTTGTATGGAGGGAAAAGAATGGCGGCCATTTAACGTCCCTTGCGTCCTTGAAATTACTAAAAAAATAGTGTATTGCTAGACTGTTATATGTAGCCACATAAAAGATGCACGTATTTCTTCTGCGAACACTATAATGTCTTAGAAAATATGGAATGTCCCGTATAGTATGTAAAATGTTTCTGGGACAGTGTTATTTCGAAAACCGGATGGTGCTAAGGTTGCGAAGAGTGGTAACTATACTGTCTGTTGTAGGAGAATTCAAAGTTGGATCTACCAATTAGCAGCGTGCAACGGCCGACCTGTAATCTCAGAATCTTGCTTTTTTGGAGAGCATACAAGTTTTAAAATTTAAAAATGATTGAATATGTAGTTGTTAGTTGATGACACTTCCGTAGAACTGTTCTATGTATATACAGGAACCAGTTTGAAATTACTATACTAGCGCACACATTACGAAATCAGTATTTTATGAGTCGCTCGCTATTTACCGGAAGCTGTCATTACGAAGGCGCTTTACTCAAACGCATCATGGCAAGGGACACAAATCACTAATTTTCTTATCACACACGCATCAATTTAGACAACAATTAATTCAAAAACGCACTCTGAGGATTCATTGAAACGCCAATGCACAATTATACGTGCGCGGTTGAGTAAAACCACTACGACATGTCAGTACAGCACTTAAGAGTGACATCCTATAATTAAAAAAACGTGTCAATTGTTTGTTAGATCGATTGTTTAAGTTTTTTCCTAAAAACGGTACGATTATTATTTCTGTTTCTTTTAAAGTTAGTTTCGGTCGTATTGCCATTACGAGAAAATCAAACATTACCTCTCATATCATGATTATAGTCTTCTCTAATATTAATATTACGCACAGAAATATGATTAGCTTGGTTTCTGTTAGTATTATCTTGCAATCTAGACTGACTCTCATAATTTTGAACTATCATTATTAAATGATTGAAATTAGTAGACTGCGAAATGAATATTTGCTGTAACCTAAACGGTAACAATATTCTTATTGATGCGATAATACGCGATTCCTACTGATAAGGATTGATTTGCTTCAAGTCATTATATGTTGAACTTACAAAATCTGTAAGACTTTTGTCTACTTTAGGATCAAAACGTCGGTTTCTAATTTGAGCAGCCCGGTCTGCTAACGTAAAATCGTTCCGAAATTTGCCACCAACGCATTTTTGAAATCCGAATATCTATATAGACTACCTCTTATCAATTTATACCATACCGAACAAGGTGGTAACAATATTATTGGCAATATTTTAAGGAAATTAGCCTTATCTATACCTATCACATTCTTCTTCAATTTTTTCTTAGAAAGTAATCGATGGGATGTCCTCAGTTCTACCGCTGAATTTAGTCAAGGATCTGATTTGACTAAATTTCACGCGATTACCTTTAGTATTAAATAACTTGTATGTCTTGGCTTTTCGTCCATATGGATCCTTCGACATGGTATTATTCTCTCATCTTCAGAGATGGTGTCCTCCCTTTAAGGATAAACTTTCGATGGATTGCTGTTTTCTCCACAGGGTCTTGATCCAGTTCCTCTAGGTTCTTCATACACCACGTTCAGTGCAGGATCAGGATTACACCTTGCACTGACGATTTTTTTCTTTAATGGTATGTACCTCTGTTTGCAATCTCAGAATTTGATTTGTATGTTCGTTGACTTGCGTTTCTACTACATCAACGGTATCTCTCATCACTGCATAACTTGCTCGATCCTATTGTCGGTTATTTCCAATTTGGTATTTATCTGTTGTGTTACTTGCTCCGATTTAGAATCCATCTGCTGTCCTATTTGTAATTTCACTTGTTCCAATCTAGAGTCCATCTGTTGTCTATTTGTTGAGTTACTTGTTCTAATCTGGAATCCATCTGCTGTGTCATGAAATCCATCTCTTGTGTCATGAAAATCATCTGCTGTCCAAGCTGTCGTAAAAGATTAGCCACATTCATTGTTTTTTTGTTGCTGGGATATTGATATTTCCAACTTCTATATTGGTACTCATTTTAGTTCTTCTATAAATATTTATTTTATTACACTATAACCGCTACCAGGTTATAGAAGGATTTTTGTGGACACTCTGTATATTTCGTAAAGACAGTGATTATTATTTTCGATTGATACTTTATTCTACAACGCACATAAGTTCTTTATTTGGTGGGAATTGCTTGTTTCCCACACAATTGGACAAATGAGTCTTTCATCGTTTTCTCATATATATATTTAAACATTGTTTTTGCTGAGAATATTTCAGCTAGTGACGAACCATTTCAGTGTTTCTCCCTGACTCATTATATACACAGTATATAGTCTATAGTTATTGGGAACTGAATTAAGTGCTTTCTTTAATCACTTATGGAAACATTACAATAGATTAGAGAAATACGGGCTGACCAGATGTCCCATTAGCCAAAGTGGCACCAGCCTCACAGTTTTTGCAGTCCCTTATCTGTACTTTCTCACGCCAGTGTTATGATATATTTTGTTCGAAGAGAAAAGTTTAGAACGGAAAGTAGGCTAAGCCTTAAACGAGTGAATCAGGCATTTCCTTGTTGGTAATGGTATGTGCAGGAATGCCATGTGAATAGTATAATTCTCCGAACGAAAGCAATAATCTTTTTATTTTAGAAGGAACTATATGAACAGATAATGTGATGGTAAACGGTCGTTTTTCTCCCATGTTAATATATATGCGGAAATATGTTTAACTTCTATATTTTCTTGTAATTTCTAATTAACATTTTTTTTGTCTTCTCTAGACCACTGAACGACCGTAGGGAAACTTCTTCGGGTAGGATATTTTATGGGGATAAATATTTTTTTTCAGGGAGGCAATATTTCCTGGAATTGCAGATCTGTTGCAAATATGGATGTGGCTAATCCATTGGATATTCCATAGCTAACTGTATTTTCGCCATCGATTGCAAAATATAGTTTTTCATTTATCTTCTTCCTTTATGGTACACGTAACTAAGCATGCGTATTCTTAGGTTAGATTTTTTGAGTATGTTTTGATGTCTAGTAACATTTCAGTGAATATTTTAATGTTTATGAACCGTAATTTTATTATGTGTATTTGTATGCTAATGTGTTACAATGTTTAGTTTGTACATTAATTTTCAGAAAATTATATTTTAGTCACAGTATGTCCCAAAACTATTTGGAATTTAGTAGTAAAATTGTTATTGTTATGGAGGATTTAAAAAAATCAACATGGCCAAAAGTTTTGGAATATAAATCTTTAGGTTTCAGCCATAACAAACAGTATGGAGGATTTCCTTCAGAAATCAACATGGCCAAAGATTTTGAAATACAAATCTTTAGGTTTCAGCCATACTACCATTGACGGATGATTTTCTTCAAAAATCGACATGGCCCATTATTTATGAGGTTTCAGCCGTCTCAGAAATATTGATATAGATCCCGAAAAATAAACTTATTTTCTTTCCAACAGCATGAAGCCATAACGAATTTTGAAAATTATTTTGTTAATTATTTCATGTGCTCAATGACTTTGAATTTTAATGTGTTAATAAATATTTTGAATATTTTGTAGCGAAGATGCCTAAGAAAGTTTAACTGTCGTGGAGTGACATAATTGTTTTGTAGGGAATTTAATTGGATGTTTCAGACCGACCAGAGAGTTGTAATGTCGTTGACTATATTCTTGTTTGTATCTCATGTTTTTCTTTTAATAGATCTCATGTATTTTGTCTTATACAGACATATCTTTACGATGCTACGAGAGCATTTGTATTTTGTGTGTTTACACATCTTTTTCCAGGTGGATGATGTACGTTATGTTCCAGGGAACATACGTGTATTTTACTGAATATTAGTGTTGATATTTCAGTTCTGTATAGAAACATTTTGTAAGTACCTATGGTTGCAGGCCTTCCCTCGTTTCTAGTCTTGCCTCGCAGGTGTCGATGGCATATTTCGTGTGTAAGTACGTGTAGTATTACACATTTTTCCCACCTATGGTTTTGGTCAATTCATGGCGTAATGACCATTTATTTTCAGGAATGTTTGGACTAGGGAGTCAACTTCCTGGATTCAGACCTTCGAAAAACTTGGATCAATATTGAATAGTTTTCAACACTTTATTAATAAATTTCTTGCAGATAATACCCACATGTTCTGGTAACCCTACAATATTTACGTTTTTGGAAGTGAACAACGACCATTATTCTAGGCCTAAGCTAATAATAACTTTGTTTCAGAACGAAACCATTTGTTGTAATGAGCATTATTAAATTAAAGTCTCGATTTTCACGACGAGCAGATGGCATTTGATCTTATGGCGTGCCGAATTTTCTTCATACATGTCAACGAAATCACAATCTTTTCTTCGATATACAGAATCATGCTTATTTCTTGGAATCACTATGAACGTCATTTTTGACACTTAAATTTATTTTTTTTTATTTTTGAAAAACGATTTTTCGTTTTTTTTCTGCGAAACAACACGAGGCACAGTAAAAAAAAGGACATACAGGTGAAAATCTTATTTTGTTTTTATATTGTCAGTTTATCATATGTTTACATTTTCATTCATTTTACTTTTTCAATGATTTTCATATTTTTCAAATATAGTGATATCGAAACTTTAACAATAATTTTAATATTTTAGTACCTTTAACATGTTTTGCTATTTGCTTATTCATTCACATTTTGATATTTTAAATACAGATGTCAGTATATTTACTAATTTTTATTGAGATATTTGATAATTCTTTAAGTCGATGTATTCTTGAATAGCTATAGTGTGTGCATATTTACTTCATATTATCTCAAATAAAGTGATCGAAACGGAACACTTAAACATTTTACGAGAAGTATTTGTGTGTTTAAAAAAAAGTAAGAATTTTAATAGCCCTACAAACGCTTTCTGCGAACTTTAAAAAAAAAAGTTATCATACTGGTGTTTAAACTATACCACATTTCTCACACCAGTGTTAAAAAAAAAAATCTCCTCTTTTAACCTCATCAACTCATCGTTGGAGAACCATGGAGGATACTCACACAGGAAGACAGCATGGTTTCAACATGTGAAGAAACGGAAGATAAGGAAACCCAACTGCACCAATTGTTCAAGAGGATCTTATTATTTCATGGAACACTTGGATTGGACATTGCTCATGCAGGAACCTCATCACTTTGTAGTGAGTGGACAAGTTCTTTAACTATTTTAAATAGCCCTTTTTCAGGTGAAAAACCATTCATCGTCTATGCACGTAAGTCTCACACCATATGACAGTGTTGCCAACTAACTAATTTTAAATTTCAGGTGAAAAACCTAATTTTATTCATACTTCGTCATACGGCCAAGGGTTCTCAACCTGTCTACGTGTGCACTTGACAGGTCGTTCCACTTTCAGATACCATATATAACCGCTACCAGGTTATAGAAGGATTTTTGTGGACACTCTGTATATTTCGTAAAGACAGTGATTATTATTTTCGATTTATACTTTATTCTACAACGCACATAAGTTCTTTATTTGGTGGGAATTGCTTCTTTCCCACACAATTGGACAAAGGAGTCTTTCATCGTTTTCTCATATATATATTTAAACATTGTTTTTGCTGAGAACATTTCAACTAGTGACGAACCATTTCAGTGTTTCTCCCTGACTCATTATATACACAGTATATAGTCTATAGTTATTGGGAACTGAATTAAGTGCTTTCTTTAATCACTTATGGAAACATTACAATAGATTAGAGAAATACGGGCTGACCAGATGTCCCATTAGCCAAAGTGGCACCAGCCTCACAGTTTTTGCAGTCCCTTATCTGTACTTTCTCACGCCAGTGTTATCGCCGTGTCTAGTGCATTATAGGCAGTTGACTGAAATTAACATAAATTGTTTTCCATATTTTGTTTGTATGTGCATACAGGTGAGTTAACTGAGCGATTTTTGAAATGAACTGCGAACACTTTTCAGTTGACCATTGCAACCCGTAGCTTGAGCTTGGATGCTCGAGGAGTTCGACTCCGATATTGTACGCAGCCACCACGCACGTTGCGTGGGTTAAGTTTTGTGAAGGGGCACAAGCTATTTAGCCGGTGAAGGACGATTTCTTACGGCTAGCCCCAACTAGTGAAATCCCAGGTCCGCAGACCTTGTGCGTTTAAAAAGTTATATACGCGCCCTCCAATATCAGTATTCCACGGTGGAGATCTTCTTTTCGTTTATTTACTGAAGATTTACCTTTATGCTGCAGGATTGTTCAGCGTAACAACTGGATTCATCGTGGGACGATCCAGACAACTTTTCCCCAGTGCTAATCCCCCAAGTGTGTCAATGGTGTGAGAGAAGCATTTACAGTGAAATCCGAATCATAATTTTACATATTTAAAGGGCTATCGCGCACTGAAAAGTTAAAGCGTGATTTCAGCGACGAAAATTATTATATTTATCTAGTGTTCAGTGTTGTGTCCATTCCTCTTCGCTATTTTTTATAGTGTTCTAATAAATAAGTACAGTGTTATTTAATCCAGTGTGTTTTCGTTGTTTGTATGAGTGATGTTTGTGTGCGTTATGGTCTGGATGACCGTCTGATCGTCCATGAGGTTTTCGAGACGAGACACCTGAACCTCTCGGCGCCTAATGCTCATCTCATTATTGAGACCGACGAGCGATTTGGAAACAGTTTGTAACCTTTCTTGGAGAGGTCCTTCATCGTCTTGTCCAGGTAAGTTAAAGTATCAGAAGTATACTTATTGGTAGTACCACGAGGCACGGACAGCGACCAGACGAACTGAAGTGGTTACAAAAATATAAATGTTCGCTCGAACAGTGACGAGAACTCCAGCCGGTTACAAATAATTGGCTGCCCGAACAGCGACTTGACACCCAGGCGATTACAAATAAATGTTCGCCCAAACAGAGACCACGAACTCCGGGTGGTTATAACACAGTAAAATGTACTCCGTGTTGTTGAGATTATTTACTAACCTTCTGACTAATCTCAAGGTCCCCGGGTTCCGGCACCATCTATAAAATGTGTAACGTTAGTTTACTTTTCGTTACCTTCCCTGATTCATATATAATTGGAGTAGTTATAAATTCCACGATATTATAAATGAATTGCACCACAGTTATACCCTTTTAGATTATATATATATGTCCACTCATACCTTATTTGTCACCTTAAAATAAGATACATCCATTTATAACAATATGGTTCTTCGTTCCATGTTTTTCTACATTACCATCGCCACCAAATAAATAAGTTGTGATAGAAACGACAACAAGAAAAATCTCAATATAATACAAAACATTGTAATTATTTCTTTATGCAATATCTTCATCTTCTTGATAGCTTGTGCCTTTTAAATAGCTCCTTTTGCCTATAATTAAAAATGATACTCAAATGTACGTAAGAAACATACATTATCGTTGTAAAGTTGTATGTGTACACATAATAAGTTTGGATAGCATCTTTCTTATTTCTAACTCTTGTTAATTAGATATAGTTTGCATCGTTTGATTTGATTGTAATATTTGCTGAAATCTTATTGGCATGTATTATTTAGTTGTTTTTAAAATTCTGTCCATTTTATTTTCAGCAATTCTGAAGTCACAGAGTGTTAACATCAATGCTTCAAAATACACGTTTACGTCCTGTAAATGGGAGTCGAATATACATCTTTTTATACTTCATTTACTTTGCGTCTTACCAAGTTGTTGCAGGAAATTTGTTTATATAAACATGGATGAAAATGTATGATTTTCTTTTCGGATGCAACGGTATGAAAATATAAGGATATTAGAATATTTGTACCTTGTAGGTGCCATGCGGGAGGAGTAAATTTTGATATGGTATTGAAGTGCACAATTTTATGCAGGACAAAATGTGCCCTAAATATTCGTAATCTTTACATTGTTCATTTGAATGTAACTTTCAATTTTCATAGTAACAATACAATATAATCGACTTCTTTTTCAAAAGAAATAATTTATTTGGTGCCACCAAATTTGACCTGTCTTTGGTACTAGATGTAACCCATCTTGGTATGGTAAAAATTTCTTTTTAGTTTAAAATCTACATTGCTCTGTAAAGATGTTACTGTTATATGTTATTTAAAACTGAAGCTTACAAGAATGTGATAAATTTTATTCAAGAAATGAACGTAAATATATTTATTTAGGTTATTTTATTTTAAATTTTCCAATAACTTAATGAAATGTGGCTTATTCGATTTATCATTTTCTGCAAATTTAAATACTTCCTCAACGAAAAAAATCATTAAAATAAAAGTGCAATAACAAAGCAAACAATTTAATATTACTTTATTATTTTACATAATTTGAGTTTCTGTATTAAATTGCTACACATAGAGCGTAATTTTATAGTTATTGATTGCACTTGAAAAATTCAATGTTGCAATCGGAATCATTTTAATATCAAACAACGTAAATTAAATAAATTTGTATTAAAACTGTATTTAGGAATGTCCTAGCATTAGAGTATGCAATTTTTGTTATTTTCTCAACATTGTATAATCTTATTAGAAACTAAGACTACCGGGTAAATCTTCCTAAATTCCAGCACGTCAAGTATAATAAAATTTTTACTAAATCTCATTAAGGTAATTGAAACAATGCTGATCAATGTTTATCAAGTGGCAATCAACTTTTAACTGTAATTTCAAAGTTGAAATCATTAGTTTTCGAGAAGTTGCTTTTTTAATAGTGTACGGTATTATAAATAATGCCTTATTATAGCCTCTGTAGATTTAGGACCCATAGCATTCACATTGTATGTACTTAATGTATGTATTTAGCCAAAGCATATAGTTTGTATATGAATTATTAAGCTGGAAAATTAAATATTCATAAAATATATATATTTTTCCAAATGTATATGTTTACAATTTTATATGCAAGTGCTGGTAACTTATGTAACTATTTTCCATTTATTATACAGGGCTATTATAAGAGATTGGAGCGATTTCACAGCTCTATAATAACTGTGTTACTGTATACCTATATTGCGATAATTTTTTTCATACACATATAGAAAAACTCAAAACTTTTTTGGGTAACAATTACAAATGTTCAATATGTGCCCCTTAGTGATTCGACAGACATCGAGCCCAAAATCAAGTTCTTCCCACACTCGGTTCAGCATCTCCCTATCAATGAGTTCAAAAGCATTGTTGCTGCGGACCCACAGTTTTGGGAGCTTTGCTGGTAGAGGAGGTATGAACACTGAATGTTTCACTTAACACCACCCTAAAAGCAAAAGTCTACGCATGGGGTTAGTTCAGGAGAGCGTGTAGGCCATGATATGAAATGCTTTCTCTGCGCCTGTCGCCATCTGGCCTCACCGCTCACTGCTGCGCTCTCGTGGGAGAAATCTAAAATACACCTGCAGCAAATAAAACTTTTGAGATTTTCTACGTGAATTTATAAAAATCGATTCAGTCATTTATAATAACCCTGAATGTTAAAAATAGTTATAGCTTCTTATAATATTTTATCTATGAACTTATTTTTGTTGCTGATCTTGAAACAGATAATACATTTATACTGGGTACTGTATCTATCCTATTGTAATAGCAATATGTTTATGTGGATAACGCTAATTCGTCACAATTAACAATCATCTTTCCGCTATGTTTACAGTCCAATATTTTGTAGGTTTTACAGAGAAACCATATGAAGCGCTGTCCTGATTAAACGTAAAAAGGTTTGTAATTGTTTATATAAAATTCACAAGTTTTTATTCCATGTAGAGAAGCACATAATTTAGTAACTAAATCCCATGAACAGAGTATATAAACTACTAATAGTAATTTATTCCTACTTTTAAATTACTAATTAATATATTCTAGAATTGAAGTGGTGCTGTCAATTCACAAATGTTATATATTTATCGGCAACTAGATAACTCTGAAAGTAGACTAAAAATAGAAGTAACAACAGAAATGATTATTAAACCTTCCTCTTTATCTTCTCAACCATAAGTTGGTGGGCAACATGGACATTTTTAAACTTTCCTCTCCTTTAGGAGAGCTGTTTTATACTTGAATAAGGTTTCTTCTTTGTGACTGCATCTATATATTCTATCCTTGGACGTTCTCTTCCTGGTTTTCTTTCTGCCTTTCCCTCTATCCATACGGTAATCCAATCGGAGTGCCGAATAAGAAGCGAAGCATTCTGCTTCTTCTTTTCCCTATTATCTTCATGATCTGTCGTCCTTCATTAGCTTCCTTTACTACGTCTTCATTCCGTTTCCTTTCCGTCCATGATATGCGCAGCATTCTGCCTCAACACCACATTTGAAATGCTTCCACCTTGGATATTTCAGTCTTCCTCAATCTCCATCTCTGATCCGTAAAGCGCCAAGCTCCATATCAGTGTCTTAATAAATCGTTTACAAACATCCAACGACACATTTCTCAATGTTAGCAATCCTCTTTTCCTATTGAATGCATCTTTAGCCTACGCTATTCTTGAGCTTACCTCTTTTTCACTTCTTCCGTTCGAGGATATTAGAATTCCTAAACAGGGCGACACCTTAACGTCTTCGATTTTGCCTCCATACCTTTGCCCCTCCCTGTCCTGCTATTGTGCATATTATCACTTTGGTTTCTTTCTTATTTATCTTCATTTCGCATGTTTTCCTTCAGTTGGTCGTTCAGGATTGAAAGCATTTCAAATCATGGCATTCTCTTCCTTGTTCGCTATCAGTGCTACGTCATCAGCAAACCTTATTGTGCTAAAAATCTGAACATTTACTTTTACGCCTTTCTCGTTATTATCAAATAATTCTTTCAAACCCTCTTCTATATAGACGTCAAACAGAAGAAGTGAAAGTACACATCATTGCCTCACTCGTTTACTTATTCTTGGTTCCTTCTCTTTCTCTTCCTATAATAGCTATCTGATTCCTGTAAAGTTGGTATATTATTCTTCTTTCTCAGCAATCCACTCTCAGATTCTTCAACGCTCTGAACATTATATTCCAATCTACGATGTCAAAAGCTTTTTTTTCTATATCTACAAATAATATCACAATATATTTGTTTATACTGATGTGTTGTTCCATGATCAACCGGAGACTCAGTATTGCTTCCCTTTTTCACCTGAATCCAACTGGTCTTCCGATAGCCGGTATATTTAACATTATAGACAAGACCTTTTAAGATATTTTATAAGCAACGTTAAATGCCTCGGTATATGCTTACTTTATGAGGGTTTTAAACATCATTGCTATAAATACCTACAGCGTCTCCAAGGCTGGCAATATTCGACTTAAATTGCCTTAAGATTAAACTACAAACATTTGACTGCAAACTTTCCGCATGTAAGGTACAGTTGTATTTCCAATTGGTAATACGTAATCATATTAAATATTTTAGATGTATACACGAGTCCAAAAGTGCATTACCACATGTAATTATCCTTTTCCTGCAATAGTAGGCAACCCAAAAGCTCGGAAGTTGTGTTGTTTGAGAATTCAAAAGGCGTTGGATCACACCTCAATTGTGTCACAAATATAGCAGTGTGGCAAACTTCGAAAGAAGAGAACAAATTAAATTGTTAAAACTGACAGTTTTATTATTGTGAGGGAAATGGATGACAAAAAAAGTTGCAAAATGATCTTACTTAACCAGCCGAAACAAGATGAATTGTAAAAAATAAATATCAGATGTAAGCAGTTTCTTTCCTTTTTTAAAAAATACCGGAAATAACAAAATAGGTTGCATAATGTAAAGGCTTAATATAAACGGCTAACAGCACAGGAAACGGAAAGAGAGACAAATACAGACTAAGGGACACAATTAGCATAGTAGATTTGCGGGTCTACCATGCAAGATAAAGAGACGGGACCCTACTTGTAAACCCAATTATTATTATTATTGTTATTATTATTATTATTATTATTATTATTATTATTAGTAGTAGTAGTAGTAGTAGTAGTAGTAGTAGTGGTAGTAGTATTAGTATTATTATTATTATTAATATTGAAAAGTTCCCTTTCCCTATCTCTTATTCTTACTAATGGAATGTCGTCATATAGCGGTGATGTGTGCAGTTTTCCTCAATGAGCGGTCTCAAAGGCCAAATGAGATGGAATTCTCCGAGAGAGATGAACCAAAACAATTTCTTGTGATAAATTCTACGTCAAAGTTCGAAGCACTTGGGTCTGACAGGTAATTTTTTCTTTCTTTCTCTTTCGGAACAGAAAAGTTTTGGCGCCTAAGAAATCACAATTTATAATATTACAAATTTGCAAGTGGATTTTTCTACAATGCTATTTGTGGTAATAAAAATTGTCATTGAAAGACATTATTGTAAAAATTAAATTTTGTTTCGTCACCCATCCCAAGTATTAGGGTCCCCTGTGCCTCGCCAACTCCCAAGATCGAAAATTTAGAATACGGATATATCAATGTTGATATATTTGCGATATCGAATGTTGATATATGTCAATATCGATATCGATGTATCGACATGTTGCACAGGCCTAGATCCGAGAAATTATGTTTGAAATATACTGGAATAAATAATCAAAATCTAAATATGTTCTTGCATTCCTTGTCCAACGTTAAGAGGGAAGGTGGTGAACCTGAACAAATATTTAAACCGAAAGTAACAGTAGTAGCTCTTATTGCTGAAATAACAGTAGTTATACTCCTCCCTTAATAGAAAACTTACCGTAATTTACCCTTTCTCTCTTTTTCTGATTGTCATCAGAAATCATCGACAGTACACATAGTTTACATTGTATACTCTATAATTTTTCACAACTTAGCAAACCGGAAGATGAAATTCTTGTGATAATAAAGTGGAAAGTTCTACAAAGTAATCATAATTCATTGTCCTTGTTCATGTCAGTAATTTTGACACAGAATCAGAACTACAAGATTAATAGAACTAGAAATGAGAGAATTAATTCCTTTTTTGTCTTCCACTCAAAGACGTCTGCATTTTGTTGAGATTGTCATTTTTATATACTGTTTATAAGTCCCCTATCCAGGGCTAATTCTGGCTACCGGGGTTTCTAAGTAATCGGTACAGGAAAATGTAAAGGTTGTTGACTCTCAGATCTCGACAGTTTTTTTAAAAAAATTTAGCAATTCATGTTGTTATTCCTTCTTTACAAAACACTTCTGATTGACTATATTCATGGTGAATTACTGAAATTATACAGTCCGCTTAAAAAACGCGACCCCTAACACATTGCAGTTAGGCCATATAATATATGTCTTCTTATCACACAATCGTATCTGGTAGAGAGAACCCCCCTCTCTCTTCCATTCCTCTCTCCCATATTAAAATCAGCAACAACATGAGCACAATTCTAATTTCAAAATATACATGCATTAGAGTCAATAAGGTGAAAGAATAAAAATGAGACGAAACGAGGTTCATAAGTTGATGTAGAAAGAAACTTAGATATATCTCAGTGAAAAATAGAAACCAATAGATATCTGTAAGAGGTACGGACGTGAGAGAACGAGATAAAGTGAGATATAAGAAGAAAAAGAAAAGGTAGCACAGATAAAAATATTGGATTTAATCGTAGTAAGAAGAGAACCTAACATTACAAAGTTCCGTTTCCAGAAATCCAACAGCAATATAGAAATAAAGTTTTTTTTTTAAATTTTTGTCAGAACTATTCAAATAAATACGTTGAGGATGCTTAAAAAACCTGAAGTCCTTTTCAAAATGAATAAAAAACTGGGCGATCAAATTAAGTACGCAATTTCTATTGACACTGAAAACTTCCGAGACATATCTAGAATCATGCCAAAAGTTTAACATACGTCCTGTCTTTCCACGTGGTTCGGTTGGAAATTCGGTAGGAAACCAATTTTCCTTCTAAATATTTGTAACTCTTCATTATGATACAATTTCGACTTTTAATGTAGGCTATTTCTGATAGAAATTGAGCAGTAAAATAGAATTCATCCAATATTACTTTCTGTACTTTTCCTTTTTTGTTCAGTTTGCATTAATAGTCTGGAATGGAATGTATGACCTAAGCTACCTACTAGGTTTATTATAATGTATTTCAGATCTGTACTTTTAATGAGCGCTACCGAATTTGCAACCGAACTACACGGAAAGACTTAATATGTGTTAAACTTTTGGCATGCTCCTACATGTGTCTCGAAAGTTTTCAGTTGCAATAGAAATTGAGTACTTAATTTGATCACTAATTTTTGTATTCATTTTGAAAATGAATTAAGGAATTCTTCAAGCATCTTACGTATTTATTTGAATAGTTCTGGCAAATTCAAAATACTTATTACTTTATTTTTTGTTTCTGGAAACGGAACTTTATAATGTTAGGTTCTTTTCTTACTGTATTTAAATCCAATGTTTTTATCTGTGCCCCCTTTCTTTTTCTCTCTTTCTCTCACTTCTTTACCTCTTACTGATATCTATTGATTTCAATTTTTTATTCAGATACGTCTACATTTCTCTCTACATCAAATTATGAATCTCATTTTGTCTCATTTTTACTCTTTCCCTTTATTGACACTACTACAGTTATATTTTGAAATTAGAATTATGTTCAAGTTGTTGCTGATGTTATTATGAGAGAGAAGAAAGGAGGAGAGAATGGGGGTCTCTCTACCAGATATGATTGTGGAATAAGAAGGCATATATTATATGGCCTAGTTGCAATGTGTTAGATGTTGAATATTTTAAGCGGAGTGTATAAGTTCAGTAACTCACCATGAATATAGTCAATCAGAAGTGTTTTGTAAAGAAGAAATAACAACATGAATTATTAAATCTCTCTTAATAAACTGTCGAGATCTGAGAGTCAAAAACCTTTACATTTTCCGGTACCGACTGCCACGAAACCCCAAGAGTCAGAATTAGCCCAGGATAGGGGACTAATATATAAAAAAGACAATCTCAGTAAAATGCAGACGTATTTTAGTGTAAGAGAAAGAATGAATTGAATCTATCTTTTCTAGTTCTATTTATCTTGTAGCTCTGAGTTTGTGTCAAAATTACTAACATAAGCAAGGACAATGAATTATGATTAGTTTGTAGAACATTCCACTTTATCATAAGATTTCATAGAGTATATTGCTATACTATGTGAAGTATGTGTACTGTCGCTGATTTCTGATGACTATCAAAAACAGAGGGAAAACATAAATTACAGTAATATTTTTCTATTAATGAAGAAGTATTACTACTGTTATTTTAACATTTTTTTTCGGCTTAAAAAGTTTCTTGGGGTTAACCTCTTTGCCCCTCAACGTTGGACACGGAATGCAAGAACATATTTAGATTTTGATTATTGATTCCATTATATTTCAAACATTATTTCTGGGACGTAGGCCTGAGCGATATGTAGATATATCGATATCGTCGATATCGATATTGACATATATCAACATTCGATATGGCAAATAAGTCAACATCGATATATGCATATCCTAAATTTTAGATATCAATCCTGGGGGCGAGACATAGGAGCCCTTAAGACGAAACAAAACTTAATTTTTTGGAATAATGTCTTCCAATGACAATTTCTTTATTACCACAAATAGCAATGTAGAGAAATCCACTTGCAAATTTATGCAATATAATGCAATTTGTAATATTATAAATTGTGATTTCTTAGGCGCCAAAACTTTTCTGTTCCTGAGAAAAAAAGAAAGAAAAAATCACCTGTCAGAACCAAGTACTACGAACTTAGACATAGAATTTATCATACGAAAGTGTTTTTGTTTCTGTCTTTAGGAGATTTCCATCCCTTGGCCTTTGAGACAGCTCATTGAGAAGAACTGCACACTGCACCGCTATATGCAGACCTGTTCTTAGGCAGAATCTGAGATTGGGAAAAGAAACGAGTTTTAATAATAATAATAATAATAATAATAATAATAATAATAATAATAATAATATAACAATTGGGTTTGCAAGTAGGGTCCCGTCTGTTTATCTTGCATGGGAAGCCCGCATTTCTAAATTACTACGCTAATGGTGTCCCTAGTCTGTGTTTGTCTCTCTTTCCGATTCCTGTGCTGTTAGCCATTTATATTAAACGTTTACATTATGTAACCTATTTTCTTATTTCCGATATTTTTAAAAAGGAAAGGAACTGCTATCCTCTTATATATGTTTCTTAACATTTATCTTGTTTTGACTGCTTAAGTAAGGTCATTTTGTAAGTTTTTGTGTCATCCATTTCCTTCACAATAATAAAACCGTCATTTTTAGCAATTTACTTTATTCTCTTTTTTGAAGTTTGCCACACTGATATATTCGTAACACAATTGATGTTTGATCCAACGCCTTTTGAATTCTCAAACAACACAAATACCGAGCTTTTGGGTTGCCTACTATTGCAGGAAAAGGAAAATTACATGTAATAATGCACTTTTGGAGTCGTGTATACGTGGAGAAAAGAAAACACACAATACCACACTTGTTGTGCAGTATTACAAACTAACGACGCTGCAGCATCATAATCATCAATTACCAACCATTTTTATCTTTCTACTACGGGAATAACGAAAGTGAGACGAACAATGTAACCCATATCCAAAGTACCTTAATGTCGAATTCTACGGCCAAAATATAACGTATTTCGAACGAATAGAAACAATGATACTATTAATTGAATACGTGAGTTTTTCTGAACGACTGTAACTCGAAAACGTGGTTAGATAAGCATCACATCGAATTGCATACATTGATTTTAATTGACATGAAAATCTCAATGTCGTTTACAGCAATTTGATATTTCAAACCATTAGGGAGATATGAAAAAGCGGTATTATTTCTTATATATTTCTTAAATGTCGTATTTTGGAAAACTTTTAAAAAGAAAATATTTATTATGCTTCTATAACGTTAAATCAATACTTTTGATAGGTATAATTACAATAAGTGCTAAGAGTAACGTAATTTTAAGCAGTTAAGAATTACGTTACTCTAAAGCAAGCTTAAAATTTCACCATATTACCAGAGCGATTGGACATATGAAATTACTATAAAATAAATTTTTATTTTACCATCTATTGAAAACTATCTATCCAATTGGATGGGGCTCTTATCTAAGCACCTCTTTTTTAAAATAAATGATTTAAAAATGAAATTTTTAATCTCGTACTAGCTGAACCAGCTCCCTTTACACAACGCATCATCCACATATGAACATTAGTCTTCTTGTCATTCCTCACATCTCTACGTACCCCTTTACATGCCTCTTGATAAAAATCGTCAAATTCTACGATAAAGTGGAGACTTTTTTTCGAATATTTTTTCAATATCTAGCACTGTTTTCAATATCCTACTTCCAGTATGGGTTTCTAATTCATGTATGATCAGTGTTTTCTTTCTTCTTGCATGCAGTATGTAATAAGCAATTACATTACAAACACAATTAATTATAATTTCAGTGATATATGGTGTTCACTGGGCAAAATACACCAAACAATAAGGATTCATCTTAGCTTGAAGAAATGGTTATCCTTCGTTTTTCATTATAATTTGGCCATGAAACAATCGTCTCAGAGATATACAACAACCCCTGTATGCAACTATGTTGTGTTGAAATGTATAACTCATAGGGTATGATGCTTTACTTTTTAAACATTTCAACACTTTCAGTGTACCCTAAAAAATTAATAAAGAAATAGCAACCACTCTTCTAAATATTCAATTAGAACTGGACAATCTACATAAAATTTGAAATCGTCCAGCGAAAACTGTAAGTTTCGAGCACTTGTAGTTTTCGAGATGTCATTTTCGAAAGGATTGGAGACAAACATATAAACTTTTACTTTGGTGACAAACATATAAATCTAGCATTTTAATATATAGACAACTTCGTTCCTATTCATTCGAAATCTTTCATATTATAATAATGACATTCTGAAGTCTTTGAATGTATAGTGCCTTGTCTTTATCGCAGCGTTATTACCGCTCTACAACCTTTCGAAATCGAAATATTTATGTAGCGTCCAGAGTTTGCAATACTGTATAAGAAGTATAATGTTGTAAGATTTAGTTTTATATGTAAATTTCGAATGTGAAATAACCTGACGTAGTTCGATTTGAAAATTCCAACTTCATGTTGAGTTGGCAGTAATGTTAATCTTGTGATATCACAGGATATGACAATGTCTTCTTGCTGGTGTACGGATGATGAAAATTTCAGTGATTTCTGTCCATTACTTTGAGAGTTACGAGGGCGTATCCAGTTAAGTGGTCTATCCTGTATATAGATAGATAGATAGATGCATAGATTTTGTGGCCGCTGAGATAAGTATTGACAGTAAAAATGCTGTGTAAGTTTATGTTCAACAACATCGACATGGGAGGTGAGAACGAATGAAAATATGACCAAGGGTAATATCGAATCCACAATTTTTGCAATCGTAAAATCGGTTGATCTGTTTCTAATGACTTTTGTAGCATAGTTATTACCTACTTGAAGCTGTGTCTTTATCATGCCTATTAGATTAAAGGGCGTATTCGAACTTTTACCAAAACACCTTCATTATAAGAGAAAAGGATCTCATATATTATCAATAAACTTATTTTCCCCACTCGAAGAACTGACATTTCAACTCATATACACAATAACGAAACTAAATGTTTGATGGCTAAATCCTCCTAGACCGTTATACCGATTTTGATATTTTCGTCTATGCAATTATGCATAGACCATGGAATAACTCTGGTTTCTATTACATTAGTTCATCATAAACGTGTATTTTCTAAGCAAGGTAGAAGTGTATCAAAAATGTATGCCGAAAGTACTATACGGAGGAATTTTTTCTATATAAATAATAATAAATGTAATGATATTTAGTGGCCAACTCCTCGCAGACCGATTCACTGAATTTTATTATTTTTAGTACATGAATGGACCATGGCCTAGCATATGTTCTTATTACACATTCAGCATAGAGGTGAGTAGAGGGCTGATGGAAATGAGTGAATTAACAATAATCGAAAACGACCAATATTTGTTTCTATGAGGTGAACAGTCTAGATGTCGCTTAAGTTCACATTCATCCCTCATCGGCATGGTGAAGTTAGAGGTTTTTGGATGGGGTTCACAAATAGAAACCAACTGATCAGGACTGAGTTACGAACCTTAGTATTTAAATGATATTGGTGAACAGGCACATATTCATGATATAAACAGTAATAAACTCTAATATATAACTTTTATTTTTCAAAATTAAAGAAAACTCTCAGAGGATGGAAAAAATATTGATTTATGTATGCAACTTTATTTATATTTTCAAATTGTATCCTATATATATTTAATTAGCAAGTCTTTGATCAAACCTTTAATTGTTACTATTATCAACTTCTATCATTATGGTTATTATTGCTTTACATCCGCAATGGAGATTGTTTTTGACGACGTAAGTGTGTGCATGTTTCTTGGACTGACGTACAGAAGCTATATATTTTACACACTGTACACAATGTTTCCCAGTTTTATTTAGGCTATATTGCCGTTTATATAACGTAGAGACGTAAGCGCCAACTTTTTTTTTAAAGGAATGAAATATTTCAACTGTAGACTCTTCAAACCTTAATCTATCATTTCACTAAATGAAGTTACTCTATCTCTTATACCTTTTTTCCAGTAAGAAATGTTCAACTGGCGTAAACGACACTGTTGTATTGACTGTTATTTTACATAAAGACGTAAGCGCCATTTGTGTTGCTTACACCTTCCGTCATGTAAAGTGTGTAATTGGTCATTACGTTCCCTGGCACTATACAATAAATGCTACTGAGACTGAGTTTTGTTCAATGACAATTCCCCTTTCTATGCGGTATCATTTCGTCGCATTAGAACCAGAGGAACGTAACTTCATTTTCATAGGTTTACAGAAGAGAGGAAAATAACTGATTTTAAAAGAAAAAAATTAAAAAATAATAAGATGGTAAAAATATTATAGAATAATAATCAAGGCATTTCAAAATGGGTTTCAACACTCCACAAATGACAGGATAACTTACATAAATAGTAATTCAGTTTCGTGCTACACACTATTGAAATGAGACACATTTCTCTGACTCTGAGCAGATTGTTTTAAAGGAATTGTTCTTGTGGAGATACACTAAATACTAAAATAACATTTAATCACTATCACCATCATTATCACTACTACAGCAATGCACGCCCTGCAGAGACGGCCTGGGTGAAGGAAAACTTGACCCACGACCCACTGACTCATTGTGAATCGCTACCCACTTGGCCAACTTTGACCCATCATGACCCACTCTGCCCCACTGCCCATCATGATCCATACTGACCCACCACCCGCAGAAACCCATCGTTATCAACTCTGACCCATGATCCACGCCTTTTTCTCCACTGACTAAAGAGTTTACACCTGTAATAAAAAAATGCTGTGAAATTATTACTAATCGAGGTTTGAATTTCTGCGGTCAATCTTTCAAGCATCGTTCTGTTATAATACCTGTGGATCTGACCTTTATGATATAAAAGGGTAAAGTGTTTGTCATGGGCCAAATTATGATAAATTTATTTATTTATTTATTTATAATAGGTTTCAGATAAACAACTAGGCCATTTTACCCTGAAACATTTTAACAATTTGTAACATAACAATATAATAACAATTTGAAATCAAGAGGGTACAGTACATGGCAAGATTATAAAGATAATTTATTTATAGATGATCTGAAGGTATGCTCCTTTGAGGAAACGTCTACAGTTTCTGGTAACGGATTATACGTGCTAAGAATTCAGTTTAGAAGGGACCTTTGGACAAAATTGACTCTCGCAGCTCGAGTGTAAAAGAGATCACTAGACCGTGTTGTTCTAGCGGGTACGCGAAAATTGATCTGACTTAATAACTGTTCACATGATATATGGCCATTTACAATTTTATCCAAAAATATTAGGTCAGAAATTTTGTTTCTCACTATGGGAGGTTTGATATTGAGGAATGTTAAAACATCATTTTTTGGAAGTGTTCGGAGGTGATGTACTCGGTAGGATACAATAGCTAAAACGAAATTAATTACAGAATTTAATTTTTCCAGATGAGTAGGACAGGTCATAGTCCAGATAGGAGGACAGTACTCAATAGTGGAAGCAACATATGACTTATAGAACAAGCTTAAGGAATTAGGATTTTTGATGTCAGTGAAGCGAGAAAGGAGTCCTAGTTTTTTCATGGCAGTACAAGATGTTGTGCTTATATGATCCGCAAAAGTAAGTTTACTGTCAATGATAGCACCAAGATCTGTGAAAGAGGTGACAGGATTTATGTTCTGATGACCAATTGTGTAAATATGGATTATAGGTTCTTTTTTTTTCAACTTAATTATCATATATAATTATTTCCTTGTTGAATTACGGGTACTTTTCATTGAAAAATAGGATAAAATTTGAAAGTCAGAAATCAAGGTAAAGTAGGCCAACGTAAAGATAAAAAATGTAAAATTTTCGACATAATTAAGGATGCTGTACAAACTTAAAGTTTCCATGTAAGCTTACAATATAAATTGTATGTATATTTTTCTCACAACTCTACGGCTGGATTGCCTTATGCTCTGAATGCTCCATGTAATAAACACAAGCTTCAGCAATTATTATAATTTAAAGCAGTTACAATGCGAAGCACTGTAGTTTTTGTGTCTCAATTCTACTTCAAATTTAGCTGACACGGACCACTAAACTTAGTTATCCATTTAATAGGTAGATCATATTTCAGATCAGCATACGAAAGTGAAGTATTCGTCAAGAAATTCTTAGAATTCTGACCAATGTTTAAAAGTGATATACATTTTTCCAGAGCTCAATTCAGGATGTTTATTGCTAAACATTAAGGCTTACTAAAATATCGACTGATTAAAAAGAATAAAAAAGTGTGTATAAATTAAGGAAGAAACTGGATTATTGACAGAAATAATCTTAAACAAAGAAAAAGAAAAAAAATGAAATGTTTACTCAGCTAAACTGCGTCCTTCCACGTTTCAGCTTTACACCAACTGAAGAAATGAACTGTTTATATATGTCACATTAGCGGAGCGAGAAGCTCACTACTCTCATAGACAAAAGCCGAAAGCAACTTGGCAATTGTTAAATAATACGGTATTTACTTACGGAAAAGGGAAGAAATAGAGAAAATTTAATTGAATCGGTGAGTGGAAATACACTACTAGTCCACAAAACGCATTTTGAGATATTTGAAGAAAGAACTTTAGTTTGTTAATGGCACAAATGTACAGTCGACATTATAGCATTCTGCTTTAACGTGCAACGTCTTTCAAATTGTACTGCTCTTCAATACAACTTGTAGTTCTAATCTTCACTGTTATTTTTGCCTTAACCTTAAAATGGCTTCTTTTGGACTCACATTGTTTTCCCACTCGCCGATTCAATTTTAATGTTGATTTATTCCCAAAAGGTTATTTTTTATTGGATATCCACAACCAGAGTTCTAAAAACACATAAATTCACATCAATAAGCACGTAATGCTTATTAATGGACATGGAAAAATTACACATTACGGGGCCTATCTTGCGTACAAGATAGCGCCCCAAATGTCATCTCCTCTTTCTCGAAAACTTTCAGGACACAAATAAAACTTTTTAAGTATGAACGGCACAAAACGATTTGCTTTCGAATGGTGTATTTCAATTGTTTGTGCTGTGATACGGGGGTGTGGCTATCTTGGCGCTAAGATAGTCCCCAAAAATGAAACCCCATCTTTCTCGAAAACTTTCAGGGTACAAACAAAGCTTTTTAGGTACAAACTATATACTATCGAATGGTGTATTTCAATTTGTTGTGCTGTGATACGGGAAAATTATGGAACATCTTGCAAAACTCCGTATTAGATATATTAACTCTCGCATACACACAGGTCATCCGCTCTTCTTAGACATTCTTCACTGCGATGCTCTCACCGACTCTACTGGTACATGCTTTCAGCATGAAATATATCCATATCTCGAAAACACACATCTGAAACTAGGGACGCGCACGAGTCGAGTCGAGTCGAGATTTAAGCCTGTCTCGACTCGTCTAGAGAATATGTTGTCTCGACTCGTATCTTGACTCGAATATATGTTTCTGTCTCAACTAGACAGACTCTGTCTTGACTCGACTCAAAGTCCAGTCGAGAATTCTCCAAATTCGAGCCGATACAAAATATACGAGTTAAAATATACACACACATCAGCCAGAACATTATGGCTACCTACCTAATTGTTAGTATGTCCAACTTTTAGCATGAAAAACAACTGCGACGCGCCTTGGCATGGCCGCAATGTTCCTCGGTGGGTCGCTGGAGATAGTTGGCACCACATATGCACACACAGATCACCTAATTCACGTAAATTCCGGGGAGGGAGTGATTTGCCCTGACGTCACGTTCAATCACATCCCAGATGTGATCGATTGGGTTCAGATCCGGAGAATCTGGGGACCAGCATATCACTTGGAACTCGCTCTTGTGTTCCTCGAACCCCTCCATTACACTCCTGGCCTTGTGACATGCTGCATTTTCTTGTCGAAAAATGTAACTACCGATGGGAAACATGGTCGTCATGAAGGGGTGTACGTAGTCTGCAAACAGCGTGCGATACACCTCGGCCGTTATGGTGCCTTGCTCGAGCTCCACTAGAGACATGGATGCCCACATGAATGTTCCAAAGATAATAATTAAGCCGCAGCCAGCTTGTCTCCGTCCCGCAGTACAGGTGTCAAGGGGCTGTTCCCTTGGAACACGATGGATTCGCACCCTCCCATCGTCATGATGAAGAAGATATCGAGATTCATCAGGCAATGCAGCGCTCTGCCATTGTGCCAAGGTCCAGTTGCGATGGTCACGTGTTCATTTTAGTCGTAGTTGCCGATGACGTGGTGTTAACATTCGCACATGAATGGGTCGTCGGCTGCGGACGCCCATCGTTAGAAGTGTTCGGTCCACTGTGTTCAGACTAGTGTTGTAAATACCTGGGAGAAAACGCAAATTTTGGATTAAAAACAGTTTTTTACGGTTTTCTCAAGCTGAGAAAAAACGAAAAAGAAACGGAAACAAAAAAGCGGGTGGGTATTATCAGAATCATCATTTTAGTTAATCACAGAATCATTTCAGTTAATATGTTAAATCAAACATATATTTCATAGAGATATCTTTCTTGTTCTATGTAAAATTTCCGGAAATTTTGAAACCATTAGAAAAAAATCAATTGTTTAGAAATATTGGCAAAAAAATATAGTTTAGAAACTATTTCCTGGACGGATGCTAGTAATATTACTTGCTGTAACATGTCTGCAGCATATACAGTGGGAAGTCGAAAATCCGAACTAATTGGGACCACAGGTAGTTCGGATTTTCAAATTGTTCGGATTTTCGAAAATGACCAAGAAAATGGCATTTAGGCTTACATATACTGTACGGTATGTTCTTCTATCGATACAGTGGTTAGTGAACAAATGCCAAGTTAGTAAGTCACAGTTTAGTTAGTAAGCATACTAAATGTTTACTAAGGAAGGTGCACTTTTTGGTATTCAGAGTCTACTTTGAGTATAACTAAAATGTTGTTTTGGGTATGATTAACTTGTAGAACCCCAATGCATCGGTGAATAAAATAAATGCGGCAACTACGGAAAAGTAGTTGAGCGCATACGTAGTCTGTAAAAATGAAAATACATGAATTACGAAATACGAAATGTTGTGTCGCACGCTAAACCGTGGGTAAAAGATTAGTCTCTGCTCTTGTCACATGTGATTAACTTCGTCCAATACTACATCCTAATCAGAGACTCTGAATACAATTTTGATATCCATCTGTTAGTCAACCCCGTAGTATGTTGTTAATCAGACGTTAAAACGACTCTGCATAAGGCCCTTTATGTCTTAAAACTACGTTCACTCTTGAAACCTTGTATACTATTAATTCCGCAACACTATGAGAGATTACCAATTTCGTCGCACATTTCCATCGCATTCGATTTGCCTAGTCGTTCATTGAGTTCGTGATGGCTTCCCTTGTGCCATCTTTCGCGCCTTCCACACACAATGTTCGTGTTCCTACGCCTATTCATGACAGTGCGTAGTATTACAATGTTATTGAAAAACATTCACTTATAGTTAATATGTATTATTGAGTTTTTATACCTACTTGCCGTTTAAATAGAGCAATTAAAATATTAAAAACAATAAAAATAAACCGATGACATTTATTACTTTCACCGAACTATTTTTTTTGAGAACACGTTGAAAAAGACAGGACCATAATATAAGGTTTGCGTCGACGTATAGTGTATAGAGCCTTATTCCACTTCAGATGGAGTTGACTAAGGAATTTAAACAAATGAAATGGGAGTGTGGGAGGACGCACGCTCACAGTGGAAATATTATTCATCTCAACATTACACGCGTTTCTGTAGGTAAGTGTGTGCTAAATATTTCAGCCTGAAACAGATGAAGCATATGTAGAGTTTATTATCAAAATGAGTCTAATCTACATTCTTTTTACCAAAATTTATTTCTTTATATAGGAATTAGATTTCTGGACTTCTGTCATCTATGGCCATGTTAACTCGTCACGTTTGAAGGATGGCGTCCCTCAGCGATCACACTATCCGAGGAGAGGGAAGGAAGGAAGGATTGGGGAACGAAGGAAGCGGACTTGGATCGGTATGCTAGGTATCATCTCGGCACTTGCGTTCGAAAATTGAGATATCAGTAATATTTACTATTTCGAGGCCGTATCTTTCTGTTTCTGCATGGATTTCCCGTCAAAATTAGTTAAATCTTTCAAAGAAGTAGTTTGAATATATCTTTTATTTATTTTTTAATAGGTCCCTGTCTTCATGACGTCGCACGTCCTCAGGTTGTGGACTGAGGAGAAGGCTTCTACATATAGAGGTTAGCTGAGAATATGTTGAATAAGCAGTCGCGAACAGACAAGGGATGATCCTTAAGACGTTTTAATTACGTGCCCAAATATAAACTCGGTTCGAAGATAAATAATGAGACGGCCCATGTGCTTGATAATGTTTATTGTAAAAAAAAATACAAATCCAACAACCAAGAAATGTTATGTCGAAAGTAATATGAAACATGAGAAAATGGGAAGGTAATAAACTTTATAACAACATGCAATTTTAGTACTTTGAACGAACATACTTGAATGGCTTAGGAAAGTACTATTTGCTAAAATGATTAACTCTTGTAGTAATGTGCATTAGCTGGTATTGCTTTTAAAATGATAAAGAGAAAACAACTTTAGAAAGTTATTCCTTGTTAAGGTAATTACTAAACTTGGATTTTAATTGAAGGATAGAAAATCCTTTGTTCTATGCACACATTTTGAAACACAAACACTTACTCTACTCAAGTAATATTTGGCCAAACGCACGGCACGACTCTTATTTCGTTTGCACGCAAATTTCACTTATCAGGACGCAAATTTTACTTCATACTTTAAGAAGAGAAAAAGAATAGGTTCAAACTTCGCTCTCTTTTTCTAACAGTGTAGCCCATTTTTATATGAATTAATTCTAATCTTTCATCGTTAAAGTGGAAATACCAAAATGTATAAAAAGCTGCATTTTACAAGTTACAACACAAATTTCAAAGTGCATTTCAGCTACCTTCAGCACTGGATGGGGTGCCTCAAAACTTTTACAGTTTGCCCGTAAGATGGCAGCTAGCAGCCGCACGTATCTGAAGAAGGACTGATAACAGCATAGACTAGCGGCAAGCAGGTGAACCAACTAACACCATCTACCTACAGTATGCCGTTAGGGGTCTAAAAGCACAAATTCATTTTTCTTTTCCTTTATTTTTTATTTTTCTTTTCTTTCTTTCTTTGATCAAAGATTCAATAAATTTCAAGCAAAACTTTTTTGTATGCCTTATATCTGGAGAACTACATATAGTGTAACCAAACCCAAACTATCACTTAACTCAGTATAATATGCTTATTCCGTTGAAAATACAAAACCTTCATTTAGGGGCCGCTTATTCCCTAGAAAATACAAAACCTTCATTTAGGGGCCGTTCAAAAGTTTTGTGGAACCTGTTCCAGAAACTAATTGGCCAAAAACGCAATCTTTTGACGCATGTTTTCGACCATTCATAAAATTATTGACCAAGATGGCAATATTTTAATCTTTCTTTTCTTTTTTTGATCATTCCTAAAATTCCTGTCTTAAAGCTACTTTACACTGATCAGCTATAATTTACAGCACATCTTCCAGCTTGGGCGTTTGACGTGAGGCTAACAAACTCATTCTGTTAAAAAAAAACGTAACTTATTGAGAAACATTCCCAGAAGTCTCAGAGCAGGACTGATGACGTGACACGACGCCAGCCAAGTAAAATGGATTTGAGATTTGGAACATGGAACATGAGCAGGTCCGGCCTTAGACAATTTGCCGCTCCCTTTATCCAGAAAAACGAAACTTATAAGTCACGATTGTAAGTATGCTACTGCATCATGAACAACGAACGGGAGGGAAAGTGCACTCGCACTCAGAAAAACCTAAACACTACCAATAAAATCTCGTTCTGTGTTTTCTTCTTTAAATAATAATATATAACGTTACTGAAAGATAGAACAAACTTGTCTGCAAAGGAACCATGTTAATTCTTTTTATAGAATTTAACATCGAGCTTCAGTCTCAATATATCTGTTTGCAATTCCTGTGAAACTAATTGTTTTGTTTTTATTTCTTTTCTCTTTCTGCATTTGTTAAAAAAAAATATAAAAATATAAAAACTTGTTTCAGCCTTCAATGATAAAGAACTTGTTTGCTACAAAGACAAGACTAGTTTTCATATCAAAATTGTGATAGCTAACTAAATGGATCAGGTGTTCGCTACTGTTCGAGAATTGAGTTATTGAATTTGACAACAATCAAGCATTTGTTTTGGTCATTTGCTTTAGCACTGTCCATGTGACCTTAACCTAATGCGACCCAAACATGATTTATGAATGTAGTTTTCAAACAGAAGGTCAGCTTAGTAAAGTTTGCTACCACCCAGAAGCGGATCAAGAAGGTAAAGGCATCATGAAATCTGTGTCCAACAAGAAATACTTATTTTAAATAATATAATTATGATAGATTTTGCCTCCCCTCAAAACTAGCTGACCCGTGCAAATGCACGTGTTGCACATATGGTAGAGGCAGCCCCTAATATATAAGATGCATTTTTAGGCCAGGAGCGTTAATTTCCCAAAGGAGTGAGTTATAGAAATATGAGATTGATCTAATAGAAGCTCAGAAAATTAGATGGGAAGGAAACGGAGCACTGCAGTCTGTAAATTTACGTTCTTTCAAGGGGAAAGAAATAAAATCAATAACTTGAAACAGGGCTTTTCGTTTACAAACGAGTAATATTAGCAATTAAACGGGTTGAATTTCTTAATTATAAATTTGTAATATCAGGACGAATACGTATATTATTTTGATTTCTACATAAGTTTAAAATCCGCTCAATAACTTATTGTCACATCTGAGATTCTGTATAAATCATGACTTGAATTTAGAAAATTTTAGGTGTACAAGTATATTCCAATTATCACGTGCTGCTCCTCTAAAATCACCAATAAAATGACATTGATAAAATATTTTACGGCTATCACGTGTAAATTCTTTATGACATATGTGACATCATTCTTGTAATTCATAATTATTTCCAAATTTCATATTACATTACTCTAGTATATTTGCATTCGTAGCGTTTCTATATCGCATACCCGATGGAAGTGTGTTACAACTCAAAAAATGGAAATTTTGAGTTATCATCGCTCGAAAGAGAATAGAGATAGAGAAGCTAGCTATACCTGGTGGTATTTTCGCAGAAACGTAACTAAACAAATTATCCCCTAGATGGCAGAAAAAAAAACAGTATTTAAGGGAGCGATTTCGATAGAACATCAAACTCGAAATGTCATGTTCTTACAAATGTGTATTTTTCTCTTGTAAAAGTCTTCCACCGGGTGTGCGATATGTTCGTTTGCTATAGTTACAAGACCCTCGTTAAATTGTTTCGTAAGCTGCGAAAGATCTCGATTATATTTTCAACATAGATGAGGTTAGGGCCTGGGATGGTTTTCATTATTTCACTTTGAGGGTGCAATGTAGAGAATGGGCAGGGGGAAACATACATAAAAAGTGAAAATGAATGTGACTGCCCTTGTGACTTCATCACTCTTAAATCACCTGACCAATCTCAATTAAAATTTCAACATATATGAGTTTCGGGCCTGGAGTGGGATCTAGTGAGTTTTCTATCATATCACTTTGACAGAGGAACTTAAAGCAGGGAAGGCAGAGGGTGGGGATTAAAAATGACCGTTATTAGTGTCGAATCTATAGTTTTCGGGGTTATTGAGGAGAACAGTGACACTTCCGACCCCGTTTAAATTCAAATTCTGTCCTGTAACTTGGGAGAAAGGAATATATATATATATATATATATATATATATATATATATATATATATATCGGGTGTTTGAAAACAACACCGACAACATTTGGGAGGTGATTCATGACGCCAAGATAAGACAAAAAGTATAGACCAACCTGGGTGCACGAATGCTTCGTTTCGGTGTTATAGGCTGCCGTTAACATGAAAAATGATCTTTAAAGGCCCATAGCTCCAAAACTATGAGACCTACCGAAATGTGGTCAAGACTTCACTAGGTACAAGTATGCCCCCTATTCAAAAATACATGTTTCAGAATCATGTGGTACTTCTGTAACAATTTTTATAGATGCAGTTTGGCTGCAGGCATATAAACTAAAGTACTCACCAACCACCCCTATAAAAATATTACAGAAGTACCGCAGGATTTTCAAACATGGATATTTGGATAGATCATACACTAGTTCTTAGGTGAAGTCTTGGCCCGAATAAGCCAGGTCCTATAGTTTTGAATTTATGGACCTTTAAAGTTCATTTTTCTATTTTTTCGGCAGCCAATAACTCCGAAAGGAAGCGTTTGTGCACCTAGGCTGGTCTATATTTTTGTCCTACTTTGGTGTCAGGAATCACCTCTCAAACGTTGTCGGTGTTGTTCTGAAACACCTTGTACATATATGATGTAAACAAACAATTCCACGCGTCAGTGTTTACAAACACCACCATATAGTTCGGCAAGAGGATCCCCCCCAGATGGATCTACAGTCACATGCAGACGACGGCTTCTGGCCCCTCCCACGCAGCAGAAGACGACGTCGGAACAGCAGCGCCACCGCCACCCAAAGGACCCTATAAATTGGATGGACGAACACAACTCGACACTTTCACCAGCTTGACGTACCATACGTCACAAGCTGCATTTTGTACCAAGCCTAGCCTAGCTGGGAAGTGTTAACGTGCCATCGTGGATATTGTGTAGCATACGCACAATTGAGACTAGCACGCATACGCTCTCACTGGGATTGACAGTACTTTTCAGTGCTGGAGGGTGGATCCCATCATCATCACTGATCATCTCACCTCATCTCATTTGGACACCTGTATTTGATCGGTGTTATTCTCTTCTCATTCTGCTTACATCTAACACGTTGTACTGCCTTTGGCCATACCACAGTCTTCAAGATCCGTGGGTGTGTCCCCTCTGAACTCGATGGAGTGCAAGGGGGCCAAACCCAGAACAAGTCCCAATCCTCAAAAGCGATCAGGTGGTACACTACTGTCACAAAATAAGAAGAAACAAAACTCGATCACGATCTCCTTGCAGTTAAGCATCCGATAGTGACATAGGTGATCAAAATATGGGCATTGCTTCAAACCAACCTCCACCGATTTTCAATTTTCTTCTCACCAATGCTGATACCAAATACTCAAATCCAAAACATATCCTCATCCAACTGATGAAATACCATCTAAGAGCCAATGTATCTGAAATAGTCTTCACTCGAAACGGAATCATCATCAAGTCTCCAGATCAAAACTTTGCTACCACAATTCGAAATAAAGCAAGTTTTCACATCTTTGGTGACAAAGCCAACATTCAAGCTCTCTCATCAACCAGAAAAAAGCAACTACCACCACCTAGACGTCAGCCCATGTTCTCAGTGGTAATAAAAGGCGTTCCACCGGCCTATTCTGACGAAGAAATCCTTGACGAATTACGACTCGAATGTTATGAAATACATAAATGCATTCGTATCAAGTGTTAGTCAGGCCCCACCTATCTTGTTCGAGTCCTCACAGCATCCAAAGAAACAGCAGACGATCTGCTTCAAAATGGTGCCTATATCTATCGCAGACGACACAGAGTAGAACCATCCCGCACTTCACCACCACTTCCTATCCGCTGCGAACGGTGCCAAACATATGCCTCACACCTAACAAAAAAATGTCCTAACTCATCCCGCTGTGGACATTGCAATGAAGACCATACAACCAACAACTGCCCCAACCTTAAACAAACACCTCTATGTAATACCTGCCATCAACAGCATCGAACCTACAGTTACAAATGCCACCAAAAACCTGCTCCACCAACTGACAAACCTGAAATCTCAGTCCCAATCCGCACTACCGATTCCGCTACAACTCCTACAAACTCCTTACGAGAACCTGTCACAGTAGATGACTTGCTTCGCTTCACGACTCTCACTCTACAAAATATCCATCACTTCTTAAGACCTCATATTCTTATGCAGGTCGACCAAATCGCTCAACAATTATTTGGCTTACAACTTTCTGCCACCTATACAGGTCTACATGCTCACTTTTCCATAACATCTACCAAAATAGATCCAGAATGGCCATCTCTGTAAATACAAAACCCATGCAAACAACCTTTCTCATGTTGTCAATCACCATGGCAGTCACCTTAATCTTCCTTAACATTCCATCTCTGGTGACACAAAACAGTTTTTGAACAACTTCTCCGATTGGAAAAAGTACAGGCTTTTACCCTAAATGAAACTTATCTCAAACCTACTGATTATATCCGCATTCCTCAGTTTCAATTACAACGTCATGACTGTCCTAGACCTCATTAAAGTGCTAATGGTGGCACAGCAATTGGAACATATCATACTATTCCTGTGCGTCCTCATACGTTCCCAAAACCACATGATGTCCCAGAATATTCCATAGTCACACTGTATCTTTGCAGAAAAATCATTGCCCTTTGCACCATATATGTCAGACCAGGCCACCCTATTCCCTACGATTTTTTTCAATACATCGACAATACGTGCAGACATTATATAATCATGGCAGACATCAATATTCATAGTCGTCCTCAGACAGAGAAACAACATTTTCAAAACTACATTTCTAATATTCTAGCCGTCGACTCCCATCATCTCCCATCGCCATCACGCCCAATAAGCAATACCTCACCCGACATAGTGATCAGTACTCCTTCTCTTACTATTCACAATCTCAGAGTTCTAGCACCATTCGGCATCGATCTTGCTCCGATACTCCTTGATCTTATCACCACACACCCCAAAACACAACCCCAGCCAATTCACTTCTTTGATTAAACTCATGCGAACTGGGCTAATTTTCAAACCGACCTCATAACTTCATTGCAAAATCTACAGGAGCCCACTAGTGAAGAAGAACTCTATAACCTTGTGGACCAAATCACGAAATTCCTTGACACAGCCACCCAAAACAACGTCCCTCTTCGTACACGTCATCCACACAAACCTCCGATACCTCCACAATATCAGTCTATTGTTGCTGCTTCTAGACGCTCTTTCCGTGACTTCCAACGTACACGTAATCCTATATCATTAGAACATCATCATCGCATGCTCCACAATTACTTAGATGCCTACAAACGAAAACATTGGATCTCAGCCTGCAACACTCTATCCACTACGTCGCACGCTACCAAATTCTGGCAAAAATTTCATCAGTTAACTGGCAAAACCCGTCATACTTCATACCCTATCATCTCACATAACAATCCTCTTCAAACCGATACTGACAAAGCAAATGGTTTCGCCTCTTTCTTTCAAGACATTTTTACCCCAACCGTACAACCAATTCATCCAACTCTCACCCGCCGTGTGGAACATCTCGCAAACCCGCACGCTCCTCAACTACAACCCAATGTTCACCACCAACCTACCGCTTCTCCTCTTAACGATCTCATAACTCCTGAAGATATCTCTTCCGCCATCCGATCAAAACGAAACACAGCCCCCGGCTTTGATCACATTACCTATAAACTCATCAAATCATCTCCTCCCATCCTCTTTTCACTTCTCGCAACCATCTACAACTTCATTCTTCGCACCGAATTTTACTCTCCGCAATGGAAAATCTCCAAAACTATCCTTTTCATCAAACCAAACAAACCTCCTACTGCACTCTCATCATACCGACCAATCCAACTAACATCAGTCCTTAGCAAAATCTTTGAACGCATTCTAGTCAGCCGTCTGCATACTCATCTTTCCGACCATAATCTCATCAATCTACATAAAACCAGCTTTCGCCCACATATTAGTATTTCTGACCAGCTTCTGCGCCTCACCACTGCTATAACAAATCATTATAATACCTCAAAACCACCTTGTCTGTTACTGTTCGATCTGGAGAAGGCTTTTGACAAAGATTGGCATGCCGGTCTCATCGCATAACTTCACTCTTTCAATCTTCCTATCTCATATATCAGATGTATACTTTCTTTTCTTTCCAATCGTATGACTTATATTAATATCAACCAATCCCTTTCCTATCCGATCTTTCTTCAGTGTGGCGTCCCTCAGGGATCTGTCCTTTCACCTCTTCTATATATTTCATATGTCGCCGACATGTCCCCTCTCCCACCAAATGTCTCAGTATATCAATATGCAGATGATACCGCTTTTCTTGCCACATCTAATACTCTTCAAACCATAAATAAAACACTTCAGCAGGCAATTGACGCCTTTACCTCCTGGTGTTCCAAATGGCGCCTCACTATCAATTCTCTCAAAACACAAGCTCTTATTTTTCTCCCACCTCGTTGCCGCTCAAGAATCCATCGCAATCCTTCACTTCTTCACATTAATGTAAAGGGCACTTTCATCCGCCCATCATCACAAGTTACCTACCTTGGGATCATCTTTGATTCTGAACTCAGTTGGAAACCCCACCTACAAAAAAGATTCGATCACAGGCAACGAACCGCTTAAACCTCCTCCGGCGGCTAGTGGGCACAACCTGGGGCTTACATACCGATACCGTCATCACGACCTATAAAGTATTCCTCCGACCTGCTCTCACACGTGGATATATCTGCTGGATCTCTGCCCCTGATGAACTATATAATAGACTCGCCATCTCCGAAAGACATGCTCTCCGACTTGCTTGTCGTATCAAACTACCAGTACCGACTGCCGACCTCTATCTCCGAATCAACTTTCCAACAATATTTCCACACTTAGAAACACTTCGCGCTAAATGTATTACAAAAGTCATTGCAGACGGAAATCCGATATTCCTAGACACCTTTCAACAGGACATAATACATGATACGCCACCACGTCCCCAAGCCACTCCTCTCCAACATCTTCTCACTCTATACCATAACACGCTAGACGATGATGACCCTCAAAAGGCCGACTTTTCCATCTATCATCCACCTCATCTTAGTCCATGCATTTATCCATCTCTGCACTAGTGTTCCATCAATGTTGCTAGCAGCGGGCTTCATCTGTCTACATCAGCAATGTGACGCCCCAGGGCAGAAGATAACCATTCCCTCGTCCATACTAACATATACCCTCGTGTTTGTGACGTCCACCTGCACTTTACCTCATCTCTCATAAATTAAAAATAAATAAATAAAATAAATATATATATAACAAAAAGATGCCCACAAATAAAAATGAAATAAAATAAAATAAAATAATACCCCAAACTCTCAATGCCCTCTATAAATAAAGAAAATTCCCCATACCTATAATCCTCGTCCCGAAGAAAGGGCGTAACCCTTTGACCGGCTTAACCTTAAAACAAACTCGACACCAGTTTTCTGGTGACCCTTCTCTAGTCTGCTACGGGACTACGCCTATCCTATCTCCTGGCTTAGCCTGCTACGAGGCCCTGTCTGGGAATCCTAACATCAGCCACTTATCCTGCTACGGGGCTCTGTTGGCCACTTAACCCGCTTCTGCTTGCTACGGAACATTGGTTTCTTAATTTCCATCTGCTTAGCCTGCTACGGGGCTCTGTGGAGATAATGTCTGCGACCTTACGCTCAAAGACTACCTATTTCTAACCTTTCATATTAGAGAGATTATTTTGTATAGTATTTTGTGAAAATACTTTAATAGTGGAAGCTTTTATAATAAAACTGGTAGTGGGAGTCTATCCCAGACACTCTTTTTATTAAATGCTCTACGTACAACACATATGAGACAAAACTTTACATGGTAGAGGCTTTGACCGGCTCAGCATTGATCTGAATAACTCCCTACCGGACAGTATTTTTATTAACTTGGCAATGAACTCTTTTTTAAGGTATGTGATTTTCTTAAGTACAATTAGTGTATCGGACTTGACTTTATTTTAGTGCATGCATCATACTAGAACAGGAAAGAACACTTTCCCGGGGGACGGTGCAAATATGGAGCAGAATTCGCCCCCTTGTTTAATATACCACACCTCACTAATTATTCGGGACACGTTACGTATCCTGATATATTTTTTTATGCTTTTCGACCATCTTGCGTTATTGCATTCTTGGAATGCTGAGAAAAAGAAAGAACTATCAGCTTTGTACTTACAAGACGTAGCACTTGATTTAGTCCAACAGTAAGGGCACAGAACCAGTTAGATGTGCTTAACCCTTTCCGGATCCTGGCTTTTTGGGCTATTTTTTAGACTTTCAGTCAAGCAGCTACTGTATCGACACCATTTATCCTAGGATCATGGTTCATACCTCATTCTCTTTAGAATAGAGCTGGCTTTCAAATGGTATCAATTGCATGCTCATACCATATACCAGAAGCAGAAAAAAATGTCAAAGTGAAAGTTTTGGAGGGAATTTTTTTCTCGAACTTTGGCCCTCCCTGGACCCCCCCTCTGTGTCAACGTAGCCATCTAAAAAAATCTGAGAAATAGTACTTGGTATACTGAATGTGTGTGTGTCAAATTTCAAGTTTCTATCTTGAGTAGTAAGCGATTGACAAATTTTATCAAAATTTCCCACCATGCCCCAAATTACCACAAAACACTATGATCTCAGAGAAAAAAATCCTGAGACATCCCTAATTACCCTAGGGTCATGTGTCGCCCATATTCTCTTCTGAATAGAACTGCCTTTCAGGGGGTACCATTCATATGTCTCCATAATGTATCTAAGGTGGGAAATTGCAGAAAAAAGGGATTTTGTGGTCTAAATTTCCCTTTTTTCAAGTTTAGCCCCTCTGGACCCTCCCTGTTTTAACGCAGAAATCTTAAAGAAAATCTATTATATACTACTCGGCGGACTGAATGTTTGTGCACAATTTCAATCTTCTAGGTGCAAAAATAAGCCCGCCAGAAAAAAATTCAGAAATTTCCCTATGTTACCCTATACAGAAGTATATTTTGAAAAAAAAATCACTGAGACGTCTCTAAGTAAACTAGAATAATAATTTGACCGTCATTCTCTTCAGAATGGAACTGCCTTTCAGATGGTATGACTCGCGTGTCTCCATCATGTATGTGAGGCGGCAAAATCCTGAAAAACGGTATTTTTTGGTTTAAAAATCCCTTTTTTCAGTTTTTCCCCCTCTGGACCCCCCTGTTTTAACGCAGAGATCTGAAAAAAATCTGATAAATACTACTAGGTAGGCTGAATGTTTGCGCACAATTTCAATCTTCTAGGTGCAACAGTAAGCCCGCCAAAAAAATGTACCCACCATGTCCCATTTTTCCCTATATAGAAGTATATTTTTCAAAAAATCCCTGAGACGTCGCTAATTACCCTAGGACAAAGATTCGACAGTCATTCTCTTCAGAATGGAACTGCCTTTCAGTCGGTATGACTCACGTGTCCTCATCATGTATGTGTGGCGGGAAAATGACGAGAAACGGGATTTTGGGGGTAAAAATATCCCTTTTTTCACCCCTTTGGCCCTCTGGTTCCCCCCTGTTTTAGCACTGACATCGGAACAAAAAATCTGGTAAATATTACTCGGTGGACTGAATGTTTGTGCAAAACTTCAATCTTCTACGTGGAAAAATAAGCCCGCCAAAAAATATTGAACATAGGCTTAGAAAATGAGAAAATACATTTTTGAATTATGACGTCATCACCTCCCATGTCTGGACACAGGAAGGTCTGAAACCATACGTAATGTCTTCTACAAGGCCTCTGGACTTGGAAAACAACAAAAAAAAAAGAACGGACGAAAAAGCTCAAATAGAAGAGAAATAACGCAATGTACCATGAAAAACGCGTATGGTACAAAATTGTACCATAGGATCCCCAAAGGGTTAGTTACGAACAATCAAAAGATAAATTAGTTGACTTAAGTAGACCAAAATTACCGACATATCGGGCGAAATTTGAAACTTTTCAAGTCCAAGAAGGCGAAAATGAGTCAACCGATGCGTATTTTCTCAGAAAATTGAGGGCCTCAGGCCACCAAGGAGCAGAAAATAAATTACTTATCCTTGGGTTTGAAGAAAACTTTTTTGGAAAAGATTGCCTTGGAAACATGTACAACTGTTCAGGCCTTACAAACACATTTACATAATTTGAAAAAAGAAAATTACCTAATGGAGAAGCGTGATTACGTGGAGTTACAACAGGTAATACAATCACTTTGCGATCGGAATTCACCAGTCAGCAATTTAAACCCATCAACAGTTGTAGGCGCTTCCTTCCCTGTGCTTCAACAACTGACTTATCCATTATGTAATCCAACATTTATTTTGAATCAATACCAGCAACCAGCCCCAATCTTTCTCACATCTCCAGCACCACAGCTACAGAGTGCATCACAAAATAAATTATCTCCAAATCCTTTCCCCCAAGTTGCTAATCTGAATCCCCCTTCCAAACTCTCCGCGCCTAGAACTATCTTTTCTGGTAGCTCAAAATGCTATAAAGAATTCACAGTTTAGTTGAGGTCGCCGTATCAATCAGAACAGAAATGGACAGAAAAACAACTACAAAAATAATAATAAAATAATAATATAAATAGTAATCCTATGCCGAAAACAATTACAGTATGCGGCACATGCTATGAAAAGGGTCATTCTTCCAGCACATGTTATGAAAATACTAAGCAGGGAAACGCCTAGGGGTCCCCAGGACAAAACCTCTCAAGAACATGTTCTGGCGGCCGAAAATCAGGAACTTAATGGACAACAAAAAGTTGCACGTACATCACTTTATACGGTGGCTTCATTATCAGATAGATGGGAAAACATTAAAATGTTAAATCACGAACATAAATTATTAATTAATGTAACAATTAATAAAGAAAAATATCCTTTATCATTGACAGTGGCAGCTCATTGAGTCTATGGCCTAAAAAATGGCTTCCTCCAAACACAAAATTGATTCCCTTTAGCATTAATCTACGAGGAATTGAGATGTCCGTCGTAAATTTACACTATATAGCTTTGATTAAGTTCAGGATTGGCTCAACAACATTATCTCATTATTTCAGAATTTTAGAGCATGGAGATTATCTTGCCTTTATTCGGTGAAGAAATTCTAAATTGATTACAGACCAAAATTGACTTAGAGATTAACATATTATCGGAATACAAGAAACCACGGCCTCCGTAGTGTCCAATTGAAGTTTACACTCAGGTAAAATTATCTGCTAGCGCTATGCATACAAAAAACAGTACAAGTCGGCTGATGTTTTTACGACTCGAAAGGTCACATTTCGCTTTACCAATTAAAGTCGTGAATCGGCAAAAAGATAAGGAATATTTTTTATCCTTCCATTAGAAAATTTGCTGGACAAATACGGACTACAAACATTGCCTACTAAAGTACCTAAGAATAATTTGACTTTATTGATATCAAATCCTACAAGTAGACCGGTAACGTTAGTAAAGAACACACCAATTGCATATGTTGAAGAGAATGTTCAAGAAGTAGATTTACAGGGTGATTTCCAAAAAAGTGAACAAAATGACGAAACATTTTATAGAACCGAACAAGAAATTCAGAGTAGGCTAGAAGAGACCAAGTCACTTTTTGATGTTGTTATTCGACAACAATCCAAATTTAACGAGTCAACAGAAAAAAAGCTGTGCATAACGCTAAGAGGCTGCAGAACCTAGAAAAATTCTACAATTTTGAATTTAAATTTTCTCCAGCGTATGACCACAAAACTCTGTGTATAGTGGAAACATTCCACAAATTCATACAGAATGTTCTTAAATTTTCTGTACAAGAAAATCAAAATTATTGGCCAAAACTAATTTCCATACATAACATTCGCAATTAATACATTCGTACAAGCTGAAAATAAATATTCAAGGACATGAACCTACATGAACCTACGACGGACATGAACCTACGAATATATCTAATATTACGTTAGCGTCAACTCCGACGTTATGCGTCGACAAAGAACATTTAAATAAGATACGTGGGGTCGTACACGATAATTTAATCGCAAGCTATAATAAGCACAAGAGATATTTTGACCGCAGACATCAACAAACTAATTTTGATAAGGGCTAGAAAGTACTTGTACTTTTTCCCAATCGTCAAATTGGGATAACCGAATCTTCCTCATCCAAATACGTAGGATCTCTAGAAATTATTTAAAGAGTTAACCCTAATCTTAATAAGGTCAAATTTCCAGACTCATATCGTCAAATACAGGAGATTTCAATAGAGAGAATTAAGCCATATTATGAAAATAACGAGGACATAGAGCAAAAATAAATAAGTTCTTTTTATTTTGTACACGAGCGAAGACAAAAAAAACGCATCTAAATTATTTAGCTCAATTGGAAAAGAACACTGAATAGCATAAAGACATTTTAATCATTCTCACTTCTTACTTAAAACAATTGAAACACTCACCATTAGGAAGAAAAAATACGAAGACAACACTTCCGACGAATAAAAACATTTCTCATAGCGATACAAGCATTTCCTCTTTGTTTTATAAAAAGCTGATTCATTATCCTGCAACTGAACGAAAGAATGCTGAGATTTGCATTTCCGCATTTAAAATACAACTGATCTTTACAAGGTCAGCTAACATATAATTCTATATTTTCATCGATATTTTTTTCTTTTCCTCTGTGAACTACATATTGTCACCGACATTATGACACTTGAATATTGTACAGGATGTTCTAAAAGTTATGACCTCTCTTACATTATACAGGATAACCAGGAGTTCAGGACCATCATTATCATCATCATTGTCATTTAAAATTGGGTTGTTTTATTGAAATACAGATCTTTAGTGAAAATATTTTAGAAATCTTACACCTTATACAGGGTGACCAAGAAATCACACCATTTGCATAACGAACTTTCCAATATAAATTATCTTTATATCCCTGTCTTAATTGCAACTGTTTTAGTATTTGTAACTCTTATTATTTTATACATATTATATCACCGTCTTTGCTCGGTACCAAAAATTACCAAAAAGCGTCGCTTTAGATATCTCATCCAATTCCGATGGAGACACTTTATACCAATAATATGACTAACGAGCAATCGACATTACAGGCTCCAACGCCACACACTATAAGTAAACTAATATATGTGTATTAATCCAAAGCTTAAAACAGCCGTACCTCGAGGGAAATGAAATGACATATTAAAATACACCGATCCTGTCTGTGATTAGGGACTAACTGTTTAGTTCTTATTATCTACCTTATTACTGCTCCGAAAAGTGTTTTTTTAGTGTTGCAAACGTTATTAATGTTTTAGTGATTTATTGTGTGATACACCAGTGTTGCCAACCCTCATATAAAGAAAAATAACATTTCGGCTTATTTTTTAAACATGCCAATGGGGTGTAATATCCTATGTTATGTTGCAAACAAACAATTCCACGCATAAGTGTTTACAAATACCACCACGTGGTTCGGCAAGAGAATCTCCCAACAGATGGATCTACAGTCATATGCAGACGACGGCTTCTGGCCCCTCCCACGCAGCAGAAGACATTGGAGCAGCAGCGCCACCGCCACCCAAAGGTCCCTATAAATTGGATGGACGAACACAACTCGACACCAGTTTTCTGGTGACCCTTGTTTAGGCTGCTACGGGACTTTTGGAGTAACTTGACCTCAGGCCCTCAGTCTGCTACGGGACTTTTGGAGTAACTTAAACCAGGTCTCTACTCTGCTACGGGACTACGCCTATCCTTCCTCCTGGCTTAGCCTGCTACGGGGCTCTATGGAGATCCTGTCTGCGACCTTACAGTCAATGACTACCTATTTTTAACCTTTCATATTAGAGAGATTATTTGAATAGTATTTTGTGAAAATACTGTAATAGTGGAAGGTTTTATAGTAAAACTGGTAGTGGGAGTCGATCTCGGACACTCTTTTTATTGAATGCTCTACCTACAACCTATATGAGACAAAACTTTACAATATATATATATATACATATATATATATATATATATATATATATATATATATATATATATATATATATAATATAACTCTATGGCCTATGGAACCCGGAGGTTCAATGCCGCGTTCACGAAAGTTCTCCACTGACTTCTATCCTTAGCTAACTGCATCCAGTTTCTACTTTGTATTCCTATCTCTGCTAGATCCATCTTAATATTGTCCTCCCATCTGCGCCTAGGTCTTCCAAATGGTCGTTCTCCGATTGGTCTTCCTGTCAAGACTTTGAAAGCGTTTCTACTTTCTTCTATTCTAGCTACATGACCCGCCCACCTAACCCTCCTAGACTTGACGACTCTAACAATGTTGGGTAAACCATATATATGAGCGAAAATCGACCAATATCAGTGTCAATTTCACAGTATTAGGGGTCACAGAGATGAACAGTGACACTTCCGATTAGGGATGGTACCGAGACCGAGAAGGACTTTTATATACCGAGACGAGACCGAGAAGGACCTCTATAAATCGAGAGGAGAATGGGACGAGATTTATGTCAGTCCTGAAAGTCTCGGTCTCCTTTCGAATATTGATAGCTATTAAAATTGCATTTACTCAAAATTGGTTTCGTTGCTTTATTTATATAACATGAGAACGGTTGAGTGATTTATAGTTGCGTATTCAGGGGTAGCTATCGGGCTCAAGCCCCTCCCAAAATGAATTTGTGATCATTTTTTCGCATTGCACGTACAAAACAAATGTTTATTACCCGTTGCTCAAGCCTCTCGCGAAACAAAACACATTGCTGGTGTATATAGCCTTCTCTCTTTCTCTCTCTCCCTCTCGATATATATATATATATATATATATATATATATATATATATATATACAGGTTGCGGAAAAATCCAGGAACGCTACAATATCTTGCGAAATATACAGATCAGGAAACAAAAATAACACGTGTAAAGCATTTTGAAAAAGCTACCGAATGATACCAAACGCAACCCCCTGTCCCCACCCTCTTCGGGGGTACGAGGGTTAACATTAAAATTTAAAATATGAACCTGTATTTTTTATTGAACATTTGGAGTCTCCAGAAAAAGTGGCAGTGATTTGATCGAAAATTTAGAACAATTTCTTGACAGATGGCACTTGAATCGACATACAAGAAGGGACGGCAATATATTATGAAAATGTGTCCTCTCCGTGTTGTACTATGTGGCCATACTTGTGTGGCAGTACTGGACGGCGGAATCAGACGTCGAGAGTTCCATTCCCGCGCAGAGAAACATTTCATATGTGAATTTTTATATACCCATATAATGAATTCATTAGGGATGGGGAAAACCGTTTTTTATAAAAACCGGAAACCGTATTCTAGAAAACTTGAAATCCGAAAAACCGACATTTCGGTTTTCTTGCAAAACTTGTTCATTTTTTCACAGAAACCGGTTTCGGGTTTCTCCAGAAAGCGGTTCGTTTTTTATCGAAACTGGTTTCGGTGAAAACATTCCGAAGACACACAATACTATTTTTGTGGAAACGGAATCGGTTTCCGGAGAACATCGAAACACTACTCTGGTCAGAAATAGAACTAATTTTTGAAAAAAAAAACGGAACCGGGTTTGAAGAAAACCAAAACCGGACCTGGTGAAAAACCAAACCGGCTTTGAATAAAACCAATAACCGGTTTCGGTGAAAACCGAAACTGTTTTGAATAAATCCGAATCCGTTTTGAAGAAAACCGAAACAGGATCCGGTGAAAAACCGAACCGGTTTTGGAAAAAATCAAAACCGGTTTTGGTAAAAGACCAAACCTTTTTTTTTAATTTCTAAAAACCAAAACCGAGAAATCGTTTTTTTGTGACTGCCAGTAGATACCTTTTAACTTCGATAAAAAACAATATCTTTGTCCACACTTATTAATTTGAAAGAAAATACAAATTGCGACAATATCGGTTTATTTTTGTTGTAAATAATCCTATAAACTCTAACCCTAATAACCCTATTATTAAGAACTACTTCCTAAAGCTAGTTTGCAAAACAATTATCCGTATTTGTATTCTATGTAACTGCAAAATGTACTAATTGAAGTTAATACATATGGAATTTATTTTGGAAAATAAAATAAAAAGGCAGCCTTGAACGAGATCGAACTAAGAATCTCTGACTCCGCAATCCATTACGCTAACCGTACGGCCACAGAGCACGGTACTCTTAGGATTTTCGTAATTTTTGTTACATCCCCTTTTTCTGTATGTCGATTCAATCGCCAGCTGCGAAGACACTGTTTTCAAGTTTGCGTCAAATCTCTGTCAATTTTTCTGGAAAATCCAAATATGCAATAAGAAATAGGGGTTCCCATTTAAAATTTTAAAGTTATCCCCCATAACTCAGAAGGGGGTGGGGATGGAGGGTTGCGTTTAGTATAATTGGATAGCTTTTCCAAAACTATTTAGCATGTGTTATTTTTTGTTTTGCTGATCTTTATACTTCTAGAGATATTGGATTGTTCCGGGACTTTCTCTGCACTCTGTATATATATATATATATACAGAGTGAATCAAAAGTCTGGACACGGTGGAATAAGTCGAGAACTGAACTTTGGAGCGAAAAAACAAAAAACACGTGTTTAGTAATATTAAAAAAACTATCTGATGAAACCAAATTCGACCCTCTAGACCCACCCCTTGGGGGCTGGAGTGGGGTCAACTTTGAAATTTCAAATGGAAACCCCAATTTTTGATTGCAGATTTGGATTCTGCGGATCAAACTATGTAACGTTTCATCAACACTTTTCCGTCGATGCATAATATAGCGCAGTAATCGGGGAAAATAAATGGCCCCTAAATACTCTCATTTCGTTCATGAGCTTGGTAGGATTTCCGACCTCTGTTCTCGTTCAGTGTCACTGGTTCACTTCTCTGTTCCTTCTCGTCACTGGATAGAAGCACGCTACACACAGACAGAAGACACAGAGAAAGGCACGCACACCTTCTTCATTGGGGCTTCGGGCAGTATCAGTGTTGCAAACCAGAAAATTCAAAAGCGGCGAGTAGAGGACAAAAAATAAAACAATTAAAAGTAAAAGGAAAATTAAAGGAAAGTATAGCTATTGAAGTATCTGCTTATTGCACTATGGTGTTTGTTGACTTCTGTGTCTGAGATGAAAATGTATTGATATAACTGTTTTCTAATCGCTAAAATATGACATTCATTAGGGTCAATTGTACCATTCTCTGATAAAGATAAATTATCGGAATGATCCAACCTTGTCGCGGTAGTAGATCTCATCTTACACAAAATAACACATGACCAATGCGACCAGTGTTATTTTATCTGATGATTAAAATATATCAGGATAGTATAGAATTGGCCCTATAACGTGCAAATGTTGGAGCGGTGTGAAATTATCAAAAATAGCCTGTAACTGTCAAGCTAATTTATGTCTGAAATAACGGGTGAACCAAAAGTTTGGCCACGGTAGAGTAAATGGAGAAAAACACTTCTGATTAAAAAAGAGCAAAAAAAATATTTAATATGTTTCAAGAAGCTATCCGATGATATCAAACGCAACACTCTACCCCCACCTTCTGGAAAGGAGTGGGGGGCATTGATTTTTCACATGGAAACTCCAATGTTTTATTGAAGATTCGGAGACTGTATCCCAAATAATGTAAGGTATAATCAAAACATTTTCGTCGATGTGTGATATCGCGCTGTAATAGGCGAAATTAGATGCTCCCCTCTTCGTTCATGAGCTTGATATTAGCTCCGACCATCTGTACACGGTGCAGTATTTTGAGAAATACGCGTCGGATCAACAAAGTTATTCAATGATACCAAGCACGATACCACACCCTACCGCTAGGTGGGGTTAGCTGAAACATTTGAAATGGAAGCTTTTATTTCTTATTGCAGAGTCGGATTCTGCGCACAAACCTGTATAAGATTTAGTCGAAACATCGTTGTCGCTGTGTGACATGGCGCTATAATGGCGAAACCAGGAGAACTTCCTATATGAACTTTAATTAGCTTCAATGCTGTGGACATGGTGAAATAAGTATACATGTGATCAAAAAACAAAAGAAAATGTGTGACTATTGGGTTTGGTAGGATGTTTATCGTTTCTTTTCTGCAGTGGGACGCGAGAGACGGGACCTACAGTTGAAAGTGGGATCCGAACCTCTATTAGGTTTTGGAACCGAGACGTTCCCCATGAACAATTGCCGACAAAGTTCGTCCGACCGTCGTCGGTTATTGGGTGGCAGCAGCTAAAAGGGTGAGCTAGTGCTGGTTCAAAGGCGGCTGTCTATTTGTCGGCTTGGAAGCGGACACCGTGACGGCCCCGCCGCTGTTCAGGAACGGCAGCTATGAGACAGACGGTTGTCTTCGGCCCAGCAGTGGCACGTCGTCGTCCCCCGAAGCGACGACATCATGAAGATTTTCGCCATTGTTTCGCCTGATTTGTGTGAGTAGTCTCACGAGACTGCTCGCGGTCTAGCATAGTTTTAGATGGGTGAAATTATTATGGAATTCTTTCTTTTCTTCTTCTTCTTCTTCTTCTTCTTCTTCTTCTTATTATTATTATTATTATTATTATTATTATAGTACAGGGTGAGTCAAAAGTCCTTGGACACCTGCATAAGTTTGAAAATCGACGGGAAAAGTAAAAAGTGATGGGAACAGAGGTTCGATGAGAGGATGCAACTTTTGGAGTGTATGTCATTCATGGCCGCCATCTTAAAATCCGCCATTTTGGATTCAAGTCACTTTTTAAATGGGAAGGGGGTGTATGACACATCAAATAACACTAGCTTGAGCTCAGGAATTTAGTGGTGTAATTTGTTTTTTTTTCTATCTTGTATAGTTTAGAAGTTATTAATGTTCAAAGGTGGGAAATTACCTTGATACTGACCCAGTTCTCTCTTTGCTCCAGGTGATCTAAAATGGGTCTGACACGTGAACAGAAGATCGAAATCATCCTTATATCAGGGGAACGCAGCTACCGAACAATAGCAGCTGACTACAACAGACGGCACCCAGACAGAGAACCGGTATCGAACAGCACGGTGGCTCACGTGATTACCAAATTTCGGGAGACGGGCTCTGTTCAAGATAGGGCACGTAGTGTCCGACCAAAAACTGCAACCAATGAGGAAACTGCAAAGGCGGTTGTTGCGTCGTTTGTGAAAAGTCCTAAAGAAAGTATCCGTCGTGTGTCCCTAGCATGTGCAATAAGCCAATCCTCCGTTGTCCGGATATTGTACGCCAATCAGTGGCATCCTTACAAGCTGCACATGCAACATAAACTGAACGAGAATGACCCTGATCGCCGGTTGGAGTTCTGCATGTGGGCTACTGAACAACACGAACTGGATCCTGCGTTTGCCAAGGGCATACTGTTCAACGACGAGGCGTATTTCACTTTGAACGGGGAGGTTAATCGACATAATTGTCGATACTGGTGTGACACAAATCCGAACTGGGTTGACCCGAGTCGAGAGCATAGCCCAGCGACGGTGATGGTGTGGTGTGGCATATGGGACACCCACATCATTGGGCCATTTTTCATTTACAACACCTTAACTGCACCACAGTATCTGATGCTGATGCAGGACCTTGTGTTCCCTGCACTGAACGCTGACGGCATTTTCCCATCTTATTTTCAGCACGATGGAGCCCCTCCACACTATGGACTTGGTGTCCGTGAACGGTTGGATGAACAACTGCCAGGGAAGTGGATTGGTCGCCGTGGTCCCGTGGAGTGGTCGTCCAGATCCCCTGACTTATCGCCCCTTGATTTTTATCTATGGGGACATCTTAAGCAGATAGTGTATGCTGAGACAATCCGTTATTTGAGACACCTGGAGGAACGCATCCAACAAGCCTGTGACCAAATTTCAGGAGACATTCTCCTCCGTGTGCAGTCAGAGTGGTTGCGACGACTACAGATGTGCATTGCACGGGATGGGCAACACGTAGAACATGTGTTGTAGCATTCAGAATCAAGGTAATTTCCCACCTTTGAACATTAATAACTTCTAACTGTACAAGATAGAAAAAAAACAAATTACACCACTAAATTTCTGAGCTCAAGCTAGTGTTATTTGATGTGTCATACACCCCCTTCCCATTTTTTAAAAAAATGACTTGAATCCAAAATTGCGGATTTCAAGATGGCGGCCATGAATGGCATACACTCTAAAAGTTGCGGCCCTTCATCAAACCTCTGTTCCCATCACTTTTTACTTTTCCCGGGATTTTCAACCTTATGCAGGTGTCCAAGGACTTTTGACTCACCCTGTATGTTATATTATTATCTGCTAGTAGTAGTAGTAGTAGTATCAGTAGTAGTAATAGGAATTGCAGCATTAGTTGTAGTAGTAGTAATAGTAGTAGTACTAATAGCAGTAGTAGTGGTAGTAGTAGTAGTCTGTAAAGGGTAGTAGTCTGTAGTAGTATTTTTTCTTTTTATTTTTAATCCTTTCATCCTTTAATTTTTACATGTTTATAATGTCTCATCAACAAATTGATCACATCGGACCCTAGACAAGATTTGATTCTGTCGTTCCGATATAATTTCAAAACTAAAGGAGTTACCACTAAAGAGCATTGTGTGAACAGAGTGCACATTTCAATACGTACGTATGGTACCACCTTAATTTCGTGGCATGGAGGCCTCTTAAGAACGTTGATCGAACTTTCGTTCGGGATAGACATGACGAAGGTTATAGGCGTAACCTGTAATTTCGGCATTATAGTGAAGCATTTGTACAAGAAGTGATACCTGTGTGTGTGTGTGTGTGTGTGTGTGTGTGTGTGTGTGTGTGTGTGTGTGTGTGTGTGTGTGTGTGTGTGTGTGTGTGTGTGTGTGTGTGTGTGTGTGTGTTATTCGTTTCATTATTGTTTTCTCTTCTCACATGCAATGTATGGATGTGTGAATTATAACATGTTTAGTGACACATGACATGGGATTGCAACATTGGGATGGCATTGCCCGCTCGTTCATTCACAAGTTATAGTGACGTTCACCTGAACGATTCGTTTGTAAGTGGCAGGTCTTTAACGGTGACGGATCTGTTGGTAACGATTCTCGGTCTAACAGCAAAATGTCTTTCTTTTTCACCCCAAACAGTTAATTTACTTTCGCCGATTATAGCGCCATATTATGCATCGACGGAAAAGTGTTGATGAAACCTTACATAGTTTGAGCCGTAGAATCCAAATCTGCAATCAAAAATTGGGGTTTCTATTTAAAATTTCAAAGTTGACCCCACCCCAGCCCCCAGGGGGTGGGTCTAGAGGGTCGAATTTGGCTTCATCAGATAGTTTTTTTAATATTACTAAACCCGTGTTTTTTGGTTTTTCGCTCCGAAGTTCAGTTCTCGACTTATTCCACCGTGTCCAGACTTTTGATTCACTCTGTATATATATATATATATATATACATATTCATCCTCACGGCATTGTCAAGGCTCTATATTTGTATTTTACATTTATTATTGCAACCGGGTGTTACTGACTTCCGTATACGGTAGCCCGATCATCACCCTTGTTCTTCGCGCGCACGGTCATTCGAAGAACTGAAAACGTACTCTGTACACAAACAGTTTATGGTTGTGAACTCGGAAAGCCTGGTACTTCTGCTTGTCAAGGTCAAAAAGTGGGAGAAAAAAGGATGTGTAGAATGTAAAGAGGGTGCAACAGTGACTGATGCTTGTAAGGGAACATATTCATTTGTAGTTCGTGCACATTCCGCCTGTAGCGCTACTGTGGCACGACGTATATTGTAACTGTATAACTCTTGTACACCGCTAGTAGGTCTATTCGCGTTAGTGACGACCGAAACTATGTTGTCAGCTCTGACTGCGATAAGGCACTGCTGTGCTGCTTTTCCTTCTCTTTTTTCCCCTTTTCCATTTGTGAGACGCCAAACATGTTGTTTTTGCTTGTTGCACGCGCTGAACGGGTTTCGGCGAGCGAAGTATTTAAGAAGTTGACTACATATTCTTGTTTGCGATAGTTTTAAATTGGTTAACTGTTGAAAAATATACGAAAATAAAGCTGTACTTGTTAAGGTATATTAGTCGAGGACGTAGCTACTGACAGTGTTGATTACAGATTTTCTCGAGGAAGAATTTAATTACAGTAGAGGTGAAAAGGAGACGTCCATTTAGACAGCCCCCCCCCTTATCAGACTCAATCGGAAATGGTCTCAATTGTATGTACACAAATGTGCAGGCGAAATTTTCGTTTGTACACAATTAAGGGCGCCGTCACAACGAAAACAAAGTGGGGGCTGTCTAAATGGTAGCCCCCCAACAACATGTCCTATTCAAGCACAAATTGTCGCAATCATTTGTACATCGTTTCTACAGAAATGTGAAGGCGAAATTTTCGTTTGTACACAATTAGGGGCGCCGTCAGAACGAAAACAAAGTGGGGGCTGTCTAAATGGTAGCCCCCCACCAACAAGTCCTATTCAAGCACAAATTGTCGCAATCATTTGTACATCGTTTCTACAGAAATGTGAAGGCGAAATTTTCGTTTGTACACAATTAGGGGCGCCGTCAGAACGAAACCAAAGTGGGGGCGGTCCAAATGGTAGCCCAACCACCGTGTCCACTTCAATCACAAATTGTCGCAATCATTTTGTACATCATTTGTACAGAAATGTGCAGGCGAAATTTTTGTTTTACACAATTAGGGGCGCCGCCAGAACGAAAACAATGTCGGGGATGCCTAAGTGGTAGCCCCTCCCACCATGTCCAGTTGAATCACAAATTGTCGCAATAGTTTGTACTTCGTTTGTACAGAAATGTGCACGCGAAATTTTCGTTTGTACATAATTAAGGGCGCCGCCAGAACAGAAAAAATGGGGGCTTTCTAAGTGGTAGCCCCCCACCATGTCCAATTCAATCACAAGTTGTCGCATTCGTTTGTGCATCGTTTGTACAGAAATGTGCAGGCGAAATGTTTGTTTGAACAAACTTAGGGGCGCCGCCAGAACGAAAACAAAGTGGGGAGCTGTCTGAGTGGTAGCTCCCCCCACGATGTCCAATTGAATCACAAAGTATCGCAATCGTTTGTACATTGTTTGTACAGAAATGTGCAGGCCAAATTTTCGTTTGTACAGTATTAGGGGCGCCGCCAGGGCGAAAACAAAGTGGAAGGCTGTCTAAGTGGTAGCCCCCCACCATGTCCAATTCAATCACAAATTGTCACAATCGTTTCTATATCGTTTGTACAGAAATGTGCAAGCTAAATTATTGTTTGTACATAATTAAGGGCGCCGCCAGAACGAAAACAAAGTGGGGGCTGTTTAAGTGATAGCCCCCCACCATGTCCAATTCAATCACAAATTGTCGCAATCGTTTGTACTTCGTTTGTACAGAAATGTGCATGCAAAATTTTTGTTTGTACATAATTAGGGGCGCCGCCAGGGCGAAAACAAAGTGGGGGGCTTTCTAAGTGATAGCCCAATCACCATGTTCAATTCAATCACAAATTGTCGCAATCGTTTGTACATCGTTTGTACAGAAATATGCAGGCAAAATTTTCGTTTGTACACAATTAGGGGCGACCTCAGAACGAAAACAAAGGGGGGGGGCTGTCTAAATGGTAGCTCTCCCACCATGTGCAATTGAATCACAAATTGTCGCACTCGTTTGAATATAGTTATAAAGAAATGTGCAGGCGAGATTTTCGTTTGTACACAATTAGGGGCGCCGCCAGAACGAAAACAAAGTGGGGGCTGTCTAAATGTTAGCCCTCCCACCATGTTCAATTCAACCACAAACTGTCGCACTTGTTTGTACGCCTTTGTACATAAATGTGCAGCTGAAATTTTCGTTTGCACATAAATGTAGCCCTGCCAAAACGATAACAAACTATGGGCTCTCTAATTGATAGGCCTCCCACCATGTCGAATTCAACCACAAACTGTCGCACTTGTTTGTTGCGGTTTTGTACAGAAATTTGCAGGCGAAATTTTCGTTTGTACACAATTGCGGGCGCGCCAAAACGATAACAAAGTATAGGCTACCTAATTGGTAGCACCCCCTACGTCCGATTCAAAAGAAAATCATCTCAATTGTTTGCACATCGTTTGAGCAGTAATGCGCAGGCGAAATTTTTTTTCTAAGCTATCAGATGCGTGGACAGAACGAAAAAAAAGGGGAGTTGTCTAAGTGCTAGCCCCACCATGTTCGATTGAACCACAAATTGTCGCGATCGTTTATACATCGTTTGTGCAGAAATGTGCAGGTAAAATTTTCGTTTGTATTAAATAATATACGGATGTGAGTATTTTTAATATCTGCGATCAACATTAACCGGTTTGAATAACGGTTGATGAGTTTGAAAATGGTTCCTATTGCACTAGTTGAAAAAAAATTCTTTTTCTCTGGCACACGGAAGAAAATGCCTGATTTTAATAGAACTTTTTACGTAGAATTCGAATCTGCAATCAGTTTTTCTCCATCACCCTCAGTTTTCCCGTGACAGAGGTGTTTTCGGAAAATTTCCCCTCAAATTTCTGTTCTTTTTCTTTTTTTCTTTTTTTAAAACCATTTTCATACTTGTAGCTTGGGTACCTTAGGTATATAAACGCACAAATTATATTGTATGTTAGCCTGATTTATACTTAGTAAGCCCTCTAAGTTTCATAAGAATAGCATTATTCTATCTAGAGAAATAAACATATTTATATAAAAAATATTCTATGTATACTGTTCATTTTACAATATTCATTAGTGCAGATAAAATCACATATAACTTCCACGAAAATTACAATATAAGCACGGTTTATATCTTATTGGATTTGAAATAAAACATATTTTCAATGATGTATACACCGTGTCACCATTTTATATCTACTTAATAAATAATACAAAAGAAGTGAGTGGTATCTTCTTAATAAATGGACACTTACTTACCTCAACTAATATGTTTTAGCTGTCGACTTTCTTCTGTGTTTGGTTTCTGGAACATCTCTTTTAAGTGTCCAACAGTAATCAGCTAGCATTTTTGAACTACACTGTCACTGGTACCTCTTCTCCATGGAGGAAATGTCCTGATGAAAATGTTCCCCATACTCATCACTAACAGCACCAAGCTTTTCAGGAAAGAAATGCAGGTGGGAGTCTAGAAAGTGAACTTTAAGGGACATCTTGCAACCCATTTCATTGAATGATTGCCGGAAATCACTCACAATTTCACGGTAATTTGGGGCTTTCTTGTTTCCTAAAAAAATCTCTGTTAAACTTTTAAATGGACACCAAGCTGCTTTCTCAACCAGAGTTAAGAGATCCTCAAATTTTTGGTCACGAATCAAACATCTTATTTGGGGGTCTACAAAAATCCCTAGCGTCACTAACCCGAGGAATTTTTTTCCTTGAGGTAACAAGATCCTGCATTACTTTTGTCCATTGTCCTAACAAAGTTTTTGAAGAGCCCCAACTTTATGTGAAGAGGAGGTAGAATTATCTAATCAGGGCTCACCAGTGAGGAATAAACAGCATTCTTCTGTCCAGGAGTTAATACATGCGTTGGCCATTCCTTCTTGATGTAATGTTCCGCTTTGTTCCTGCTGTCCCATTCGCAGAGGAAACAACAATATTTCGTATAACCAAGCTGCAAACCCATTAACAAAGAAATGACTTGTAAATCACAGCAAACGGTCCACTTGTATTTCTCATACTGAATTTTTTCTAACACTATTTCGATGTTTTCATAGGTTTCCTTCATATTAGTTGCATAAGCCAAAGGCACTGAAGGAAATTTGTTGCTATTGTGCAAAAGGACAGCCTTAAAACTAGTTTTCAAAGAGTCAATAAGCAATCTCCACTCTGTACTTATATGTGCATGTCCAAGTCTATCCATCACAGCACAGACATTATTACAATACACTAAATCATTTTCTTGAGAATAGTAGTTTTGAAACTCTGTATGAAGGTTTCGAAAAATACACACTTTAGTGTCACGATGGAGCAGATTCCAGCCTTAAGTTTAGAATCAAGAAGTTCTGTCTGTGTATTGGAAAGTTTTAAATCCCGTATGAGGTCATTTAGTTCACCCGGAGTTATCAGATGGGAATCCAATGTAGATGTGCTTCCTACATAAGTAGGATCATCATCTTCATTTGGAACTTCAATAGTTGCCTCAAGTACGTAATCCTCATTTACCGTAAGATGAGGGGGAGGTACCGGTACAGGTAATTCTGCACTGTGTGGAACTGGCCTAATTGCTGATGCAAATTAGGGTACTGTACTGTGTGGTTAGATTTACTGCTTATTTCTTTTATCTGTGTCATACAAAAGTAGCAGTCTGAAGAATGATCTTTTGGTTCCCTCCAGATCATCGGTACTGCGAAGTTCATGTTTCGTCCACCATTTGCCCACCCAGTCAGACGTTTCACGCAAGTACAACAAATGTAGTGAGGAACCCAGTTCTTATCCTGGTCTCCTACACAGCAACCAAAATATAACTGATAACACTTCCTCACAAGTGGAGTAAAACATCGACGTTGTGATTTAAATATCAGCTCCCCACATACATAACAGAAATTGTCCGGTTTATTTACACACTTCCTCGACATCTTGTATCCTGTAAGGTATCACACACATACATACATACATACACACACACACACACACACACACACACACACACACACACACACACACAGGAATCTACACTCCATCAAATTCCCACAAAATCCCTCTAGACATTCCCTCATACAAAAATGGTGACATGGTGTACACATCATTGAAAACGTTTTATTGGAAGTCCAATGAGGTATAAACCGTGGTATATTGTAATTTTCGAGGAAATTATATGTGTTGAAGACCGACCCGACCCCACCCGTGACCCAAATTGACTGACCCGACCCGACAACCCGACCCGAGCTGACCCGATTGGCCCGACCCAAAGTGACCCGAGTGAACCAACCCGAGGTGACTTAACCCGACAACCGACCCGAGTGACTTGACCTTACAATCTAACCAGTTTGAGAGAGCTAGAACTTTACAAAACTGCCACCAGAAAAAAAATGCTGACCCATTCTTATGCATAAACCATTGTTTCGGCTTTTTTTATTTGTAGTATAATTATCCTCCTCCTCCTCCTCAGTGTTCTCCCATTAATAAACAGGCCAGTTTCCGTGAATTAGGTAAGAAGCTTCCATTTTTGCGATTTCCCGCTAATATCTGCCTCGCAACCCAAAATAAAGTACCACCCTCCTTATTACAATCTATCAATTCAACCTTCTTACACACTCTCGCTCTCCTGATATCACCCCCTTTACTACATCCCTCAGAATGCACGGTACGTGACGTTTGGGCGCGGACGTTTGGGCCCCGCCGTTTGGGCACTGGACGTTTGGGCGCGAAGCCATTTGGGCGCCAGACGTTTGGGCGCTGAGTACAAAGTTCGAATCAAGATATCACAAGGTGTCTACTGTAGTGGAAGTCCTTGAATTATACTGGACTTTGTTTTACATACTAGAAATACTGGAATTTCAAAATTATAAAAACTGAATTAACAATTAAATTTTGTAAATTTAAGTTTCAACGAAAGTTAAGTGTGCTTTTTATTTGATAACTTTTCAAGCCAAATGTAAGTCGACCAGACTACATATGATTGACTGCATTACATACATAGTGAGCCTATTCCATTAAAAAACTTAAAGCAGGCCTTCTACTGTAGTTACGCAATAAGTGTGAATGTCAAACACATTTCTAGTGGCTAAATGACCAATATATGTACACTTAACTATTATTTTTCATTTTGAAATCGTTGTTTTTTTTTCTTTCGCCACTTTCTTTAATGCAGATTAAATGCTTACAATGGGACGAAAAAAATGTGAGTTAAGTTTTGATTTTTATATTGGAATGTTAATAAAAAAAAAGTGATACCAGAAATACGGCATACTACAGTTCCTAAACTCAATATGTTAGACATCCTGTATGCAAAATATGTCTTACACACCATGTATGCAAAATATCTTACCCTCAACTCGATTAGGATTTAGGACTTTTAGATTTCTAGGCTCTCGGCATCTAAGGCCATTTAGCCCGTCACGTTTGAGGGAGCACACTATCCGGGGAAAGGGAAGGAAGGAAGCGGCCTGGACCTATAAATTAGGTACCACCCCGGCATTTGCCTGATGTGAATGAAGAAAACCCAGGAAAACCTCATTCAGGGTGGCTGGCCTGAAAGAGCGTGTTACACTTTTTCGACCGAGTGCCCCCACCGGGAATCGAACCCGGGACCGATCGCACCGAAGGCGAGAGTGTTAGCGACTACGCTGCAATCTTTTATTGGTGGTTCTTTATTGGACTTAAGGAAGAGAAGAGTTTGGCAAACGTAATACGAAAGAAAACAAATTTTAATATTTATAAATATGTAATTATTAACTTTCTTTTAAAAAATACAAAAATTAAATCAATATGTTTTAATTAACATTAAGAAAATTAACAGTTCGTCTGATTCCTTTATTTCCTAGCTTTCTTATATAATACAAAAATTAGATCAGAAGTACAAGAATCGTGAACAAGCGAAAAATCAATCCATGACGAGGTTAGGCAACAAATGCCACAAACGCATTAAACTATTGAATTTGGATGAATAAATAAGATAGAGATAGAAAATATACAGATAAATGAGGTGAGATAAAGATAGAAGTGTAGGAAATGTATATATCTTGATTGGCGCTTAGTTTTCAGTGCCTAGCTTACTTTATATGTCGTAAATTGTGATTTTTACTATGTACCTCGCGCCCAAACGTCTGGCGCCTAAACGGCTTTGCGCCCAAACGTCCGGCGCCCAAACGGCAGCGCCAAAACGTCCGCGCCCAAATGGCGGCGCCCAAACGTCCTGTCCCGCAGAATGCAATCCCTTAGCAAGATCAAAACTTGTGATCCGTCCATTTTTCGCTTCCTTATATCGTCTAATATTGCTCTCGTCTCTTGCATTTTTTCAGCATTTCCTAATTCGTTTTCCTCTCTACCCTGCTAACCTTCTTTATTTTACTCCACATCCAAATTTCCAAGGTTAAAATTTAGGCAATCAAGTTCAAAAGTCAAAATAAAATTTGACTGAGTTCTGAAGACAAGTTCTGAAGGCTAAAAGAATAAAAGTTCTGAAGACAACATTATTTTCTAGTAAGGAATGTATATAGAACTTCTTTTAATATTTTTTGCTGTGTAACAAACAACAATTTCATCACGTTAACATTCCGATTTTTCTATTTAAAAACAGCGTTGCTGTCTGATAGAATCATAAGGAAATAATTGCACTGAAATATCATTCTGTAGTGAATTACCTTTTATTTTTTCTTGATTAATTTATCTAGAAGATATTTGCAACGTTATATAAAATTAGCAAGTATTTTATTGCGGAGAAAGTCAAATCACTACCCCAGCAATAATAATAATAATAATAATAATAATAATAATAATAATAATAATAATAATAATAATCTGAAGGTGACCAAGAAAGTTGTGTCTCTTTGTGAAGGTCTGTGTTCAATTGGCCCTCACACCGTGAGTTGAATGCGAATGGATATAAGGTGAAGGTCAGTTGTTGGACGAGACGAGACGAGACAGAATTTTCATGAAAGGGTACGAGATGAGACAGAGCTCTTTCAATAGAAACATATGCAGTTTTCCAGACGAGACTACCTTCACGACACATTTTCGAAACGAGAATGCCCCAAACCAGGTCTCGTGAGCAACACTAGTAAGTATATCCAACATACTACTTGGTTGTGGCTGTTCAGATACACCGTGAACGTGCGTAAGGACTGAGTGAACATGGGGCCTTCACAGAGCGTCATAAGGGCTTGTTTGCTGTACGAGTTCAAATTGCTGCTCCGCGGAGCGGAAGATATGACAGGCCTTTGGTGAGGGTGTCGTGACTACGCGGAGAGTGCAGTGGTATGACGGTTTAAGGACGGTGACGAAACACTCGAAGACGCACCACGTGCCGGAAGACAAACAGATGTTCAAAATAAAGATCTTCGGGCAGCAATTGAGGCGAAGACAGACATGTGAGGAACTGGTACTACCTTTCAGTGTAAGTGGAGAAACCATTCGGCACCACCACCATCAACTTGGGAAGCACTGCAAGTTGGGTTGATAGGTCCTACATGATTTGACTTGGAGCCAGAAAGCAACGCGAGCAGACACCTGTGTTTCTTTGGTGTCTCGTCTGAGGAAGGAGCAATTTCTGAACAGGGTGTTGACATGTGATGGGAAGTGGGTCCTGTACGAAGCTCCACGGCGCCGTCATTGTTGGTTAGCATCCCATGAACCGGTTCAAAAACAGCCCAAGCCAGCACTACGGCAGAATAAGGTTCTCCTGTGCATTTTGTGGACTGCTCGAGGCATCGTCCATCGGGAACTGCTACCAGCTGGTCAGATCATCAATGCAACTGTGTACTGTCACTGTGTACTGTCTGGATCCAGCAGTTCTGAATCGCAAAGGGGTCCTCTTGTTACAAGGCAACGCTAAGCCCCACGTGGCTAAAATGACCCAGTACATCATTCTACGCCTTGGATGGAAAACACTATTGGATCCGCCATACTCCACGGACATTGTACCGTCCGATTATCACCTGTTCCATTCCTTGGACAATCATCTTAGAGAACGCCAATTCAAACAGCTAGTAGAGGTTCAATATGCACTTGATACCTTCTTCACTTCACGTCCCACCAAGTTCGACTGCGATGGAATCCATGGCCTTCCAGAACGTTTTCAGAAGGTCGTCGAGGCTGATGGAGACGATTTTTGATATTCCAGGTACGTCCTAGGTTACATACCAATGTTCGAAGGTGTTGGTGAAAAGGCGGCGGAACTTTCTTGGGCACTCTTAAAGTTATAATAATAATAATAATAATAATAATAATAATAATAATAATAATAATAATAATAATAATAATAATAATAATAATAATAATAATAATAATGTGTCCTGCCCAAAGGCAGATGTTTGACCCGAAGGTCCATGGGTATTGATTCCAGCTCGTACCAAGTAAGTTTTCTGGTGGACAAACCCCATGTGCATGGGTTTTCTCGGTGTTCTCCCATTTCCTCCCACTTTCTTCATTCAACCACTTCAATTATTTCTCATCATCACTGTCCCTCTTAGCGTTGGTGCATAACGTGGGACGTTAACTAGATATTTCCTTTCAATTTCACTTAATGTGACATTTAACTTGACATAGAAACGCAGAAAGAAAAAAAGTCAGTAGTAATATTAATTACAATTACAATACCAATTAGTTAATATAGGGTAAAATTAAAATTTTACTACTATTTCACCTTCAATTAGTCACATTTATCATTCATTCACCAACTTCGAATTGAATTCCACAACAAAGCTCTTTATAGTATTCCGTATAGAAAATAAGTGAAGAATGTGACGACCCGACCCGAGTGACCCGACACGAGCTAACCCGACTGACCCGACCCGACAACCCGACCCGTAATCCGACCCGTTTGAGAGCACTATCAGAGGGGTACTATTTATTTTGTATGGTTTAGCATACTTTAAGGCTACCATACTTTTTGAAAACAGAAAAAACGGGACTTCTTACAAATTAGTAGTAAATATTGCATTTTGTATTAATTTTATCTTTCGAATTTTACTATAGTATCGCACTAGTTATACAACTTAAAATAATGTATTAATATAGTCCATACTCAGTGGCGTATTTAGGGGGAGGGCTTCCGGGCTCAAGCCCCCCACCGAAATCTTACTTACTATAGTAAAGTATATGAAATATCTTGCAGAATTTTCATATTTTCAGGCAAAGCACCCCCGGAAGTTAGAAAAGCCCCTCCCGAAACAAAATCGTAAATACGCCACTGTCCATACTTAATCAACAGTGCTAAAAATTATTATAGAAGCTAGAAGCTGTTATACAATATAAACGCAATCAGTGAACATACAATATTTAGGCAAAAATTATATTTTCAATATTATTACGCATACCACCTTTACATGCTCTACATGTCTATAAAGAAAAATATCCAGATTTATGAAGTTGTTTCAAAATTTCAATAGGCTGATTTATTTTTGTTAACCTAAAATGCGAACTAAAAGAAAGCAATTTGCATAATTGTTTTTCTGAAGCAGAAAAAAAAATGTGTTTTCGGGGCTGGTCTGCAACGTCACAAGAATTTGTTGCCTCCTCGGGGTATACATTCTTACTTTTAGTGATAAGAGTGCTATTTAGGAGGATTTAAACATTGCATGTTATATCCGGGGAAGCAACGATTGCAATAATAATAAAGATTAGAATGAAATTGTTCCTATAGTATTGTCGGAATTGAAAGCAAAAGGAATAAGTCGATTTTATTATCTTTTCAGAACTTTTGATATGTAATTAATAATAATAATAAAGAAAAAAACAGGACAAGAAGGAAAATTTCTGCACACCGGGACAAATTTTAAGAAACCGGGGCGTATGGTAGCCTTACATACTTATTTGCATGCGGAGTGTCAGTACGGAGCCACTACGTAGCAGAGTTGAAACAAAACCTCGTAAATAGGTTGCCAACTCAGGAAAACAAAATTACCGGCACACCCTCAAAATTCTGTGTACAAATGAGAAACTGAAGACTGTCTTGATCGTTATTGTATTTTCCAGCAATTGCCACTTGTTTAAAATTATCGAAACAGATGAATAATACTGGATATTAATCTTTATGTAACAATAGTTGATTCATAAAATGAAATTTATTCTATAAACTTCACTTCAAACAAAGGAAATTGCTTTAAAAAGTCATTTTCTACTCTCAATAAATGAATAAAATTCTTTTACAATAAAATATAAGTGTTATTAAATTTGTTATGTTAAATAAATAAAAGAAACTGCCATACGTTAAGAAAATATCGATAATGTATAATACAACGGAAATTTGTGTTTGTAAAGGCACTGTTGAAAAATTTCGATGTTCAATGTTATATTCTGGATTGCAGATTCCAAAATACCGGTCAGAAGGGGTCTAATAAGAAGTTTGTACCGGTCACCGGCCTTAATCAAAATTACAGCAAATACCGACCAGTTAGCAACTCTACTCGTAAATCAGAATGCTGAATGCACCAAAATACTTCACCATGCATTCTATAGTTTCTGCAAAATGAGTTTAATGAAGATGATCAAATAAAACAAAATACTGTGTTCTAATTTTTCCTTTAACAGTCTACTTTGTGAATTTGTTATATCTTCCACTTATCAATTTCCTGTACGAGATGAGAATAACGGTTTCTGCGGAAGATAGAAAGAAAAAAATACATTTTTCTCATAAGGATTCAGTTCACGTAAGAAATAATGAATAAGTTTAATAATAAGAGCCGAGGAGTGAAAAACTAACTCAGCAATAATGATTGTAAGTATAAATATAAATATAAAAAAACAAAAAAAAAAACATTTAATTCCATCATCGTTAGTATAACATCAATATAGTGAATCACACGATAGTGTGAACAAACCAAACCACACAATAGTGTGAACAAAGTCCTGTTAGAAAAATACTCCATAAATGTGACACATTTTTTTTAATGCTTCTACCATTTATACAAACCCTCACATTGCTTTCGTTCTGGCGGCGCCCCTAATAGAGTACAAACGAAAATTTCGCCTGCACATTTCTGTGCAAATGATGTACAAGCGATTGATATAATTTGTTATTGAATTGGATATGGTGGGGGCTACCATTTAGACAGCCCCACTTTGTTTTCGTTCTGGCGGCGCCATTAATTGTGAACAAACGAAAATTACGCATCCATATTTCTGTACAAACGATGTACAAACGATTACGAAAATTTGTGATTCAATTGGACATGTTGGTTGGAAGCTACCACTTAGAGAGCCCCCAGTTTGTTTTCGTTCTGGCGGCGCCCCTAATTGTGTACAAACGAAAACTTTGCCTGAACATTTCTGTAAAAACGACGTACAAACGATTGCGACAATTTGTGATTGAATTGGACATGGTCGGGGGCTACCACTTAGACAGCCCCACTTAGTTTTCGTTCTGGCGGCTCCCCTAATTGTGTACAAACAAACATTTCGCCTGCTCGTTTCTGTACAAACGAAGTACAAACGATTCCGACAATTTGTGATTGAATTGGACATGGTTGGGAGGTATTACTTAGAAAGCACCCTACTTTGTTTTCGTTCTGGCGGCGTCCCTAATTGTGTACAAACAAACATTTTGCCTGCACATTTATGTACAAACGATGTACAAACGAATGCGACTATTTCTGATTGAATTGGACATGGTCGGGGGCTACCATTTAGACAGCCACCACTTTGCTTTCGTTCTGGCGGCGCCCCTAATTGTGAACAAACAAACATTTCGCCTGCCCGTTTCTGTACAAACGAAGTACAAACGATTGCGATAATTTGTGATTGAATTGGACATGGTGGGGGGCTACCACTTAGACAGCCCCCTTTTTTCTGTTCTGGCGGCGCCCCTAATTGTGTACAAACGAAACTTTTGCCTGCACATTTCTGTACAAACGAAGTACAAACGATTGTGACAATTTGTGATTCAATTGGACATGATGGGGAGGGACTACCACTTAGACAGCCCCCACTTTGTTTTCGTTCTGGCGGCGCCCCTAAATTTGTTCAAACAAACATTTCGTCTGCACATTTCTGTACAAACGATGCACAAACAAATGCGACAACTTGTGATTGAATTGGACATGGTGGGGGGGCTACCACTTAGACAGCCCCCATTTTTTCTGTTCTGGCGGCGCCCTTAATTATGTACAAACGAAAATTTCGCCTTCACATTTCTGTACAAACGAAGTACAAACGATTGCGACAATTTGTTATTGAATAGAACATGGTGTGGGGCTACCACTTAGACAGCCCCCAATTTTTTCCGTTCTGGCGGCGCCCCTAATTGCGTGCGAACATACATTTCGCCTGCACATTTCTGTACAAATGAAGTACAAACAATTGCGACAATTTGAGATTCAATTGGACATGGTGGGGGGGGGCTACCACTTAGACAGCCCCCATTTTTTTCTGTTCTGGCGGCGCCCCTAATTGTGTACAAACAAAAATTTCGCCTGCACGTTTCTGTAGAAACGAAGTACAAACGATTGCTATAATTTGTGATTGAATAGGACATGTTGGTGGGGGGCTACCAGCTAGACAGCCCCCAATTTGTTTTCGTTTTGGCGTCGCCCCTAATAGTGTACAAACGAAAATTTGGCCTGCACATTTCTGTACAAACAATGTATAAACGATTGCGATACTTTGTGATTCAATTGGACATCGTGGGGGGAGCTACCACTCAGACAGCTCCCCACTTTGTTTTCGTTCTGGCGGCGCCCCTAAGTTTGTTCAAACAAACATTTCGCCTGCACATTTCTGTACAAACGATGCACAAACGAATGCGACAACTTGTGATTGAATTGGATATGGTGGGGGGCTACAACTTAGACAGCCCCCATTTTTTATGTTCTGGCGGCGCCCTTAATTATGTACAAACGAAAATTTCGGGTGCACATTTCTGTACAAACGAAGTACAAACTATTGCGACAATTTGTGATTGAATAGGACATGGTCGGGGGCTACCACTTAGACAGCCCCCAATTTTTTTCGTTCTGGCGGCGCCCCTAATTGCGTGCGAACATACATTTCGCCTGCACATTTCTGTACAAACGAAGTACAAACAATTGCGGCAATTTGTGATTCAATTGGACATGGTGGGGGGCTACCACTTAGACAGCCCCCATTTTTTTTCTGTTCTGGCGGCGCCCCTAATTGTGTACAAACGAAAATTTCGCCTGCACATTTCTGTACAAACGAAGTACAAACGATTGCGATAATTAGTGATTGAATAGAACATGTTGGTGGGGGGTACCAGTTAAACAGCCCCAATTTGTTTTCGTTCTGGCGGCGCCCCTAATAGTGTACAAACGAAAATTTGGCCTGTACATTTCTGTACAAACAATGTACAAACGATTGCGGCAATTTGTGATTTAATTGGACATGGTAGGGGCTACCATTTAGGGGAACTCCCTCGAGAGGAATCATTCTACTTATTTATTGCAAAAAGCAGAATTTAAAAATTCGCATTCGTCCAAAGTTATCGTGTGAAGTAACAGCCGTTTGTATGTACGTACTAATATTGATAAGTTCCACTACGCGATCCCAATTAATGTACCCGCGCCACACACACACACACTAGCATTTGTACACACGAAAGTATACCTGGTAGTATCCACACGCTTACGCCGGAAACTAGAAACAAACAAACACACACACACACACAGGGACAGAGAGAGAGAAAGAGAATATCTTGTTGTACCTTTATACTGAATGCACCATTACTCACAAAATCAGTTAAAAAAGAAAAAAGAAAAAAGTTGTAAATGAAACTTTCAAAGATTGGTACCACTGCTGCGTGTCACACATGAGATTGTTCCATAATGATTGATTCGTAATATGATGTATATGGGTTTCTTAATGGTAGTATAACAAAATGCCTTCAAATTGACCACTAAATAAAAAGTGGAATTTATTTCTCAAATTTTGTAAAATCGAAGTCGGTGGGCATTATGGGAACAGTCTACAATAACAATATATGCAAATAAATATTAATATACTTCACGTTTTCCAGTGGGTGCAAGAAAGCTTCGAATAGTATTTGTTGCCAGAAGCATTAGCTGATGTAATATATATATATATATATATATATATATATATATATATATATATATATATATATATATATATATATATATATATATATATATATACAGGGTGGGCCATTTTAATTAATCCACGGAAATATCTGAAAAATGATAAAACATAGAAGAAATGTTTGAAGTACACGTTATATATTGCTAAGGGGGAAAACCAACTCCGCCAAAAGCACCCCTCCCCGCCCCCCGTAAATGGGGGTAACGGGGGGTAACTTTGAAATGTCAAATGGGAACATGGGTCGAGTAATACCTCGTTCGAAAGGTCTTGGAAAACTAAGTAACGCTGTACCAAAAGATGTTTCATATTGTGCACCAGTTTCAAAATGGCCGCCATTATATGGTTCGGAAACTCCAGTACCCGTAGTATGAAAACCATGGAAGGTAAATGAATGGAACAAAATTGAAATACGTAAATATCATAGGATGATCCCTGTGATCCCAGTGGCCTCCCTGAAGGGGTCTTGGGAGCTAACTTCAAAATTTCAAATAGTAACATGAGTCGAGTGGTACCTCGTTCGATAAATCTTGCAAAATCAAACATCTTGCAGGAGAAAACGATTGAGGTGAAATGGCAGTGTTCTCAAAAGGCCGCTAATAGTTACTCAAAATGTAACTGTGGCCATCCGCATTAACTCAGTGCACCAATTCTCTATCCATGAAGTCTGCCTTCCAAACAGCATTGGGTAGGTCAAGCGTACGCCCGAACCGTTGTCCGGTCGGACATTGAAATTTTGAAGTTAGCCCCCAAGACCCCTTCAGGAAGGCCACTGGGATCACAGGGATCATCCTATGATATTTACGTATTTCAATTTTGTTCCATTCATTTATCTTCCATGGTTTTCATACTACGGGTACTGGAGTTTCCGAACCATATAATGGCGGCCATTTTGAAACTGGTGCACAATATGAAACATCTTTTGGTACAGCGTTACTTAGTTTTCCAAGACCTTTCGAACGAGGTATTACTCGACCCATGTTCCCATTTGACATTTCAAAGTTACCCCCCATTACCCCCATTTACGGGGGGCGGGGAGGGGTACTTTTGGCGGAGTTGGTTTTCCCCCTTAGCAATATATAACGTGTACTTCAAACATTTCTTCTATGTTTTATCATTTTTCAGATATTTCCATGGATTAATTAAAATGGCCCACCCTGTATATATATATATATGTATGTATATGATGTGTCCCATTTTAATCTTTGCACGGAAATATCTCGGAAATGGTTGAACATAAGTAAACCGAACAAAAACTCAAATGGGATATGCCATGGGGCACACGTAGTGATGGGCAAATTCCTGGGAAGATTTTCTTTTGGGAATGTTCCCTGGGAAGGTTCCCAAAAATCTGAATTTCCGGGAATTTATGTACAATCTCAACGAAAAGTGTATTCTCTTACTATATTATGATTTCAAAGTTAAATTAGATTTCTGTCACAGTACATTATTACTGTTCTCTCCAGGGGATTCTTTAAAATGTATATTCTGAACGGTATTATTTTATTATAGTTAGAGACTACACGAATATGTATATTTACTTACAATGTTCTATGTAACGTATGTGGAAAAAAGGTATAAAATGTACATACTTTTACAACGCTAAACAGTTTAAATTTATATGTAAGGGAATTTTCTAAATGTGAGTCTACTACTGATATTATAAACGTATAATTTTTTTAAATGTTATATACAAATTAGATTCGGTAACTGTGAGAAGACATATATTGTGTAACTGCCATTTTATCAACATTTGCGCATACATATTTATGTTTACAATACTTGCAAGATACTGACAAGGGAACCTTCCGAAAATGATAGTTGCAGTGAAAGATGTGAACTATGCCAGTTGAAAGATCTGTAACAGAGATGCGCATTCCCAAAAAATTAGCTGCCCATAGCAATAGGTTCAAGAAATATAAGGGGTGGAAGTTCGGGAAACAGCAAGGTTGGACAAAGGGAGAAGAGTGCAAATTCCGCAAAAAAGAGGGCACGGCAAAATGCATTGCTGACAAGCGATATATAGAAAGAGACTTGCTACAAAGGCCACCAACGGGGTTAACAGTGTTGCCAACTGCATGTTTTGAAAAGTACATGTTCTGCAAAGAGCACTATATGAATTGAGCGCAATATTCTGTGTCAACCTGTCATATAGAACATAAAGTATGACGTGTATAATCAGTGGTACAATCTAACAAAAGAAAATGGAAAAACAGAAGTGCGAAAAATACGGATTTGGCGATAATGCGCTACATTTGATGAGGTGATTATAGTTTAGCGTCCCGTTCAGCAGCGAGGCTATATGATAAGAGGATCTACTGATTAGCGTTGAATCCGAACAACATGAGCTCCCGCCGAGAATCGAACCCGGGTCTCCCACGCCCAAGGCTCGTACGCTAACCGCTTAGCCACAAGGGAACTCTGTGCCACATTTGATCACCAGCTGTGCATATTAGAATGAACAAAACAAAAAAGCACCAACTATGCAGGAACCCGACGTACCTAGAGTCGAAAAGAAAAACGAGTTCCAAAGTTGGCAACACTGACCATGAAAATCCAGACAAGTCTAATATAGTTAGGCCACTCGCTTCACAAAAAGAAAATTCTGGCAAAAGGGCATAACTCGGAATGCTTCAAGTCTGGAGTGATTGAGGCAATGTCAAGTCGGGGAACATGAAATGGTTGGGTTGAGCCAACAAACGATAATAGAAGTAGTGAACATTATGTCATAATTGAGTCGTATGTGGGAATATACAGAGTGTCCCACCAAACTTTGTGACCTGAAAGATTTTCGAAACGAACAAATATGTGACGGATCCAGTTGTGCAGGAATGTACCAATGTCAGGGGGTGATAAAAGTCTGTGAGAAGCAAGTGCCCCATCATAAGGCCCCAGGAGCCAACTTCAAACTTTCAAATGTCAACAGGGACCGTGTCGTACCTCTTTTGATAGATCATGGAATGTGCAACAACACCTATAGCAAACATTTGCTATATGACGCATGGTTTTCAAAATGGCGGCCACAAATATATGTTGTGTCTTAAAATGGCATCTAACATTGTGATCTCAAATTGCTGCGAAGCGAAAAGAGGTGTTGCAAATCTAATTCCACAGGAATGTACTTATGCCGAGGGCAAGAAAACTTTGTAAGAAGCAAGTCCCCCAGGGCCCCCATCATAAGGCTCGAGGGGTCAACTGCAATATTTCAAATGGGAACAGGGGGCGGATGATATTTCTCTGGATAGATGCAACACCGCCTCTAAGAAACATTTGTTATATGAAGCATGGATTGCAAAATGGCCGCCAAAAATGCACGTTGTTCTTGTCACCGAGGAGGTATTTTTGGAGGCCATTTTGAAATTCAATATAGTAAATATTTCTAATGTGCGTTGTTGCATATTCCAAATTTATCGAAAGAAATATAACTTGACCGATTGTGTCATTTGAAAGTTTGAAGTTGGCCCCTGGGACCCTATGATGGGGGACTTGGGGGCACTTGCGTCTCACAGATGTTTGTCGCCCGCTGGTGGCCCGTATATATACAGATGTTGATCAGAAAAATGGAAACACCTGTAGTTAGCAACACGTCAGATGTATGGGTTGGCAGTGGTGTCGTGGCGCCCGCAGCGCCGAACCGCTGGTGGTGGTGTGTTAGGTCGGTCTCCATACTACGTCAGGCGCAGTGGAACAGCAGTGTCCAGTGGCTGCAGCAGACGGAGGTAGTGGAAAATGGGAGACCTCTCAGAGTTTCAAAGAGGGCAAATTGTTGTACAGCGGTTATGTGGAGTGAATGTGACGGCAGTGGCTACTGTGTTAAGTGTGTCGCGTGGGACAGTGTTGAAGGTGATGACGGCCTACACAACACACGGGAAAACCACATCGGGGAAGCGGAACAGTGGGCGGAAGAAAATCATGAGTGACAGATCGCGCCAGGTATTAAAGCGCATTGTCAAGCAGAACCGTCGTGCCACTGAGGAGCAAGTGACGGAGGAACTCAATCAGCACCTTCCACACCCTGTTTCGACAATCACAGTCCGACGCAAATTACATGACATGAACTTACGGGATAGTGTTGCACGGGCCAAACCGCTCATCAGGGACCATAACGCTTTCGCACGCCGCAAATGGTGCCGCGGCCATGCAACTTGGGCCGTTGAGGGCTGGAAACGTATGATATGGTCGGATGAGTGATCCTTCACCCTATTCCCAACCGCAGGCCGTGTTTATGTGTGGAAAACGCAAAAAGAAACTTATGATCTGCAGTGTCTCCGCCCAACTGTGAAGCATGGCGGCGGCTCGGTGATGCTGTGGGCCGCCATATCATGGTTTTCATTGGGTCCTATAGTCACACTTAGCGGACGAATCACTGCCAACGATTATGTCGCAATTTTAGAGACCACTTGCATCCTATGGTCCGGATGTTGTTCCCGGACAATGACGCCATCTTCCAGGATGAAAATGCACCCATTCACACAGCTGCCGTTGTTGCAGCGTGATTTGAGTAACATCGGGATGAAGTTCAACACCTCCCTAGTGATGGGCAGTGGGAATATTCCCGGTGGGAAGGAATTTAAAAATGGGAATATTCCCGGGTTTTTTCCCTGGCCTATAAATTCCCGGGAAGGAATTTATTTCCATTTCTTTACTTTATCTTCCAAATTATAAGAATCATATGACTAATTATTTTATTTTAATATATTATGATATACTTTTAGATTTTAAAGAATTTAGAGGTTTAAAAATTTAAAATTATTTCACAGTACTTTATATAGCTAATAATATGATTTTATAAGCTCCATTTCCATTTGCACTAAAAAGTAAGGTAATTATTTAGAATTGGGTTCTAAAGCTAGCAAAAAGTAAAATGATATGAAGAAATGAGTTGATAGTGATGTTTAAGTTGTCAAGAAAGTATCGAGCACCTTATTTTTTTAGAGCAGTAGGGGATTTATACAAAAGGGAAAGGTAAATGGAAGTGATTTATGTGAGAAAAGTGCTTAAGTTTAGAGTTGTCCCTCCAGTCCAAAGTTGCCCTTGGACTTTGCAACATATAAAAAACAGTGCTTAAGTATTAAACATTGTTACATTTCAGTTAACTTCAGTACTCCGTGGGCTTCACAAAAATTTAAAAGGTTTTCTTCATTATTTTTGAGCATCTGTTACACGTGTTCGCCATATTCGCCATACTTTTCAACTACCATGCTGCTGAAACCTTCCACGAATGCTTCCGAATCCGGCAAATAGTACTAACTTCCATATATCTTTTCTCGTATTAAACATAACTCTTCTGCCGAATTTACATTCGTAAACATCAAATAAAAACTTCAAATTATCATTTCTTACCTCATTTCTCCTGTAAATATTCCTGATTTTTATAAAAAGTGGAGGGGTAACTCTAAACTTAACCCGAGAAAAGAAAGTGAATTGTTGGTAACGAAGATATAAAACAACGTGGCATGCGGGGCTCTAACCCGCCTTCACTCGCTAACGCTCGCTCTGCAACGCTGTCTGAATTTAATGTTTGTAACATAATTTAACGCATGAAACCATAAAACAAACGCATCGGAATAGAATATCGCAAAAAAGTAGGTGCAAAAGCTTGCCCCCAATGCTTAAAAAAACAGCCAAAATTAGCAAAGTACTAATTTACAAATGATGAAAAGGAAGATGAAGTACTATTAACAAACCCTGAACCACCGTTAGTAATAGGCTTCGGGCTGCCTCCTCTCTCTGACTCGAATTTCTGAAGAAGTACTCGGACTTCTTTTACATGTGAATTAACGTATGGAATTTCGAGAAATAGGTAGAATGAAAGGTCGTGTATGGCAATTTTACGTGCTAAAATATAAAGATAAGTAAGCATCTTGCAAATTTTGTGAACATAAAAAAAAAACGTATGCGCAAATGCTGATAAACTGGTGAGACATGTATCTTCTAGCATTTACCCAATCTAATTTGTTTTAATGATTTTATAATATCAGTAATAGGGTCAAGTTGAGAAAATCCACTTACATATAAATTTAAATTGTTACTATATAATTTACTAAATATTTTTTCACACATTTAATTGATAGAACATATTGTAAATAAATATACATTTATGCGTACTCTCTAAATATAATAAAGTCTTAATAAAGTAACATAGTACCGTTCAGAATATATACATTTTAAGGAATCCTCTGTGGACAACTGTAATAATATGCTGTGATTTAAAAATTAATTCAACTTTGAAATCATAATAGGGTAGAGCGGGGTAATTTGAATAATTTCAGACATTTTCTCGTATACCTCAGAAACTGTAATTAGTATTCAGATACAAAATTGTGAACAAAAAGTTTGAACCTTACTGTTACTTAAAAATGTTTCCCTAAGATAGTATCTGGAATACATCATTGCGAAATTTAGGTATTCAATTTCCCCGCCAAAATTCCGAAAAACGTAAATGCGAGCGGCAACATGAATAACAAGTGGGGTAATATGAATAACCAACAAAATAAGCAAGTCTTAAATAAGGATAACTAAAAATCTTCTATATATATAAAAGAGAACGTACAAATCCTTTGTCCGCTCATCACGCTAATACGGCTGAACCAATTTCTTTTATTTTTGGGGGGTTATTAGGATTTGGACCCTAGATGGTTTTTATCATATCACTTTAATTTTCAATTACCAGTGTCTTGAGATAATTGACCATTCAGGTGTCCATTACGTACAAATCCTTTGTTAGTTCATCATAGGTATAAAAATAAACGTATTTATATGCAACCCGCATGACCGTGTCACTCGGCGGGTTAACATAAATGACAGGCGTTATAATGGTTTTTATCATATCACTTGAAAGCGAAAAAGTAAAAATTATCTAAGTAACAAAGTTTATTGCGTTCGGGGGTGACCGCAGCGAAGCGGGGCGGGTTAACATAAATGACAGGCGATATAATGTTAACATTTAGTGCAATCTTCTATGGTTTTTATCATATCACTTGAAAGCGAAAAAGTAAAAATTATCTAAGTAACAAAGTTTATTGCGTTCCGGGGTGACCGCAGCGAAGCGGGGTGAACGCTGCTAGTAATGTATAACATATTTAATAGTTAGATTGGAATTTCTACAATAGTTGAAATATGCTAATTTTAAATGAAAAGAAGTACATAAATTTTAAATATGCGTCGCCAGTAGCCATTTTTTGAATGTATGCTAAAAAATTTTGTTAGGAACACTAAGGCAAAGAGACGTAATAGGTTAATTCATCTTTCATCATTCGTATTTAACAACAACGACCACAAATGAACTATTTTAGACCTTCTGCAAAGACACATATCTCGTGGAACCATATCTTACAACGCTGGCAACGAATCCAGTCTCCCTCTCTAGCAAAACGTTCTGAATAGTAATTAAGAAGGAAAAAAACTCAATTCAATGTTTAATCTTTATTCCCTGCAGTCACCTTTAGACTTAGGCATACGCCTCCGTCACTGCAAGAGGTAGAGGATACCAGTTTCTTTCGAGCGTTCATTTGTTTTTTTTTCTTGGCAGGCTCTGTATTAGCACTCTTCTTTCTTGTACAGCCAGCGACAGTAGAAAATGGAGGTTGGATACATAAGAAATGATAGCTTTTTCCAGTAGCAGAATAGTTTCACTTGATGTCTGATAGTTGGACAACCAACATGACAGCAAATACGTGCCCGAAAACATAACATGCCAGGATATTCCTCCACTCGGAGGAAAAAGTATTACTATCTGAGAGCATCATTTAGAGAAACAACCACGAGATAAATCTGCAGAAATTCCATTCACATTAAGTTCAAAGAGATAGGAATTAATGCAAAGAAAACGAAAATAATAATACGCTTCATGCATAAACCGAAAAAAGTACGGATAGCTAAACAAAATGAGAAAAGAAGGAAAGAGCAAAAGATATGGGAATAAATTAAATTTTAACACTTAAGGATAAACAGTTTCCGTCTTTCCCGCTGCCCCCATCTTGGGTTTTCTTCCTTCATAGGATAAATCTCTTTCAGTATCAAATGCGAACATAATTTAGTGTTGAATTCCTTGAAAAAAAATTAACTCAGTTTAGGCCGAGATTCGAACCCGAGATCCTTAGAATGACAGTCTCACGCAGTACCCATTTACCCACACAGGCTCTATCTACTACGTTTATAAATCTGCTATTACCCGCGCTGTTATCAAACGTGTTAAATGAGTCATTGTCGGTGAGCCACCCAAGTTCCATTTGAAGTTTAAATTTTATTTACCTCACTTAGCCATTTATGTGTAGCAGTCCCCTTGCTTTCATAAAAAGCATTTGTTCTGTAGATTAAAATCAAGAATGAATTAATCTGTACTCTTGTGAGCTTACTGGTGCACCAACATATCTATCTATCTGTCTATCTATCTATCTATCTATCTATATATATATATATACAGGGTGGGCCATTTTAATCAATCCACGGAAATATCTGAAAAATGATAAAACATAGAAGAAATGTTTGAAGTACACGTTATATATTGCTAAGAGGGAAAACCAATTCCGTCAAAAGTACCCCTCTCCGCCGCCCGTAAATGGGGGTAACGGAGGGTAACTCTGAAATGTCAAATGGGAACATGAGTCGAGTAATACCTCGTTCGAAAGGTCTTGGAAAACTAAGTAACGCTGTACTAAAAGATGTTTCATATGGAGCACCAGTTTCAAAATGGCCGCCATGATATAGTTCGGAAACTCCAGTGCCCGCAGTATGAAAACCATGGAAGGTAAATGAAAAATTGAAATGAAATCTTTGAGTTTTACGTCCCACGGTTATGCCGGTTAGGCTAAAGGAGACGGTGATTATGAGAAATGAATGAAATGGTGGAATGAAGAAAGTGGGAGGAAACGGGAGAACCCCGAGAAAATCCACGCACACGGTGTTTGTCCACCACTAAGTTCACTTCACACTAAGCTGAGATCGAACTAAGGACGCCATGCATTAGAGGTGAACGCTCTACCACTGAGCCACCGCGGCCCGACCAAGGATAGATGCAGTTACGAAGAAGAGACCTTATCAAATTATAAAACAGCTTTCCCAGGGGAGAGAAAAGTTTTAAAATTTCCTTCTTGCGCTTCAACCTATGATTGAAGTAAGTAAGATTATTATTATTATTATTATTATTATTATTATTATTATTATTATTATTATTATTATTATTATTATTATTATTATTATTATTATCGAGAATATACTTCTGGATTTCCTCCTAAAAAAATACACACACTATTTCCAACTATAGTTATCCTACTTTTTACAAATTTGTCTAATTCAATATTGGTTTAAATAGTAGTAGTTTTCAAGCTACATATATGAGTTCTTTGACTAACTGAATAGTGCACGCCCCTTCTGGCTCACTCGCCACTATTTAACATTAAATTTCAGATGCCTCGATATATTTGCGTAAGTTTATTATTTTTAAAATAAACATTACGTAAAAGGTCTATTCAAATTGATATCAAGTTTTTCTGACATTTGTATATTACGCATACCTTTCTTCATTTCCATTACTCACATTACCCCAGAGAACGAACAAAGTTTAGAGTTCTCGTTTGCACTTCTCTTACAATAATAAGCAAATATACGAGGAACAAATTTACCATTATTGACGATGCGGAGGGGAGGAGATTTTCTGGACTAGGAAGGAATGTGTGCGGGTACAGAGCAGAGATCTGCACGGGTCGGAATTTTCGGCCTGGGCCCGGCCCGTGAATTTACAATGTGAGGCCCGACCCGAGTCCGAAATATGTCTTAGCATTTAGGCCCGAGCCCGGACTGAGCTCCGTGATAATCAAATGAGCCCGAAATAATCCCGAAACACAGAAACTTAATTATTAATGCAAGATTGTATTTTTGTTTACAGCAATTCGATGTTTGATTTTGCAGTTGTGTTTTAAAAGTCCTTCAGAAAGAACGGTGCAATTTGTGTTTTACACTATATTTACAAAGTTAGGCCCGAAAAAGTCCAAGAAATATGGTTGTATATTTAAAAATTCACAGCCCGAACCCAGGGGCGTCATTTAGGGGGGCAGGGAGGGGCATTTGCCCCCCTGAGTTTGAGATTTATTTTATCAATAGAATCGTAGTAAGTCAGTGAAAAACGCGAAATTTTACATATATCAAGGGGTCTTGCCCCCCCAAGCCAAATCTGAAATGACGCTACTGCCCGAACCCCTCCCGGGCCCGAAGTGATACATGCTTTGTAGGCCCGAGCACGTGCAGTCCTCTAGTGCAGAGGCGTTTCAAGTGGTGGGCGACTGCCCACGGCCTTGCATCTTTAGAGACCTCGCAAAGACCAACGAGCCTGAATCGATTTGGCTCTCACTTTTGTCGATGCAACAATAGAAACAAGTATGAATTCGGACTTACTTACAGAAAAAACAATACATAAGGCTTCAAACTAACTTTTCATCTATTCGTATATATTAGATCGCTAGCATACGCGACAGGCGGCGAGTTTATTTTAAGATTGCAATAATGAATGTGTATAAGTCTTTATCGTTGGGATAAATTGTTTTCGATAAATTTTATTATAATTAGCAATTTTTAAAAAAGGGGCAGAAAAAGGGGGCAGGAAGGACTCGTAAACCTTACTCGCCTTGCTGTGCAGATGGTATGGTCAAAATCAATACTGGATAGTGAAAGTGTAAGTGTAAAGGCTAATATGGAACAGAGAAACAAAAGAGAACTTCTTCAGAAGGGAATTGGGAGGGGAGGGGAGGAGAGTACAATGCTGTGACACTTGAAATGCGTCTTGATCTGTATACTTCAAGAAACTTTTCTTATTAGATTACGCAATTTCTAGTTTCTTACTCCGATTACTCAAAGTATTAAATGTTCTCGGAGGGAGTGACCGCCCATCCCTTTAATCCGTCCGTGGTGTCATTCAGTTTTGCTTTTTGCTACTAATTCAAAATGCTTTCCGAAACAAGTTGTCTTCTTGTGACTGCAGGGGGTGGAAGAAACAAACAAACCGTGAAAGGAAGAAAGAAGTGGTTTTGGGCTCTTCCAGTCCAGACCATTCTAACCACTGAGAAGTGAGAATCACATTAAAAGCAGCTAGAACAGATGGTCAGCAGTAGATGTCCCGGCGTATAGATGGCCGAGTCAGCAAAAAATTATCTTGTTTTCCTAGAAATTGATGTCATTTCCTGGAATTGGGAGGCAAGTTTCGACAAGCCTTTAGTTGCTATGTTCATAGCCTTTTACGGGTAGTACAGAAGCGCGTGGGAAAATTTTGGTTTATTTGACCCCCCGTCACCCCCTACTCCTCATGGAAAGCCAAAGAGCATAAGCGATTAAGCCCCTTGGTCCTATTCCCACGAGATGTCTGGAGAATATGAACTGAAAGCATGATATTCAAATGATCGAAGCTTCTCAGGAGATTGTATGAAATTGGTCTTAGTTGCTAAGGTAAATATTATATGTCATGATTTTTTTAAAGCGTGAGATGAGACACATTATATGAGTCTCAGAACGAAACACATACCCATGCAAAATCGTGTTGATTAGACCCTTGGTCCTATTCCCACAAAGTGTCTGTAGAAGCCGTGATATTCAAATGATCAAAGCTTCTCACGAAATTGACTTAGTTGCTAAGGTAAATATTGTATTTCACAATTTTTTTAAAGACATGAGAAAAGAAACCATATATGAGCCCCATAACGAAACACATACCTATACACTCCTCCCCCAGACCCCTGCGAATGGATTCTAATAACGGTAGCTTCTCATAGCATATCATATTGTAGAATGTGAAATGTGTTATATGAATATTCACATGATGTCTGTTATGACAAGTAATTAAAATCACTTATGTAGAGAAATTAAAGATCAGATTATGCCAAATGAATTTGCTGCTAAGTCGTGACGAGAAATTGCAATATAATATATTCCCATAGCAGAAAAAACTACGTTAACGAAATTTAGAATTGAAATACAGTCCCATATAGATACCTGTGTAAACAAAATGAAACATGACTTTCTCAAGTCTTGATGTGAAAGATATTATCTTTTGTATTGAAATCGTAACGACATATGTTTTCGATTATGGTCGGCATGATCGAACTTGTTGAAACATGTTTCTCTAAGACAAACACGTGTGTGTGTGTGTGTGTGTGTGTGTGTGTGTGTGTGTGTGTGTATGTGTGTATACAGAGAACATTTGTGATTCAGAGTTAGAAGAGTAAAGTGTGTGTGTCGATCCTCTTCCACGTAAAAACTTTCACTTCATATTTGTAATAGTGAGTGAGTGTGTGTGTGTCTTTGTACGTGGTTGATCCGTTGGATGCCTAAAGCTGAGAATAAGTGTTATCATCAGACGATTTTATTAAAATAGGTAAGTAAAAAAATATATTATTAAAAATATTACGGTCTATGATTATTCCTGAAAGAATAAAACAATATGTTAGGTTTTCATTTAACTATAAATGTACTTCAGACAATGTATTTACTTCGCGTTTCCGTGTTCGATAGAGAAAGCTAGTTTGTATTATACTGAACGTTGATTTCTGAGAAAAAAAGATAAGATGAAATTCTTGAATGTTTTCTGACGCACATTGCAATTAGATAACAGTTGACGACATATATGTGAATGTCTGTTTTGCTAGTCTCTTTCAAGTGAACTTCTATGATGGTTCTGAGAAAAATGATAAGAATGTTTTCTGGTTCGCATTGCAATTGACGCAAGAAGTGTCTGTAGACTTGGTATTTTAATTTTGATAATATGATGTATACGTCTGTCTTTCTGTCTGTAAATGAAATCTTTTAAACAATGAAGAGTTTTACGTCCAACAATAAAGCCAACAAGGTCTGTCTGTCTTTCTATGTCGGCTATGCTAATGGAGGCGATGGTAATGAGTTGAGTTGATTTTAGTTCAGCGTCCCTTTCAGCAGCGAGGCTATATGAGACGTGGACCTACTGATTAACGTGGAATCTGAACCACTAAGTTTTACGTCTTACAGTTATGTCGGCTATGCTAATGCAGGCGGTGATGATGAGTTGATGAGTTGAGTTGATTTTAGTTTAGCGCCCCTTTCAGCAGCGAGGCTATATGAGACGTGGACCTACTGATTAACGTGGAATCCGAATCACATGAGCTCCAGCCGGGACGATGGTAATGAGAAATGAATGAATGAAATGTTGCATTAAATTCACGTACACGGTGTTTGTCCACAGAGTTTTACGTCCTACGGTTACGTCTACTAGGCTAATGAAGGAGAGGTGATAATGAAAAAATGAATGAAATGATGTAATGAAGAAAGTGGAAGGAAACTGGTGAACTCCGAAGGGAAATCCACGCATATGATGTTTGTCCACCACAAAGTTCATAGGGCACGAACTGGGATCGAATCAGGGACCCAAGCACTTGAAGTGAACGCTCTACCACTGAGTCCACCGTGCCCTCTGGAACGTAAAAATGAAATGATAAGGTCGGTTTTCCGGGGACAGTCAATAGCATCTTTTCGTTAAGTTGTAAAGGAAGCAGGGGATTTGTGGTCACTAAAATTAATGACAAGTATATAGAAAAAAGACATGTGATTTGAACACGGGACCTCATGCACCAGAGGTAAACACTCTACCACTGAGTCACTGAAGTTAATTTCATAATTTTCTAATGTTAATAAGAGTGAAATCTAACGTTAAATACACATACATAAGTCAACGAACTGAGAGAGTTTCTGTATCTCCAATGTCTACTTGCAAAGAGCAGAAAAATAAGATAACAGAACATGTTTTGTATTTCAATGTTGTTCTCCAGCTGTTGCGTCAACATTATCTTAGGTCATGGTTTCAGACAACACGAAGCGAAAATATGTATGTGTGTGTGTGTTTTAGGTAATATTAAAACAGTGTTTGAGATCTAATACTTGACAAAACTAGTGTTGCTTATTCATTTCGGATGACGTTACCTATGTACACATGATGTTGATTGATTTTTGAGTTTAACGTTCCGTTCAGCAACGAGGCTATATGCACCACAAAGTTCACACGGCGAAAAGTTAGGATCGAACCAGGGACCCCAATCACCGGAGGTGAACGCTTTACCACTGATCCACAGTACCCCACGATTTCAACATGGGGCACAAATCTTCAAGTTAAAACAATTGTCTATTCTCAAATAAGAGAACATTTCTCCATTTCTTTAAGTTGATCTAGGAAGTTGAACTTTATACAGTTTTCTCCATATTATAGTCTAAGCTGTATGTGATATTACTTTAAAAGGACGAAAGTAGTTAAAATATTCCCTATTATTATCATCAATTTCTTCTAAAATGCTCAGAATCCCGTCATAGAATTCGTATACTAGCTATGTACACAGGCGTGCATTAAGAAATTTTTTGTTGGGAGAGGTCCAAGCTTTGGGCGACGGGACTCAAACACTACAAGCCTCTGTGTAGTATTGAACGCGTATTATTTTGCACTCGAAAAGACAATAAGTACTTGTAAAATACTTTCATCTATATTGTCATAGCGTCCCTTTCAGCAGTGAGGCTATATGAAACGTGGACACTAAATCACCAAGGCCCCCTATCGCATCACAAGTGAACGCTTTACCATTGATTCACCGAGTCCCCTAGTACTTGTAAAATTACTTTCATCTATATTGCCATAGCGTCCCTTTCAGCAGCGAGGCTATATGAGACGTGGACACTAAATCACCAAGGTCCCCTATCGCATCACAAGTGAACGCTTTACCATTGATTCACCGAATCCCCTTAGATCAAAGTACAGTACTCATGTAATAATATTATCTAACATAAAGTTCACTTGTCGAGGGGCTCCCTGGGGGGTAATATTCATACACGTAAAATATTTTAAAATAAACAATATTAGTACCGATTCCATAGTTTTCGAAGGTGTTGTATTCAATAAAGACACTTTGAAAATAGTAACATGACATCTAAGGGGTAAAAAAGTGGTGAGCTCACGGGGGTAATAGTCATACACGTAAAATAATTTAAAATAAACAGTATTAGTATCGATTCTATAGTTTTCGAAGGTGATGTATTCAATAAAGACACTTTGAAATCAGTAACATGACATCTAAGGGGTAAAAAGTTGTGGGCTCCCGGGGGTGGTATTCTTACACGTAAAAATAATATAAAATAAACAATATTAGTATCGATTCCATAGTTTTCCTAGTGTTGATTCCATATCGTGACAGGATTCCAATCTGTGACTTCCCGTGCACTAAACGATGAACGCTGTATCACGTAAGAAAAAGAGATGAAATCTTTTAGTTTAAAATGTCTTCCCTCCCTCATTCACACGTTAAGGGGGAGCATATGAATAAGACAAGTAAGACACATGTAGGAACGGTTTTCCGGGGAAAGTCAATAGCATCTTTTCGTTAAGTTGTAAAGAAGATAGCATTGAATTTGTGGTCGCTAAAATTAATGACAGTATAAAAGAAAGACGTGTAGAGAGGAGGAGGAGGAAATACGGATTTCGCGTTCACTAAAATTAACGATAAAATTCTAAAACAGAATAAGTATAAAAGGCCGTGTAATCTACATATCTTCATTAGTCAATACATTTGAAAGAGATTGTGAGCATACATTTGTTTCACTCCTCATCCCGTGGAATAGGAAGAAAAGTTAAAATATTTAAAAGGTATGATGAGAGATTATTTCATTGACATCATAAAGTTCTGTCTTATATAGTATATATTTATATATCTAATATATATTGATTTATAAGTAACAAAATTCATTTCTTTTTTATTTTAGGTTGCATACAAATAAAGATAAGTGTAATCCTTTTCCCTATTCCCGTTGATATTATTATTATTATTCCTTTTTAATTACTTATATATCACATTTTACTTACTCGTATATTCTTTTAAACGCTTATATATTCTATCAAAATATTTATATACATATATATATATATATTCCATTTAAATAAGATTTATATATCCTATTATATATCATATTCATATACCGTTTACACATATTGCATTACGTATATATACATCTGAGGAAGAAAAATGGCAAAAGAGAGTACGCAAGATTTACTGAAGGAGATTACGGTCTTCATTAATGACATTGAAGAAGAAGAAGAAGAGGTAATGGGTGTAAATAACGAAACGCAAGTTCTTTTAAGTGAAATAAATGCCATAATCGGGATAGAAGAAGAAGAAGAAGAAGAAATGCAAGAAGAAGAAGAAATGGAAATAGATCATCATGAAAAAATGCAAGAAGAAGAAGACGGAGAAGAACAAATGAAAATAGAAGAAAGAATAGAAGAAGCAACAACAGAAGAAGAAGAAGAAGAAGAAAGAGAAACTAATGAAATTCAAATTCCAGTAGAAAAAGAAGAATATGATGAAGAAGAACTATTACAATTATTGAACAGTGCTAGCAATAGAACGATAACAGAAGAAGCATCAGGCCGTATTAAAGAAATTATAAAGTGGTTACAAGAAGGAACAGAAGAAGACGTCGAAGAAAGGAGAAATGAAGAAGAGCTGCTAAATCTCACGTTTTCCCAAATAATAGGAGAGGATTACAATAAGGAAGAGATGAAGATAGAAGAAGAAGATGATAAGTTTTACAAGAATGAACTAGAAAATTGGATTAACAATTTGTTTCCCGAGCCCAGAAAAGAAGAAGAAGAAGTAATATATCCCTCAATTATGGAAATATTAGCAGAGGCTAGTACAGAACACGAAGAAATGGAAGTCGATTTAGACGACATAGAAAAAAGAATGGACGAATTGCTAGTCGTATTTCAAGCACAACGAAATTCAAATATACAAGTAGGATTCGGAAATAACATCCGTAATGATGGACACAATAGATTTCATATAATAGAAGAACGAAGAAGACAATACAGAAGATACAATATGGAGGGTAGAATGCTACGATTTCGTCTAGCCCCCGTGCGTGCAGATGAAAACCCTTTTACGGCAATTGAAGCAAGTCTACGGGGACTAATAGATTATTTACTACGTAATGTGGACCAGCATGATTACGTAGGAATAACAATCACAAACGAGAGAGAAGGACATCGTCCATTTTGGTTATCATTCAGAGAAGCAAGAAATCTTTCAGCAGAAGTTCTATGGATAAGTTATGAGAAAGTACTGCAAAGTAATGCGGCTTTTCTTATAAATGAAGATTGCATCGTGAATTTTCATCATGTACGTATGCCAAGAGGACAAGGTCCTTTGAAACAACATGTTATGAATACTGAAGAATATGTAAAGGCAAAACGTGGTATTATCACAATTAAAAATAAAGGCACAAGATGTTTAGCACATGCAATCGTCGTTGCCATGGGACTGAAAAAATACAAGGCAAGAAATCAAACTGAATATAATAGATATGTAAAAAATCAAAGTAAATATATCATAGAAAAAGAAGCAGAAGAACTGTGTGAAGCTGCCGATGTAGATCTTAGTAATGGTGGTGGAATTCCTGAAATTCGTAAATTTCAGGAATATTTAAAGGATTACAAAATCACAGTGTATAGGGACTTTTCAGGAAGTGATGTTATGTTTGAAGCACCACCAAGTGATAACGAGAGAACACCTTTAAATTTACTGTTTATAGATAACCACTATAACGTTATTGAAAGCTTGACAGCATGTTTTAGCTGTAATTTTTATTGCGAAAGCTGTCATAAGAAATATGAAAAAAAGCATGAACATTTGAAACATTGTACAGCTGTATGTTTTCGTTGTCATCAGAAGCCACCATGTGATTTTAAAGAAACCCATATTACATGCAATGATTGTAATCGAGAATTTTATGGTCAGTCATGCTATGACTATCACAAGACAGCGCCGTATCAAAATGGAAAGCCTTTATGTTCAACTGTGAAATGCTGTGTCCAGTGTTTGAAAATTTATGTAGTGAAAGAAAAACGTTCTCACGTATGTGGAGAAACTTATTGCAACATTTGCTATGATATAGTACCACCCAATCATGAATGTTACATGAAAGTGAATGAAAGAAGAAAATCGAAAAAAGCCAATGAAAAAATCATCATGGAGAAGAAATCTATGATTCTGTTTTATGATATTGAATGCACACAAGATACGAAAATAGAAGACGAGGACGCAAACATATATGAGCATATACCTAATGTCTTGGTTAGTCAACATGTATGTTACCAATGTTATGAAGATAACAACATCAAGAATGATTGTGTCATTTGTGGAAAGCGAGAAAATATATTTGACGGAGAAAATGTAATAGAAGATTTTCTAAAACATCTTCAACAACGTCGACCAAACATTAAATCAGTAATCTGTGTTGCCCATAATTCAAAGGGATATGACGCACATTTCATCATTAAGACCATGGTTGAGAAGATGAATTGGACTCCAGAAGTAATCATGAATGGAGCAAAAATTCTCTCTCTTAAAATAGGAAACGTAACCTTCATCGATTCACTAAGCTTTCTTCCTATGCCCTTAAGTAAATTAAGCGGTGCATTTGGGCTTCAATCGTGCAAAGGATATTTCCCACACTTCTTTAATCGACGTGAGAACCAAACCTATGAAGGGCCGCTTCCAGACATTAAATATTATGGAGCAGATACTATGAAAGTAGACGAAAGACGTAAGTTTCTCCAATGGTATACCGAACATCAAAACGACATCTTTAAAATGAAAGAAGAACTCATCAAGTATTGTGTACAGGATGTCGAGGTATTACGTCAAGCCTGTATTTCCTTTATGAATATATTTGAATCTGAAACTAATGTCAATCCCTTACTTGAATGTATTACAATTGCCAGTGCATGTAATTTAGTGTATCGTAGAAATTTCTTAAAGGAAAATACAATTGGTATCATACCAAAGAACGGATATCGATGGAGAGATGTACAATCAGTTGAAGCAGTACAATGGATAGCTTGGGAAGAAAAAACCAGAAACATCCAAATTACCAATGCTGCACGTAGTAAGGAAAAACGAATAGCATCAATGAAAGTAGATGGTGTATGGACAGATCCCAATACAGGAAAAATACACGTCTGGGAGTATGAAGGCGATTTCACACATGGTTGTATCTACTGCTACCCTAACGACAGAGATAAACCCATCTATAACAATGCTACAGATACCATGGAATTTCGATATGAAGCAACAAAGAAGAAAATCCAAAAATTAAAAGATTTTGGTTGTGAAGTGCATGAAATATGGGGTTGTGAATTTAAAAAACAATTGGCAAGAAATGAAGAGATGAAGAAGTATGTTAGTAATCATCCGTATACAAAGAAATCACCATTAAATCCTCGTGATGCTTTTTATGGAGGACGTGTGAATGCCATACGTTTGTATCATAAAGCACAAGAATCTGAAGGAGAAACCATAAAATACAAAGATGTTATTTCATTGTACCCATTTATCTCTAAGACTAAGAAGTTTCCAATTCGTCATCCTACTATCTACCTGCCTGGAGATTCAAATATTCCCACCATTGAAGAAGTAGAAGGATTAGTTAAGCTCAGTATTTTGCCTCCAAAACAACTGTTTCATCCTGTCCTCCCTTATAAATCAAATGATAGATTGATGTTTCCACTCTGCCGTACATGTTGTGATGAATTAAACCAAGCACCTTGTAATCACAACGATGAAGACCGAGTTCTACATGGAACATGGGTAGCAGATGAAGTAAGAAAGGTATTAGAAAAAGGGTACAAAATAATAGATATTCATGAAATATGGGCATATGACGTTGTTCAATATGATGAAAAAACAAAAAGTGGTGGCTTATTTGCAGAATACATAAACACCTTCCTGAAAGCAAAAACAGAAGCTAGTGGATGGCCATCATGGTGTGAAACAGATGAATTAAAGAAGAAGTACATTCAGCAATTTTATGAAAAGGAAGGAATACGTCTAGATGAGAACAAAATTAAACATAATCCAGCACTTAGAAGTTTAGCTAAATTAATGCTAAATTCATTTTGGGGAAAATTTGGTCAACGTGAGAACATGGGTCATGTCAGCATTATTAATGAACCCAAGGAATTATATGAGAAATTATCATCTCATGATATAGATGTTCATCAAATATTTCCAGTAAATGATGACATGTTATATGTGTATTGGCAATACACCGATGACGTTCCTGTTTCATTACCAACAGTAAATGTTGTCATAGCCGCATACACAACAGCACAAGCAAGATTAGAATTGTACAAATATTTAGATCAACTACAAGAAAGAGTATTATATTTTGATACTGATTCCGTCATTTATACGCAAAAACCTGGTGAAAGTACAATTCCAACTGGTGACTTTTTAGGCGATTTAACAAATGAAGTCCTCGAATATGGTAAAGAAGCCTATATTTCAGAATATGTATCGGCGGGCCCGAAGAATTACAGCTTACGTATTTTTGATCCCAGTACGAAGAAGGAGTTTCAAGTATGCAAGATACGAGGCTTTTCATTAAACTATGAATCTTCAAAACACCTAAATTTTGATGTAATGAAGAAAATGATAGTAGATAATGAAGAGGATGCAGAAGAAGAGGAAGAATCTCGTCCTACTGAAGTAAAAATTACCAATGAGAAAAAAATTTGCCGCAGGAAAGACCATACTATCGTCAGCATGCCCGAAACAAAAATTTATAAGATAAATTATATTAAACGACGTAGAATACCAAATTCATATGATACTCTTCCATATGGCTACACTACTTCCAACAAAAGAAGAAGAGAAATGTAATAAGGCCCTTTATAAATATACGTATAAGGAAAGAATGATCATACTCTTTAACATGGACACGACGTGGAAACATCCCTTTTCATGTATTGTTGCCGGACCAAGTGGATGTGGAAAAACTTCCTTTGTAATACGTTTCCTGTCCAATTTATCACGTATGGTTAATACATCGTTTCGTCATATTTATTGGTACTATGCAGAATGGCAAAATGCATACAGAGAAATTTCGACAAAAGTACAATTTATTGAAGGATTACCTCGAACAAAAGACTTTTTACCTGAAACTGGACCACATCTTATTATTATTGATGATCAAATGTGTGAAGTGAACCGCAATATAGTTGATTTCTTTACAAAGGGTTCTCATCATAGAAATCTTAGTGTACTATTTATTACACAAAACATATTTCATCAGGGAAAAGGAAGCAGAGATATGAGTTTGAATTGTTCTTATCTCGTATTATTTAAAAATCCAAGAGATAAATCACAAATTAAACATTTGAGTTATCAATTAACTCCTGAGAATCCAAAATTTCTTCAAGAAAGTTTCAACGACGCAACAAAGTTACCATATGGATATTTCTTTATTGATTTAAAACAGGATACGCCAGATGAACTTCGTTTTCAAACAAATATCTTTCCTGATGATATTTATCATTACGTTTATGTTCCATCGAAATAGAAGAAGAAGAAGATGTGTTTATAATGATTGTTTTAAACTGTGTTTCTTCATTCTGACAATATGTCTCCAAGAGTAAAACACGGAGATCTTCTTCGTACGCTGAGCAAAGCAAATCCTAAATTACGTAAAGCTATACTGGCCAATGCAGACTCTTCAGTGATTCGAAGTATTTGTGAATGTTGTTATAATGTATTAAAAGGGAATGTACCTCTTACAAAGACACAGAAAGCAAGATTAAAGCGATACAAGAGGACGCTTCGATATCTTGTGAAGAAAGGAAACTCCATCCAAAAGAAGAAGAAGCATTTATTAGTACAGCAGCAGGGTGGATTCCTACCGGCATTATTAGCTCCTATTTTAACTGGTGCATTATCAAGTTTACTATTCCGTTAGTACAATGGAACACGCAAAGAAGATGATTTTAGTTCCACCTGAAGTTCTGAATCGTATACAAACACCAACATCATCATCATCATCAGCCCTGGAGAAACGTGAATCTAATTTGGATCAAGAAATGCAAGAGATTTTACAGTTATCATCGCTTAGTGATGAAGAAAAGTGGAATCAGTATAACAATATTCTTCAAAAATATTTACATTTAATACGAAAACAAGAAGAACCTGTGACACTTTCAATTACGTCAACTAAATCAGAGAAGCCTGAAGTAGAAGAAGAAATATTATTATCTATACCCAAAATGTTTCGTAAAAGAGCTGAATTACTACTACATAGAATGAAACATGATGATAATATCACGTGGGATAATAAAGGAACTGTTTACATCAGAGGTGATAAACTAGAAGGATCTCACATTGTAGATTTAATTTCTGATGTGTCGCGACCCCGGAAACACACAAATCCACCGGGATGGGAGAAATTTTGTAATTATTTATCTTCTAATAACACACCTCAAGAACTTATTGGAAATCCAAAACGTTTGTCATATATTTTACGACGAACTAAAGCATCACCAACAGCACCATCGTCAAGGGAAAAAGTACCTCTGAAATCGTTTCCAGAAGACGACGAAGAAGCAGAAGAAGAAGAAGAAGAAAAGGAAAAAGTAATATCTCCTATAAGGAAAAGGAAACGTGCCTGTAAACGTCCAGTATGGTCAAGGTGGAAACCGTAAACAAACAGTTAAGCAAGATTTACTACAACCCTTCACATCCTGCCTCATTTTCAACTGTTAAAAAATTGTGGATAGCTACAAAGAAGAAAATTCCTATACATTGTATAAGAAGATGGTTACTGCAACAAACAACATATACGTTACACAAACCTGTACGTCGTCGTTTTAAAAGAGATTTCTATGTAGTGAATAACATTGATGATGAGTGGGAAAGTGATATTAATGATCTTCAATCTCTTCATAAATTTAATGATGGATATCGTTATATTCTGACAGTGATAGATGTGTTCAGTCGATATGCATGGGCTGTGCCATTAAAATCTAAAAGTACAAATGATGTCTTAAAAGCATTGCAAATTGTGTTCAAAGACAGAAAACCAATTACATTCCGAACAGATAAAGGGAGTGAGTTTACTAATAAAACAATACAGAAGTACTTAGTGCACAACAAAATAAAACATATTACAACTAAAAATCCTGATATAAAAGCTAGTATTGTAGAACGTTTTAACAGAACTCTAAAAGAAAAAATGTGGAAGTATTTTACAAAGTATCAAACGTATAATTATTTAAATGTATTACCTCTTCTTGTGAAATCATACAATGAAGGTTATCATTCAAGTATAAAGATGTCACCTGCAAATGTTTCTCAAAATAACCTATTACAAGTATGGCATAATCAATATGATAATAAAATAAAGAAGAAGAAGAAGAAGAATCCAAATTTCTCAAAACATCTTAAGATTGGTGATACAGTACGAATTAGTAAAACTAAACGTACATTTGATAAAGGATATATGCAAAATTGGACTTGGGAAATATTTAAAGTGAAGAAGATAATACCAAGAGATCCACCTGTTTATGAAATTGAAGATTTAAACAAGGAACCACTGGATGGATTATTTTACAGAGAGGAATTACAACCTGTGACGTTATCAAAGACATTTTACATAGATAAAATCATACGTACAAGAAGAAAAGGCAGCAGAAAAGAATATCTTGTTCATTGGAAAGGATATCCTTCTTCTTTCGATTCCTGGATACCTGCATCATCCGTAAAGAAGATCGAGAAGTACAATGGAACCTGATGGAGATTTTTACGTTACGCTTCCCAGTAATAGTTCTATGGAATATTTTCCTGAAAACACCTTAACATCATACACTACGAAACTTCATCAAAGAATGGAATTCCATGAAAAGTGGGAAGTGGCTATTGTTGAAATTCATTATCCTCATTCAATATTAAATATTAATGACGAAAATAATAAAATTTTTTACAAACCTGCAAAAAGTGATGAATGGAAATTTATAACTATTCCTGTACGTTATTACACTGACATATCAGAACTGATAAAGATAATAAATACGTACAACAGATTCACAAATTTACATATTTCTTATACTCGTGAGAGTAATACCTGTTTTATACGACGTCTTCATAAAGACATAGATGTAGACGTTGCATTATCACCAAGTGTTAGTGCGATGTTGGGGTTTGATCCAAGCGTTGATTTAAAGGATATGCAACAAGGCCAAAGCATTCCAAATTTACGTTTTGGACTTCCATCTACAATGTATGTGTATTGTGATATAATTCAATCTGTATTTGTTGGAGATACAGTAGCACCATTATTACGTATCATAAATATGAATCCTGTGAATCATACATTTGGAAGTAGTGTTATAGAAATTTTTAATCCTCCACATTATGTGCCTATAGAGAAGATGGATTTTGAACACATCAAAATAGATATAAGAGATAGTACAGGCTCTCCACTGGCATTCACTTTCGGAACTGTATGCGTTAAACTACATTTTCGACCAGTGCGTCAACATCGACAAATATGAATAATCCATATTTACAATATTATCAAAAACAAGCTCTTTCTGGAACTGGAAACGTTTATGTTGGCTCCCCTTATCAAGTTGGACATGGTATTGGAAGTTTCCTTGGAGGATTATTTCGTTCTGTCATGCCACTAGTAAAACAAGGAGCTAAAACAGTAGGAAAGGAATTATTAAAATCTGGAGCAAACGTTATTACTGATGTCATCATCGACAATCAACCTATTAATGAATCCTTTCATCAACGAATGGGTGAAGCGAGATCCGTCTTGCAAGACAAAGCAAAAAATAAACTGAAATCTATGCTTGGATCTGGATATCAACGAAGGAAAAGAAGAATTACACATCATTCCATCTTTAACCCTTCACCATTACACATCATCAAGCGCAAGAAGAAGAAGGGCAAGAGGAAACGTACACAGAAAACAAAGAAAAATCAGTCTTATAAGAAGAGGAAGTTATCACACGATATCTTTGATTAAATCATCACCATTATGGCTTTCTTACATCATCAATCCTGCGAGTGTGTAAAAAGTGAACTAGATATTTTTTCTACAAAACCAACGCAAACCAGTATATTGGATAATCATGTCGTTACATACAAACCAATCAGTTCACTAGCTGATAATGCTCCTATAGAGTTTGTCATCCCAGGAACAAGTGATGAATACATAGATCTACCACATACTCTTCTTTACATCGAAGCTCAAATCGTTAAGCCTGATGGATCGGCATTTGGTGAAAGTGATAAAGCTGTGGCTCCTATTAATGACTTTTTAAATTCTATGTTCAGTGAAGTGGAAGTGTATTTAAATAACAAACTGATTTCATTTCCATCTCATAATCATCCATATCGATCATACATTGAAAAACTGTTAAATTATGATGATTCTGCTAAAAATACTCATCTTCAATGTGCATTCTGGTTTCAAGATACTGCTGGACATATGGATGCAACATCTAGTGGTAATAAAGGATTTCAACAACGTTATGAATTAACAAAAAAAAAGTGCAAAATTCGACATGCTTGGACATCTTCATTGTGATATTTTTAATCAAGATAAATTTTTAATCCAAGGAGTAGAATTACGTCTCAAGTTAATTCCTGCAAAGCCAAACTTTTGTCTCATCGCTAGTGATGCGTCTGTTGAGGCTAAAGTGAACATTTTAGACGCTGCTTTACATATTAAAAAGATTAATGTTAGTCCTACAATAAAACTAGCACATAACAAGCTTCTACAATCAACAACAGCCAAATATCCTCTCACAAGAGTGCAAATGAAGTCGTTCGTCATTCCAAAGGATCTTCAATCAAAAACAATTGATAATTTATTTATGGGAGTATTACCAACTCGTGTGATTGTGGCGTTCACACAAAATGATGCCTATACAGGAACAATAACTTCAAATCCATTTCATTTCAAACATTTTGACATCAATTTCTTCTCTCTATACATTGATGGAAAACCTGTACCTTCAAAACCATTACAACCAATTTTCGAAAACAACCTCTATGTTTCCTCATATCATACCTTATTCTGTGGATCAGGCATTCACTTTTCCAATCATGGCAACAATATTCCTCGCCTTGACTTTCCTCAAGGATACACTATCTTTGTTTTCGACATTACTCAAGATGGAGAAGCCAGCGCTGTGCAGCATTGGAATCTTATACGTCATGGGTGTGTTCGTCTGGAAGTTCATTTTACGAAGCCTCTACCAGCACCTATCTCCTGCATTGTGTATGGAGAATTCCAATCTCTCTTAGAAGTGGATCATCAGAGGAACATCATCATGGATTTTTAAAGGTACGTTATTTAAATATCATATCATATATGTACATGTCTGCATTTTTATACATGATGTCCTCTACACTAGATTTATTGAATGCTTTGCAAACAAATTCTTTATTTCACAATCATTTCGTTGGCGTATATGCAGCCAATGAATTACCAGCACATGTTCCACTACCTGCAGCTATCATCATAAATACAGATCCCTCGAACAAACTTGGCACACACTGGATTTCCGTATATATTCATACTGATGGCCGTGCCCACTACTTCGATACATTTGGATTTCCTCCATATGTAATGCATCATATTCAATTTCTACGTAGAAATTCCACTTCTTATACATTTAATAATAATAAACAAATTCAAAGTGTAAAATCATCCCTATGTGGACATTATTCATATCTTTTTCTATGCTTCAAAGCTAAAGGAAAGTCCTTAAATGAATTTCATTACACTTTCTCATCAACTCCAGAAAAAAATGATCGTCGTTTGATGTATTTACTTTTACAGGTAACCATGTCTTCATTCTTCTTCTTCGTTTGTTTTGATTACTTTCTTTTCATATTATTGCAGGTAGCCTTTTCTTCTTCTTCTTTATTATAATGTGTTTGTATGTATTATTATTTGTTCATGATTATAGATAAAATAAATTTTAAGTTTGTTTTTCAATTTTTTTTCATTTCAGAGAGTAAAAGATCGTCATCGTGTGTATGGACATCATCTTCAATGTACACATTGACTTCTATCTACGTTTCATCACCAACATCAACAGCAGTAGTATCATCAGTGAACAGTATATGGCAGTTGTGAAGTTATCAACACGTGAACAATGGAAACAAAATCTAACGTTCTTTTTAAAATGTACTATACTTACCGTCGTTTTAATTGTGTAAATAGTTTCATCAACAATAAACACTTTGTATTATTTTTTCTCTTTGAAAACAAATGTTTTATTTCTTATTTTCTCCGTTTCCTAATAAATAAATATGTTTTATGATCAGCTATGTAATTAAATACACATATCATAAAACATATTTTTAAGTCATTGAATTAAAGAATTTAAAAAAAAAAGATTCTAAAACTGATTTTTAATTCAATGATGTATTCATATAACTACATAATAATAATAATGAATTCAAATACTTAATCAGTTATTCTTTCGTAAATTAAATCAAGTATGTGAATTCAATATTATTATTATTATTATGATAGGACTTTTGTTTTTTAAAATTTTAATATTAATTATTTTAGTTCCTTTTTTTAAAATTAAAAAAGTCCTATCATACTTAAGACAATGTTGTATAATAATAATAATTTCAAATACTAATTTTTATTTTAACATTCATTTCAAGAATTTGAATTCATTATTATTATTATTATACGTATCACTTATAATATACGAGGAAAAAAATATGTTAGGATTTTTTTCTTATAAAAAACTTTAAAATCCTATCATATTGAGGTGTATGAAACGAACACAAAACACACACACAAATAAAACATTTCACTTTCCACTATATATATATTTTATTACATTTGATATTACGTTGTTTCGTATACATGAAAAAACAAATTAACTTTCTTCTTCTTTATGAAGAGTCGTTCACTTCATTGATACCCTCCGAAGGTTGAGTTTCGGTTTCCCCCCACCATGGCTGTGTCGATACACTATCAAATAAATCAGCCATTATTGAGTCTATAAGTTTTTGTTTGCAAAATACTTTCGTTTCCAATTTTAATCGTTCACCATCAATGTTCACATCACTGTTCTTATCAAGAGAGACACTTGGAAAACTAATGTTCATACCATTAATAATACTCTGTTCATCTACACAGGTATGGATTCCGGCAAGTCCTCTGCATGTAAGACACTGCAATTGTACATGATTACGAATAGTATCTGTACACAAGTCAAAATATTCACGTAGCACAACACTACAAACTTTACTGTTTTTCACAGCATGTTCAATACACGGTAATATTTCCAAGAAATAAAGCCAATCACTTGAAGATAAGTACACAGTTTTTCGAGGAGCATGAAGTGTTCCTTTCTTCTCTAACATCACTAATTTTTCACCCATTAGTTTTCGTACCACCAGTTCGTTTTTTCGACCAAGAGATTTCATAAATGTAATTTCCACTTGAGAATTTAAATAGTCCGTAACAAATGGGGTTAAATGTACAAGTTTCTCCCACTCTGCCAAATTTAACTCCACTCCAAACACAAGTCCTTTGCCAACACGAATCACTGGTTCAAATGTATCACTATCCAGACCGATACAAATTAATTTGGTTTTCATTGAATTAAGTCCATATTCAACATTTAACAAGTACTCTTTTTTGGTATCCATAGTTGACGCACAAGTACTCAAAGACATGTTACTCCAGTCGCTGGTCAGCACAGAATAACGACACTATGCATGCAGATGACTGCGCATGCATGAAGAGGAGGGGCGAAGAGGAAAATTCATGTTTCATCTTGTTTGTACATGTCACCATACACTTACGATGAGTAAACCAGTTCAGTAAATTCAAGATCGTGCATGTTACGTCCAGATACATTAATCTTCATTCCTTTATATATTAAACAGACATTCCCACTTCGTAAATACGTTAATAATGCACCATTATCTGCTTCCAATTTTTCAGTACAACGTCCAGATAAAATCACTTTTTCACCTCCTTCAAATGTCACACAGGCCTTCCTACCATATACCGTTGTAATTATCTCACAGTTTACAATACGAAATGGTACTCCAATCTCCAAATCTCGCATTTTTGTAAAGGGTACCATTGATGGCTTATTAAGCTTATCTAATAAACTCATTGACGATGACATCTTTAAATTTTTGACGTTTCTTCCTTTGCAACAGCTGCTAACAGAATGATCTACACAAGCACATACGTTCCGCTTACGCTCTTCGCAGGAGGTGTGGGGGGTTTGGGGATTCAAATTATTAGCCAATAAACGACAAGAACACGAAAAAGGCATGTTTTATCTTGTTTTTTACATCTGTTAGGCGTCCAAGACTATGAGCATAGCAACAGCAAACCAACATTTTCCCACGGGCTTCTGTGGTAACCGTAAAAGGATATGTACATAGCAACTAAAGAGGAGTAGGGGGTTACGGGGTTCAAATAAACCAAAATTTTCCCACGCGCTTCTGTACTACCCGTAAAAGGCTATGAACATAGCAACTAAAGGCTTGTCGAAACTTGCCTCCCAATTCCAGGAAATGACATCAATTTCTAGGAAAACAAGATAATTTTTTGCTGACTCGGCCATCTATACGCCGGGACATCTACTTCAGCCCTCTCCCCTCTGCAGCATACTTTTTATTCTCTGTTGCCAAACTTACTGAAGAATATATTGCAATTAATCTAACGCATGTAACGTAAATTGGAAACCGTGGTTGGATTTATATGGGTCTAGTGTATTTGTATTAAACATTTCAAGTCATTACCTGCAATACTTTGTTAGAAATTACCATATTAAAATTTACATGTTTTCAAATGGGAACTTAGAAACGTAAGCGAAGAGGTAGAAGATCCCCTTAATAGGTGAATAGAAGGGACCCGAATCCATGACGTCAAGACCCCATTCCTTGAGCTTCGTGGCCTGGGCCAGACTTTTGACATTACTACTGCACTCAGGGGCAGTGGTTAGGGATGGGCACGAGCGAGTTCGAGCGAATTTTTTTTTTGAAACTTGATTCGACTCGAAACAGACATCTTTTAGCTCGACTCGACTCAGGGGACCCGGACCTTTCCAACGCTACCACTCGCGTCCAGCAACTCCATGTCTAACATGGTCGTCCTGACGTAGGAGAATCGACTCCATGCTTTTTTCATAATTATTCTCCAAATGGATTTGCATACAAGGTAGTTTGGCAAGTTTAGCAGCAGGTCTAAAATAAGCCTCTTTAGAGTGACTCTTATTTGTTAAAGAATACATAACGATCGCTTTTGGCTGTCTAAGCGGCTTGGTAAAAAAAACAGCGTAGCATAACAACAAAAAGGTGTTTCTCTTATATGTTAAAAATAAAAGCACATAAAGTAAAGTCAAATCTTGGTAAGGTGAGTGTCGGGGGACGCCGAATTCTACTTTGCCCCGGGCAACGAAATTTCTAGCTACGGCTCTGACCTCCAACACATCGGCCTTTCAGAGTCTCATCCCTTACCTACAACAACGTAGTTTTATTAACCTGTTATACAAAACGTTTGGAAAGAACCTGTGAGTCTGACTTATTGATAGCTATGCAATATATTGACAGAGTGCTAGTCTTCAGTTTAGCGACGAAGTTACCCTTAGGCGAATATCATGTTGCTCTCTACTTTTGTCTGTGCCTTGTAAATCGTAACATTGTGTTTAAAGGCAAACAGAAACAATTTCAGCTGTTTAGTTGTTTGTAGAACAACTTGATAAGACGTTTGTGTCTTTTACACAAATACTTTTTGCCAGATTGCTGTTTAACACTAGAACGCCCGGAAATTCGTTTCACCTAGATCGCCCGTAGGGATCAATTTGATCCCTAGCTTCATTTTGTACATACTTACCTTTCTAACAAACACTACTCGAGTTTTTTTCTTTTTCTTCACTATTTAGAAAACCAAAACCATGTTCCAGTAAAGTTTTATTAGCAAGTTTTATATCTATATCTATATCTATATCTATATCTATATATATATATATATATATATATATATATATATATATATATATATATATATATATATATATATATATATGTGTGTGTGTGTGTGTGTGTGTGTGTGTGTATAATCTGAACATATATTTTTGGTGTGCAAACCTTTTTGGTGTGTTTACCACATAAGTACATAGTAGTCATCACTTACATCTTAATACAAAATTTATTTCGGAAGCCCTGTAACTACTGTTTATAGTTCTTCTTACAACTTTCCTCATCTTTGTTCACGAACATGGTACTCAATACTGCCCCGGTATTACCGGGATTACACGGTACATTTTCTACATTTATAAGTTACTTTACGAACACATTTTCCACAAACTGCCTTTTTGCAAGTGCTACAGTTCGCAGACGTCTTGTGTCTTTACAGTTTACTGGCAGTCTCTGGCAATTGCGTCGTTTACACGGATTTCTGAATGTAAATCTATGTCGTCTTCTGTTCTTGTGTCTTCACTTGAATCCTGAGACCGAAGGTGCAGGCATTCTGTCCGGAGTTCTTCTGCTAGCCTTGAATAAATTCCTTCCGTGATATCTTCATTCCAGTGATTGCTATGTATATTACAACTGCATTAATTACTGCAAGATCAAGAATATTATAAAAAGTATGATTTGGTCATCTTCTTGATGACGCTTTCAGTGTATATTGCTTGGCCATTTTCTCTACAATGTCAACCCCGTATTTCGTTCCACTATAATAAGCAATGGTTTCAGGAACTTTCTTATTATTGTCAATTATGACCACGGTATCATGAAGGCAGCTCAATACCAAATCATTCTTACTTTTCATACTTTGATAAACGGCCATTGTTACGTCCTCGCTTTTGAGAATCTTTGTGGAGTTCAAAGGTGCTTTCTCTGATTTAATTTCTGTCGGTATTTCTCTTCTACTTTTATTCACTGTCCCAACAATGGTAAATGATTTTGCTTTCAGGTTTTCAGCTTTAGTGACGTAAAATGGTTGTCTGTAGTAACGTTTCGACCTTTGCCAGAAAATGGCTCCAAAAAACGCATGACGACGTACTCCGGAACTCTTTGATTTGCAGGGCGTTCTTCCTCCTTACCAACGCAAAGGAAGCCGTTCAAAATATATTTCGCATCTATATCTACAGCCAGCCAGAATTTTTGCCCGTACTTATCTGGCTTACTTATCTGGCGAATCAATCTGTCAGCGTTAATATCAAATCTTAGGAACCTCATTATTTCGCAAAATCGATTACTGCTCATAGTCTCGGGACAAAATGGCAATCCCCAAGACTTCGACCACATTGCATGAACCTCAATATTTTTACTGCCACTAACGCCACGAGCATACAGAATCGCTATGAAAGCTTCGAGTTCCGATAAACTTAGTGATCAAGTATTGTTCTTCAGCACATAACATGCTTCTGTTTCGGTAGAGTTTTTTATGTGAGTAAGTGTGCATTTTTCTATGAATAAGCGCCATGCACTTGACACAGATTCACTACTTACATTTCTTCTGGCATGCGGTGTTGGTCCTGGAATTTCTCATAGAATGTTATGAAGACATTTCCGACCAGCGTTTCTAACATTAGCAGGTATTTCCTCCCATACAGTACTGTCTGGAGCTGTATACTGTTTCGCCGCCGCACTGATGCCTTCACCTGAACATCCACACATGTGTCCATCTTGTTCTGATCTTAACTCATTATGTACTGGAATGCCTGCAAAAAAGGCAGAGAGAAAAATTCAGTGCGACTGCTTTCGTATTTTATAAGTAGATAATGTAAATTTATTACGTGATTTTTGTGAAATAAAATATTTATGCAAAGTATATGATTGGTCCATAAAATGTTACTTCACAAGGGACCAAATATTTCAATCACAACGAATATTTCATCACATTTCTTCAATAGTTGTCTAAAATAATTTGATTTTCTTATTGACTTTTAGATAATTTAAACACATGTTGAATAAAACAGACTGAGATAAAATGTACTCACCTTCGGTAGTTTCATTTTCATCAGCAAGACTAACTTCTTCAGAAGATTGCTCACTACATTGTGTATCCCATTACAAATTGTCTTCTTAGTTCGATGACATTTCACCCCATCAGATTTGTTTTCGGATATTCTTTGAAGCTCTTCAAGAACTTCATGAGGGTTTAATAGTTTACTTTGTGCCATTTTCGTAAATGCTTCTTCACCATAAAATTACTTATTCATAGATTTTATTTGTCACACCTTAGAATAAAGTGTCAAATGCTGCATTGAGCCAAACACGTTGCCACGTCACTACCACGTAATGACAAATGACGGTATGACGGCACATTCTAACTCAATAGTGCCCAACAGATGTCCTTGTACCGGAAAGGAAGATTTCCTAACGTTTGGTTTGACAAATTAATTCATTTTAACTAAAAGCTGCTCAGGGAAAAGCAAAATAATAGTCGATACGAGAAAGTATAATAACATTTTCAACTGCAGGATCAATTTGATCCCCTGGGCGTTTAAGGCAAATCGATCGATATCAGATTATTAAATTGCACAACCACAATATCATTTTTTTCTCTATGTCACATCAACAATTTAGGAAAAGTCAGGTAATGCCGCCTTTCAATTCCTTAAAATATGGTAGATATGAAAAAATGAATTTCGCAAAAGGATCAAATTGATCCCTTTGGGCGTTCTAGTGTTAAAGCCTTTTTGCATTATACACTATAAAACAACATATCCAGATTCAGAGAAATACACAGAAAGTTTAAAGAAGGGTGAAAAATATCTTTATTATTCAGATGCTTTATTATTATTATTATTATTATTATTATTATTATTATTATTATTATTATTATTATTATTATTTTCTTGAGTATAGAGATACAAAGAACAAGAGCTCCGTCACCAATAACATGGAAGCGAAAATGACTTCGAATTGGATAGAATAGATCAATGTATTTAATTTCGGGGAGAGGCTATAGGGCAGACACGGATCCAGGGAGCGATCGGGGCAATCGCCCTCCTCCCACGGAAGAGGAAGCTTTCTTATTTTATATGTAAATAAAACCCATCCCAAAATTTGGAGCTCTTAAAACTAGCTAAGTAGTAGTATTACAATCCACCCCCACCCCCAGAAGTCCGTTCTGGATCCGCCCCTGCTACAGGGGTACTTTAGGGTTCACTGCCTTTCCTTGCAATCCACGCTCATTGCTGGATAAGTATTATATTTTATTATATTATTTGTCAAATTGAGCGAAATAGTTTTACCACAGCGGCAAATTCAACAATTAGGTTTAGGAAAAACAACTCATTGGTTCAAACACACACAGAAAGACAGAGTCCATTTCTTCGGGATGTTTTTTGAGGTTCGCGGTGTCTCCCAAGAAGAAATCTTGCTAAAACATATGTTGTTTTTAACAAGGAACGTAAATGGGTATCAGGTATATCAGTACTTCAAATGAAAAGCAAAAAGAAAAGAGAGACAAAGATGAGTGTAATTTCCTATACTGTCTTTTTGGCATTGAAGAATACCGTTACTGTTTTACTGATCTACTGTACGCACTTCTGCGTTTTACTAACCAAGCCACAATCATGCTATATATACCATATATCGGCTAGGTCCAATCTGATGCCAATGCGCCTTTTCTTCAAGGAACATTTTTTTTATTATTACACGCTTAGAAACAAGGATAATCACCCAAAACCTGAGAAGATCTGAAGAATGACCCAGTAACAATAAACTGACAAAGAGAAGGAAAGACAAAAGTGGAAAACTATTGTAATCCAAAGTCGATGCATTTTTTCTTGCAATAACCGACCCTTTAAGTCGGGGGAAGTTTCTTGAAATAATAGTAATATATGTTTAACTTGCTCCTTATTTTAGCTTACGTAGTAATTTAAGACACAAAGATGTATCGCAATTTGCAATACATTTTTCAATTTGCAGTGCAAACATGTAAATGCAATGTTGCATTTCCATGTTTGCACTACATTGCATTCCCATTTGTACTGCAAACTGCGATGCGATACTCCATTTAAAAAATGCAAGGAGATTCCTGACCAGTTGTTCTTTCAGAAAAAAATGTTCAGGGTGGGGGAAGGGGCACTGCTGGTACTATTCTATTTATTATTGTATTATAGACGTAATATTTTGGTCTCCTCCGGGGGGCACTCTCAGACCTCCGGGAGGGGGGCAGTGATCCAAAAACATATCTGGAAGAAATACTGTTCCTGACACCAAGATAAGACAAAAGGTAATAACAAACCTGGGCGCACAAATGCTTAATTTCGGAGTTATAGGCTGCCAAAAATATGAAGAAATGAACTTTAAAGGTCCATAGCTCCAAAACTAGGCGACCTACCGTAGTAGGGTCAAGACCTTATTTAGGAACTAGTACGTGAGCTATCCAAATATCCATGTTTCAGAATTCTGCCATACTTCTGCAACAATTTTTATACAGGTATTTGGTGAGTACTTCAAATTATATGCACATAGCCAAAGTTACTCTCTAAAAATTGTCGCATGTGTACTTTAGATTCTGAAACATTGTATATTTGGGTAGCGCACATATTAGTTTCTAAGTGAAGTCTTAACCCGACTACGATAGGTAGGGATGCACACGAGAGAAGATTTGAGGCTTTCTCGTCTCGAAAATGTGCTGTCTCGACTCGAAAAATGTATTCGTTTTTATTGCAAGAGCTGTGTCTCGACTCGAAATTTGTCAGGAAAATTCTGTCTCGACTCGTCTCGTGCGCATCCCTAACGATAGATCCCATAGTTTTACAGCTATGAACCCTTAAAGCCCCGGATCTAGGATATGATCAAGGGAGCGACTAAATCACAGTTTGCCGCTTTATTCAGTGTAAAGAAGGATTGAAGCTTATTTTATCCAGTGTTTACCTGAGTGTCAAGAGGGCTGTAGCTCCCCTTGGATCCGCACCTGTATAATAATAATAATAATAATAATAATAATATATATATATATATATATATATATATATATATATATATATATATATATATAACTGTTTCTGAGTAATTAGTTTCTTCAAAACTATTTTTAAAAGTATGTGAAGAGTTTTGAGACATTTGAGTCGAATCAAGATTTTTACGAGCAGTCTCGATTCGACTCGAATTTTACAAATTGTGTCTCGACTCGTGCGCATCCCTACTTCTCGGTTCGGTTCGATATTGAATAAGCTGTGAGCCAAGCCGCAAAAGTCGTTAACAACCGTAGACCCAGGCAGAACAGTTTTAAACATATTTGCCTGGCACGCTATAACTTTTAACAAATTTTGGCCCAAGCACGAACACTTGCTCCTCTGGAACTCAAACCCAGAACCTCGTGAACGATGTCCTTGTTTCCTAGATTTCACGACTACCGAAATCGGCAGTCAACTAGTTTTTAGTATTCAGACGCAAACCGCCTATCTTTCAAGCTTAATTACAGAATTTAATAATAATAATAATAATAATAATAATAATAATAATAATAATAATAATAATAATAATAATAATAATAATAATAATAATAATAATAGTAAGTTGTAGTGGAAGTAGCAACATTGATAATAATTATATTGTTTATGCAGAATAAGTGAAAAACGAACTTGAAACTACAGACAAGATTTGGCTCGACTTGGCTCAACTCGACTCGAAACTCGATCCAAATTCGAGTCGAGTTGGAAGAAATTTTTCGAGTCGAGTTTTCGAGTCGAGCTAAAAGATGTCTGTTTCGAGTCGAATCAAGTTTCAAAAAAAACTCTCTCGAACTCGCTCGTGCCCATCCCTAACCAAGTGTGATTATAAACCAGCCGTTACCCGCGCTATCAAACGTCTTAAATCTGCCATTGTCGGGAGTTACCCCACTTACACTTGAAGTTTGAATTTTATTTACGGCCTTTAGCTATCTACGGCAACAGGCCCCATGTTTTCATTAAAAGCATTTGTTCTGTAGATTAAAATCAAGAATAACTTAATCTATACTCTTACTTACTGTTGTCAATATATATATATATATATATATATATATATATATATATATATATATATATATATATATATATATACAGAGAGAGAGAGAGAGAATTGTAGGTATATAAAAATCGGATTAATGGGGGTTAAAAGAGTGATTTCGTAACTGCGAAATGAGTGATCGCATCACTACTGACATCTGGTAGCGGTGTTACGTAATACACCCATTAGAAATAACGCTTCGAAACGACAAATTGCATGGTGTACCGTGGATAAGTCGGTAAGGGGTCTGCTTAATGAGTTCGAGTCTTGAGTACACCAATATTTTTTCCTTCAAAATACATTTCTATATTTTTTATATATGTTATTATTAATTGCTTTCCTGCATTTTCTGTAAATTATCTTAAATTAGTGAAGGTTCAGTAAAATCAAGAAGGTTAAAATGCATATGATTGTTTTATCCGTATGTACAGTCCAGAGGTGGAGCGGGTCGGGGGGCCGCGGGTCAACAGAACGTGACCCACTGCAACCCTCCACTGTGACTTAACAAAGTATTACGACCCACAGACTCATTCTGCTCAGTGCATTGTAGACAGCTTCTGAACACTGGTGAATTTGTCTTCTTTCAAGGCATTCTTTTTCTTTTCATTTGTTTCTATTGACAAAAGAACTTCAGGCAATTTTAGATATTGATATTTGCAACTGTAATAATAGCAATAGGACTTATTTGAGACGCAGCCTGTGATTTCTTAGAGGAGCTAACTACTGGGAAAATGTTTCTATCATGTGTAATATATGAATTATTATATAAAAGATTGAATGTAACTATGTGTGCATGATCATCATATCCAAATTGCAAAGTCAAATGAAATGATTTTTGGTATATACTTAGGCCTCAATCTCAACTAGGAAGTTATCATAAATTCGGTATCGATTTCATTATATTACATATTCTAAGAGGGTCCGAATTTTTGCGAAAAACTTAGTATCTCACAAGCCGTTCAAGTTGGAGAGCTGATATTCAGTATATTAATTCTTTATCTAATATAAATAAAATAAAGAGTTTGTTTGTGTGTTTGTCTGTCTGTCTGTCCGTGTGAGGCCTGGGAACCAGACGAGTGGACCGAGAGTTACCAAATTTTGGTCAGGGGTACCTAGCCCAGGCCCCAGATCAAGACGAAGTCGTTTTTTTAAATTTCGAACCATGGGGTCTCAGGGGGCTTTTACCGGAACCGGCTTGGGAACCAGACAAATAGACCGAGAGTTACCAAATTTTAGTCACAAATACCTTGGTTCACGCTCCAGATCAGAGTTAAACGTTTTTCTCAAAATTCGAACCAGGGGGTCTCAGGGGGGCGTTTATCGGGACTGGTGTGTGGTGATTCACGTGCAGAGAATTCATTTATATCTTTTAATACTAATTTAAATAAAGTAAGTGTAGACATTGCTTCAGACAGCTTTAGTAATTTATATAAACAAATCCCTATTTGTGATGGACAAGATGATTATGTATTATTTCAATTTCTATTGTCAGTTTATAAAATAGCTAGTTTAAAAACCTTCCCTGAAGAAAGCATTCTCACGGCACCTATAGGAAAAGTCATAACCCATTCAGCCCTGACCCACACAATTGTGCACGTAGAATGAATGACCAATCTTTCCATCTTTCGTAATTATTAAAATAAAACAATACTGTTTTTGTGGAAAACTGAATTTGTGATTTGTAACGTAGCCTGAGTGGAAGATAAAATATTTCCACAAAAACTAACGCTATGGGGCAAGTACTGGTAAAGTACATAAACAATTGGTTTTAAATAACTAAAGAAATATATATATATATATATATATATATATATATATATATATATGTGTGTGTGTGTATGTGTGTGTGTGTGTAATAAATAAGCTGAAACAGAAGCATTAATACTATCAACTGAGTAAATCGCTCAATAGGCTATTTGAATTATGCAATGAAATAATACATAAAGTTCGTCGGATATAATATGTAAATTTCATTAAGGAAACAGGACATAAAATTTGACTTAAATAATTTTATAAACAATTTGATCACTCCAAAATAGATCCTACAAAAAATATAAAAAAATAATAATTGTGTATTCATTGATTATCAGCACAAATATATTCAATATTCTATTAAAGTTATTTTATTTGATAAACTTCAATAATCTTCAATCAACTTAATAGGATAACTTTGAGATAAAAGAGTATTCAATTAGGAAAGTTAACGTTTACCAATATTTTTCGCATATCAATACAACAACTTTCATAGCGAATATTACACTTTATACAATAAATATATGGTTTTGTTCCAAAACAAGCTAATAAGGAACCTTCGAAACAACTGTAAACACAATTCATTTATACTCAATACTCACAAGAATTTGACTAATACATACACTATAGCCGTATTCACAAAATTCATGAAAAGCAGAATAGCATTTGCCACTAATAAACTTCAACATATTTTTGGATCAATCACAGAATATAGAATAAATCTTGAGATATTGGAAGAAATTGCTATATAACTCTACTATCCATATAGCAATAACTTGAGCGTTGTTATCACAAAATTTCATACAAAACTTAACTTCCCGTAATAACATACAGATTCTTGCCTTTCACGTTTCTCTTCCAGTTTCGGAATGAAATTGTTACAGAAAACATTTCGTCGATATTTGATAAATAATACTCATGAATTTGTATACATTTCCATGTTTTCACTTCTGACTATGTATAACTTGTAGAAAACTAAAATGAAGACCCAGGGTCAGATACTGAACCTTGAGAATTTGACTGTCCACTTCTCTATCGTAGTCGTAATTATGAACATACGGACGGCTACGGACAAATCACAGCCTAGCGCACGAGTTCCAATTCTATCCACTATCACATGAGTAGTGCTATTTATACTTTAAATTGACTGCCGATTTCCTCACCTTTTTAACTTCAATGAAATCGTTACACACATCCAGCAGTATATTTACAAACAAATGCAACGTGTATTTTTTCCTAATTATGAATGTAAAAGTACAATAGTCATCTGTCAAAACAAAAATTAATAATTTAATTATCTATACCCAAGTAATAATAATATTCTAACTACAAAATAAAAATCCCCAAAACTAAAAATTCCCAAAATAAACTACCTAAATACAAACAAGAAGTCCCAAGTCTAAACGTCAAAACGTAATCTATAGTCTTAAAAGTCCAAGTACTAAATACATTCATAAACAAACATATAAATAACTAGAATCCTGAAATAACTATAGAAATCAAATTTTCCATAGATGTGTATAAATAAATGTACAAAAATTCACAAAAGTAAATCCCCACGTTAAGCGGGTTTTCATATCCAGGCTCCTAAGTATGAAAACATTTACGATCACTCCAACCCCAATCATTTCACAGATTCAACCTGTTGTATATAAGTTATTAGGACGTAAAATTGAATGTGGTTTATACGAAAAAGATTTTTATGCATTGCAACACCTGTAACGCCCAAATATTCACCACAAACTTATAGTCGTATCGAAATAAACAAAAACAATGTGGAGCAGGAAACTACTTTACACAAAAGTCTAAAGAAGCGCAGTGAAAACGTACGAACTGGTGGAGCGGTTTGGGTGAATAGTCTATCAATCATAAGTGTATGTGTTCAAACCCTGTAGGTATTATTCAATTTTTTTTTTTTCTTAAAAGTGTGTTCATATTTTCATCAGAGGACTGAGAACATATCTTTGAATAAATCTTTGGCAACTACTTTTCTCTCAAATTCGATTAGAAAGGAACATTATATGAATTGCAGATCTAAAATCCAAAGCTGAAAACAAAATATTAAGTATGTTCAATATTTCATTATTATCCTTTGATTTGTAATAAAAAACTAATTATAAGCATTGATAATTTCAGAAGATTCTCCCCGGGTAATGGTCAAGATATGAATGAGAGAAAACTGATAAAACATTATTAGTCCACTTTGAGCATGATCGAAAATATGGCCACGAAGGGGGAAATTTATGTCGACAAGGTCTCAAATTCTCGAACAGGTAATGCCCTGAAATCATCACTGTTTGAAAGGTTTCCTTAATAAATACCTAGGTAGAATCAGGGGCGGATCCAGGAGGGATCGGGGCGTTCGCCCCCCCCCCCCAGAAGAGAAAACTTTATATATAAGGTTTCTATTTATATATAAGGTTATATATAAAGGATAACTTTATAACTTTATATAAATACACAGGAAGCTACATAACTTTATGGTTACTTTTTGTTAGTTAGTACGAATAATTACGACTACGATTTTGTTAACATAGTCTGAGTGGGGGGAATAAAATATTCCAACAGAAACTAACGCTATGGGACATGTACTGGCAAAGTACATACATAATTGGTATTAAAGAACTAAAGAAGTATATATATATATATATATATATATATATATATATATATATATATATATACCAGCTGAATATACCCGTTCTTCGCATGGGGCCAGTACTTGGAAGTCAACGCTTGTGGAAGTATTACTATTCATTTCGGCGACCGCGAAAACTTTGGATGTGACACTAATATCGATCATTTTGGATTACTTTAAAATGTCTCGGTATCCCCCCTCCCCGCTGACTCCCGGCCGCATACAATTGTAGCTGAATTTGCAAGTCATCGCTAATGAAAGTCTCACCATTGATCTCACCGACTGCGAAAATTATGGAATTGACGCTAATATCGGTCATTCTGGATTATTTTTACATGCCTGAGTATTCCCCCTCTGACTTCCGGCCCGCATACATATATAGCTGAATTTGCAAATCATCGCTAATGGAGGTGTCAAGATTGATCTCAGCGGCCGCGAAAACTATGGATTTGACTCTAATATCGGTCATTTTGGATTATTTTTACATGTCTCGGCATTTCGTGTCCCCTCCCTCCCCGCTGACTCCCGGCCCGCATACAATGGTAGTTGAATTTGCAAATCATCGCTAATGAAAGTGTCAGCATTGATCTCACCGACTGCGAAAATTATGGACCTGACGCTAAAATCGGTCATTTTGGATTATTTTTACATTTCTCAGTATTCCCCGCTGACTCCCGGCTTGCATACAATTGTAGCTGAATTTGCAAATCTTCGCTAATGGAAGTGTCACCATTGATCTCAATGACCGCGAAAACTATGGATAGGACACTAATATCGGTCATTTTAGATTACTTTTAAATTTTTCGGTATCCCCCCCTCCCCGCTGACTCCCGGATCGAATAAGGTGAATTTGGAAGTTAATGTGATCAGAGTTTCACCATTGATTTCAGCGACCGCGAGAACTATTAATTCGACACTAATATCGGAAATTTTCTACTACTTTTACAAGCAATGTCTACACTTACTTTATCTAAATTAGTATTAAAAGACATAAATGAATTCTCTACACGTGAATCACCACACACCAGTCCCGATAAACGCCCCCCTGAGACCCCCTGGTTCGAATTTTGAGAAAAACATTTAACTCTGATCTGGAGCGTGAACCAAGGTATTTGTGACTAAAATTTGGTAACTCTCGGTCTATTTGTCTGGTTCCCAAGCCGGTTCCGGTAAAAGCCCCCTGAGACCCCATGGTTCGAAATTTAAAAAAACGACTTCGTCTTGATCTGGGGCCTGGGCTAGGTACCCCTGACCAAAATTTGGTAACTCTCGGTTGGCAAAAATTCGGACCCTCTTAGAATATGTAATATAATGAAATCGATACCGAATTTATGATAACTTCCTAGTTGAGATTGAGGCCTAAGTATATACCAAAAATCATTTCATTTGACTTTGCAATTTGGATATGATGATCATGCACACATAGTTACATTCAATTTTTTATATAATAATTCATATATTACACATGATTGAAACGTTTTTTTCCCAGTAGTTAGCTCCTCTAAGAAATCACAGGCTGCGTCTCAAATAAGTCCTATTTCTATTATTACAGTTGCAAATATCAATATCTAAAATTGCCTGAAGTTCTTTTGTCAATAGAAACAAATGAAAAGAAAAAGGATGCCTTGAAAGTAGACAAATTCACCAGTGTTCAGAAGCTGTCTACAATGCACTGAGCAGAATGAGTCTGTGGGTCGTAATACATTGTTAAGTCACAGTGGGGGGTTGCAGTGGGTCAAGTTCTGTTGACCCGCGGCCCCCCGACCCGCTCCATCTCTGGACTGTACATACGGATAAAACAATCATATGTATTTTAACCTTCTTGATTTTACTGAACCTTCACTAATTTAAGATAATTTACAGAAAATGCAGGAAAGCAATTATTAATAACATATATAAAAAACATAGAAATGTATTTTGAAGGAAAAATTGTTGGTGTACTCAAGACTCGAACTCGAGTTGCCTACTCACTAAGCAGACCCCTTACCGACTTATCCACGGCACAACATGCAATTTGTCGTTTCGAAGCGTTATTTCTAATGGGAGTATTACGTAACACCGCTACCAGATGTCAGTAGTGATGCGATCACCCATTTCGCAGTTACGAAATCACTCTTTTAACCCCCATTAATCCGATTTTTATATACCTACAATTCTCTCTCTCTCTCTCTGTATATATATATATATATATATATATATATATATATATATATATATATATATATATATATATTGACAACAGTAAGTAAGAGTATAGATTAAGTTATTCTTGATTTTAATCTACAGAACATATGCTTTTAATGAAAACATGGGGCCTGTTGCCGTAGATAGCTAAAGGCCGTAAATAAAATTCAAACTTCAAGTGTAAGTGGGGTAACTCCCGACAATGGCTGGTTTAAGACGTTTGATAGCGACGGTAATGGCTGGTTTATAAACACATTTGCTATAGCCTGTGTAGGTAAGTGGTTACAGCATCTGACTGTTATGCTGAGGGTTCGGGGTTCGAGTCTCGGCCTGATAGGAGTTACTTTTTTTCAAAGATTTAATCACTATAAATGATGTTCGCATTTGATGCTGAATGAGATTTATCCTATGAAGGGAGAAAAACCAGGACGGATACAGGGGGCGGGAGGAAAGATGGACACTGTTTATCCTTAAATGTTAAAATTTAATTTAGTCCCATGTCTTTTGCTCTTTCCTTTCCCTCTTTCCTTCTTTTCTCATTTTGTTTAGCTTTCCATACTTTTTCGGTCTCTGCATGATGCGCATTATTCCTTTCGTTTCCTTTGCATTAATTCCTATCTCTTTGATCTTAAAGTGAATGGATTTTCTGCAGATTTATCTCGTGGTTGTTTCTCTAAGTGATGCTCTCAGATAGTAATACTTTTTCCTCCAAATGGAGGAATATCCTGGCATGTTATGTTTTCGGGCACGTGTTTGCTGTCATGTTGGTTGTCCAACTATCAGACATAGAGTGAAACTATTCTGCTACTGGAAAAAGCTATCATTTCTTATGTATCCAACCTCCAGTTTCTACTGTCGCTGACTGTACTGTTCTTGGATTTTGTTGCACCCGATCCTTGCGTCTTTCCTTGGAGTTGTTTTACTCTCTGAGCTGAGAAGCACTTGTTGTGTGGGTTCATCTATAGGCTTCGTTGAGGCAACGTTTTGAAAGCCATGACGGAAAGAAGGTGCGTTGTTAAGATCTTCTTCCCGTAACAAGGGCATACGCTTGCGAAGGGTCGGATCGATACTCTTCAATAGCGTGTGGTCTAAAGAGATATATAACGGTACATGTTGTTGAGAAGAAGTCCACTTTCGTCCATATTGTAAATAGGGCTAGGATGGTTATAGAGATCATACTCGTTCATTACTTTCCCCAGTAAGTCAAAATAAGAGTTCACAATTTGCTTGTTAACACCAGGAGCTCTCGCTTTTGACAAATCTTCAGGTTTTCTCAAACTAAGATTATTTCGCTAACAAAATGTTTGGCACTAATCCTTCTCTGTCATTTTAGTTATAATCCAGTGTTGAGGAACGTAAATGAAATGAAAATAAAATGAAATCTACGTCCCACGCGTATGCCGGTTAGGCTAAAGGCGACGATGATGATGAGTAATGAATGAACATGGTGGAATGAAGAAAGTGGGACGAAACGGCAGAACCCCGAGAAACCCCACGCACACGGTGTTTGTCCACCACAAAGTTCACTTGGCGGGGGCTGGGATCGAACCCGGGACCCCAAGCACCAGAGGTGAACGCTCTACCACTTTTTTTTTTTTTTTTTATGAAAATTTATTGTAACTCAAGAATCAATTACATTGAAGTGGTTAGGCTTTTGGCACAAAGAAAGGAAGTTACTAGAACAATGAGTTGGCTATAAAATTTGCAAATAGCTTATTACGTACATCCTTTGCTAATTTGGAGTATTCTTTTTGTAAATACTGTACATAGAAGGCTCCCCCTGCTTCTAAGTTGGAATTAAAAATATATTTGACGGTCGTTCCTATATACCAATTGACACTATGTTGTTTACTAACGGGATAAAAACGATAATCAGGTCTTAAAACTATGCTAATATTTATATTGCGTTCCGAACTACGAGTAAGAATGGCTAAAAAGTGACGTAACTGAGACCAGATTTTTGTGGATTCCAGACATGTCGTGATTCTATGAATCAACGTATCTATATTGTTACATCTATTGCAAAGAGCATCAGGACTAAAACCATATTTGTTTCTCTTTTCTTTAGTATCAATAACATTATGGACAATCATAAACCAGATAGATTTGCTGGCAACACACAAGGTCAAGTCATTGATATTGGCCCAAATAGTGGACCAATTACACAAGTACTCATCTAACACAATTTTAGGTGGGACATATAATCTAGTCATTTTAAAAACATACAGCTGTTTACTACTTAAAGTTTTAAAATCAAAAAGCTGCGACAGATATATATAATCACACAAAACAGTTTCCAAGTACTTACAGCTTTGAGGGAAATCAGCCATACACAGGGGTAGACTCCTCTCTGTTCGTGCTAATACGTAAGTGAGCAGTTGTTGTGTTACACTATTCGCTTCGTCTGTGTACAAGGTCATTGAGCGAGTAACATACAAACTTGCAGCTTTTTCTTGCACATTGAACAGACCGATGCCACCTTGTGAATGTAAACAACACATTACATCATATTTAACACGAAAGACCTGATGTTTCCATAGAAACCAACCACATAAACTTTGAATTTGTTTTCCTATGAGTTGAGGCATAGGTAATACATTTGCCAAATACCAGATTTTGCTTAAGAGATAAACATTTATAAATTTAGCTCTAGAATATAAACATAGATTTCTGGATTGATTTACATAACCTGAATGACGCAGTGTGTTTACAATATTCGTATAGTTATGATCAATAGTGTGCATTATGTTTGAATAAAAGGTAATTCCTAAAATTTTGATACTGTCGGCCTGAGGGACGGTATCTATATCATTAAAATCAATACTATTGTTTATGTTTAACATATGCGATTTACAAACATTTAATCTAGCCCCAGATGCTACCTCATATTCACGAACACATTCCATCATGAGAGAATAATCTAGTTTTGAAGAGACAAAAACTGTTACATCATCTGCATAACTAGCCACTTTTATAGCAGGGGTAATAATATTTAGACCAGTTAGGCGGTCATTCATAGCATATAACAGGGGAGCAAGGCTAATAGCAAAACTCAACATTGAAAGGGGATCACCTTGTCTTATTGAACGTTTGATGGGAATGTTGTTGGATAGGTGACCGTTAACATTTAACTTCGTATGAGCATCTTTATAAAAATATTTCATCCATGTAACAAATTGTTCATTAAAACCGAATTTTCTGAAAACAGACCATAAGTACGAGTGTTCAATATTATCAAAGGCGTTTTTAAAATCTAAATTTATCAGAGCCGCTTTAAGAGCGCAATCATTACAAATAGTAATACTATCTCGAATAGTTAATAAAAGGTGATAGATGGTTTTCTGTTTAACAGCCACATATTGCAAATTTTGTAATAACTTATCCATGTAGTCCTGTAATCTGTTTTTAATACATCTACTAAAAATTTTGATATCTGTATTAAGAAGGGATATAGGTCTATAATGGCTAACATTAGATGGTTGAACAGTTTTAGGGATAAAGACCGTGACGGCTGGATTAGGGCGCTTGATAGTCTCTGAAGCAAAGAACCATTCATTTACAATCAATGTTAGTGTATCGCCCATTATATCCCAAAATTTAACATATAAACGGCCAGAGATAGAGTCGGGCCCAGGAGATTTTCCTTTTTTTGCAGCATTTACAGCTCTTTGTACTTCATTTTTAGTAAACGGAGCACATAAAATTTGATTGTCTTCATCATTTAGCACTGCAGGCACACTGTCAAGTAATTTATTTTCGCAGCCGGTAGCAGCAGCGACCCCAAATAACTGGTAGTAATAATCATACAGGGTGTTACGAATATTGTCCTGAGTAGTTTGAATGGAGCCTTGAGCATCTGTGAGTGACGTGATAAGTTTCCTCCGTCCACGTTTGGCTTCTGTTAACACATGTGTAAGAGAGCATTGTTCTTCTTCCGGAAACCCTGGAACTTTACTACGTAACCTAATCCCTTCCATTTTCTGTTTATGGAATTGTAATAATTTGGCTTTGTATTTACGTACAGAGATAAGGGCCGAGCGATTTGTCATCGCTTCAGTTTGTGCCTCTAATAGACATTTATAATAGAAATTATAAAGTTTTCGCATATCAGCATAAATTTCAGAGGAATACCACCTACAAAAGCTTCGGATTTTGTCCTTACAGTATTGATTCCACCACTCAATATATGTTTTAAACCACTTCTTTTGTTTAAGCCAATAAGCCCACTTTTTAGAAAAGAGCTGACAAAATGACTCATCATTGAGCAGACTTTCATTCATGTGATAATATCCCCGTCCCCGAGCAATCTTCTGGTCATTAATTTTAATTTCCATTATTAAACAGAGATGATCAGTGAAACACGTGGGATATCGGTATACAGAAACAACCTTGGATTTGAAGTTATCATTTACATAAATCCTGTCTATCCTTGAGCTCGAAGTTTTTGTAATAAATGTGTCCCCCCTTAAATCTGGGTGTTTGAAGTCCCACACATCTACCAAAGACAAATTCTTTACCAATTCATTTAAGGTAGGGCAATAATGGTAAGTTGGTTCTGTTGTGTGAGTTATACTTGAATTATGATCTCCGCCAAAGATAACATTATTTGGGCCACTAAAAAACGGCGCTACCTCATTTGCATAAAAATTATTCCGTTCTTTTCTATTATGGCTTCCACTGGGCGCATAAACATTGATTAGAGTTATATCATTAACCTGACCTTTGATAATTCGACCATTAGGATGTAATTCTACATTTGTAAGCGGGATGCCTTCTTTAACCAAAATTGCAGTACCAAGGCTATTATATGTACAATTATTATATACATTATATGATGGATGTACGTTTACAATCTTTGGACCAACTTCTTGGAGAAAAGCTACATCTATTTCAGATTTAAGTAGAAAGTCATTGAGAGCTTCAAGTTTGACTGGCGATTGTATTCCGTTGATATTTATAGTTGCTAGTTTTAAGATAGTACACATAAATATTGTTATAGGAAGTTGTCTAATGTTAGCAACACACTTCATAATACCACACCACTATTTGGCTGCAAGCACTGTTTTTCTGAATGTTTAGGTAGGAGTAGAAACTGTTGGTGACTCACCTGAAGAAGGAACTGCGGTATCAGGTAGATATTCCGTACTCACTAATTTAGCTACAGACGACCGGGTGATCCTAGGTGATACTTCTAAGGGTCCTTGATCCGTCTTCTTAGGTTGTTTTACCTGATCTATAGCCGTTCCTGCTTTCTTCCGTTTCTTGTCTTGGGAGGCTTCCTGGGAATTCCGGGCATCAGATCCTTTTTTCCCACTAGGACAACTCACAGGGGGGAAAGGATGATCTTTTTCCTTGGACTGAACTGGACAAATGGGACTTACAGAGGAAACTTCCGATACACTATAGATGCACTCGAGCTTCTGATCACCATCAACAACACTAGTGGAGGAGGAATCACTGTCTATCAAAAGCGTCTTTCTATCTTGTTCAGTGACAACTTGATGTTCCCGTGGAAAATCTGACTCAGCCAGTGAAGAAGTACCATGTAAAGCTGGAGGGGCTGCAGATGAGGTCCTGTCCTGACTATCACTAATATCCTTGGGAGAGACGTTTTCCTTAATTGCTCCGGAACATGGTCGGCTAGGAACACTGTCTTTTGGCACTATCGGAGTAGTGTTTAGAGAACGGCCCTGTATCACAGGGGTAGTAAGCTCAGTCATTAACTTTGGAAAGTCAACATCTGACGTTAAAGTAGGCAAATTAGCAGGTTTAACCACATTAATTTCTTGGGTTGGCGAAACCCGAGAGCGTTCCTTATCACTTTCAGTATGTTCCATGGTTGTTGTTGAAACAAAGGCCCGTTTTTGACGCTGAAAACATTGATCTTGTAAATGATCTCTAGATTGGCAGTAATAACAAGTACGGTCCTGACCGAAATAAGTTACTAGGAACTTCTGGTTACGAATATCCAGGAAGGACGGTATAGGTTTAAACAAATACATAGTCACGATCTTTCGTCCAGATCTAACTTTATAAATATGAGTATCGTCATAAATTTCGTCTTTTATACTTTTACATTCTCCATAGATAGACAAGGCACGCGTGACATCAGTATCACTATATTCCGTGGGAATAGCATGTATTCGCACATAGGTTAAAGGTCGATCAGCTAATTCTAAAGTCACGGGGTATGTTCCACTATCATCTTGAAATTTAACACTATCACCATGATCTCTTAATAATTTGTCACACAACAAGTCAGACAATAACTTAATATACACACATTTACGATAAATATCTAACTCAATACTCAGTATTTGTTCTTCCTTTAACTTAAACGTAGTTTGAATAAACTCATGGATTTTTATTGTGGACGGACGGTTAGGAATCGCACGAAATCCTAATTTTAATGTATTGACACGTTTGATAGACATTTTATAATTCTAAATAAACTCACTAGTCACCACTAAACTGAAATATATTGTAATCAAGTCAGCGTAAATTCCAAGCAAACACAAAGTACACTGGGCGCATTCAATGCCTCTCGCACGATACGACACTGGACGGACGACCAGCGAAAGACGTGTTACCTCTTGGGCAGCTAACACGCGAGTGTACCACTGAGCCACCGCGGCCCCGCGTTGTGCAATATCAAGTTCACATTTAGATACATATAAATATGCCGCTACACGCACTTCCTTCAGAGTTACTTCAAACAACCTGGATTCTAGATACTTTACCCTATCCATTAGTTTTTTCTTCTGTCTTTGGATCATTGGAAAACACATTTGGCCTCCCAATATCACCGAACGATATTTTAAACGTATTGCCTACAGCAGGAACATCAATTAGTATCCTCTCTTGATATTTAACTCGTCTGTATAAGCTTGTGAAAGGGACATTAAATAACTCTGATGCTCCTAGTATCGACAGGTCACCATTAACAACTGATTTAACTGCTTGTTCCATACACTGTTTGTTCCATTCTAATCGTTTATCTTTCTTATAATTTCTGACCATCTGAAATGAGAAATCATTACGAATGCTTGATCAGAACCGAGGCATAAACAAATAAATAATAGTAAGCCTATAGTTCTAATCGCAGTGGTATTCAAATTGCCCCGTTCTGTATTATCCAAATTGCCCCGCAGTTGACGAATATTCAATTGCGAACGGGGTATGAAAACCACTCAATGGTTGGCGCCAGCGTACAGTATATCAACGCACCACATGTTACCGATACGATTATAATCCAGAGCGGTTTCATTTTATCTAGTTAATAATAAGGAAAGCTTAAAGAAACAACGTTGAAAATTATAACGAGCTAAAAATAGGCACATTCGTACTTAACCTTGCAACAAGCAAATAATCGTGTAGGCCTACAGAACTACAGGAATCGTTTGTACTTCTGAGAGCGACTTCTGCATACCACCACCTACAAAACCAAGGCAGGTTCACTAACATAGCGAGCCGTATTTCCACCCCAGCTAACAAAATACTTAACACTATTCAAATTCCCCGCCTATTCGAATTACCCTGCTGTACCCTATAGTAATAGAATGCAATTTTCTTTCTGATTAATTCCCGGATAAATTCCCATTTTGGGAATCTTCCCGGGAATATTCCCAGGGAATATTCCCGAAAAATATCTTCCCGGGAATTTACCCATCAGTACACCTCCCCAGGCCCGCCCTATCCCCAGATCTCAACAAAATTGAGCATCTGTGGTCTGTCTTGGAAACACGACTATAGCGACGATTTCCACCTCCATCGTCTCTCGCAGAAGTGGCCGATGCCCTGCACGAGTAATGGTGTAAAATTCCACTTGCTACAATTCACGACCTCTATGCCTCCATCCCACGTCGCATCAAGTCTGTTCTGAAGGCGAAAGATGGCCCGACACCATATTAATCTATTAAGTTGCAATTTCGTTCAGGTGTTTCCATTTTTCTGATCACCATCTGTATATATATATATATATATATATATATATATATATATATATATATATATATATATATATATATATATAAAATGAAAAATTTGGTGAAAAACAACGTTTTCAGTATGGATTTCAATTAATCGTTAATTTTCAATTATTTTTACATGTCACGTGAATATCATGTCATCCCTTTTAAGAGTACTAATGGGCACTGAATTTAGATTTAAACCGCATCGGAAGTGGCACTGTTCATATCAGCCACTCCGAAAACTATGATTCGACATTAATATTGACCATTTTCGATCATTTTTTTATATCTTCCCCTTCTCTTCAAAGTGCACCTTCAAAGGGAAGCTATAAAAAACATTCCAGGCCCGAACCTCATCTATGTTGAAAATTTAATCGAAATCAGTCGGGTGTCTCAAGAGTTGTTACAAATGTAGTCATTTCTTTATATATATATATATATATATATATATATATATATATATATATATATATATATATAGGGTGAACAATAACTACCTGGACAAATTAGGGCGGGTGATAGTACATCTAACAAAAAGCGAAAAACGTCGTAGTGAACATGGGGCAAATCCCGTCCCGTTTAGGAGTGACAGAGTGTCGAAAGCGTGGGAACATGAACTTCACAGGCCAACAGCTTAAAAACAATTCATCGTAGAGAGTGAGGTTTAAAACGTTACATAGAAAGTCATACCTACTCTATTGAAAAGTGCATGTTTGGAAACACAGCTATGCGTGCGCACGGGATTCCCCAAAGGAACCGAGAGATTTCCAGACATGCTGTAAAGGAAATAAGTATCACACGTTGTTAATCCCGTGCGCACACGTAGCTGCGTTTTCGAATATGTATTTTTCTATAGAGTAGGTATGACTTTCTAAGTGACGTTTTTAACCGCACTCTCCACGATGTATTGTTTTTAAGCTGTTGTCCTCTGAAGTTCATGATCCCACGCTTTCAACACACTGTCATTCTTAAACGGACGGAATTTCCCCCATGTTCACTAGGACTTTTTTTTTATTTTTTAAAGATGTACTATCACCCGTCCAACTTCGTCCACGTAGTTACCGTTCACCCTGTATATAAAGATATATAGATAGATAAATAAATAATTACATTATTTCAGAAAGTTGCGAACTATAGCCTATATAAATTGAATCATACAGAAGTTATTCGAAGACGCACTAGACACCAGCATGACTGGTGAAGAACCCTGTGTGTATTACAATACAAGAAAACTTTCTTTTGCGGCTATCGCAGCATTGCACTTACTCTGTACGTCACACGCTTTTTCTGGAGCTAGTCTTTAGTGATCGTAACCACCGCTTTAAAATTCCTTCGCGTTCCTACTATTATTATTTAAAACTTCTGATTCGAATCATTACCCACTCTTTTCTTGGAAGAAGTTTTGCATGTGAAACAGAAGAAACTTTTTTTGTGTGTGAAATATTTTCCGCGACGGAACAATGCACGATTTGCAGACCTAGATATATTAATAACCTAATTTATCGGATATTAATGTCATACTACTTTTTTATTATTAATTTTGGATTTCAATATTTCTAAAGATATCGATTTTATTCGCATTCTCGCACTGATTTAGGAAAAAAAGAATTTGCAAAGTGGTAAACTGAAGTCCGAAATCTAAAGAAGATGCTCGAAAGCTTGTTTACAAACGAGATGTCCCGTGGTCGACGAGGAACAGAACTCTGCATCATTAACACTGGCGAACTTCAAATGCACGAACCATCCTGGATCTTGGAAGAAGAGCTCGATGTTATTTCTTTAAATCCTCTTTTAACTGCACCATCCGCAGTACTTTCTCCTTGCCAATCACCAGTGACCTAAAATGATGCGTGAGATCTCCTTGGGGAAACGACAGTACTTTTGAAGAATTCGGATTGGTTAATTAAACAACCTTATGGTGATAAAAGATTATTACGAGTCTACTATTTTCTAATACTTTGATTTGTTGGCGAAAAACGCTACAAATATATTCACAATAATATAAGCATTTTGTAATAAAAAGTTCTACCATTAAAAATAGTTTTTTTATTGTAATAACCTTTAAAATAATCAAAATAATGAAGAAAAAGATCAAAAAGTGTTACTAACAAAGTGGAGGGGTTCGGCCTTGGTTTACGAAGTGTGACAAGCAGGAGGGAGGGGGTAGAAATTGGTCAAAAATACCGTTATGTAATATGTGGACGGCCCCTAGAACAGGAAATGAGACATAGATGTTAGTAAAATAATTTAGCTTTTCTTTAAGTCACGAATAATAAATAATTATTTTTGTCAGGAAATCTTAAATAAAATAAGTGAAATTTCAAAGAAAATCAGCCTTATGTAGATAGGTTCTATGTACAAGGGCTTAAACTAAAAAAGTTATGCACAAAAGTATAAAGTTTGGTCCGGGACAGTAATTATTGGTTAAACATAATAAAAACTACCTGGAATATAATTTATGGCCAAAAAGATAATAATAATAATAATAATAATAATAATAATAATAATAATAATAATAATAATAATAATAATAATAATAATAATAATAATAATAATAATAATAATAATTATTATTATTATTATTATTATTATTATTATTATTATTATTATTATTATTATTATTATTATTATTATAAGCTAGAAACCAGTATGTTTTAGTTTCCCGGAAGGAAACCAAGATTTGCCGGTTTTTTCAGGCCTCAAAAACACTTTCTCCAACATAATTTATTTTGGCTTTGTAGCTGGCCCCCTCTCAAAAACGACGCCCCCCCTACATAAACCTGCTGGCTACACCCCTGAGTAAAGGTTAGTACAACAAAAACATTTGTGGCGATGAAATACGAGAAAACTGAACTTTGTGTAGCATATGCACATAATCTAAACAAGGAGTTCAGTAATTTAAGTGTCACCGCTTGGGGTTGAAGCGAGGAAAGAAAGAAAAGAAAAAAAAAATAGGTGAATGCATATTATGTAAAGCGGAGTCCTGTCCAAGTTATGGGTGCGGAAGGTGCGGAAAACTGCAAAAAGCTCAACTTTGAAGGATAAAAGCGCATAGATTATGCGTATTTGTAAATTCCACATATCCTACAAGGTTGCACAGATTTTGAGCAAACGTGACATAAATATACCAGGTAACAAGCACTGTAGTGTTTAGCCCCTATAACTCACCCCATTTTCAAGGGGATCGAAGTACACACAATGCTTTTTAAATGGAGTTTTCACGCCATGAGTGGTTTTAATGGAGTAAGTTAAGAACGCCTGAAGTAATTTCACCCGAACTTGTACACATATAGTTTACAGTATGACACGAAATTATGTTAAAGTTGACACTCCTACCACTCACATGGGCGGAGCTAGGACAGGAGGCGTGTAAAAAGTGCGCAAAATGACCGATATTAGATTGAAATCCACTTTTTTTTGGGTCGCCAAATACATTAATGACATTACCAACGTCGTTGTCGCCGTAGTGGTGGTAGTAGTAGTAGGCCTAGTAGGTAGTACTAGAACTACTACTATTACTAGTAGTAGTAGTAGTAGTTAGTAGTGTGGTAGTAATAGTAGAAAATAGCAGTAGTTTAAAAATTCAACAAATCTCCCCGTACAATTCCTAGCATTTTAGCTAGTAGTGTTAGAACAATTGTGTGAAGTGAAACCAAATCATACTTGTAGCTACGTTTGCCTCTACGTAGAAGGCAAAATTCAGGAGTTTGGGGAATTTACTCAAGAGTGTATTAATTCTTGGACCATTAAACCCACAAATCATCCAGAAGTTCCTCACTTCCTTTACGGACTTCTTTACTTACGTTCGTCATAGTCTTGAATTTGGTATTTTCTGATAATAAAGGTCACACCTTTTACGTGAAGCACTTGGGAAAAAGGTTCGGAAACACTGGGTTAAATGTTCAACCGCGCGGTAAAGAGCTTTCAAGGCCATGCCTAACAATCAAATGGGCGACACCAGACCGGAAGTTCTATCAATTTGATTTTAACGGTTGATCCATATTGTGTGTATAATAGCCCGATAGTCCTGCAAAAATAGCAATCAATGACTCCATAATTAAATTGCAAAAGAACTATTTACAGCGGTTTTTGTTTGTGCTGCCGACGATGGAGCAAAGTATACTATTGTAACTATTTTCATAATTCCAACATAGCAGAAACGATCATGTTGGATTCGTCTTGATCCATGTTGTGTACTGGGTTATATAAATTTCTTAAAAAATAAACATGGAAATTTTACTCTCATAAAAAAGTTATGTTGGTGTGAGGTAACAACATGTGTTGGAAACGATGAAACACGTTCTACAACTGTAAATCTGTTCGCAATATCCCAAAATTACAGGTTTGGAAGAAAGTTGATTTCCGCCATGTTGGATTTATTTTTCATACTTTCATATAACCCAGGACACAGTATGGATCACGACAAATCCAAAATAACACTTGGTAAAATCGCTCAAGTAAATTAGGTTACAAATGACAGAGATATTCTATCAAAATGCAACAGTGTGTTACTTTCCGCCATGTTGGAGTTATAGAGTTCAATGATCGTCTTTGTTCCATTGTTTCCAACACCAATCTGTCATCTAAAAACGGCTGTCCGAAATTCTGTTCCAGTTTGTCCTAGCTTCACCCAAATATTCAGCTTACGTGACTGGAACACAATATTTTAATGATACACACTAGACAAGCTTTGGACCTGTCTCGTGAAAACGTTTTAACATTTCGTTTTGTAGGTAGTATTACTACAAAAACTGTAGTTCTTGTCTTGTAAAAATACTGCAACAATATTGTATCGTCTCGTCTTGTAGCCATTACCTGTATTTGCACATGTTTATCTGGCCTTCAGTGATACGTCCCCCTTGTCTGTGACTCTATAGGAATGTATCCGCAAACTGTCATCACTTCTTGGTTAAGGAGTTTGGTACCAGTAGCGATCCACCGAGTGCAGAGGATCTGGAGGTGTTTCACAGAATCAAGGAGGAATTACGTAATGATGCTATTGTTCTTGATCACTATCAGACATTTGTATGTCTCGGTACTGATATATTTGATGCATCAAATGAAGGTATTGAAGATGCGAGTGATGACTTCGTGCTTGTTGAATCGCAGCCGAGCACATCCACCCATGTAGCTCCAAGTGTCAGATCTCCCTCACAGTTGTCGAGATGTAGCGGCAGCAGTTCTTCCTATGTTCCGTCTCCTCCGCAGGTTGGCCGTCCACGAACTCGTACAGTAGATTCTGATGCACCCAAGAAGAAAAAGGCTTACTTGTACTACTGGTACGACAATCCGGACGTTCTCGACGAAGATCATTGAAAGCTGTCATACACAGACATCGCTCCATCAGGTCATATATGGATCTCGCACGGATCAAGAAGAGGTACTTCTCTTCCCCGCCGGTAACTATGGACGATATAAACCGCGAAGTTAACCGTTGCTTCAAGGAACGCGAAAAACTTGGCGCCTGAATACATGATAAGACATAACGAGTATGGGCTCTCCGCATCAAACACGACATGGACCCACATAATAGACTTCAGTTTAAGGCCTTGGAATCGTGAGTCTATAAATTTAAGAAGCGCTACAATATTGGTGTACGAGTGATCACCCACAAGATTAACAGACTGTTCTCTACGAAAGAGCATAAACTGGCTACTTTGGCAGACTCTTTCCAAACCAAGATCAGGACAATGCTTGATAGTCACGCCATCATTCCCTTTCAATTGTTCAATACCGATCAGAGTAGATTTGACAAGGAAATGCGTGGAATACTCATCGCGTGTTGCGATCAAAAGGTGCAAAACAAGTTTACGGTATTGGGATCGATCTCTGCAACATCACATTCGTATATGATAATGCCTGTCATCTCTGCTGATGGAACTTTCTTGTAACCAATGTATGCGCAAGTGGCAGAAGGCAAACAAACATTTCCCCAGAAGACCAAAGACTTTTTGTCAACTCTTCCGAATATTAAGGCCTTCCCAAATACAACCGAAAACATGAGGATGAGTGATTTAAGCGTGTTTTATACCAACGTGTTTTGGCAAAGTTTGGCGGAGAGAAACCTAACTGATGTTGTGCTACTTGTTGATTCTTGAACAGCGAACAAAGATACCAACTTGTTCTACGAGCATGTACCATCCAGAGTGAATTTCAAAGTTGATCTGATCCTTCCTGGTTATACGGGTCTGATACAACCACTTGATGTTTATTTTTAGACCATACAAGAACTTTGTGCGCTACGTTACAGAGCTTGTGTTATCAGATACTCACTTTAACATTTGGTCCCGCGAGAATTTTCTGAAGCTTCAAGCCTTAACCCATTACAAGTGTACGGCATCTTTATTCAAGCCTTTGATTATGTTTGCTTTCTACAGGTGTGGATGTGCGATAGAAAGACCACCAAAGGTTGCGACACCTCTAGAGTACTATTTCGAGACATTCACAGCCGATCATTGTACCATGTGTGACTAGTGATGGCCAGTGGGAATATTCCCGGTGGGAAGGAATTAAAAAAAATGGAAATATTCCCGGGTTTATTCGCTGGCCTATAAATTCGCGGGAAGGAATTTATTTCCATTTATTTACTTTATCTTCCAAATTATAGGAACCATATTACTAATTACTTTATTTTAATATATTATGATTTACTTCTAGGTTTTAAAAAATTTGGTGGTTAAAAAAATTAAAATTATTTGACGATACTTTATATAAATAATAATATGAGTTTTTAAGTTCCATTTCCATTTGCAATAAAAAGTGAGGTAATTGTTTAGTATTGGGGCGCCAAAACTGGGAAAAAGTAGGATGATTTACTGAAGAAATGAGTTGATAGTGATGTTCAAGTAGTCAAGCAAGTATCGAACATATTTTTTGGGAGGCGGGCAGTAGGGGATTTATACAAAACGGAAAGGTAAGTGGAAGTGATTTATGTGAGAAAAGAAAGTGAATTGTTGGTAACGAAGATAGAAAACAACGTGCGATGCGGGGCTCTAGCCCACTTTCATTCGCTACCGCTCGATCTGCAATGTTGCCTGAATTTAAAGTTGATAATGTAACGTGATATAAAACCATAAAACAACCGAATCGGAATAGAATACCGCAAAAAAGTAGGTGGAAAAGCTGGCCCGCAATGCTAAAGAACAGCCAAAATTAGCAAAGTACTAATTTACAAATGATGAAAAGGAACCATTTTGTAAAGTAATTTAGAATTATATAGAAACAGAGATGAAGTACTATTAATAAACCCTGAACCACCATTAGTAATAGACGTCGGTCTGTCTCCTCTCTCTGACTTCAATTTCTGAAGAGGTACTCGGACTTCTTTTACATGTGAATTAACGTATGGAATTTCGAGAAATAGGTAGAATGAAAGGTCGTGAATAGCAATGTTACGTGCTAAAATATAAAGATAAGTAAGTATCTTGCAAATTTTGTGAACATAAATATGTATGTCCAAATCTTGATAAATTGGTGGGACATGTATCTTCTAGCATTAACCTAATGCAATTGGTTTATAACATTTATAAATTTAATGTGTTTATAATATCAGTAATAGAGTCAAGTTGAGCAAATCCACCTACATATAAATTTAAACTGTAACTATATAATTTACTATATATTTTTTTCACACATATTTAATTCATAGAAAATGTTGTAAATAAATATACATTTATGCGTACTCTCTAAAGATAATAAAGTGTTAATAAAGTAATATAGTACCGTTCAGAATATATAGATTTTAAAGAATGTGGACAACAGTAATAATATGCTGTGATATAAAAATTAATTCAACTTTGAAATCATAATATAGTAATAGAATGCATTTTTTTCTGATTGTAGATAAATTCCCGGATAAATTCCCATTTTGGGAATCTTCCCGGGAATATTCCCAGGAAATATTCCCGAAAAGTATCTTCCCGGGAATTCACCCATCACTGTGTGTGACGGATTGGCAGTATTCCACTGTGCTCACTGCAAATATATCTTCTGTTTGGACCATTGTGTCATCGAACAATTGTACAGTAAGAGACACTTCTGGATGGTACAGCCTTATGGAGATTTACGGCTAAGATGCTCCAGCGTGCTCCAGCAATTGAGTCCGAAGCATTTGCCGGGGAGTATGCAACCAAATTAGCTGTAAAGGAAGGCGGGTTGCATAATCGCCAGGCACTGAAAATTCCCGTACACTTGGGTGAAATTCCCACTACCGTCTACAGCATCATTTCTCCAAAATGAGATGAATCTTAGACGTTCAGTTCTTATGCCAAACATACTATTTGATATTCGTCCTATTCGTGAAGATAAAGTGCAACAAAAAATGAAAGCCCAATCCTGTTGCTATTGTAACGAACTCGCTTTAAGTCGTTTGATCTTAAATGTTTTTCCAGAACCTGAATAAATAATCTGTCACTTCAGGGGGTGGTAGCAAAGGCAAATGCTCCCCTCCTACAGAATAAAAACATATACTTTTAATCAAATGCGTAGCGAGAGTGAGCCCATTGGAATAGCGCTTTTAAGATTTGAAATCTTGTTCCCAAGTCATCTTTTGTTATAACTGACAACATAGGAGAACGGGAGATGCAAATATGATGAAGGAAAAAAAAACACTAGCACGTGCAAATTCAGAATTGGAGACAAAATGATCGGATAGCATCCATATTTTGTCGCAAATTTTGATTTTGTAAGTAGACATGTAAAAGCTCACCCGAATCTGAGAGCATCCCATTACCAATTGTTGGATTCAAGTGGAGAACTCAGTTGAGAGCATCAGATGATTAGGGAGGGAGAGAAACATTTTAAGATATGGGGAACGAACAATGGAAAAAAATACCAACTTCCCCCGACCGGACTCGATCCCTCAACCCCATGATTATCAACCCACTCCTTAGCTCACTTAATATTTATTGTACTCTGTCACTAATATTACATAGCAAAATTACATGGAGACAATATAGGTGTAATCTAGGAAAGACCACTGGGAAGAGAGTCCAAGATGTGGTTCTGAGCGAACCTACTCCGCTGTACAATGATATTGGTAATGCATCACAAGGAAAAAGTTCACAAGCACAATTCATAGCCTCCCGGTCTTGCCCGACAGGTGGGGCAGAGCTGCTTGCAAAAAAAAAAAAAAAAAACACTGAAAGACTGTCTTTCTAGATCGACTGAAAAATATCTGCGACGTTCCCGTTGTAAAAAGTCGAAATATAAGCATTCATCATTCCACGGCATGGAATGATGAACATATGACAATGTGGTACCAACTAACCAGAGGTCCGTATTATGTTTGTTTTTTTGGGGGGTAATAGGGAAATGCAGGAAAGAATAGCTGATCTACGGTAAATAAAGGAACAGGTGTACGGCAGATCAAGCTCAACATACGAAGGAGGAGGTTCCAAATAATATCGGCACCTGAACATGACATGTAGCGATGGGGTAGTGTGTCGGAGTGGCAAAATATTTGCAGTTGAGGGTTGTGGTACGTCCAATGCGCATAAGTCTTTCTTGTGTGGCAGGCAGTTGATGAACTATGGTCGCCCATACCGCTTGTGTGTGCAAAGGTAGGACATTGGTTCGTAGATTTTGCCAAATATGGCGCCATTGTTTTTTGGGGAACCTATCCTGTACCCGGACTCTCACATCTACAAGTGACGCTCTCCACAATTGCTGGTATAAGGTTTGGTGACTATATGTATTAGGGGAAGCAAGCTCACCAGAATATGTCCATGCTTGAACAAGATTGGTGACATATGTAGGACATAAGTTGCCAAATCTGCAGAAAGGCGGATTCCTTGGTTGGGAGTATTCAGGCCAGAAACATTCGATCCACACCCGTGTATAGTCCATGTGGGGCTCAACGTCTTGATACGCATCTAGCATGTATAAAACTTGACTTTTAAGACGAATGTTTACTAGTCCAAGGCCCCCTTCGCTGCGAGGAAGATAAATAGTGTTGTGGCGGAGGCGGAAAAAGTAGCCCCGCCAAAGAAACCACATAAATACAGATTCAATTTGGCGAGCGTAAACAGAAGGGAGGGGAAAGGTGCGCGCGTAGTACCAAAGTTTAGCAGTAACATATTGGTTGAGATATTGAATCTTATGTATTATATGCAGACCTCGGAACCTTTGTAAGTATAGCATCTGCTTAATCTGATGAACGATAGGACGCCAGACAGCATCCATTTGTTTGCGTGCATCGCTATGAAAAGTTATGCCGAGTACTGTTAAAGCATCAACCGTGGGAATGTGAGAGCGTGAATCAGGTAAGGAGGGTAGGGAGAAACCGTTAAATGACAGGAGTTTGGTCTTGTGTTTATTGTATGCCAAGCAACTCGTTAGTTATGCGGATGGCGGTGAGCATATCTTCGGGCGTAGTTCCTATTAAGGTTACGTCATCCTCAAATCCGAGGACGTGTAATTGATGGTATTCCGGTATACAGGGAGAGGTAATCTGAGCCAGAGCCCGGAGATAGGTATCTAGAACTATCACAAAGAGGCTCGTCGAGATGCTATCGCCTTGCCGTAATCCGCGTTGCAGAGCAAATGTGTCAGAAAGATGACCATTGATCTGTACTCGACACTGGGCCGATTGGTATAGTTGTCTTATGACTTGTTGAAATGCAGGAGGAAATCCCCAAGCGTCTAAAGTTTGAAGAAGAAACCCGTGATCAACGCAGTCATATGCGGAAGAAAAATCTATGCCAAGGACCCCCGCTTTAATGAGCCGAGTTTGCACGTACGCTATAAAATCCCGTAACGAACGTAACACATAATAGATGTTATATTTGGGGTGGGTGGCTACGTGATATGGACTAATATACTTTTGCAATATGGGTTTTAAACGTGCTGTCAGAATTTTTGTGAACAGTTTCAAATCGGTAGGCACTAAAGTGATTGGTCTGTACTCCTGTATTGTCTGGGAAGTTGCGGATTTCGGGATAAATATTGTGATTCCGACGTTACCGCGGATGGGGCCTCCCTTTAAATATGTATTAAATAACTTGACTAGGGTATCTGAAAGAAAGGTCCAGTATTGTTTATAGAACGCGTACGGCAGACCTTCATATCCTGGCGCGCCCTTTCCTTTTGTTGCCTGGAGGGCCATCCATATTTCCTGAGAAGTTATGGGGCGCATAAGATCACGACCCTCTTCCTCCGTAATCAGTTTGGGAATAATTGACAAAAACTGTGTTGTAACATTGGTGTCAGAAGGTCGGGGTTGTATTAATTTATGGTAATGCTCACGGAAAACATTTAGGATCTGAATCGAATCACTAGTCATATTACCATTCGGGAGACGGAAAGCTACTATTGTAGCCTGTTTCCGCATGGTGCAATAGACGTGCAACGTCGTAAATAGTGACAGTAAATAGTGAGCCTATAAAATGTGGTCTCATTAATAAAAGACGGCATGAGTGTGGGAGCCTGGAGATTTTGGAGTCGTAGTTTGAGCTGTTGAACTGTGCGTTTATTCTGTAGTGAGGGGGCCGCACACCATGCCTGACGCAATGCCTCATAGAGGAATTCAAACATCAACGGCCGATCGTGACGTGTTTCGTGTCCTTTGCCTTGGAAGAACCGAGCGATCTTAGGTTTAAGAAGTGTCGTCCACCAAGAGGCGAGATCTGGAAAATATTGTTGCATTCTTTCAGAATAGGAATATTGTTGTGCCATTTCCTCCCGATAACCGTCGTGGTGAAGTAAGGATGTATTTAACTTCCAGTATCCTCGCCTGCTAAGGGCTGGCAAGGGTTGATCTGTTTTTATGTGGAGCTTGATCGCTGCATGATCGCTGAAAGATGGTATAATAGTCTGTACGTCAATAATAGTGTGAACTAAGTCAGGAGTGACGTATATTTTGTCAATCCTACTTTTCGAATATGAGGTACAATGGGTATAGATCCTCGGTGAATTGGAAACAATGACTACATCCCTTAAGTTATAAGCCCGCAAAAATTCCAAAAATGCGGGACAAGGGGGGTGGCCGGAATTGAATCTGCGCTGGTTTCAGTGGTATGCCAATCAGCCATTATTACCATACGAGAAATATTAGGAGGCAGGAATTGTGGCAAACTTTGGCCATAAAATTCAGCCCTTTCCTTCTTAGCTGTATAGCCAGAAGGAGAATATAGTCCGACGACCAGGTGCCCCCGTATGACACAATGAATAATACGTCCGTCAGGGGAGAGAGTAAGATTGGTATGCCCCAATCCTTTTCTGATAAACATCCCTACTCCAGTGGTGGGTCCTAAATTAGCAAACACATCATAGTCCAGCATATTGTGAAATGAATCATGTATAAGTTCTTGCACACAAACTACATACGGTTTATGACATAAGAGGAATTGTTTTAAATATGCTTTTTTATCGTCACTACTTGCGCGATTTAAATTTATCGTGAGAAAGATAAAGAGTTTATCACAGTCAAATAGACTAAAATTTCGTAGTATAACACTTCTGTGCAATGTCGATATCTACTTAAATTTGCTCTACTCAAAGTTAATATGAGTCTTACAACTAAGAAGTGAAGCAAAAAATAACTTACAAAATCCATGATAGATGTTAATGAATGCTAATGATAGATGTTAGTGATAGATGTTAATGAATGATAGAAGTGCTGCAGTTAAAACATACGTCGACGGTAGATTTAAACACAACTAACACTCAAGGATTTTCTATTTGTATACGTGATAAATACCGCTGTTCCACTCTGCACTCTTGCACTATTAGAGTCGTAGGGCACTTGTGTTTTACACACGTGACATAGAGAAAGAACAAAACAAAAAGAAGGCACACACCACACTACTTGGGGTGAATTCGTAACCATTGACCTTGAAGACCAATACTTATGTATCTGTTTCGAACACCGGTTTTGAGCGAGTACGTGGATCTCGTTCGCTAGACAGAGAGACTTGGCTGCCTTCCAAGTGAGAATTCAGTTCTTCCTTCCGGGATAATTTGCGTCGTTTTTGTTTAGAAATAACATCGCTAAATTTATTTCCTTGTGTCTCATGCTGGAGAAACTCGCTTTCAAAGGGTTCAGGATGCTCTTCCTGTGTCTCTTTTGGGACCTCGCTATCCTCAACTGGTGAGGGATTTGGTTCAACCTCCATGTTGTGTGAGGTGATATGCTGCTCTACTCGTATGCCGGAGGCCTCCGATGTAGTCGATAAAGGCATTCGTTTACTGGGAAGTTGGGTATCGTCCTTCACTTTCTCAAGAGACGTTATTGTAAGTGTAGGGAACTCCTTTGGGTCTGGAACCGAGGGTCGATGTTCAAGATCATCTTCTTGGTCACCATATTTCGTAGAAATGACAGGTGGGGCTAATTTGTAGGATGTCATAGGAGTCACTTTTCCAAGCTCTGTCATGCGAGGAATTGACGGGGAAGTGGTCGGGATTACACTCGTTCCCCCTCGGGGTTGAGCCCCCCGTTTCAGTACACAGTTCGCTACTGTGTGCATAGAGCTTTGGCATCGGAAACATGTAATCGGTTGTCCACTGTATGATACTCCTACTTTATAACCATGGACTAGAAGTCGGGATGGCACATGAGAAGTCAGTTTAATATGTACATGGCGAGTTCCAGTTTTAATACCAGGGGGATAAGGAGGGGCCCATTCCTGATCTTCTATTTTAATCACTGAACCATATGCACCAAGAGCCTCACTCAATAAGTTATTCGGTGCCTCGATAGGGAACTCAAACACACGAAGGAGTGTAGTCGGATCAGCTGCTGAAATAATTCGAACAAAACTCACTTCCTTATTTGAATGCGTGAATGGAACCTCAGTAGGGGCATGAGCTGCAAAGTCATCGTATTCCTGTTGCGTTTTGAATTTTAGAAAAATACAAAATTTTTCACTATTTAACTGCATGGCACTGATGTGATCAAAATACCTGGGAAAGTGGAGTTCATCCAATGGTAGATTTCCAAGGGGACTGGTCGAACTGTACGGAACTTCTTGTCAAATTCTAGTTTAAATTGAAGATCTCTTTTATATTCCATATTCACGTTTGCACTGATACACCAACACTACGCCGAAACGGCAATAATTGAGAGTACGGAGTATAACTCCTACTTCAGTAGATTTGCTTTGATATAGTAATCAAAGCTATGAATACACCTAACGTATATATGGTCTACAATACTATAGGCTATAGTACACTGTGAAAGCACCAGAGCACCCGTGTTGTCTCGACGGCGGCTTGATGCGAACTCCGAGCTCACTCATCCAACGAGACACACAGGAAGTCAGACAGTCATACGTCAGGAAAAAAGCGTTCATTACGACCAGTGATTTATTTGTATGGGGAATCTAGAGGAATTCCCCGTCTCTAGCTTTTCTTTCTTTGGCACTAACTTAATTACTGTTGTCCCAGCCTGAGAAGAATATTTTCCACCTCTCTAGAAAATTTCCTAAACATTTGCATACATTTTTAGCAACACAAAACATTTATTCATCGATGTTCTGCATAATTATACTTATACAAACGAATTATTTCCAATTCTATGAATTCCCGTACCAAGTAAACAGAAGTACTGAGTATGAAATTCTATATCTCGCGAATAGTTTTGCAGAAAATACCTAAACTAAATTTTCTATTGGGAACAGGGAGAAGCACACACGCGGGGCTTAGGAAGCAGATGCGCCCATAACATTTGTTTTGGTCAGTAAGGGACATAAATTTACATTCAAATGGCAAAATCACACCTTTAGTTATACCATAATTTTACTTTTAAGAGCGACAAATGCGTAGAACGAAGGCATTCTTCTTGGCTTGGAAGAATAAAATTATGCCTGAAAGTGGAAGTAAACAGACTGATTATGATCAGGAACAATGGATGCTACCAAGCAGTGGCGTAGCCAGGAGGTTTGGAACGCCCGACATTTGTAGAAGTTGTTAATATAAGGCCTAAGATTGCGGTTTCACTTAAACTTTTTCCCGGGGTGAACCCCCGGACATATCCCAAATGAACATCTAGCCAGCGGTCCTCCTGAAATCAAATCCTGGCTACGCTCCTGCTACCAAGTGATGTATTCTCTGTCACATAAGAAAATGCATGTTCTCCGTGGAATACTATCTTTTTCCCATTCCCATTAGAATGAAATCGCTACATATTCCTTGCTACCATATCGCGATTTAATAAAATGTTTTAAAAGTTTTTAAAGCTCTGTCCCTAACCAAATCAACAACTGCATGATCTATCTTTTTGCAGTTCACCCAAGACACTATAGAAATATCGTAAAACTTAAGAAAGGGAAAAAAAGTTCTTTCAGAGCGTGAAGCTTACAATTATTGCCATATATTTATAGCGTAGATGTTTCGTGTACCTTATTCCGTAGCTCATTTGATCCGTGCAGACTTCCCATTCCCGCGACCCAATTTTTATTTTATTATTGATCAGGTAGGACTCCAGTAGAAAGAAACATATGGTTACAGTTCACGGTGTCATTCAATATTCTGCAAGTATTTATTTTTTTTCTTGTCAAGCGAAAAAATGAAGTAGAATTTTACAAGGGTAAAACTTCTACATTTGACTGTTAATAAAAAGTATGAATAAGATTACAGCTCAAAATAAATCAATATGGTCAAGGAAATGGATTTCAGCTGTTCTGTGTATGATCAACACATTGACTTCCATCATCCCTATTTCTGGAACTAAATACCACTAATTTTGTGTTTTTCGTTTCAAATCAACCAATCTAAAGCCGGATTATTGATCAAAAAGTATTTTCTCCTTTGCGTATATTTCAGGGAGAACATTTAACGTCAACTTTTTATTATCAAATGTAGCTACCGATCAAATTGAATAATGCTAAAAATAGCCTACATCGCTTGCTAGAACTTATGTTTGGTAGAAGTTCATACATCAAACCGTTTGTTTGTTTGTTCGCTTGTTTCTTTTTTTTTTTTTGTTTATGAATACTTCGGAAGATTTTAATAGAATGCTTGTAATTATACATTTATGGTTGCTCTGTTTGATATGAAAAAAGTATTTATTATGAAGAAAATGGTCTGCAGAGCTCTTTGTAAAATGTGTGTAATTAGTTGTAGTAGTTGCTTTTACTTTAGCGTTCCATTCAGCAGCGAGGCTATATGAGACATGGACTTACAGCTTAACCTGGGATCCGAAAACATAGGCTTCTACTGAGAATCAAGCTCCGTTTTTAGGAAAATAAATCTAACCACAGTCAGTTCCTACCCGTTGGGGTTAGAACATCCCCTATTATTATACTGGTATTTTGAAGCAGTGATAATTGGTTACGAATTTCGTGACCTGAAATCAATCACACTCGTGTCCCGGCATGACCGAAACAGACCTAAAGACGACGACACGTCGTCATACGCACGATGAATCTGTACAATACTGTTAAATATTAAAGTTAATACATTATTTTTATATCAATAAATAACTTAAATAAAAAAAGACAGTAACAATACTATTAACGTATATCTACATAGTATATAAATGAAAAATGCGTTGTCTATCATAACGAAAAATGGCTGAACCTTTTGAAATGAATTTTATTGACATAGTTAACCTTTAGCTTGGACTGGGTTGTTGAGATTTTGCTCGGGAGAGTACTCCCGGAAGTAGTAACTAAATACACGATTCTGGTTGGCGTTATCCATATCTTGCTACGTAGCCTACACCTATGTATATAACAGAAATCGTACAGTTATTGCTATCGATTTCCGTGGTCGTGCGCGCTAGCGTTGTAGGCTGGTAAGAAGAATTGCTATTGGCGTGAGTTCAAACCCGGGTGGAGGAAATTCTTCTATTTTTTAAATCGTTCATAACACGTTTTTCAATAAAATATGATGAAAAGAGTACTCAAAAATGCGATTTGCTTACTTTTGGGGAGATAAGTAGTAGTGGTGGAAGTAGTACAGAAGCGAATATATATATATATATATATATATATATATATATATATATATATATATATATATATATATATATATATATATATATATATATATAGCTTTTTATGAAATCGTGAAAATAAAAGAATGACTTCCAACTCTATTCAGAAGGTAGGTATAATGACACGTGTCGAACCGAGTTGTTTGCTACGCGACGTTATGCCTTCAGGCAAACTACTGGCTATTGACTATGTAAGTCTGAAGGACCACCATGAAGAAAGAAAGAAAGAAAGAAAGAAAGAAAGAAAAAGGTATGCTTATGCTTTTAATTCTCCTATATATGAAAGAAAAATATATCCCATATATCACACAGATATCGAAATAAAATAACATATTTATCTACGCCTTGGCGTTAGTGCTTTAAAATTGTTCAGAATATTTTTCCTTATTCCCATAATAAACAGAAAAAATGAGAATTGTTAATTTCAATAGAAAAAGAAAGAAAAATATAATTATACTTATTATACAAAAAGAATAAAATAAAATAAATTTAAAATAAAGGGTGCGGCAGAAATAGTTAGACGATGTAAAATGTACATAGAAAACGTAACCCGATAAATAACGTGCTCATTGTTGTTTTGTTTTGTAAAGTGGTTCAAAGCATTGTATATGCATGTAGGTTTGTTCGACTGTTCGGTGCGCATGCGCAGTATTGGAAGAACTACGTAAGCCTTCCGTCGGAAGCCATGGAGCGTTGGTCTAACGAATATCGCGCTTTCGCAGTGGAGTGTTTCTTCAAGAACAAAGACTCTGCAAGAATTACGCAGCGTAAGTATCGGCGTCATTTTAACACTGGCAGAAATGGACAGGTGCCGACACGACAAACTATTCTTAATTGAATGAAAAAGTTCCGAGCTTCGTCTTCTGCAATATCAAAGAAATCCCCAGGTCGTCGACGTTCAGTGAGAACACCAGGCAACATAGAGAGGGTTTGAGGAGCATTAATTAGAAGTCCAAGGCGTTTAGCTCGTCGGCATGCTGTGTCACTTGGCATGTCAGATAGGAGTGTGCGGTGAATATGACACGAAGTCATACACTTCCACCCATTCAAAATTCAGATGATTTACAAGTTGCTTCCTGAGGATTTTAATGCTTGCGTACAATTCTGCAATACGCTGTTGCAAATGATTAATGAGAACCCAAACTTTATGCAGAGGTTAATCATATCCGACGAGGGTCCTTTTCACATTCATGGGTGTGTAAATAAGCAGAATTTCCGTTACTGGGCACCCAGGAATCCAAGAATGTTGCATGAAGTGCCCCTTCATAGCCCTAAAATAACTGTATGGTGTGGTGTTTATTTTGATGGGATTATTGGACTATACTTTTCAACGACGAGGATGGTAGCACTGTAACCGTCATATGAGCTCGGTATGTGGACATGCTCGAAAACTTTTTACTCGTAGAACTACGAAGGCGTCGCCTTAGACAGATGTGGTTCCAACAAGACGGAGCCACGTCACACACAGCAATTGCATCGATCAACATTCATAGGATGATGTTTACAAGACGGGTTGTCTCTTCGCGGCAATGTTCCTTGGCCTGCACGCTCGCCCGACCTATCGACATGTGACTTAATCCTTTGGGGTTACTTGAAGCAACAAGTGTATGCAACAAAACCTGCAGCATTACATGATTTGAATGAATCCATTCAACATGCAGACCACCAAATCCCGCTGGACATGGTTCAACGAGCTGTGAGTGCTGTGAGGCGACGTGCAAATATCTGTTTCAATAAGCATGGTGCACACATCATTGACATAATTTTCAAGACGTAGTTACCATATGTAATGCTTTTGTATGTACACCTTGTCTCAAAAAGGTTGAGCGCATTCTTTATTGCTGTTTCGAGGCAAAAATTTCCTAAGTCCAACATCGGGTATCTTCGGAAAAAGTAAACCAGGTTCGAATCTCGAAGCCAACATTTGCAATCGGGAAAAATCTTGCAGATGTGTTTTTCTTCTTTTAAATATAATAAGACTTGTTACCAATAATATATAAATAGCAACACGGATAAAAATTCTTAATGATACAATATTTCGAAACTTTGTATTAATGTCAGCACATGCTTGTTTGTCATTTTGCTCTCCTTACTTATGGAACATTTAGATATGTAAACGAATCTTTCCATATGGAAAAGAATAGTGAAAGTTAAGACATAGAAAATAATTCTCTCCTGAGTACTAAATAAAAGTCAAAGTAGAACAAAAGCAGCGTTTGCAGTGGATATGAATGTAATTATCAGGGCCCGGATCTTGTTGACCTAAAAAAAATTAAAAAGTGACCTATAAAATGACACTAAAATTCCTGTAAAATTAGCCTAAAATTAACAAAAATTGACCTTAAAACTTACGTTTTCTAAAACTTTTATTTCATTAAACATTGACATTTTTAATAACAACTGGATTTTTAATTAACATTTCTCACTCATATTCAATTTTTTTTTCAGTTAGTTGCAGTCCATTGATCACTTATGTCCATTGATCAGTCCATTGTACGGCATTGTAAGTATTTAAAGCGTCAGTTCACTCCCGAGTTGAAACTAGGAAGCACTCTTAAACAATAAAACTTAGCAAGTTAGGACTACATGTAAATAATAGATAAAAACACGTTTAAAGCCCTTGTACGCCTTCTAATGCATTTTTAGTTATTCACGTGATCACATTCTTTGTGGTTAATAACCAAAACTATCTGTTTGGCCACCTACCAACCCCCGCCTTTCGTTAACCAGCCACAGTTTAGTTTTCATTAGCTTGTTAAGAATGCAGTTTTTCCACTCTGATAGTCAGGAAGTAAGAAAAGAGATTATTCAACTTCGTCTTTTCCACATCCGTAAACCGTGTTCATTTAAAGATTTTCTTATGTAGAAAAAAGAATAAAAAGACCATAAGTGACCTAAAAGTTACCTTAAAATATTAAAAAATGACCTGAAATTTCAAAACTGCAAAAAGAGACCAAAGTTGATCCTAAAAAACTATATTTTTAGAACCTAGAGTTGATGGATAACGTTTTTACTTGAACTTGCCTTCTCCTATGCGTAACAGAAGAAAGTTGACTTGTCAACAAGATTCGGGCCCTGGTAATATCGCTAGAAGTATTATCTGAAAAATGCTTGTGTTAGCTCAGTGGTATGCCGTTGGATTTCAAATCGTAAGGTGGAGGGTTCGATTCCCATTTGAGTCAACATTTTTTTATGAAATCTATTTTCTGCAATGCATGAAAAAATATATAAAATAATTACATTAAAATACGTCAGTTGTATATATATAACATATAATCATTGCAGAACATAGTGATTATTATGTTTAAAATATAACAGGGGTTCACAGTACGTTGGTATTCTATGATATAAGTGAACGTTAAATTCAAATTAAGAAAATAATATCATCGCAATAAATAAATTATGTAGTGTATTTATTTGCAGCTATTTGTCATATAGAGGTTACTTCTCAACATTCGTATTACGGCATGTCATTGATATTCTTGAAAAAATATCTGAGGCATAAAAAGAGGGTATAAACAGAGAATCCGAAGTCGGACCGCTCGCAAGAAATTCACAAACCCAAAGGTCACGTGAGCAGACTGGAATTGTCCTTATGAAGCATGCCACAGCAGAAGGTCTTTACATAGATTTTCAATTCAATACGTGATATATGCTTTTGCAATGTGGAAGTGGTATTGCCTTTGGTCGCTCTCTCTCACTTTCTCGCTCGCTCACTCTGTATTTATATATATGAAAGTGTATGTATGTGTGTGTTTCGACACATTTCTGATATGTCTAGAGCAATTTTAACTATATTTGTTACAATCTTGAAAAGACTACTGTCGGGATACATATCAAAAATGCTAGAAAAGGATCGATATTAGTATCGAATCCATAGTTTAGTGGTCGCTTAGGTAAACAGTTCTAGTTTCAATTCAAGTCCAATTAAGGTCCCAGCACCCAGGGTGGTTACGTAGCGACAAAAAATATCGAAATCAACCGATATTAGAGCCGAAGCGTAAGTTTTCAGTGCCGCATTTCCCATTAGTCCAACTAGGCCCGTGCCTAGAGGGCAACATATTTGAAGAGAGCAAAATTTAAAATTATATTTTTTTTCGTATGAAAAAGTTTTAAAAATTGAGAGCAAATATACTATTTCATGAGCAATCCTCTTTTACTATTCTAATATATTTAATGATAGCGTAAGAAATCTGAAAATAATTCAGAACATGTTTCCCATTTATTTTTTGTTACGTAGTTGTAGCTGTAGCATCTAGTGAGTGGTATTTAACTGCACTAAATTCACTAATTAAGCATATTCGAATTAAGTTTTATTTGTAAGTTACGGATAAAGGGGCGGAGAAATATGTAGTTATTGGGGGCGCCGAGAGCAAAAGTGCGTAGAGACGCCGAGCCTCTAAATGCAGCAGTGTTCGCTAAATTAATTGGTAGAAATTTTAATGCCATTTAAGACCAAATTTAGTCCTAGCGTGGCAGTATCCCTTTGCTGTCCTAGGAGGAATGAAAGGGGCTGACATCAAAATTATAAAAAAGGCCTACATTAGTGTCGATTCTATAATTTTGGGGCTCTCTTAGATAAAGAGTTGCACTTCCGATGCCATGTAAGTTAAGCCCTCATTACCACAATGAAGGAGTGTGTGAAATTTGTGACATGTAGAAATAATTGAAAATGACCAATGTTAGCATACAACCCATATCTTTCGTGGTCTCCAAGTTTATTGGGAGCAGTTTTGATGACCTTTAAGTTCAACTTCCAGTAAGAGTAAGATTCCCCAGCACATCTAATAAGGAGAGTCCAAGGGAGTAACATATACAATGATTCAAAACGACCGATATTAGTGTAGAGTTCATGGTTTCGTTATCACCGAGATAAATAGCAACACTTTTGAACGAACATGTCAGCCTGATTTTGAATTTACAATGGCAGCATCGAAAGCATTGCTCGCACAGCTCTATATATTTTAATGTTCCTGTATAAATGAATATCCCAGCGTATTTCTGGAATGTCTGGGACAACCTTTACCAAACTTGGGGGACATATTACTTTCAATCTAAGAAGAAAATATTGTACTAGTATGACGTTACGGAAGTTGGGAGGTGTGACAGGTAAAAATAATGTAAAACGATTGATCTTAGTGTTTTCTCCATAATTTTCTCGGTCGTTGAGATGGATAGTGATGCACCCAATGGAGGTTACATCCAAATTCATCCCCATCTTCACAGGATGATGGCCTGGGAGAGATAAAAATAAAATCTAAAAAAATACTTAAATATTTGTCGAATTCATAGTTTTCGGGGTGAGAAAGCGTTTCTAATAACGTTGGAAGGTAATTTGTACCCACTTGAAGATGGGCTTTTTAATAATATCAATTTCTCACCTTAAGAAATTACCATTACAACTATGATATTAAGCCAACCTTCGCAATCGATGAAAAAATTATGTGGATGTATGTTTCGTCTTTAAATGAAATAAGACATATTAAAATCAAAGATGGAATGGGTCAGTGGGTCGGTTGGTAAGTGGGTGAAATGGGTCAAGATTTGTGAGTGGGTCAGTGGATCGTGGATCAAAATTACGTGACTTACTGCGAAACACCACTCACCGTGACTCACACTGGCCCACTGGGTGTCCATCCTTTTAGTCCAAAGATATTTCGTCCAAAGAACATTTCGTCCAGAGACATTTAATCCAAAGACATTTGGTCCGAAGGAGAATTGGTTCAAAGGGCATTTAGTCCAAAAGACAATTGGTCTAAAGGACATTTCGTCCAGGGATGTTTAGTTCAAAGCACATTTCGTCCAAAGAACATTTGGTCCGGTAACGCTTGGGAGTCAAGGGTTTGTTTCTGTAAGAAGAGTAAAAGTGATTCATATAACATTATGACTCATTAGCTTCTTATTTCTAAAGGAAATTTGAAATAGAGATTTATTCTGCAATTTTCATTTCGACAGAACAAATAATGCTGAGATATTCAGAAAAGAACGTAAACGCCTGAAAACAAGATGGCCGAACAACAGGAGTGAGGGAAAGGTAGCAGTGTGAAGTATGTTGCTGTAATAACTGCTAACATGACATCTAAAATTTTCATGTTGTGAATGAAATAGTTCTAAAATAAGTACCTGTAACTAAAAATAATGGAGTTTAAATTTGAGTAAGTTAAATATTAGGTATTCAAACCCTTGTTTTAGAAGAGTGAAAAATTATGCGTCAAGTATATTTGAAGAAATACTGAGAATAGAAAAATACACATGTGTGAAATATATTCTTAGTCCAAAGATAATACTCTTAAACAGTCACATTCTTGGCTGCAACATTGTGCAAAGTGATTGACAAATATAAGATGAAAGTTGGAACATTTCGTGTAGAATATACGTATCTTTTCAGGTTAACCACAAGTCTGGTTTTTATTCGTAGACTATTGATAGTGTGTAACTTCGGCAGACGTTTCTACATAATTAGTGAGTTGTATGACACACCAGAATTGTTAACTTGTCTTGTATTTTTATTTCAGTGTTACTTCTTATGCAAATATAGTATATAGTTTTGATTGCATATTAATTTTCTCGGTACAGCACAGTACATTTAAGATATCCATTGCAAAGTCTTCAACCAAATACAAGATTCACATGACCATACGGAGGCAATTTTGTCCGCAAATGAAGAGGGAGTATGCTTTTCAAAGGGTTGTTTATCATTTTGGGAGGTGAATTCCTTAACCAACGAAGCTACAACTGTATTTCTGCGAAGCTAAAACTGTATTTTTGTAAAATTATTAATGGAAGCAAAGAAAGGAGGCCATTTAGTTTCCATGCGTTTACGTTTTTTCTGAATATCTCAGCACATATTTGTTTTATCGAAAAGAAAATTGCGGAATAAATCTCTATTTCAAAATTTCCTTTAGAAATAAGAAGCTACACAAGTAACACTTCCCAAGTGTAACATTCTAATTTTGATAAAAATTTGGCAGGCAGATACTACACATAAAATAAATTAATACATGTTTTTCATTTTCTGCGGAAAAACGGTTTTAGGGGGCAGAAGCCCCCACCCAAAAGAAAGTTGTCGCCCGAAAGGCAAGCAGAAGTGGACCGAAATGAATTTAATCGTGCACAAATATTGCAGGCGAAAAATGAGGGAATACGGGTTTCGTGTTTTTCTAGAAATAATGGTTGGGTGGGGCGCGGACCCCTTCAAACCTTTGCTCATGAAATATCAAAAGTGCTAATAATAGTATGTCAGAAGTGCCTAAATATACATGAAGAATTGCAACGAAAATTTGTGTATGGACAATACGCAAAAAATAAATGAACACGGGTTTTTTATTTTGTGCGGAAAAAGAGTTATAGGGTGCAAAAACTCCCCCCAAACTTTTGAAAGTTGACGCCCGAAAGCCAAAAAGAAGTGGACCGAAGTGAATGAAATTGTGCACAGATATTGTATTTTCCTGAAAAGAAAAAACTGTTGAGCGGACCGAGGCGTTGAGTGGTGGAAGGTGTGGACCGAAGCGAATGAAATTGTATATACATATTGGATACGTAAAATAAGGTATTTCGTGTTTCACAAGTGTCTCCATCTGATTTCTTCAAATTTGACAGATCAACAACAAGCACAAACAGTATAGTGTATTTTATAGCATTTCAGGAGGCACCTTTAACCCTTACAATGATTTTCCGCATAAACAAAAACACGTGTCGATTAATTTCCTGTTTGCTGTTGATGTGCCAAATTTGAAGCAAAGCGGATAGGGGCACTTCAGAAACACGAAATACCTTATTTTATATAGGGTCTCTAAAATGTCTAACCACAATTTCATTTGCTTTGGTCCACTACTTCCTGCGCTATTACGGTAATATTTACTTTTTTTCGGAGGAGGCCTAGGCCCCAACACTGTTTTTCCGCACAAATTAAAACACGTTTCGTTTATTGTTTTGCGAATTGTCCCTATACGAGGTTTCGTTGCAATTCTCCATACTCTTTAAGAACCTCTGACGTATAATTATTTGCACTTTTGACATTTCGTAATCAACAGTTTAAAAGGTCCGTGATATACGTAACCGCGTTTTTTTTCAGGAAAATACGAAACCCAATTACCTCAATTTACGTCTACGATATCTGTGCACAGTTTCATTCAATTCTGTACACTTCTTTTTGCCTTTTAAGCTTCAAATTTCAAAATTTTGGGTGGGCGATTTTGTCCCTTAAAACCGTTTTTCCTCAGAAAATAAACCCTCATTCATTTATTTTTTGTGTATTGTCCCTACACAATGTGTCGTTCCAATTCTTCATGTCCTTTAAGCACTTCTGACATACTGTTATTAGCACTTTTGATATTTCACGATCAAAGTTTTCTAGGGGTCTGTGTCCCACCCAAACCTTTTTTCTTTTTTTCTTCAGGAAAATACGAAACCAGTAGTCCCTCATTTTATGTCTACAATATCTATGCACAATTTCATTCACTTTGGTTCATTTCTTGTGACCTTTCGGGCCTCAAGTTTCAAACTTTTGGATGGGGGTTTTGCCCCTAAAACCGTTCTTCCGCAGAAAATAAAAAACATGTTCATTTATTTTTTGCGTATTGTCCCTACTCAAAGTTTCGTTGCAATTCTTCATGTTCTTTACACACATCTGACATAGTGTTATAAGTACTTTTGATATTTCGTGATCAAAGGTTTGGAGGGGGTCTGTGCCCCACGTAACCATTTTTTCCAGGAAAATACGAAACACGTATTCCCTCATTTTACGTCTGCAATATCTGTGCACAATTACGTTTACTTCGGTCCACTTGTTCTTCCCTTTCGGGCGTCAAATTTCAAAATTTTGAGTAGGGGCTTTTGCACCCCCCCTAAAACCACTTTTCCGCAGAAAAACACGTATTCGTTTATTTTATGTTATATGCATCACGTTTACTCTTCTACTAGAAGCAAACCCTTGACCCTCAAGCGTTACCGGACCAAATGTTCTTTGGAAGAAATATGTTTTGAACTAAACATCCCTGAACGAAATGTCCCTTTGACCAATTTTCTTTTGGACACAATGTCCTTTGGACCAAATGTCTTTAAGACCAATTGTGTTTTGGACGTAATGTCTTGTTGACCAATTGTCTTTTGGACCAATTGTGTTTTGGACAAAATGTCCTTTGACGAAATGCCCTTTGGACCAATTGTCTTTTGGACGAAATGTTCTTTGGACCAAATGTCCTTTGGACCAAATATCTTTTGGACGAAATGTCCTTTGGACTAATTGTCTTTTGGACAAAATGTTCTTTAGACAAATTGCCCTTTGGACCAAATGTCCCTGGACCAAATCTGTTTGCACTAAATGTCTGTGGACGAAAATTCTTAGGACGAAATATCTTTGGACAAAACGACCCCCAACCACCCACCGTCCCATTCTGTTCAGCGCATTGTAGACAGCATCTTCTGAATACTGGTGAGCTTGTCTACGTTTTACTTTCAAGATCTCCATTTTTCTTCTTTTTTCATTTGTTTCTAATGAAAAAAGTTCAGGCATTTTTGGATTTTATTATTTGCAATTGTAAGAGTGGCAATAGCAAGAGGAGTTCAATTTTGAGATACAACCCTTGAGCTTTTACATGAGCTAACTGCTGGAAAAATTTTTGAATCACTTGTAATATATGAATTACTATACCTAGTACAAAAAACTGAAAGTAACTATGTCTGCGTGATTACCACGGTCAAATTGCAAAGTCAAATGAAATGACATTTGGTATATAATCAGGCCCCAATCCCAACTGGAAAGTTATCATACGCGTATCACTTTCATTATAACATATATCCTTAGTGGGGAGTAGGTGTCCGAATTTTTGCGAAAAACTGAGCATCTTACAAGCCATTCAACTTAGAGAGCTGAAATTCAGTATATAACTCTTTATTAAAAATAAACGTGTCTTGGCATTTTTAAAAATGTGTTTTATGAGCGGGGAAGGATTTTCTATATATTGGAAATTGGTAGTGGGTTGATTTGTAAAAATTATCGAAAACGATTGATATTAGTTGAGAAACCAATTGAGGAATGAAAACTACAGTCATTTGTATTTTATACCCACTGCTTTCTATTATAATAATTGCTGAAGCTGGTGTTTAATATATGAATCGTTTAGAGCATAAGGCAATCAAACCATAAAGTTGTGAGAAAAATGGACATAACATTTGTATTTCAACCTTTATTTCATGAGCATTTTAAATTAGTACGGCATGGTTAATTATATGGAAAACTAGTTTTTCTTTCTTTTTTTCTTACGTTGGTCTACCTTATCTTGATTTGATACTTTCAAATTTCATCCTGTTTTCTACTGAAATGTATATGTAAGCCAAGAATGAAATAATTATATATGATAAATTTAAATTCATCTTAATTTGGAAGATGAGAAACACTTTATCATTGTATATCGTAAAGGTCAGATCCACCGGTATTGTAACAGAGCGGTGCTTGAGCGATTGATGGTAGGAATTCAAACCCCGATAAGTGAAAATTTCGCAGTCTTGTTTTATTTCTAATGTAACCTCTTTAGTCAACGGAGAGAAGGACGTGGATCATGGGTCAGAGTTGATTACGTTGGTGGGTCGGAGTTGGTCACAATGGTTCAGAGTGGTTCATAGTTGGTGGTGGGTCCATTCTGTATTCTACCATTAATTTCATAATTAGCAATCACCCTGTCCTTTAGCTTAAAGACACAATCGTGGAACGTAGAATTTAATATTAGTGATGTAATAAACTCATAATGGGTCACTTCTTGTTTTATCTTGGTGCATTATACTTTTGCAATGGTAAGATAAGTGTTTACCACTTCTTGATAGTTTCACAGTTTCACATTTGTAGAGGTGGTCACGGAGTTTTCAATGAAGGATTTATTACCATCTTGAACGCTCGCTATTTTGCACAAGTTAGCATAAAGACTCGAGTCTCTTACCATTTTTTATAAATTTTAGTAATACTCTTAAATGACATACTACTTGATTCCCCTTGCCATTTTGAAATTTTTGAGTTGCACTCCTCCTGAGACCCTCCGGGGAACCTTGGGGCAAATCTTTTTCCTCAACACGGGGTACCTTTGAAATTATAAAATACATGTTTTCCTGTGTTGACATCTGTTTCATCGTTTCAGATTTTATTAGTGTCAACAGGCTTGATGAATACCATGCTTCTTTAGTCTCTTAGTTTTCAGATACAAGCCCCCATGCCGTAAGCGTCAGTGGACCACCGATGCGCAACTGGCGACTTTTCGCCAAAAGTTGGTGACCCCGCAGCTACGATCCGTGGTGGCCCCACTTCGGTTTTGAAAATTATATCACCAGTGGCAGAGACTCGACGAAACGCCAACGAACTACAAAATTACTCCCCCAAAATATGTTAAATCGTCCATATGCTTGTTTTGTTTATATTCAGGTGAGTGTAAAAAACACTAGGGAAAAAAGGAAGTATCCCAAGGTGGGCGCGAACCTTCAACCTTAAGTTTACTTGCCGCATATTCTTCTGACTTCGCCACGGAATCGATAAAGAAAATCTCGCTTGTAGAAGGATAAATTATTGAGGTCTTAATTTAGCCAATCAAACACATCCCTCTATCTCGAGTTCTGTGAGATGGTACTGTGAACCGTTTCGAGATTTATTGCTTTCTGGTAGGGTACTATCTATGTGCAAAATTTGAGAAAATCACCGACGCGCACCTTGAATGTTCGGTGCGAATGACATGTTGTGGAAGACATGTGTCCCGCGTGGCCTGTATAATATCATTCAACCTTGCAGATCAGAGAGGAACACATTCTCATCAGATCAGATGACGAGATCCCAAGAGGCTTGTGGAAGACTCTCGTTCTTCTTAGCCCATTCTGAACGCCTTTCCTTGTGGTAATCTGTCAAAATAGCTCTCATAGCTGGTTGTGCGTGATGGAGTCCAGCCGCAGTAAAGCGTTGCTAACTGTCTTGTGTGAACATCCTAGTTCAACAGCTTTGTCTCTCAACACAGACCGATGACGCAAAGGATGGTTCCGTACTTCTTCAGCGAGAGCTTCATCTTGGGTCTTTCTGAGTCTTGACTTAGTCCATTCTCTGTTTCCTTGCTCCCTATGACGATCCAGCCACTTTGTCACGGTTCTAGGATCACACCCAAAATCTTTAGCAATGAGAGACAATTTCTCACCATTAGCAGCACGGCCAATAATCTCGCCTTTTTGAGCGGCAGTTAACTCCAAAACGCCTTTAGTTCTAAGCATTTTTGCTGACACTAGAATCACAAACGTAATACTCCACAGGATGTATGAATGTGAAGGCGTGTATTAAGGATCAGAGTAATATTATGTGTTGATTTATTTATTGATGCATGTTCTCTGTGGGTATTATTAATTTTATTTTTGTAAAGAAGCAAGTTACTACCCGCAAATATAAATATAATTCTAGCTATACTCTTTTTTTATTTTTGACTAAATAATATGAAGAGTGTGGATCTTTTTATTTGCTTTTGGGTGTGAGACTGTTGACCAGGGTGAAAAAAATCATGATTTTTTTTTAAAAAATATGATTTTTGTTATTTTTTTTACTTAAATCGATTTTTTATTTAAATCAAAACTTTCCTCTCATATAATACAAGTCGCGAACTGCAGAAAAGACATTAGGAATTAGTATTAAATGTTAATTTTGTCATTTAGGTGGAAGTATTGGGATTTAATTTTGAATTAATCCCCAGTCGTTTAATTATTTCTATCCCAAACAATGTGTCTCAAGCATTATGGAAAAAACTTACAGCAACGTTTATCAATATAACCCTTTTCTTTTCGCGAAAGTTACTGATGTTTGGCAGGGGCATATATTTTTTTTTAATCGAAACTAGCTAGCCGCACGAAATACATGTAAAATCCATAAATTTCGCCTAAAATTAACTAACTCTATGGCGTATCAATTCCCGGAGGATCAATTCCACCTTCACAAAAGCTTTCCCTGACTTCTATCCTTAGCCAATTGGATCCAGTTTCTACTTTTTATTCCTATATCCGCGAAATCCATCTAAAAGTTGTCCTCCTATCTGCGCCTAGGTCTTCCTAATGGTCGCTTTCCGATTGGTCTTCCAGTTAAGACTTTGAAAGTGATCCTACTTTTTTCCATCCTGGCTACATGACCTGCCCACCTGAGTCTCCTAGACTTGATGACCCTAACAATGTTTGGTAAACCGTATAAATTATGTAGTTCCTCGTTATGAAGTTTCTGCCATTCCCAATTCCCGTTCCTTTTGGGTCCGAATATTCGTCTGAGGATCTTGTTCTCAAATACTTTCAGTCTATGCTCTTCCCTCATAGCAAGCGACCATGTTTCGCAACCATACAGAACAACAGGTATGATTATTGTTTTATATATTTTAAGCTTCAAATTTCTCGACAGAATTTGCGACGACAAGAGATTTTGAACTAAATAATAACAGGAATTCTCTGCATTTAGTCGACATTTAATTTCTTCGTGAATATCGTTTTCGTCTGTTAATATTGATCTTAGATATTTGAAAGTATTCACTTTATCAAAAGTATTATTCGATATTTTAACGCATCCAAAATTTGCCGTATTACGATACCGAATAACTTCTATGTATTTAGTACATAAATTTCGCCTGAAGTTTTAAAATCTATTATATTTTTATTTTTTTTTTTTTCGCAGAGGGGATCAAGCTTTCCTAAATACGACCCTATTACCTGAAAACAAACAAATACACGTGGACACAAAAGAACTTTCGTCTTAAATTTTCATGATGATTTCTCCGTTGGAATAGTTTTAACGATTTGAAAACCTTGTGTTACAAAGAGAAGAAACGAGGATTCACCCGTTATCCGTTGAAAACGGGATTTTCCCTAATCATCCCCTGCATGATACTCGTTTTCATATTGTGCTTACATAATTTGAGTCTCATTGTATTTTATTATTATCTTCCATAATCGAAATAACAGAACAGAAACGGGATTTTACTTATTTTCACTTTAGATTAATTTATTGCGGATTTTGATTTAAACCAACGACTTTTATTCAAAACATCAAGTGATTTAAATCTTGATTAAAAACGTGATTTAAATCAGGCTGATTTAAATCAATAAACCCTGCTGTTGACCCAATGAAAATTCCTTCAGTAGTAAGCAACTACTTATTCAATGAGTCATCACTAAACGCTATAGGCAAAGAAAGGCAAAGCAATATCGCCTGAAGGTCGTTTGAAATGCGTGTCTTGTCTTTGGTTTACCTGTGAAGTAAAGGCACTTTGTTTCTTCTACTAAGTTCTGACACATTTTGTCAATGAAATATTTGTCTGTCTGTGAAAACAAAGGGAGGAAAGAAAAAAATATTAGCTATCCGCGTCAGTCTATTAGATCTTTAAACATGTTGGAAAAATAAACCATGTCCTGTATTTAACCAAAATATGATTAATAAACTAGCTTTATTATCATTAAAGGCTGTATGTGTCCTGCAACCTTGTATTATACCTGGAAAAATTCGTGTCAGATCTAGAGGAAATGTAACATTTTATGATTATGCAATGATAAATGAAGAAAATGGAAGTACACTCTGTCTTAGTGTTCGGTGCGGAAGACCTGGGTTCGATTTCCAGTGTGAGTTTATCTGGTTTGGGACAACACGTTAGCTGTAGCCCCATGTCTCATATAGTCTCGGTGCTGCAAATTAAGTTATACTTCTAACCATCCAACCCATCAGTCTTAGAGCTCATAGGATTATGAGAAAGTGATTGGTGTGATCCGTGATGCGTTGCAATTAAAAAAGCCATAATGAGAATCACAATGCTGGGTATAAAAGTTGATCTCTCGCTGAAGCATCGTGACTTATAATTAAATTTCAGATTTTTATCTTCTAAAAATTGGGCCTATGGGTTCCTAATATAAGCTTGGCAGAGTAGTTAAATATATTCTAAAACTCATGAAATAGAATCAACAATTAATTTAAAATTATTGACTGAGTATAACTGTAAACGCAGGGTTTAATAAAAATATGTAAAAATAATTAGACACATAGTTGCATAACTCTGGGTTTTCAAAGCACGTTTTTACTATTCACATCACTTTAAAAATTATCAACCAACTAATTACAATTTCCATTCTCCACACGAGAAGAATAAGTGTACGAAAATGTTATTTGGGAAGTATTTAAGCCCCTTTCCTCCCCCCAGAAAAAACAGCGAATGATAAAAGCTATCCCAGTCAATCCACGTGTTAACTACGTATGTTCAAATTTCATTGTAAACAGTTAAATTACTTCCTTGCTTTGACCATTTAATTAGGATCTTGTAACAATGACCCCCGTTCCCCACCCCAAAATTCCGGAATTCAGAAAAAATCCAGATTTCGGAAAAAAAATCCGGATTTAGGAAAAAATCAGGATTTCGGAAAAAATCCGGAATTGAGAAAAATTCCGGATTTCGGAAAAATACCGGAATTCAGAAAAAAATCCGGATTTCGGAAAAAAATCCGGATTTCGCAAAAATTCCGGAATTCGGAAAAATTATTTTTTTCTTTTTGTAATCCTAAGAATTTTGTTCAAATGCAAACGAACAAATTTCCTTTTCGTAATCCTAAGAATGTATGATGCAAGTTAATCTGAAACTTACATCCTAAATTATACACTACTCAATCTTCCCATGGTTAATGAGATGTAGTTCAAAAGTACGATGTACTCCTAATATTTAATTTTTGTTTTACTGTTATATTGTCCAGAGGTAAGACACATATCACACTGAGATAAGCAACTTGACATAATGAAGATGTTATCATACGTAGTTTTCCAGAAAATCGTGAGAAACGAATTTTTATGAAGTTAAAATATGCGTCGCTTGTTGCCAGTGTGATGCAATTGATAACTTTTATGCTGGAATAGTATTATTATTATTATTATTATTATTATTATTATTATTATTATTATTATTATTATTATTATTATTATTATTATTATTATGTACTGCAAAATAAAAATATGAACCGTTAAGTAGTAGATTTTATCTGTTGTTTTTTGATATCTTCTAACAGTAATAACAAACTGCTTGTAAATACGCAATGATTATCAAGGACAATGGCATATTAATGTAAGGAATACTCTGCAGACTAGCAATAAACAATAACAGATAAACAATAGTTGCAAAAAAAATGTAACTAACTTGGGCACGTCAGAATGTTCGCGAGAATATAGTGACGCATTGAGACTAGCAAAGAGCGTGGTGTTGTTATTACTCAAAGGGCCGTAGGATGGAGGCATTAACGTTAATGTTAATGTCACTAATGAGCACTTACTTGCTCCAACGGTTAACCTCATTTTTGAGATGATTCTTAAAAGTGGGCGTGTTGGCATGCAGTTAGAAGACATATCCATTATTTAAAAAGCACACGTTATCTGTGGAGTACTAACGATTTGCGTCACTATCGAACACTAACGTAGCACTCACAATTGCGTTCAGTCGTTCTTTCAGAAAAAATGTTCCGGGGGGAATACTTAGTATTCCGGAGGGGGATCACTGCTGGTACTATTCTATTGATTATTATATTAAAGACTTATTATTTTGGTCTCCTCCGAGGGGGCACTCTGAGAGCTCTGGGGAAGCCAGTCTTCCCCCAAAATCATCTCTGGAAGAAGCAGTGATTGCGTTGATACGTTGTTTTCTTTTGGCTTATATTGAAGTTTATTCTCCCCTTATATAGCCACAATGAAAATAAATCACAAATGGCATGGTTGTGAGGGGAGGATTGTTTATGCTGTAATGTCAGCCCCTCCGAGCAAATGCGTAAGCTCCAATAGGTTCTTTTATTTCGCAGGGCTCAAACTTCCCGGTGGAGGTACATCGCAGGCGCAATTTTCCCTGTTCTTGAGGTAGGGCGCAAGTTTCCCAGACGCAAAATTCTCGACACCGTTCGAATGACCTCCGAAGACTATATCTTTTTCAATACTTTTTTTTATTCTTTTACTCGAGATTCCTTCATAGCTTCTTATTAAAATACTTACTAATATATCCTCATTTTATTGTCCTAACCAATCAATATGGGTATGTTGTCAGTAAAATATTTAGATTGATCGAGCCTCTGGTGTGTACTCACAGTATTTCATATCATCCCCCCATTAGAAATCTTGGCTAAACGTACCAATATATGTTGCCAACAAAATAGTTTAGAATGATTGAGCCCCTGGTAAATAACCACAGTATTTCGTGACCCCCCTTCCTATCACCATATTCTAGCTACGTGCCTGACTCAGCTAATTCTCTACATTCTTTACCAAGCACACATTTTCTAAAGCGGAAAATGCTCTCTAAATACCTAAGCTATTTCAGCAGATGCACAAATTAGGTAACATTCTATCTACATGAATGTTATATATGTCGATTATTGGAAACCACTTCTCGTTATCTATCACCATATTTACTATATAATTATTAACGTTAAAACCGGAAATGGTTGATTTGCACCGCTTCCGGTTTGAATATTACATTCATCAGAGAACTCGATTCTTAACTATTGACTCTGTACATCATGGCCAAAATTGATTGGTAATCCATCAGATAGTTCTTGAGACTGTTTCACTGACGGACAGAATGAATATATGGCTATAGAGTTTTGATAAACTAAATTCGTTAATGAGTGATGATGGAACAAATATAAGAAAGAGAACCAAGAGTAGGCCTACCACCGGGAAAATTTTCTAACACAAAATTAGCCATCAAAAACCCACATGTCTTGGGTTAGAATACCATAGATGAAAACTCTACTACTGAGTCATCAACCACCCGCTTATTAGTTTTATTAATTATTATATTAATATAAATTAATGAATGCCTGCTTATGTTAATTATTGAACAATTACATTGTATACTTCGTAAAGTCAAAAATTATAAATTTGTATTTACTGTACATACAGTTAGCGCAGAAAGTGTTCGTACACCTATGCTATTGAAACGAGAATGCCTGCGAAAAAGAAACAGAACATTTAAGAAGTGTAATAACACACACAATATGAATAATAAAAACTAAGCTTTATGAATATATCAATAGAGAACCACAAAGACAAGTTTAATGGTCAGAAAGTAAATAAATTCCGTAGAAAGTGTATAGAGTAGACGCAAAAAGTGATCGTACACCTGACGTACGAATACGAAACAAAGATACCACAACTGGGGTTCACTAGTATTCACCTGAGTATACATCTCTGTATAGCATGACGAGTAACAGAATGAGTTTAGTTGTGAATAGGAGTGAAAAAAACTGCACGGTGGGCTGTCAAAATGGGAAGCAACCGAACAGAAACAAATGAGGGGACAAGAAAAGTAATTATTAAAGTGCATAAGAAGGGTAAGTCTTTGAGAAAGATAGCAAACCTTGCAGACAGGGCTCGTTCAACAGTACAAACAATAACTGCGATGTATAATGTTTCTATCACTGTTCGAAACAAAAAAAAAAAAAAAGAACTGGAAGACCAAGAGAGTTGAGTGAACAAGATAAACGTTACATTATTAGGGAAAGAAAAAAAGGTTCCTAAAAGTAGTGCTGTGCAATTGGCAACGGATCTGGAAACACGCGGTGTTAAAGTATCAGCCAGTACAGTGCGGAATATTTGCAGGGTATCATGGTCGGATAGCCAGGAAAATATTCTGGGTGAACAAGACAAATCGTATAAAGAGACTAAAGTTTGAAAAAGAGTATAAAGATAAGGGATCAGGCTTCTTTCTGGAATAGGGTCATATTTTCGGACGAAAGTAAATTTAATTTTATCGAGTCCAATGGGAGGCGTATGGTATGGCGCAAGGTGAATACAGAGATGAATCCTCAAAATCTCGTCCCTAAAGTAAGACACGGAGGAGGGTCCGTGCTCGTCTGGGGTTGTATGAGTGACTTAGGAGTGGGTCGTCTCCACCTTATCGATGGAGTGATGATCCACAAAGTGTATAGTAACATATTAAAGGAAAATCTTTATACTAGTGCGCAGAAGATGGTTCTTGAAAACAATTTATTTTTCAGCAAGACAACGACTCCAAACATACAGCGGAAAATACTCGATTGTGGCTACTCTTTAATACCTTGAAACAGCTTCGCACACCTCCCCAATCCCCAGACATGAACCCCATAGAACATCTATGGTCTGTTCTGGAGATAAGAATCAGAAGGCACAGCTTCTCTACTAAAGAAGGCCTGAGAAAAACTATTCAAGAAGAATGGGACATAATCAGTCCCGAAGCTACAGAACTACGAACTACTACAGGTGAAATCAATGCCAAGAAGACTACAGACAATCATTAACGCACAGGGTAATCCCACAAAATATTAAATAACGTAATATACTTTATAAACATTAATTCAAGCATAAGTGTACGGTGACTTTTTGCGTTTACAATAAGGGAATTCTCTCTTTTCTTCTGAACAAAACAGTGATTGTGTTTGTTTGGCCTTTCTCTTGTATATAGAAATGAAATGTATGAATGTGTAGTCTTAATTCTGGTTATATATATATTTTCCACCTCCCGTTCTCATGCTAGCTGTTTTCAATATAAAGTATGCACCGTGTACGAACACTGTCTGCGCTCACTGTAAGTATGTTGACAATAAGCGAATGTTATTAGAATATTTGTTGAGATTTCTTTTCCTTCACTGCCTTTCGCCTGGGTAAAAAGTAGTTTGCAGTGCTTTGGAGCAGCTGCAGGTGGGAACGCGATAATGTTTGAGACATACCGGCGACTTTTTTTGTGTGTGAAAATAAGACCTTTCTCATAAAGCAGTAAATAACTGCAGTAGCAATTTTCTACCTAAGTGATAAAGACATATCCAACTACAAGAAACTAATACAGTATATATATTCATTATTGTGTTTCTCTTTTAACAGCTACTAGCTAGGGATGGCCAATTCCAGAATTTTTACTTTCCGGAATCTGGAAAGCAAAATCGGAAAAATCCCGGATTTACGAAAAAATCCGAATTTTTTCTAAATTCCGGATTTTTCCGTGTCGGATTTTTTCTGAATTTCGGAATTTTTCCGAATTCTGGTTTTTCTGAATTCCGGAATTTTTCCGAAATCCGGATTTTTCTGAATTCCGGATTTTTTCCGAATTCCAGATTTTTCTGAATTCCGGATTTTTTTCCGAATTCCGGATTTTTTCCGAATTCCGGAATTTTTTCTGAATTCGGGATTTTTTCAAATTCCGGAAAGTAAACTTTCCGATTCCGGAAAACAAAATTTCCGGAATCCGGATTCCGGAAAATTTTGACCATCTCTAATATGGATCATCATCTATACCCCAACATGTTTAGGCACTTCCAGCAGGATTAGAATGGTGAAATTTGGTATGATTGTATCCTTTCGGGGCTAACCGACATGAAAATTGACAAAAGTGAATATTTTTAATTTCTAAGGGATGATGTAATTCCCATGATATACAGGGTGTCTGACCTGCCATATTTCCGAAGTAACAAAAAATTGACAAATCTAGTTACAAGAGAATGTACTCATGCGAGAGGCTTATAAAATTATGTAAACATCATTTGCCACCAGGAGTCCCATCACAGGTCCCCAGGGGCCAACTTGAAAATTTCAAATAGAAACCCCTTATTTTAATTGCAGATTCTGAATCTCCGATGGAAACTAAGCAACTTTTACTTGAAGCAATTTTCGTTATTCTGATAGATGGCGCTGTAATCGAAAAAAGAGGAATATCATCCTGTGTACATCCGCTAACATTACGACCTCAAACTTTTTCGAAATAACAAAGAAGTAACAAATCTAGTTGCGTAAGAATGTACACGTCAGGGACCTATATAATTTTGTAAACAACAAGTGATCCAGGGATCCCATTATAGGGCCCCAGGGGCAAATTTGAAAATTTCAAATAGAAACCCCCTACTTTTGTTGCAGATTCGAATTTTGAGATTGAAAGTACGCAAATTTTACTTGAAGTACTTTTCGTTATCCGCCTAGATGGCGCTGTAATAACAAAATATAAATTAGAAAAGAAAAAAATATCAACGTACGCTACCTAGGACTGATGATAAACTAAATATCTCGAGAAATACTCATGCAATTAAAGAGCACGAAATATGTGACCAATATTTTAAAAAGGCTTAGCATAAAACAAAATTGCTTTCATTTACATTTCAATGCGACCATGGTAGAGCATTACGGTACGGAAAGGGAAGTTATTGTCTTTAGCAACAAGGAACGAACATCTTTCCTAGAATTTAAAGGTCAAGTAGACCAATGTGTTTGTTAAATATCACGTGACATGGACAGATTAAACAAAACTTTATTTCAAACTAGTACCTAAAAGCACAATTGACAAAGGAGATTTCGCAAGAAAACAAATTTAGAAACCCCGGATAAAGCGCAAAGAAACTTAATTGATATACAGGGCTATTGTAAATGATCTTCCCGATTTCAAAGGTTAATAACTCACGTTTATTTTGTCACAACGACATGCAGCTTATGTTAAATGAGATAAAACTAAAAATTATTATTACTATTATTATTATTATTATTATTATTATTATTATTATTATTATTATTATTATTATTATTGTTATTATTATTATTATTATTATTATTTGTTTACAAACAGTTGAATGTTTTTATTCTTGTCAAAGTTGATCAAGATGAGTACCGTTTGTAATTCAACATGCATCAGTTTGATAGTCTAATTCTTGACACACTCTTTTCTACATTCCAGTGTCAGGAGATCCATCTGCTTATTAAATGTGTTCTCAAAGTTCAGTTAAATTATAAGGGAGAGGTGACTGATACACTTGGATTTAACATAATCCTAACTTCGTTGAAAATTCCGTTTCACATGAAAGTAGAGAACAAACAAACGCTGTCCTATCTTCGTTTCCTGCTATCTAAAATTACTGTTATCCCAGTTACGGAATGCGTAACTACACATTAGCTTTATCAGCCACGTAGTGTTGTCCCGTTTTTTTTTTTTTTTCGAAGAACTTGATTTTCATGAGTCCCCTTGACTCTCCCAACTTGGTTGTCTAAAATTGGCAGAGGAACAAAGTGTAAGTGATATTTCACAACATACGCTTAAACTGCACACCTTTCTTGGTCTGGCAGTGAGCAATTCGATGGTAAAACACAAATACTGCATTCCTGGTGACGTTCAGTTCAATAAGTGCAACTTTGTCAATAACCCTTTGACGAAGATTATCTAAAGTGTTTAGCATTCTTTGATATACTCGGATTTTTAGATAAACCCAGAAAAAGTAGTTTAGTGGCGATAAATCAGGGGAACAAAGAACGAGCCGGCCACCCAATCTCACCTCTTTTACCAATCCGTTATTTAGGAAATTCCGTGTTAAGGTGATCTGGTACCCCCTAGCAACCTTGAAAGTTAGCTCATTTAAAAAGCATAGCAAAGTTTTTCACTATTTTCTTCTTTATTATTAAAGTTACAAACTTCAAAATTGGAACAAACCTAGATTAGACAAATATGTATGCCCTGTATGTTTTAGATTTTGAAACAAACACAGGAAAAAAAGCTTCCATATTTGACTTTAAAAACTTGGCAACGCAGCTATTAACATCCCACTCAAATTTTGAGCTGGTAACTGATTTTGTTGAAATGTCTGTTGACTCCTGTGTGAGCCTCTCTGTTCGCGTTTAGTGGTCGTCTTTCTGTCTGTCCTTCGAGTCGTGGTTGCTTGAAATGTGAATGTCGACGGATAATCACTTTTTGAGTGACAGCAGGATGGATAGCAGTACAAATATCTGTGCCGTGAAAAGACAACGGAAAGCAAGATATTCCTGGCGACGAGGAAAGATATCGCACCGACTTTCAGCTTCAGAAACATAAAAGAAGAAAGAAGCGCTGTTGTCTTTCATATTTCCGTGGTCATTTCTTCCGTTTCCATGTAGCTTTATTTCTATACAGTATTTGAATGTTGAATGAAATATGATAAATTGAATGGTTGTTAGATAGTTAGACTATAGGACCTAACACATCAAACTGAAGTTCTTGGAAAGTATGTACGTTAGTAAAGAAATACCTTCAAACAGTGGCGTACTTCAAGAGGTGTTGGTTCAGGTTGTAATCCCTTCCATCGAGTCTTTCATATACTATTGAAATGAGAAGATTTTATCTTTCATCTTGGATCAACAACAATCTTCCTGTGTGGAAAAGGGACTTACATATACGTGCGACGATACATCACAATGTTTAGAAAATGTAAATGGGTAGAGAATATACACACCCAGGCAGAGGTCCCTATTTTCCTCTCAAGGTTACCATTCTTCCCATTTACCGTTCTTCTCAAAATTTACCATTCTTCCCATTTACCGTTCTTCTCAAAATTTACCATTCTTTATTATGACAATTACTTATTTCAAAATGTTATTCATGATAAGTTCTCCTTTATACTTAATGTTCATAAAAGCATCATTGTCGTATAATTAAAATTCGATTTTTCCACTTTCAATGACAAATTATGTCCCTCCTCTAAAAAAATCATAGGCGCAACCCGTTCCCCAAAAGCTGACTGTGGGCAAACCTGTAATCCAGAAAAGGCTAGGAAATGAAGTTTCTTTGTTTAAAATCTTTCCCAACCACCTAAAACACTCCCTAACATCAACCAAAATTTCCTTACACACATCCCTGAGCGTAACAAAATATATTGCTTCCTTTGCGTTTGTGTAAAAATATGTATCACTATTCTAAATGCTCCCCCTCTTGTGTTTTAAACACCTCACAAAATAAAAGTCCCAGCGTACTTACTGATTAAACGGGAGACTCAGGTGAGATCCCCGATTGCAATACGTACATTTCCAAGGTTTCCCAGAGGGAAATATTGCGTCGCACACTACGCCACACATTTTTTAGGTGAGGACTGGTAGTTTTATTCAAAGATGGAAGACTATAAACAAATGCATCCCAGCAGGGACGTACGCAGGGGATGGGTCCTGGGGGTCCGGACCTCCCCAAAATTTTGACTTTTTTATACATTTAGCCTAATTTTAGGGGTAAATTTAGGAATTTTAGTATAAAACACCCTCATATTGAGTCTGGACCCCTCCCGAAATAAATTCGTGCGTACGATACTGCATCCCAGTGAACTTAACAATAAACAGAGAGACGTACCACCGAGACTGATTTGGAATCTAAAGATGTGGCTGGGTGGGACATGTTTATACGGTGACGGATAGTTTCAGAGAAAGAAGTCTACATGTGTTCTACGAAACACAATACGAAGGGATTATTATTATTACTATTATTATTATTATTATTATTATTATTATTATTATTATTATTATTATTATTATTATTATTATTAAACCCGACTAACGAATATTTCTTTCTACGCCTATGCCCTCAAACACAAGTGGAAAACATTCTTGCGTATCTAATTTTATCCTGTAGGGATGGTATAGAGACTTGTAGGTGGACCCTGAGGGAAGGGTTCTCGCCACCTCCAATGGCTCAAACACCAGTGCTGCAAAAGTTCAAGTCTGTACATAATAAGTAACCCTAAGTAGCAGTGTCACAACTCACCGCTACCCCATCCCTCAGGAATCCGTCCTGGATCCGTCCCTGATCGAGACTTACACTGTCGTCTCGAGTCAAAAATATGTTATGTGGAAAGAAAAGGTATGAAAAATGTCATTTTACAGCCTTTTGCGTCGAATTCCTTACAACTTGGGGGAGGCCCGTCCTAGTGTGCTAATTGACGAGAGGATGCCAGGGATTTCTCCTCTGAGAAATCTTTATCCTCCTGCTAGAAACAATTTTCATCCCAGACAGGGATAACTTTTCCCCTCTTTCACGAGTGTGATGGCAGGGTGAGTATGAGTGAAATTCATCCGCCTTGGGAAAAATATTCAATTCGCACACTGACCCGTCCAGTTATCCGATTTTTATATAACGTAGTGAAGAATATTTTTTTGCGAAATAAAGTACTGAGGAATTTAACTACATAGTCGTCAACAGACCTGCAGCTACGGCGGCGGCTAGGGGACCTGGTTCCTTCCTAATTTTATTTTTAGCCCCTCAAACCACAATCCATCCGTATGATATTGATACAAAGAGACCTAGGATTGTTACGATTGCCCCCCCAAGCATATTTATGCCTCCCCAAATTTTAGTGGCTGATTGCGGGCCTGGTCAACAAGGTTTTCATAGGTATTACATGTTTTCAACAAATTTGTATAATGCAAAATAAATTTACTACTAAATTATGCTCAATTTTAAAATAAGCCAACATCATTTAGTTACAAGAACATAGAATGTTGAGTAAGCCGTTACTCAGCTTGATCAATCTTGGTTCTCTTCTATTCGAACTCACAATGAAAGTTTGCACAAGATATTTCACACGATTTTGATCGGGGGTGTACTTATGCACATGATACAATCCCACAGCGTTCAGGCGCCTTGCGAAATTCATTTATTAGAAAAAAAATCTAAAATTAGGAAATGCTAGTGTGAACATTACATGGATCTATATTCTTTTCCTTCTGTACTTTCAGCAAAAGAGAGGACGGTAAGTTATACGATAAGTTATAAAATATTGTATTGTCACCGGGCATATGTGCATGAGAAAGTAAAAAAGTTCTAGATCTAGATAGTATAGAAGGTGCCATGTGGACAGGCAAAAAAGAACGAAAGTGATTTTTAAAAAAGCAGGGCTCAGGAATTTTGTCCACATGCCATTTCACTTGACCATATTTACCTCAAAATTATTCATGTAAGTATCTTTCAATTACTTCTGAAGAATGGGTTTCGACCTCACTTTCAAAGGGTAATTTTGTCCTAGATTGACTCCAACAATATTCTTTCTATAATCTTTCCAAAAGATCACAAGCTGGCATCTATACTATGTTATTTTCCAGAAATGATAAGCTGACAAGTGACAACTACCCTTCCAGGAATTCGCAGAATGAAGAGAAAGAAGAAAAAGAAAAAAGAGAGAGAGATAGATGAAAAAAGAAGGTTTTGGTTGTACCGCTATTTATGAGTCACCTGATTAGAACAACTTGAGCAAGGCAGAGAACTAAACTTGCCGCTCGACTCGGACGGAAAGGAAATAATATACCGTCGCAGGGAGTTTTATTGTCATGTTTTGAAAGTTAAAGATGTGTTTTTAAAAAAAATCTAAATCAGGCAAGACATAGATATGTGTCTCCTCTAGGTTTGTTCAAAATTTGACGTTTGTAACTTTAATAATAAAGAAGAAAATAGTAAAAAAAACTTTGCTATGCTTTTTAAATGGGCTAACCTTCAATGTTGCTAGGTGTACCAGATCACCTTAAGAAATTGCCGCTTCTTTGTGCGGTCCTGCACATCGTGCTGAAACTATATATGGGCAAAATTGTCTTCTGCAGTGTCTGTCGTTGCTGAAACTACTTGATTTCGAAGTATCTCATCACACAGTTTAGAAGTCAATTTTTATTAATAAAATATATCCCGATACATTGGAGCAATTATTGTATATTTAACACTGCTGTCCAGATATTCAAATTTTCAGGATGTAGAATGTGTTTGAAAGGACCAATGAGATTGCTGTCCAATCAAAACCTGCAATTATATCTGTTAATGTAACCGATAAGGTGGAACGCGCCTTCATCAGAGAACACAATGCTGGTAAGAAAACTGGGATCATCATTGATTTGTTTCACCATAACTTCACAAAATTCTACACGGCAATCAAAGACATCTTCATTCAGCTGGTGTATCAGGTGAATTTTCTAAAGGTGGAACTTCATTTTCCTCAACACTTTTTGCAGACATGTGACTAATGGCATGTTGTTTAGCAGCTTTTTGAATGGTAAGTTGAGTATTTTCAACAAATGACAGCAACATCAAGCTGTCTGTCTAAGGTTTTGGTCGAAGAGGAATGTTACAATTCTTTATAGTTACCGTTTCCTCGACGCGTCGTACGATGCTGTCGACAGTAGATATCGAAATGGGATTGTGTGGAACGCGAATTTTTTTATCTTAAACTTAACCTTACTTCCGCACATGACCTTTGGTGATTGTCTCGTCCTCGTATCATCGAGAGCGTTAGAACTTTACTTTGAGAGTTCTAATACAAATCAGTTGAAATACAGTTGAAATGCACTGAGTGTTCAGAGGTTCTCTGTAATAATGGTTATTGCTAACATTATCAAATGGCTTCTACATTGCTGGACCGTCATTTTCAATCAACCATAAGTATTTACAGAACATGACATAGGGGTGACACCTGTCTTCTGTTCAAATGTTACTTGTTCCACTAAATTTATAAGAGCACATTTGCTCTCTCAGATCTACCGATCAACTTTACATGTTCATATTTACTTTCACTTCACAGATGGAATTACACGCAGTTTCAAATCAAATAATAATTATATATATCTACATGACCATAACAACAAAATGATGATGTCCTTTCAAACTTCAATAGATTTACCAATCAACCTTACGTGTTCACTTTCACTTTTACCTCTCACACGGAATGTACTTGAACCTGAACCCACAAAATAGGGGTGATGTATATATTTCCTGAAAGCTTGGGTCAAAGTAAGATCAAAACCAGTTACCAAAATTGAGGAGGTCTCAAGCATTTTGCTTGAGGGCAGCACGTTTCTCATTTTTATTAACAGCTTTAAGCGTGTCTTAAAGTCCGTTGCAACCCCGAAAAATATGAAACGCTGGAACAAACATGAAAACAGAAAACCATGTCTTTCATCATTTCAAAAGTATAACGTATCAAAGTAAAATAAATTGTCCCAGGGTCCCCTGCAGGATCCCAGACGGGGTCCAACTCAAAATATTGAAATGGAAAGGGATTCAAGTTGAGTATCTCTATTATCACTCCTATTAATCTGAAGTGGTGAGACAGGCGCAAAAGCAAAACAAAACAAAACAAAAACTAGAATGTATCAAAGGAAATGACTCGTGCCATTTTGCAATGCTTATCGACAGTCAATACTTGTCCAATGCCAATTCTGTATCATTTAACACGAGATTTCACATAATGTGCTTATTTACCCCCCTTGGCACTTGAAACTTTTAAGTTGGACCCTGTCTGGGATCTTGCAGTTGAAACTGGGATATTTCTTTTTTCCTTTGATACATTATAGTTTTTTTTTACACCTGTCTCACTGTTTCAGATTAATAGAAGTGGCAATAGACTTTTTCATCAACAGTCGAGACTTGTTTCCTCTTCTTTCACTTAACATAAGCTTTCATACGATACTCAATTTGAACCACTTCCTATTTAAAAAATTTGAATTTTACCCAGTCTGGGACCCTGGAACATTTTTTTTTACTTTGAATCATTGGACCCCGTCTGGAACCCTGCGGGGGACCCTGGGACAATTTATTTTACTATGATAAGTTATACTTTTGAAATGATGAAAAACATGTTTTTCTGTTTTCATATCTGTCTCACCGTTACAGATTTTCGGGGTTGCAACGTACTTTAAGACACGCTTGTGTTAATAAATATGAGTAACATGCTGCCCTCAATCAAAATTCTTGAGACCTCCCCAATTTTGGTAACCGGTTTTGATCTTAGCTTGATCCAAGCTTTCAGGAAATATATACATCACCCCCACTTTGTGGGTTCAAGTACATTCCGTATCAGATAAAATCACATGGCTTATATTCAAATCAAATCGTCATTTACATATCTACATAAACATGACAAAAATGATTAAGTTATTTCTCTTTTGACACTACCTCCGATTATTAATTGAAACTTCATATCCCAACGGAGAGCTAGAGTTAATCACCTTTCATAGTGTCCATAATCTCACAGAAAAAAAATATCAGTTGTTGAAGAATATACGTTCTACAAAGTGTTCTAACTTTTATTTGTTTGCAAGTCGTATCACCAATATTACACAGCATGTTCAGTTCTTAAACCAGCATTTCATTTATCAACCTCAGATGACATACAATGATATTACTATTATTATTATTGCAATTTATGTGTTATCTAGAAGGACAACGAAAAATTCTTAAACTAAAAGTGTCGTATTTTCGGTCGTAGTATCCGAATCTGCATTAATGTAGAGGATTTCTATTTGGAATTTTGGGAAGATGAAGGCAACTTCATGTTATGTTACTTTAATAGATCTTTTACACGTAGACCTACTTAAATTGCAAATGTAATTCTTGAAGTTTTTAGTTTATCTTCAGCCTTAGGTTACGTACGTGCGTTACGATGATAATTTTTGTTACTACAGCTCCATCTAGTAGAAGAACGAAAAAGTGCTTCAAGTAAAAGTTCTTTGTTTTCGATCGTAATATTCGGATCTGCAATAAAAATAAGGAATTTCCATTTAAAACTTTCGAGTTGGCTCCCAGGCCCCTATGATGGGACCTCTCGGGGTACATGCTGTTCAGATAATTGTATAGGTCCCTGACATGGTTACATTGTTCTGGAACTAGATTTGACACATTTTTGTCATTTCGGAAATATTTTAGGTCGCAGAGTTAGGGGACGTCCGTACGATGATATCCATTTTTTATGCGACTCCAACGCCATCTAGTGGGATAACGAAAAAGTGTTTCAAGTAAAAGTCGCTTACTTTTATCTGAGAATAAAACTAGGTGGTTTCTATTTGAAATTTCTAGTTGGTCCCTGGGGTAATATGATTGGACCCCTGGGAGCACTTGTTTACAGAATTTTATAGTCCCTTGACATGTGTACATTTTTAAGTAGCTAGATTTGTCACATTTTTAATTATTTCGTAAATATTTCCGGTCGTAAAGTTAGCGGACATACATATAAGATGATATTCATTTTATTGTGATTACAGCGCCATCTATTAGAATAACGAAAAATGCTTCAAGTAAAAGTTGCTTAGTTTTGATCGCAGAATCAGAATCTGCAATAAAAATAAGGGGTTTATATTTGAAGTTTTCAAGTTGGCCCCTGGGGCCCTATAATGGGATCCCTAGGGTCACATGCTGTTTACAGAATTTTATAGACCCCTGGCATGAGTACTTTCTTGCGTAACTAGATTGGTCATTTTTTTGTCATTTCGGAAATATTTCAGGTCGTAAAGTTAGGTGAAACACCCTGTATAAATGTTTTTTTTTTCTTGAAACACAAAATATTATATTTTAGATAGTTGAAATAGGAAAATAAACTTAAAATTCACTAGAATTGTGAGTTTAACAGGTGCGAGGTCGTAAGCTGAGGAAAGGCGGGGATGTGTGGGGAACCCACCAGTTGGGCAAATTCAGGAAATATGAAAAACAAATGCTCGAAATTCGCTGTTGATATTAAGGCTGATACATAAGAGATGCGAGCCCGTAGGCCGAGCAAACGCGGTTTTCTGGGGGCGGAGCCCCCAGCTAGCCGAAGGCTACTCTATATTATAAAATTGAAAGTGACTATGTTAGTGACTATTACTCTCTTGAACCGCCGGACCGATCTCGATCAAATTTTTGACGTAGATGCAGTTCTGGCCTGGGTGTGTTTTTAGCTATTCACTTTCACAGTAGAACTTTGGGGGGGGAAGTGGAACGGGAACTTATAAAAATAGATAAAACTTAATAACTTTTGAATCAAACGACCAATCTCGATCAAATTTTCAACATATATGAGATTCGTGCCTGGGGTGCTTTTTATGATTTCACTTTGACGGAGCAACACAGGGGGAGGGAGATATATATACTAAAATTAATATATATATACATATATATATATATATATATATATATATATATATATATATATATATATATATATATATATATATATATATATATATATATATAAGGACTATGTTCGTGAGTTAGTAACTCTTGAACCACCCGATCAATCTCAATCAAATTTTCAACATAGATGAGGATGAAACCTGGGAAGTATTTTCTATCATTTCAATTTGACGGTAGATCTTAGGGTTGGAGGAGTGAAGGAGGGAAAATATGTGAAAATGAATAAAACTTAATAGCTCTTCAATTACCCGACCGATCTTAATCATACTTTCATCATACATAAAGTTCGGGCCTGGGATGTTTTCCTCATTTCACTTCTACAGTGCAACTTAGGAGTGGGGGAATGGGGAGTTATATGTAAAAAATAAAAAATAAAATTAAAGTGACTGTCTTTGTGACTTCATCACGTTTAAACCACCCGATTGATCTTAACCAAATCTTTAACGTTGATGAGGTTTGGACCTGGGGTGGTTTTTATTGTATCACTTTTACGGTAGAACTAAGGTGAGGGGAAGGGGGAGATTCATATAGAAAAAATAAATAAAATTAATAACCTTGAACCAAACGATCAATATCGATCAAATTTTTAAGATAGGTGAGATTGAAGCCTGAGATGTTTTTTTTTTTTTATCATTTCTCTTTGATGGTAGGCCTTTGGAAAGGACGATAAGGGGAGATATATAAACATAAATAAAACTTAATAACTCGAACCAGCGGACCGATCTTGGTCAAATTTACCACCTAGATGAAGTTTAAATCTGGGATGGTTTTTGTCATATCACTTTGACGGTGTAACTTAGAGGTGGGGAAGGGGAGTGACAGGTAAAAATGATGGAAAATTGCCGATATAAGCGTCGAATACATAGTTTACTCAGTAGCTGAGATGAACAGTAACACTGCTGACGCTGTTTAAATCCAAATTCAGCCCCATAACTTCGGGGAAGGGGAGGCGATTTATGTAAATGATCGAAATGACCAACATCAGTGTCAAATTCATAGTTTTCGGAGTCGCTGAGATGAACAATGACACTTCCGATGCCGTGCTCCGCAACATGGGGAGGAGAGGATGATATAAAAATAATCGAAAATGACTAATATCAAAGAGCGCTTTAGTAATAGTAAAAAGTGACTGACTAATGGCACATGTTAATATTTTTTGTTAATTTAACCCAGCGAAGCGAATAATTGATGCTTTTTTTATTATAAACTTAAAATTTATGATAAATTCCGCCAATTAAACAAATATCACTTTATCTAAATGCACATATAAGTAAGAACCTAGAAGCCTTGAGCTATTTCTAGTGTTAGCCTCCCTTAACCCTGCGACACTTGGCTAATGAGAGAACTAGTATTTCAAGTCTCTGCTCAGGGATTCTACAACAGGGTACAAATGGCCAATTACAATATTTTATGAAAGTAACAATTACTAGAATTGAGTGTGAATTTGAGCGTAGTTTTACGCTTAAACTTATCTATATTTGCAGTTTAACTGAACTTATGCTCATATTTTTCAAAACGAGTTAACTCATGAAAAATCTACGAACAAAATAGTGCGTTCAAGTGAGCTAGCTCAAGTGAGTGCTCCTATTATAACCTTACGTAGAACTTTGAAATTTTGGAGAGATGTTACCCTTGCACTCTAGGCTGTATATAAAACGGGATTTTATGATTTATTTATTTATTTATTTGCTCTTAGCTAGATCTCGAAATCATTAAATGCAGAAACTTGAAATTTTTAATAAATGTTCTTGTTTCACCTAGCTGAAAAATAAAAGTTTCAGAAAATGTGTATCCTTAGCAATGGGAGTGGGGGGCTTACCTTTTTTTTTTCATTCGTCTGAGAATAAAATCCTGAGACGAATATTCGGACCCAAGAATAACTGGAATGGGGGAAAGGCGGAAACTTCATAGCGAGAACTGCATAATTTATACAGTTTACCAAACATTGTTAGAGTCATCAAATCTAGGAGGCAAAGGTGGGCAGGTCATGTAGCTAAATGGAAAAAAAGTAAGAACATTTTTAAAGTTTCAACTGTAAATCCAGTTGGAAATGACCATTTTGAAGACCCAGACGCAGATGGGAGGACATTATTAAGATGGATCTCGTAGAAATAAGAATAGAAAGTAGAAACTGGATCCAGAAGTCTGATAACAGAAGTCAGTGGAGAGCTTTTGCAAACGCGGTATTAACCCTCTGGATTCCATAGGCCATAGAGTTAGTTATTTTTTGTTCACCCAATCACCAAAACTATGAGGCGTAGAACCATAAATTTTGTATACATGTTATATTTGTATATACCTTAGGCTGAATATAAGACAACATTTTTGGTATTTGCTAATCTTAACGGGGGATGGGACTTATTGCTTTATTTTTGTTTACCTTCAAATCTAGAAGGCGTAGAACCCTGAAACTTTTCATAAATATTTTTTCTTGGACCCTAGCCTGGAAATAAGACTATGTGTTGGGATCATAAGGTCGATGGGGGCCACCAGCATTTTTGGTGTTTGCTACGTCTAAAAATTATAAGGTCTAGAACTTGGATGTTATGTATAAGTACTCCTTGCACTGTAGGCTGTAAATAAGATGAATTTTCGGTAATTACACATCATTAGAGGGATGGGGGATTACGTAGTACTTTTTTTTTTAATTTTTGATACTTACTTGGATTCAATATCAAATAGTATGAGTAATTGAACGCAAGAAGAGAAAGATATGAAAAGTATTGTCCAGCGAAACAAGTGGGGTTATACGCTAATTGGAGTTCGAAAACTCCGAATCTTCAACCTTTCAAAAGATCTTCATTCATTTTATTTTGAAAGAAAGTTGTATCAAGAATTACTTACTAGCATTTCCATTTTAGTTTAGTGTTGTACGACTGTGCGCCGAGATTTAGGAAGACATTGATGGCGTAATAGGTGATAACGACGGAATGAAGAAAGTGAGAGGAATCGCCAACATCCCAAGATAACTCAAGCACATGTTATTTGTTCACTACGAAGTCAGTTTGGTGCAAGCTATTGTCGAACCAGAGTCCTCATGTACGGGAGATGAGCGACTCCAGTACCTGCTTACTAGCTGTTTACACTCCCCTAACATTCTTCAAGTTTGTTTATATATATATATTTTTTCTACTCTTAACTGGACATCGTATTATGGAATTTCAAATAAATTTGTGGTTTTTAAATAGCAGAGTTTACCAAAATTTCTTATTATATTTACCCTGTCCGAGTGTCCGTCCGTTCCGCTGACACAATCTCAAGAACAACATGATGAATCGTCACAAAATTTTGTCAGAATGTAGAGGTTGGAAAGTTAGTTATTGAATTTGCTTTTGGGGCTGACATTTAAATCGAAAGTGTCGGAAATAAACCATTGCCACATTTTGCTTTAACCACTTAAAAGCAAAAACTAAAATGCAGGGTTTGTCCTTAAAGTAATGAGACTGGGTCAGGTAAAAAGAATTCGTTGGTCCGGTTGGTACATATTGTTAAAATCCTTCAAAATTGTCTCCTTGGTTGACGATACACCGTTGCCAACGCGATTCCTAAGCTGCAAAGGCTTCCTGGAAATCAGCTGCCGTAACCTCTTTCAGAGACTCTCTGACAGCCAGTTGGATGGCGGGAACATCGTCGAAACGGTGATCTTTCAAAGTTCTCTTGAGCTTTGTGAACAAAAAAGTTTCTGGTTTGTTCAGATCGGGGCTGTACGATGGTCACATGTTTGTCCAAACCACTCTTTGAAGGACGTCCAAATTGGTCCATGTCTTCAACGTTTTCCCGCCCGTTCTTGAACTCACTGAACCACCAGAAAACCTGCGCCCTTGGCAGTACCTCATCTTTGTAAACCTCCTTGACCAACGTAATCATCTTGGAAGCGGTTTTACCCAGATGAAAGCAAAGTTTAATCGCGTAGCGCTGGTCCAGCAAACGCTTCATTTTTCACGTTTTCTGCGTAACAAAACTCAAAACACCCTTTGCTTCACGCGTGATCTTCACTGTGTCAAACTCGGATACGACCGCCACCGGTGCACTGCCTCGCTTAGAGAGCTCTCTCGTGGCTAAGTGGTTAGCGTACGCGCCTTTGGCGTGGGAGACCCCGGTTCGATTCCTAGCGGGAGCTCATGTGGTTCGGATTCCACGTTAATCAGTAGGTCCACGTCTCATATAGCCTCGCTGCTGAACGGGACGCTAAACTAAAAAAATCAAATCTAATCAAATCAATGCCTCGCTTAGACCCCCCGCCACAAAGAGTGTTTTTCTGAGGTCGATTAAGCGTTTTAATAATACATTTCATCTCTATCCTTAACCCTGTACTAAAACCACAAGTAGGAGAAATATACAATTTCCGGTTCCAATATTTATCTGCATAGAACAAAAACAATAAAGGTAGCTACAAGCGTTTATTTTAATCGTTTTAGAGTTCCAACAATAGGTAACATACTCCATCTTAACTTCCCATTCAAGTAGAAGTTACAAAAATCAACCACATCCCGTTTTAACTTTGAGCGCCATAGAATAAAAATTATAATATATTGTATCATGTCCTTCACATTACCGTGCCTTCATTGATTCCTTACAGACCTATACAAGGTCCATCCCATACATAACCGGAAAAGTTGTTTAAAAATTCAAAACTTCGACAAAGTTTGTGTTTCTTTGTTATTTTTGGTGCTATTCTAGAACTATTGCCAAATGGGTCTGGCAAGCCTGACTCGCGAACGGGATGCTCGGAATCAGTGAAACAAGATGGTGCCATCCTTGCAGGTTTACACCAACGTGGAGCAGCGGAGCGATATTAGTTTTCTGTTAGCTGAAGGGTTGAAACTAATCGAAATTCACCGTCGGATGGAAGTGCAATATGTGGAAGTTTGTTTGAATCGAATGCAAGTGTACTGCAATATCACTCACTGTAATGCGCCTGCTTTTCCATATCAACTCATCAACTCTAGCAATGTTGTTCTTTGTGACTCCCAGACAGAGCGTCCTGGGCGTTGCGAATCTTCATCACTTGTTACACACCTCGTTTAAACTTATCTGCCCACTCGTACACTTGTGTTCTACTCAAACAACTTTTACCATATTGCACTGCCATCCGACAGTGAATCTCGACTAGTTTCAACTCTTCAGCTAACATAAATCTAATGATAAGCCGCTGCTCCACGTTGGTGCAAACCTCCAAGGGTGTTGCTATCTTGTTTCACTAATTTCCAACATCCTGCTCGCAAAGCAGTCGTGCCAGGACCATCTGATAATAGTTCTAGGACCACCAAAACTAACAAAGAACCACAAATTTTATCGAAGTTTTGTATTTTTTATACAACTTTTCCGGTTATTTATTGAATGGATCTTGTAGATTGCAGTCACGACTTGTCTCTACTTTTTTCTCTTTTTTCTTACTTTTATTCATTTTCCTCTGTCTTCTTTACTCGTCTTTGGGCTTAACATATTTTAGGATATTGAGGTTCCCCTATATTTGTAGTTAGAAAATTAAACGATCCCTTATTTATTCATTTTGTTTATTTATTTTGTAAAAAATCATACATGTATACAGAGATAGACAGCACATGGGTGTAGCCTGAAAAGAAACAAGCTGAAAAGAAATAATATATAGTTGATTAGTTAACGTAGATCGTTATGGAGTTAAAATTGTAATAGATAGAGACAAAATATTTTATGCAGTCAACTAAGTGCCCCCAAGAATATATTTGTTCCCCATTTTTAACTCTGTACTAAAAACGGAAGTGACAGAAATTCATTAGTTTTCCATTTAAACATTTATCTACATAGGGCAGAAACAATCAGACATAGCCAGAAGCTCTTTCATGGAATAGATTTAGCGTCCTAAGAGTAGGTACCGTCCATGGGTGCCCGAAGGGGAGGGCAAGGTGGGGCCCGGGCCCCCCTCTATCTCACGAAAGTATATTAAGTTTCTTAAGATTTTCTTAATTAAATAACTAACTAACTCTATGGCCTATGGAACCCGGAGGTTCAATGCCGCGTTCACAAAAGCTCTCCACTAACTTCTATCCTTAGCTAACTGCATCCAGTTTCTACTTTGTATTCCAATCTCTGCGAGATCCATCTTAATATTGTCCTCCCATCAAGATTTTCTTAATACAAATAAAAAATTCCAAACGTAATATAGCAACCAGAGAGTTTGGTGCCCCTCTAGAAACTTTTATTCGGGCGCCCATGATACCATCTTTCTCCTTAATTCCCTATTCAAACTGGAAGTGGAAGAAATCAACCACTCCCTGTTTGAATTTTGATTGTCACAGAATAAAAATGGTAATATATAACGAAGAGCGGTTTTCTGTAATCAATTAGACGTTCTTAAAACATATTCCATCTCCACTAGATAAATACAGGGTGGCCACATAAAAGTATCTTGGCCGGATAATGCTACAGAAGAGTAAATACGTGTGTATAATTCTCTGAGTAATTAAGGCCGATACCATTGTTCCGCCCGATGTTCTGTTATGTATCTGAAATTTCATACCCGTTTAGTTATAGTAAACAATTCACATAAAAAAGATGATATTTCCGTGCTTCGTCGAATTCTTAATGTGGAATAATATTTATAGCGGGATCGATTAAGAACACACAAGAGATCTTCACTGCCAGTTACGCATGATCTACCTCCGAAACACTGTGTCCAGAACCTGGTGCAAATCAAACCGAGACTGTTGCGAATGTAGGTAGGTGGAAACAAAATGTTGTTCGAACACTGAACGCCATCTGAAATATTCAGCAATGGATAATACGAATCGTGCAGAAGTTTACCCAGAAACTATATCTGCCGGTCGGAGTGTTACGAACAACGTGTCAGCGTGTACTAAACTCTTTCAAACTGAAACCATACTCGAGTCCAGAAATTGATGGAGTCAGACTTGTAAATGGATTCCGTATTGTAATTGTTTACTGACGATTAAAAAAAACGGGAACAACATACAGCTTCTGGATTGATGAGGACTCAAATTGCGATCCCTCACTCGTTTCGTACTACTTGCTCATGAATGTATAAAGATCAGAACTCTATTATCGGATACATTTCACTGTATTTAAAGGTGGGTATGTTTTCCATTTCAACATCACGCTCGTTTCTGTAAGTAATTGTATGCTAAATATTTCAACCTAAAACAGATGAAACATATGTATTTATTAACAACAACAACATTTTAACGACAAATGACGAGGTTACAAACATACTGAAGAATCTAATATATATATATATATATATATATATATATATATATATATATATATATATATATATATATATATATATATATATCCAGGACCTGCTGGCATAAAGGGAGTTTCTTTTTTTAAACGACTCCCATTTGTGGATTCCATATTTAACTAAGCTTTATAACAAATGCTCAGAACTAGGAATCTTCCCAGAAATATGGAAGATTGCGAAATTCGTTTTACTCCAAAAGAACACTTCGGATCAAACTAACTCGCCGAAATCGTACAAGCCTAGTATATGCTTATTGAACACTATAGGAAAAATATATGAAAAAATACTTGCAAGTCGAATGAGTGCCAAGAGAATTAGAATAAATAATTGTGAGCTTCAATATGGCTTCAGAAAGAATAAAGGAACAACAGAGGTCATCAACTCGTTATTAAATCACATAGAATTAGCACGTGACATTGGCAAAAAATACACAATAATTATTTTCATAGATATAAGTGGCGCGTTCGACAATCTTTGTTGGCCAATGATGTTTATAAAGTTAGAAGGACTAGATACTCACAACAAAATTCTTAATGCTATTAAAAGTTATTGTACAGATTGATGGATCATTTATAGCGGACACTCCTTTGAATATTAAAAGAACATAACAAAAGGATGCCCACAAGGATCAGTTTTAGGACCGTTACTGTGGGACACCACGCTTCAACCGGGACTGGAATTGTTGAATAATCTTGAAGAGATCTCCGTAATTGTAGCTTACCCTGATGACCTGGCAGTAGTGATTAATGCAGAGACCAGAACAAAGTTAGAGGAAAAGCAAATAAAGTAATGGAAGTGCTCCTGGACTGAACTAAAAGAGCAAAATTGGAAATCTCAACCAGTAAGACAAAATATATGTTAGTAAAATGAAAATTAAAAAGGAATCCAATTATCAAAATTGCAAATAATTCAATAGGTAGGGTAGAAACCTTTAAATATTTAGGAGTGTGGCTTCGAACATCATGTCATGAAACATAACGAGAAAATTATTAGTATTGCAAATAATTTTTTCTACATCATGGCAATGGAATATGGACTTTCTCCCAAACATAGTCAATTGTATTACAAAGCTATATTCCAAGCAATAGTTTCGTATGGTTCCAGTGCCTGGGGTCACATAATTCTTGAAAATGTCAGAGTTCCCAGAAAAATATATAGTGCACAGAGAACAATTCTATTAAGAATCTGAGGTGCCATGACAACAAAGCCTGTTGAGGCTCTGCAGATTATATTAGGTAATGAGCACTCCACCTAACAATATTCATAACAGCGGGAAAATATTGGATTCAAAAAGGGAAATTTTAAAAATGGAACAAATTTTCAAAGGAGACTAATTTTAACGAATCACGTTCAATCCTTTATTTTGTCGAAATGGCAAGACCAATGGAGTATGTGTATCAAGTCCTCCAAAGTACACGAAATGTTTCCAAATGTCAAACAACGATTAGAATTGGGGCATTTAGACATGAATAAGCATGTTATCCATTTTTTAAGCGGACATGGACCTATTCGCTCGACGTTTCATAAAATAGGCTTACTGGAAAGCAACGTTTGTGACTGCGGAAAGATACAAACTCCAGACCACTTGTTGTTCGAGTGTAGCAATATACTACTAACAGAACAGAAGCAAAGAATTAGAAGAAACTTACGTCAAGTAAAAAATCAACATGGCATTTTGGAATTAATTTGCAATGACAATTATAGGTGTCAGTAGTAAGGGCCTGACTTGGCCGAAGTTTGGACTTTGATCCCGACATTTGTGACGTAATAGGTCAAAGGTCAATGACCTTGGTCCGGGGCCAATGACCTAGGGGTACCTAGAACCACCTCCTCTAAATTTTGGCAGGGGCCCCATGGCCCAACCCCTAAATTTTGGCAGGGGTACATAGGACCAACCCCTTAAATTTCAGAAATTGCCAAATCTAAAAATTTGGTATGGTAGCCTAGGACCACAGTATTTACTTCTATCAGTATTGGGTGTCTATATCGTTCCCTTTTATGTCTAAAAAATTGCCAAAAATTTAAATTTCGGGGGGTTTTGACTCAATTTTTCCCCTTTGATGAGGTGTTATTACCTTATATAGTTATATGGGTGTATACAGGGTTTTATTCCCTTTCATAAGACATGGGTATATTAATGCACCCCTTGAAAAATTTGGGAGGGGTACCTTGGCCCACCCCTTAAATTTCGGAAATTGACCAATTTAAACTTTGGATTTATAGTACAGGACCCTAATATGTATTATGATAAATTTGGGTGGTCCACCTCATTCCCTTTTGGGGGTACAAAATTGCCAAAAATATAAACGTAAGCAATACGTTGTACTACGTGTTTGGTTTTCGACCTAATTTATCTGCTTGGATGAGGTTCTATTACCTTATATAGTTATATGGTCATGTATAAGGGTCCATTACTATCATAAGACATAGGTACACTTGTGCACCCATTTAAAATTTTAGGAGGGGTATTTTGGCCCACCCCTTCAATTTTGAAAATTGCCCAATTTCAACATTTGGTATTATAGTATAGGACCCTAATATAGGTCACTATAAATTTGGGTGGTTCACCTCGTTCCCATTTAGGGGTACAAAATTACCAAAATATAAACGTAAGCAATACGTTGTACCACGTGTTTGGTTTTTTGGTCCATTTTATCCTCTTTGATGAGATCCTATTACCTTATATGATTACAGGGGTCTATTTCCTATCATAAGACATGGGTATATTGTTGCACCCTTCTTAAAATTTGGCAAGGGGTACACCCCTTCAATTTTTGGAAATTGTCCAATTTAAGCATAGGACAGGACTTCAATATGTTTCGGTGGTTCTATTGCCAAAATTTTTAGTACAACCACGTGTTCGGTTATTGACTCAATTTATCCTATTTGATAAGGTTATAAGGTATGGACAGGTATCCCCTTTCATTTTGGTAGGACCCCTTTGGGTGTAGGGGGCGCGCTGGTTCAGTGCTAGAGCGTTCACCTCCGGTGCTTGGGGTCCCTGGTTCGATCCCAGCTCGCGCCGTGTGAACTTTGTGGTGCACAAACACCGTGCTCGTGGGTTTTCTCGGGGTTCTCCCGTTTCCTCCCACTTTCTTCGTTCTACCCTTTCACTCATTTCTCATTATCACCGTCTCCTTTAGCCTCACCGGCATAACCGTGGGACGTTAAACTTAAAGATTTCATTTCATTTCATTTTCCCTTCGTGTGTAGTACGGTCACGTGATCGATGATTTGGTTTTGATGCGCGACGAGGTCCCTGGTCAATGTTCTCTAGGAATTAGGTGGAAACTTTGAAAAAAAATTCATGGTATTTAACTTTTTCCAACTTTCAAACTAAAAAAATCACACCAAAGTTTTCAAAACAAAAAAATGAAACGAAAATCTTGAAACTAAAAAATTTTCAAAACAAAAATTTGAAATGAAAAATTTTGAAAAATTTCCAAACAAAAAATTTTGAGACAAAAAAATTTCAAACTAAAAATTCTCAAACAAAAATTTTGAAACGAAAAATTTTCAAACAAAAATTTTGAAACGAAAAAAATTTCAAATTAAAGAATTTTCAAAACAAAAAAGTTCGAAGCAATATTTTTAAAACGAACAAATTTTCAAACTAAAAATTTGGAACAAAAATTTTGAAAAAAATTCAAACAAAATTTTTCAAACTAAAATTTCAAAACAAATTTCAAAAGAAAATTTTTCAAGTAGAATTTAAATCAAACAGTGATCAGCTTTGACGGTTAACCGTTAAACGTTATCCGGGTTTTAACTATTCGATTAACAAATAAACGGTTTCCAACTGTTCGATTAACAAATAAACGGTTTTCAACTATTCGATAAACAGATGAACGGTTTTTCCGTTTCTCGCCAACATTTACAAGTAAGTGCAAGATTTTACAAACTAAAACAAAAAAATTGTAGTCGCTTTAAATACGCATCATTTTTGAAACAAGGTGTTAGTGTTCATCATGGATACACAGTGGAAACATACGTTTACCTGTATTCTCGCAGGACCTAGTGGGTGTGGAAAAACGTATTTTGTGAAGCGATTACTGTCATATCTCCTAACCCTGATCAATGCGAAATTTCGTAAGATACACTGATATTATGCAGAATGGCAATTCATGTATACAACAATGCCGGTTCCAGTAGAATTTCACGAAGGACTTCCACGAATGAAAGATTTTCAACCTCAAGATGGACCAAATTTGATTGTTATTGATGACCATATGCGAGAAGTGAATAGTTATATTGTTGATATGTTCACGAAAGGATCGCATCATCGAAATATTAGTGTGATTTATATAACACAAAATGAATTTCATCAAAGTAAAGGAAATAGAAATATGAGTTTAAATTGTTCGTATTTAATGCTGTTTAAAAATCCACGTGACAAGTCACAAATCAAGCATATGAGTTATCAAATCATGCCTGAGCATCCATTGTTTCTACAAGAAAGTTATGCAGACGCAACAGGAAATCCACATGGCTATTTACTGATGGATCTTAAACAAGATACACCCGATGAAATGCGATTTCGTACAAACATTTTCCCCGACGATTTGTATCATTATGTTTACGTACCAACAAAACATGTTTAAATGAAAAGAATGAGTTAGTCTGTCACGATGTCTCCTACAGTGAAACACGCTGATCTGCTACGTGCTCTGCACAAAGCTAAACCAAGATTGCGTAAAGCTATTATTGCCAATGCAGACGCTTCATTAATTCATAGAATTTGTGAATGTTGTTATAATGTCTTTAATGGCAATGTTCCACTGACAAGTACGCAGAAGTCAAGATTAAAACATTACAAGAACACGCTCCGCTATCTCGTAGACAATACAAAATAATTGGATAAAAAGAAGAAACATTTAGCCTTACAACAAGGAAGATTCTTACCTGCATTACTTGCACCAATTGTAGGAAGTGTGTTATTCAGTATTTTGTTTAAACAATAAACATCATGGAACATAGCAAGAAGATGGTTTTAGTGCCACCAGAAATGCTTCAACGAATGCATGCATCATCATTCCGTGCGAGTGAAAATCGAGAATCTAATCTCGATCGTGAAATGCAATCTATATTGAATACATCGTATCCAAGTGATGAAGAAAAATGGAATCAGTACAATAGAATATTACAGAAATATCTTTATGTGATACATAAACAAGAAGAACCAATACCACTTACAATTACATCAATGAAACCTGATGGTGACGTCCCGAATGTTGACGATAGCACGAAAAAAGAAAATTTAGCCGCAATACCACAAATGTATCGTAAGAAAGCCGAACTACTATTCCGTCGTTTAAAACAAGATGACGCAAATACGTGGGATCATAAAGGAACAGTGTACATCAACGATAATAAACTACATGAATCCAATATTGTAGATTTAATGTGCGATGTGACTTGACCGAGGAAACATTCTAATCCTCAAGGCTGGGAATTGTTTTGCAACTACCTTGCATCGTCAAACACACCTCAAGAATTGATTTGTAATCCCCGAAGATTAAACTATATTGTCAAGCATAATAGTACAACAGCATCTGAAGGATCTGCACCACCAAAACCGGCATCTGAATTATTTTCTTCCGGAGAAGAAGAAGAAGAAGAAGATGATGATGATGTTGTTTTAGAAGTCTGACAAAAAAGAAAACGTATCATTCCACAATGGTCAACGTACAAACCATAAAAAAAGTTGAAATCCATTTATTACAATCCAGCACACCCTGCATCGTTTTCTACTGCAAAGAAATTATGGCTAGCCACAGGAAAATCTATACCTTTAGCCAAAATAAAACTTTGGTTAAACAAACAACCTACCTACACGTTACATCGTCTTGTATGTCGTCGTTTCCGTAGAGATTTTTATCTTGTCAACAATATTGATGATCAATGGGAATGTGATTTAAATGATTTACAATCACTTCAAAACTATAATGACAATTACCGCTATATTCTTACAGTGATTGATGTGTTTAGTCGGTGCGGGTGGGCTGTATCAAAAAGTGCCGAGGATATAGTGAATGCATTTGAAATGATTTTCCAGGACAGGAAACCAACAATTGTGCTACGTAGTGATCAAGAAACTGAATTTGCCAACAAGACAGTACAAAAGTTTCTCAGGAAACACAACGTGCAACATGTCACAACAAAGGATCCAGATATTAAAGCCAGCATCGCAGAAAGATTTAATCAGACATTGAAACATAGTATGTGGAAATACTTTACCAAATATCAAACATACAATCACATCAAAGTATTGCCTTTACTTGTAAAAGCATACAATGAAATTCGGCATTCCAGTATTACAATGGCACCTGCAAACGTTTCTCAGGACAATTTACGTGAGGTGTGGCATAACTTATACGACAAAAAGCTACAACGTTCAAAACAAGATACGGATTTATCTGTTGGTGATACTGTTCGTATAAGTAAAACAAAACGTATCTTTGACAAGGGTTACCTCGAGAACTGGACTTGGGAAATATTTAGAGTAAAAGCCATTGTACCAAGAAACCCACCAGTGTATCGACTAGAGGATTTAAATCATCAACTCATCGATGGTGTTTTCTACAGAGAAGAATTACAACCAGTACCGCTTCCTTCGACGTTCCTCATCGATAAAATATTACGTACAAGAACAAAAGGTCGCAGAAAGGAGTATCTCGTCCAGTGGAAAGGATATCCTTCCTCATTCAATTTGTGGATCCCTGCAACTTCATTGAAGAAGAAGAAGAAGAAGAAGAATGGAACCTGATCAAGATTTTTACGTTACACTTCCCAGTAATAGTTCCATGGATTATTTTCCAGAAAATACATTGACTTCATATATTACGAAATTACAACGACGTGTAGAGTTTCGCCAGAAATGGGATGTAGCAATTGTAGAGATTCATTATCCACATCCTTTGCTGAACATTAACAGTAAAAACAATAAAATATATTACAAATCATCAAGTAGTAGTGATCAAGAACCGTGGAAATTTGTAACGATCCCTGTACGCTATTATAACAATATACGGGATCTTATTCATGCAATTAATATACATCATAAAGAAACCAATTTATTTATATCTCATGAAGCAACTAATAATATATGCCTCATAAGACATCCCAATAAGGAAATCCATATTTCTGTACAAATCTCGCCAAGTGTTAGTTTAATGCTTGGGTTTGAACCGAAAAGTGATTTAAAAGATATGGAAAAGGGACAATATACACCGGATGTACGATAAAGCCTTACCATCACAAATGTACGTCTACTGTGACATTATTGAATCTGTCATTGTTGGAGATACAATGGTACCATTGCTACGAATTGTCAACATGGATCCTGTGAATCATACTTTTGGAAGTCATGCAGTACAAATCTTTAATCCTGCACATTATGTTCCGGTGGAAAAAATGAATTTTGAGCAAATACAAATCGATATAAGGGATAGCACAGGTCATCGTATGCCATTCACCTTTGGAACGGTGTGTACAAAACTACATTTCCGTCGTCGTAGTCATGACTGATCCGTATTTGCAATACTACCAAAAACAAGTGTTGTCCGGTATCGGCAACATCTATGTGGGAAGTGCCTATCAAGCAGGACATGGCATTGGAAGTTTCCTTGGTGGTTTATTTCGTCCAGAGTTACCACTTGTGAAGCAAGGAGCTAAAACTGTGGGAAAAGAATTATTAAAATCAGGTGCCAATATGATTAATGATGTTGTGATCTCGAATCAACCGCTGGAAGAATCGTTTCATCAACGTATGCAAGAAGCAAAAACAAATGTACAAGAAAAAGCAAAAAATAAGTTGAAAACTATGCTGGGAAGTGGATATCATAAACGAAAATGGGATGACTGCTCTCAGTTTGAGGTTGGCCTTCCAACGATCAACAACACCATCAATCCTACGAAGAGACGTAAATTATCACATAAGAAGAAGAAGAGATCATTGGCATCGTCACCAGATATTTTTGATTAATTCAACGATGGCTTTTTTACATAATCAATCCTGTGAATGTGTAAAAAGTGAATTGGACATTTTTTCAACGTTACCCACGCAAACCAGTGTTCTGGACAATCGTATTATTGGCTACAAACCAATTAGTTCAATAGCTGAAAATTCACCAGTAGAATTTGTAGTGAGTGGTAGCAGTGATGAATATATTGATTTGCCACAAACCTTATTGTACATCCAAGCACAAATTGTGAAACCAGATAGTTCCTCCTTCACCAAAACGGATAAAGCAATTGCACCTGTCAATGATTTTCTAAATGCTATGTTTAGTGAAGTACAAATCTACTTGAACAATAAACTGATTTAATTTCCGTCACATAATAATCCATATCGTTCGTACCTGGACAAACTGCTCAATTATAGTGATGGAGCTAAAAATACACATTTACAAACAGCAATGTGGTTTCAAGATACGGCTGGTCATATGAACGCAACCAAAAGGGAGAACAAAGGATTTCAACAACGCTATGAACTGACAAAACAAAGTATGAAATTCGATATGATTGGACGTCTTTATTGTGACATTTATAATCAAGATAAATTTTTAATTCATGGAGTGGAATTACGTGTTAAACTTATTCCTGAGAAACCAAACTTTTTGTCTTATGGCCAGTGAAAGTGGTGTCAATGCAAAAATCAATATTATAGATGCATCGTTGCAGGTGAAAAAAGTCAGCATCAGCCCTAGTGTCAAATTGGCACACAATAAAATTTTACACTCTACACCGGCAAAGTATCCTCTGACAAGGGTTCAAATGACATCATTTACCATCCCGAAGGATATACAATCCAAAACTATTGATAACCTGTTTATGGGAACATTGCCAAATCGTATTATTGTAGGACTTACATCGAATAAAGCATCCAGTGGAACTCTTACCAGCAATCCATTTGAATTTCAACATCTAAACATTAATTTCTTTACATTGTACGTGAATGGAAAAGCTGTACCTTCAAAACCATTGCAACCCAACTTTGAAGAAAATCTCTACATTTCATCGTACCACACATTGTTCCTAGGTTCTGGCATACATTTTACCAATACTGGAAATACAATTTCAAGAGCCGACTACAAAAATGGATATACACTGTTTGTATTTGACCTAACTACCGATTCTTCTGCTTAAGATTGTCACTATTGGAATTTACAACGACATGGAGCCATCCGATCGGAAGTTCATTTCCAAGAGAAATTAGCAGCACCTGCAAAGTGTATTGTGTATGGGGAGTTTTCCTCACTCCTAGAGATCGACCACCAGTGCAACATTATCATGGAATTTTAAATTACAAGGTACGAATACGTTATGTACACTCCGCATCAAAAAAATTGCGACACCTAACGCCGTGCAGCTAGGCCACCCAATATATACCTTCTTATCCCATAATCGTGTCTGGTAAAAACATCCCCTCTCACTCCTCCTTTCCTCTCTCCCATACTAAAATCAGCAAAAAAGATGAGTGCAATTCTTATTTCAAAATATACATATATTAGTATGCACAAAATGAAACAATCAGACCGAGACGAAAAAAGATTCATAAGATAATGTAGGGAGAGACTTAAACACACACAGAATGAACAGTTGAAAGCGATGTATGCCTGCTAGACAGACATACAGAACTGAGATAGAGAGAGGAAAGAGAAGAGAAGAAGAAGAAGAAAAACTGAAGACAGATAAAAATAAGGAATTTAAAAGTATTTTTTAAAAAGAACCTAACATTATAAAGTTCCGTTTCCAGAAATCCAACAGAAATACAGAAGTAAGTTTCGATTATATATTTCTTCAGGACTATTCGAATACATAGAAAATACAGGAAACAATCATTAAGCCAATTTTAAAATGAATACAAAACTTGGAGGTCAAATTAAATACTCAATTTTCTGTGAAATTGTAGACCTCTGAAACATATAGAATAATGTCAGTAGTTTAGCACACGCGATTTGTTTCACGTGTTTCGGTAGCAAATTTGGTTGTGTTCATTGAACGTACTGATACGAAATACATTATAATAAACCCAGTAATACCTCCATTCCGGACTACTAATACAAACTCAACAAAAATAAAAAAAGGAAAAGAAGAAGGAAACAAAGAAGAGGATAAGTGAATGAGTGCTATTTTACTGCTAAATTTCTATTAGAAAGAGTCAATATTAGAAGTCCAAACTGTATCATAATGAAAAGTTACAAATTTTCAAAACAAACATTGGATGTTCTTTATAAACGTAACTGAGCTTGCTTGTTTCACATTGAAAACGTGAATAAAATACATTGAATTATAGGATGGAAACGAACTTTGTGTCAAACTAATATAAATAAAATCTCCTCTGGAATCAGCAGAAAAGGGACCATGTTCTAGTCATCTCTGAAGATTTATCTGTTCTGAACATCCACTCTCGATTTCACCCATCGTGAATATGACTTTCTATTTCGAACAGATAGAATGAACGCGCCAGAGCTTAAGTGGGCCATTGCATCAGTTGGGTGATGTGGATTGGTTATGAACCGACACTGCGTCGAAGATTCGAACCCGTTCTGACCCAGTGATTCGATTGAGACACGGTAACGTGGAGGACAAAGAACAGATTTACGAGAGAGAGAAGCAATAAGGGAGAGAGAGAGAGAGAGAGAGAGAGAGAAGTAATAAATATGACACGAAGATAAAGATGACTAGCACAGAGAGAAAGACGAATTTATAAATGAACACTACTTATCATTATACTGTATGACAAAGAACGCAAACACTCTTTACTCATATTCTCACAAGTGATGCTTTGTAAGTTCTCCAACGGCAGATGAAATCTCTATTTGTAGCCATTATTTTATGAGAAAAAGAACTTACTTGATGGGGAATCGAACCTAGGTCTTCCAGTTGCAAGTCCAGCACGCTACCGCTACTCCATATTTGTTTTAATTCTTTATTAACAGTTCTATCACATGTACATTGGACAGTTATAAAAGCAATACAAGAGCGAGTTGATTAAAAAAAACTGGTTATAAATCTGAAAAGTTTACAGAATTGTTATGGAGCTAAGACAACAAAATAATTTGCGAAGTGTTGTTTATACTGCACATTCATTTGCTGCAAATGGTACCTTAAATAAGACAAATACACATCGACATGATATGGTCGATGTGTGGTGAGCACATAAAGAAGCGTATATGCAGCGAGCCAGACTACGGTGTTATTTTTTGCTTTAGGAAAATAGTTAAAATCTGGATATATCAGAATATCTGTAGCAGTAATATGAGATGGTGAAGAATGACAAATCTTACTTATGAGTGTACTAAATTTGGTCCATATATGTTGAATCTCTGTGCAGTATTGGAAGCGATGCTCAAGAGTATCTATATTATGACAGTAGTCACACAGATTACAAGACACTATACCGAGCTGATATAGTCTGTTTCGCGTTTCGTATTTATTGTTAACGATAAAATACCAAAGAGATCGTTGCTGAGTAGTTAAAAAGGGAGCATTAATATTTTGCCAAATATAATTCCAATGAAGTTGTGGTTCTTTCAATTGAATGTGGGGCGTGACGATATGTTGCGTTCTGAGATAATGTCGGTAGAGTGTTTTGACAAACATTAACTCAATTTGTGCTCGTTCAATTAATGCATAAGCGATATCTAAGACGGGTTCACACAAGTGTGGGAATTTAATTCCCCAAGGAAAAATATGAATCGGAGCTTCAAGGTCAATGCAACCTAAACATGCGGAGAGAACAGATGACGACACACTGACCCTATCGTTCGTAAACAATTCAATGCTTCTTTTCAGCAGTAGTGATTTTGCCTGGAGGGCTATGTTTACATAAGCTACGCCACCCTGAGCTGGTAAAAGCTCAAGTTGATCACGTGCAATTCTCAACAGCTTGTGTTTCCACAGAAAGAACAAAGCGTGACTGTTGAGGAAGTTATATGTTTTTGTGGGAAGAGGGAAAATCTCACAGAAATACCACAAAAAAGTCAATGCTTTTTGTTTGAGAAATGAATTCCTACTGATCATGTTCATATTGCGAGGCTTATGCTGTATTAAAAGACCACGTATTTTGTTTGCAATTATGTCAGAATTGTAGTGAATGGTTTGTTTGGTGTTATTGAACCATTCAATACGTAGGATTTTAACTGAGTCAGCAATCGTATAGTGCGAACTGTATGTACTCCGGTATTCGGGGTGTATACATAGTAGTTTTGTTTTATCTTTATTTAAAATCGCTCCAGAAATTTGTTGATACCTGTGTAAAAGGTTCTGAATATCTTCTAAGGTAGAAATACTGTTAACATAGAAAGGAACGTCATCAAGATAACTTGCGACAGAAATGGAAGCTTGATAAACTTGTATGCCAGTGAGTCTGGTTTGTGCCGCGTATATGAGAGGTGCAACCGAGAAACGGAATAAAAAACTCGACATGCTATCACCTTGAAGAATACCATTACAGAAAGGAATGACACAACTGAGACTACCATTGAGTTTTAATTTAGTTGTCCTGTTATGATATACTCCTTGGAGCATGGACAAAAAGGCGTCATTGAAACCAAATTTTTGTAGAACTTTAAAAAATACTCATGTGATACCCTATAAAAAGCTTTCGAGAAATCGGTAGATAAAATAGCAACGGGCGTAGGAGAGGCAGTCTCATGATAGGCTATAAAATCTCTTATGTTAGCTAAGGCTTCATGAATTAAAGCTTGTTGCCCATGTCCATATTGACAGGAACTTAATAACTCTCCCACATATTGTTTCATACGAAGCGCGAATAGATTACTGTATCCAAAACACTTTTGACAAATGGTTTAGTGTTTCTTTCTAAGACCAATAATATGAAAAGTGGATACTTCAGATCATTGAATAGGTTGGATCCGTCCTAGTAATTCCCGTAAATGTTGTTTGCTCATCCCCAACCAGCATTCGTAAATTGCCTCCATCGCGGTACAGGTGTGTGCTTCCTCTTTCTTAACGATTCCTCATTTAGTATGAAAAGTCAATCTTCGATTCCTCACGATCGCTTTGTGAAAAAAACAGAGGTTGACCTGAAGAAGGTTTGAACCTATGTTGTCTAGCTGCACTACTCATGAGTCCCGCACGTTACCCCTACACTATCTTGGCAGCTCAAAACATAAGCCAAATATTACTAAAGTTTAGCCGTGATGTTTGAAAAGAATTAGTCTCTGTAATGCTATTTACACCACAGTACACGCCGAAATTAATTTATTCGATGACCTGGTGACAAGATAGTGCCCACTAATAAATTAAGTAACATACAATTCAGGAACAATTTCAGAAATAATAACATGTTACGCATTAATTTACTAGTGCACATTCAAAAGTAAGCTCATAATAATAATAATAATAATAATAATAATAATAATAATAATAATAATAATAATAATAATAACAAGACATTTTAAGTTTCATTGCATAAGATGTCACCTCAACGAACAATAATATTAATATCTACTATATTTTCCCCGCCACGCACAAGAAGTCACACAGCGTCCATCTCGCAGATGATCTTTTGGGATTAGGCTCCTGTCTTATTTCCTTTTCCGTTTCTATAAAAGATACACACATTGTGTTTATCCACCATAAAGTTATATGGCACGAGGAGCGATCTATCTTACGTATACATAAAAGTCGGGAACAGTAATACAAGTATTATTATCGAATAAGCTTGCGCACAGCGTTACGCAAAATATTTACTTACGTCTTGCTGCACGTGGACACGGATTTGAGTCCGTTGAGGACTATTCACCGCATTAGTTCTTAACCCAATTTAGCCCAAATTGCAAGCCCCGTCGGTTGGAGCCTAGATGTTCGTTTTAGTCTTTCGTAGCAATTCTTTAGTACTGGTAATAGTGTTTGTTTGGGTGTATTGTTTTCACTCTGTTCTTCGTTTTAAAAATATATTCAAATAAATGTCATCATAATTACTCTTATTTCGAATGTAAAGATGAAAATTTGAACGTTCCGACATAGCTGCAAAAAATAAAGAAGTGGCAGCGTTGGGCTTCGAACCCATACTCATGGACACCAAAAGTAGAACTAACAAATGCCTGATACCCCGTGACCATGATGGTTAGTCTTAGGAAGATTTAATTTATGCAAGTTCTGTACCACCACATTATAGCTAGCTTGTGCGGATTATTTTCGTTCCTTATTCTAGAGAAGTTGTAAATGTGGAGATAAGTTTGATGCTAGAGGACTTCAGTCAGTAAGCTTGTTCTTCAGAAAATATAGGAGAAGGTACACTTTCGCGGAAAAGAGACATATGAAGTCAAATCCAATCCTAAGGTACCCTTTTTGAGTAGGAATCAATTCAATGCGCCTGCGTTGTTTTCACAACGTCAGAAGCGACTGTATATTATCGTTAGCTGATAATATGCATTGTGGTTTGCTGGGACTCTGGGAGCATGGAGCGTCATTACGACAGTGCAGTTAAACATGGTGTTATAGCTCTCATTCAACATGCAAACATGAGTGTTACTGATGCAGGTCTGGAATATGGCGTCGATCGTGCTACTGCGTACAGATGGTGGAAACGTCATCAAGAAAGTGGAAATGTAGCCCGAAAACCTGGATCTGGCCGGCCCCGAGTTTCTTCTGCAGTTCAAGATCACTCTCTAACTGAAGAATGCCGTCGGCATCCTTTCATGTCTGCACGACAACTAAAAGAGGCATCGGGGTTTCCAGGTGATGTAAACACCGTTCGGCGCCGCCTCAGAAATGCAAATCTGAGGTCGTTCCGGGCTGCAAGGAAAGAACAACTGTCAGATAGCCACATGGTCGATCGACGGGCGTTTGCAGAAGAAAATATCGGTCGTATGTGGGACAGCGTTGTCTTTACAGACGAGAAAGTTTTTTCTACTGCAAACGATGGTCCTTGGCGTGTCTATCGTCCACCTGGAACACGATATGAACCACGATACAGGACCCGTTCACTTCGAATGGGAAATGTTACCATTCATTGTTGGGGTTGGATATGTAAAGATGCCGGTGGTGGTGGTATCTACCGCATTAATGGTCGACTTAATGATCAGAAATATGTGGAACTTTTGGAGGATGCGCTTCCTGAGATACGAGCTCGATTAGCTGACGAAATCGTACACTTACAACATGATCATAGCTCTGTACACGATTCCAATCCTGTTCAGGCATATCTACAACGGGATCCACATATCGAACTAGTCGATTGGGTACCTCGCGCAGCGGATTTGAATCCAATAGAAAACGTTTGGAGTACCGTTGTAAGAGAACTTCAAGAAAATTGGCGGCAGAATCCAACACGCACTGGAGATGAATTATGTGAGCTGGTTCAACATACATAAACGGACTGTACACGGCGAAACTATATTGCTCGCCTGGTTGATTCCATCCCAAACCGACTGCAAGCAGTTATAGAAGTTAATGGCGATTACACTCGCTATTAAATAAACATACCTCCCAACAATTCACCTATAACAGCTACCTAATTCATCTAGCGCATTTGAATATTGTATTTTGGCAAAACATGGTTTATGGCCTATAATGTATCTAACTCCATGTATATTGCTACTAAAGACTTATTTCAATGTTCTCTTTAGTCGAGTGAAAAAACAAAAATAACAAATAAAGATAATATAAAAATAGAAAGCAAAAATAAAAATAATTAAAATAAGAAACAAAAATAATAAAAATAAAAAAAAACAAAAATAATAAAAAATAATAAATAAAACATTGCATTATACAGGTTCTGGAGAACTTTCTTTATGGTAGTATGTTTAAAGTTCCTACAAATGATCATTTGTCATGATTACAATGCAAATTTCCAAACGTTACAATTTGTGTTGCGTTCAATTTATCATAATGCACAAAGTATATTAAAAATTGTATTTGTGGTTTAACTTTTCTATTTGTTATTGAGCTCGCTTCGTTCAGGCTGGTTTACGTTAATATAAAAGACAATGAATGATCTCACCTCAATGTGAAAATACTAACGCTAAATTTTATTTGTTAATACAAGAGCCGAAATATATTCATTGCATAATTCGACATAAAAAAAGTACACCTTGTTCATAAAGTTTGGCCGCACTCTTTATTGCTTTCAACTTCAGGTATCTTCGGAAAAAAAAAGTAAACCAGCAGGTTCGAACCTCGAAGCCAACCTTTGCAATCGGGAAAAAATTTGCAGATGTCATTTTTTCTTTCAAAAATATAAGACTTGTTGCAAAGTGTAGATAAAAAATTACATTGATTGAAATACTTAATGATACAATATTTCGAAACCTTGTAATAATGTCAGCAAATGCTTGTTTATCATTTAGCTCTCTATACGAAATGGAGCATTGAGATACGTAAAGGACTCTTTCCATATGTAAAAGAATGCTCAAAGTTAAGACATAGACATAATTCTCTGCTGAGTACTAAAATAAAAGTCACAGTAGAACAAAAACAGCGTTTGCAGTGGATATGAATGCCATAATTATCTTGAAAGCTTTAATACATCGCTAGAAGGATGCTCCAAGAAGTGCTTGTGTTAGCTAAGTGTTAAGCCGTTGGGTTTCAAATCGTAAGGTTGAGAGTTCGATTCTTATCTGGGCCAATGTTTTTTTATAAAACTCTATTTTCCGCAATGCATGAAAAATTATATAAAATAATTATATAAAATAATCACTGTTATTTTTATTATTTTTGTTTTTTTATTATTTTTTTGTTTTTATTTTAATTATTTTTATTTTTGCTTTCTATTTTTATATTATCTCTACTTGTTATTTTTTTGTTTTTTCACTCGACTAAAGAGAACATTGAAATAAGTCTTTAGTAGCAATATACATGGAGTTAGATACATTATAGGCCATAAACCATGTTTTGCCAAAATACAATATTCAAATGCGCTAGATGAATTAGGTAGCTGTTATAGGTGAATTGATGGGAGGTATGTTTATTTAATAGCGAGTGTAATCGCCATTAACTTCTATAACTGCTTGCAGTCGGTTTGGGATGGAATCAACCAGGCGAGCAATATAGTTTCGCCGTGTACAGTCCGTTTATGTATGTTGAACCAGCTCACATAATTCATCTCCAGTGCGTGGTGGATTCTGCCGCCAATTTTCTTGAAGTTCTCTTACAACGGTACTCCAAACGTTTTCTATAGGATTCAAATCCGCTGCGCGAGGTACCCAATCGACTAGTTCGATATGTGGATCCCGTTGTAGATATGCCTGAACAAGATTGGAATCGTGTACAGAGCTATGATCATGTTGTAAGTGTACGATTTCGTCAGCTAATCGAGCTCGTATCTCAGGAAGCGCATCCTCCAAAAGTTCCACATATTTCTGATCATTAAGTCGACCATTAATGCGGTAGATACCACCACCACCGGCATCTTTACATATCCAACCCCAACAATGAATGGTAACATTTCCCATTCGAAGTGAACGGGTCCTGTATCGTGGTTCATATCGTGTTCCAGGTGGACGATAGACACGCCAAGGACCATCGTTTGCAGTAGAAAAAACTTTCTCGTCTGTAAAGACAACGCTGTCCCACATACGACCGATATTTTCTTCTGCAAACGCCCGTCGATCGACCATGTGGCTATCTGACAGTTGTTCTTTCCTTGCAGCCCGGAACGACCTCAGATTTGCATTTCTGAGGCGGCGCCGAACGGTGTTTACATCACCTGGAAACCCCGATGCCTCTTTTAGTTGTCGTGCAGACATGAAAGGATGCCGACGGCATTCTTCAGTTAGAGAGTGATCTTGAACTGCAGAAGAAACTCGGGGCCGGCCAGATCCAGGTTTTCGGGCTACATTTCCACTTTCTTGATGACGTTTCCACCATCTGTACGCAGTAGCACGATCGACGCCATATTCCAGACCTGCATCAGTAACACTCATGTTTGCATGTTGAATGAGAGCTATAACACCATGTTTAACTGCACTGTCGTAATGACGCTCCATGCTCCCAGAGTCCCAGCAAACCACAATGCATATTATCAGCTAACGATAATATACAGTCGCTTGTGACGTGAAAACAACGCAGGCGCATTGAATTGATTCCTACTCAAAAAGGGTACCTTAGGATTGGATTTGACCTCATATGTCTCTTTTCCGCGAAAGTGTACCTTCTCCTATATTTTCTGAAGAACAAGCTTACTGACTGAAGTCCTCTAGCATCAAATTTATCTCCACATTTACCACTTCTCTAGAATAAGGAACGAAAATAATCCGCACAAGCTTGCTATAATGTGGTGGTACAGAACTTGCATAAATTAAATCTTCCTAAGACAAACCATCATGGTCACGGGGTTTCAGGCACTTGTTAGTTGTTGTTTTGGTGTCCATGAGTATGGGTTCGAAACCCAACGCTGCCACTTCTTTATTTTTTGCAGCTATGTCGGAACGTTCAAATTTTCATCTTTACATTCGAAATAAGAGTAATTATGATGACATTTATTTGAATATATTTTTAAAACGAAGAACAGAGTGAAAACAATACACCCAAACAAACACTATAACCAGTACTAAAGAATTGCTACGAAAGACTAAAACGAACATCTAGGCTCCTAACGACGGGGCATGCAATTTGGGCTAAAGTGGGTTAAGAACTAATGCGGTGAATAGTCCTCAACGGACTCAAATCCGTGTCCACGTGCAGCAAGACGTAAGTAAATATTTTGTGTAACGCTGTGCGCAAGCTTATTCGACAATAATACTTGTATTACTGTTCCCGACTTTTATGTATACGTAAGATAGATCGCTCCTCGTGCCATATAACTTTATGGTGGATAAACACAATGTGTGTGGCTTTTATAGAAACGGAAAAGGAAATGAGACAGGAGCCTAATCCCAAAAGATCATCTGCGAGATGGACGCTGTGTGACTTCTTGTGCGTGGCGGGGAAAATATAGTAGATATTAATATTATTGTTCGTTGAGGTGACATCTTATGCAATGAAACTTAAAATGTCTTGTTATTATTATTATTATTATTATTATTATTATTATTATTATTATTATTATTATTATTATTATTATTATTAGTATTAGTATTATTATTATTATGAGCGTACTTTTGAATGTGCACTGGTAAATTAATGCGTAACTTGTTATTATTTCTGAAATTGTTCCTGGATTGTATGTTATTTAATTTATTAGTGGGCACTATCTTGTCTCCAGGTCATCGAATAAATTAATTTCGGCGTGTACTGTGGTGTAAATAGCATTACAGGAAGAAACTAGTTCGTTCCAAAAATCACGGCTGAACTTAGTAACATTTGGCTTATGTTTTGAGCTGCCAAGATAGTGTAGGGGTAACGTGTGGGACTCGTGAGTAGTGCAGCTAGGCAACATAGGTTCAAACCTTCCTTAGGCCAACCTCTGTTTCTTTCACAATGCGATCGTGAGAAATCGAAGATTGACTTTTCATACTAAATGAGGAATCGTTAAGAAAGAGGAAGCACACACCTCTACCGCGATGGAGGCAATTTACGAATGCTGGTTGGGGATGAGCAAACAACATTTACGGGAATTACTACGACGGATCGAACCTTTTCAATGATCTGAAATATCCACTTTTCATATTATTGGTCTTAGAAAGAAACACTAAACCATTTGTTAAAGGGGTTTTGGGTACAGTAATCTATGGAGTAGCGGTAGCGTGCTGGACTTGCAACTGGAAGACCTAGGTTCGATTCCCCATCAAGTAAACTCTTTTTCTCATAAAATAATGGCTACAAACAGAAATTTCATCTGCCGTTGGAGAACTTACAAAGCATCACTTGTGAGAATATGAGTAAAGAGTGTTTGCGTTCTTTGTCATACAGTATAATGATAAGTAGTGTTCATTTATAAATTCGTCTTTCTCTCTGTGTCTAGTCATCTTTATCTTCGTGTCATATTTATTACTTCTCTCTCTCTCTCTCTCTCTCTCCCTTATTGCTTCTCTCTCTCGTAAATCTGTTCTTTGTCCTCCACGTTACCGTGTCTCAATCGAATCACTGGGTCAGTACGGGTTCGAATCTTCAACGCAGTGTCGGTTCATAACCAATCCACATCACCCAACTGATGCAATGGCCCACTTAAGCTCTGGCGCGTTCATTCTATCTGTTCGAATTAGAAAGTTATATTCACGATAGGTGAAATCGAGAGTGGATATTCAGAACAGATAGATCTTCAGATATGACTAGAACATGGTCCCTTTTCTGCTGATTCCAGAGGAGATTTTATTTATATTAGTTTGACACAAAGTTCGTTTCCATCCTATAATTCAATGTATTTTATTCACGTTTTCAATGTGAAACAAGCAAGCTCAGTTACGTTTATAAAGAACATCCAATGTTTGTTTTGAAAATTTGTAACTTTTCATTATGATACAGTTTGGACTTCTAATATTGACTCTTTCTAATAGAAATTTAGCAGTAAAATAGCACTCATTCATTTATCCTCTTCTTTGTTTCCTTCTTTTTTCCTTTTTTTATTTTTGTTGAGTTTGTATTAGTAGTCCGGAATGGAGGTATTACTGGGTTTATTATAATGTATTTCGTATCAGTACGTTCAATGAACACAACCAAATTTGCTACCGAAACACGTGAAACAAATCGCGTGTGTTAAACTACTGATATTATTCTATATGTTTCAGAGGTCTACAATTTCACAGAAAATTGAGTATTTAATTTGACCTCCAAGTTTTGTATTCATTTTAAAATTGGCTTAATGATTGTTTCCTTTATTTTCTATGTATTCGAATAGTCCTGAAGAAATATATAATCGAAACTTACTTCTGTATTCCTGTTGAATTTCTGGAAACAGAACTTTATAATGTTAGGTTCTCTTTAAAAAATACTTTTAAATTCCTTATTTTTATCTGTCTTCAGTTTTTCTTCTTCTTTTTCTCTCCCCTTTCCTCTCTCTATCTCAGTTCTGTATGTCTGTCTGGCAGGCATACATCGCTTTCAACTGTTCATTCTGTGTGTGTTTAAGTCTCTCCCTACATTATCTTATGAATCTTTTTTCGTCTCGGTTTGATTGTTTCATTTTGTGCATACTAATATATGTATATTTTGAAATAAGAATTGCACTCATCTTTTTTGCTGATTTTAGTATGGGAGAGAGGAAAGGAGGAGTGAGAGGGGATGTTTTTACCAGACACGATTATGGGATGAGAAGGTGTATATTGGGTGGCCTAGCTGCACGGCGTTAAGTGTCGCAATTTTTTTGATGCGGAGTGTACCATTCCATTCACAATTTTGAATACATTACAATTAGCTAGTGCTCTAAAAGGTAGTCCATTATTTAGAAATCATTTTACCGGGGTATTTGCAAGCGATGGGTTGCCCTCACGGATTTCTCTTCCTCTGGCAATCATTGTAAATACAGATCCATCTACAAAACTAGGAAGCCATTGGATTGCAATTTATATAGATAATCGCGGCGTTGGAGGATATTTTGACAGCTGTGGCCTTCCTCTTTATGTACCACAACATGTTGCATTCTTAAAATTTCATTGTATGTACTATAAATATAATAATAGCCAAATGCAAAGTCTTGGTTCATCCGTATGTGGCTATTATGCTTATTTTTATTTGTGCTGTAAAGCCCAAGGAAAATCTCTGCGTTAAATTCAATACTTGTTCACAACAGTACCCACAGTTAATGATCGTAGACTACTACAATATACATTCCAGGTAATTTTATCATATTTATCATTGAAAGTGTATTTGTCTTTATTATCACCTATTTCTATAATAATTATCTTTTTCCTCGTTATTTTACAGAATTCACAATACGAAGCTTTGCAAACTGGTGCTATGCTGCGAAACATGGAAACAAATCATCACAATCAAGAAGAGGATGCGGTCTAATGAAGAAACCCAGCTCAATATACAAACATTGTCAATACCTTAGTGTAACAAGAAAGAAAAAGAAGAAACCAGAAAAATGAATAAAATACAATTTATGCTTATCTATGTGCTTTTATTGTTCATTCCATCAATATTATACATATAATGTTATCAGATTATCCAAAAGAACTGTGCGATATAAGACGAGAACGCTGGGCAAAGTTTCCACCTAATTTCTAGAGAACAGTGACCAGGGACCTCGTCGCGCATCAAAATCAAATCATCGATCACGTGACCGTGCTACACACGAAGGGTCCTACCAAATTGAAAGGGGATACCCGTCCATACTTTATAAATTTATCATTTGGATAAATTGAGTCAATAACCGAACACGTGGTTGTACTAAAAAAATTGGCAATAGGACCACCGAAACATATTGAGGTCCTGTACTATGCTTAAATTGGACAATTTCAGTGGACCCCTTGCCAAATTTTAAGAAGGGTGCAACAATATACCCATGTCTTATGAAAGGGAATGGAACCCTGTATACGCCCATATAACTATATAAAGTAATAACACCTCATCAGAGGGGATAAATTAGGTCAAAACCATCGAAATTCAATTTTTTGGCAATTTTTTACCCATAAAAGGGAACGACATAGACACCCAATACTGATAGAGGTACATACTGTGGTCCCAGGCTACCATACCAAATTTTTAGATTTGGCAATTTCCAAAATTTAAGGGGGGTGGTCCTATGTACCCCTGCCAAAATTTAGGGGTGGTGGTCCTAAGTACTCCTAGGTCATTGACCCCGGGCCAAGGTCATTGACCTTAGACCTATGACGTCACAAAGGTCGGGGTCAAAGTCCAAACTTCGATAGGGTGGGGCCAATACTACTGTGTATTTTCAGGAAAACGTGTTCTAGAATCCTAGAAATTAAAAATGTCCAAATAGGAATAGACTTAGCCAGGAGACGTCGAACTGAGTGACATTAAATAGAATATAAACCTGGGCTTAAGTCCAACGAACATAATACTTACCAATAAAAAGTTATTTTATACATTTTATAATTATCAATATTTTAGTATGTTTGTGTTTGTGTAAATGTGAACTGTTGTTGTAGTGTAACTGTGTCATAATTATTTAGCATCTTAGGTTATCTGGAGGACCGTAGACTAAGTATGCTAAGAAATAATGTAAATTAGTTGGAGGACCAACGATTATGGTAAGGCTGAATATGGGAATGTATATGGTGGAAAACCATTATTTATCTCTGTTAGTATAATTCTCATCAGAAGAGAACCAGTGAATATTACTCACAGGAAGGAAACCATGAAAGTTTAATGTTTAATAAATATCATAAATTAAATGTAAATTCTGGTCGGAAAATACACAACACTTTTCCTTAATTTTATACTTATAACTAATATTCTACATAAATATTATATTTTCATATTTAGTCAAATTTTAACATTTAACTATACAGAGTTCAAGTAATGTAATTGTGTGAGAATTAATTATGGAATGGTTTATGTTTGTGTATTCTGTATATATGTGTTTTATCTTTTTTAAAAAAATAAATACATATTTCTTTTGAGCATAACAATGAAGAACAAGTATTGAAATACAGAGCCTAATATAAACATTAGGCATCAGGCTTAAAGTCCAGGCCCCACCCCAGCTTTTTGGGAGATATATTTATTATCAAAACGACTCTAATTCACTTTCTTTAGGAATTATATTTCTGGGCTTTCGGCATCTATGGCCATGTTAACTCGTCGAGTTTGAGAGATGACGTCCTTGGTGTTTACACTATCCGAGGAAAGGGAAACAAAAATGCTTGGGGAAGGAAGGAATCGGCCTTGGACCTGTATGCTAGATACCATCTCGGCATTTCCATGCTAGGAATGAGGAAAACTCAAAAAAGCCTCACTCAGGATTTCTGGCCTAAAATAAGTTCTTACACTTCTTCGATCGAGTGTCTCCACCGGGTTCAAAAATTAAAATATTATTAGTATTTACTATTTCGAGTCGTATCTTTCTGTTTCTGCATGGATTTCTCGTCAAAATTGGCTAAAATGTTTCAATATATCTTTTGAAAAAATATATCTTTGAATATATCTTTTATTTTTTTTCATGGGACCTTATCATCACGACTTGGACCGTCCTCAGGTTGTGGATCGAGAAGAAGACTTCTAGATATAGAGGTTAGCTGAGAATATATTGCATAAGCAGTAGCGAACAGACGACATTGGATGATCCTTGCAACGTTTTAATTACGTCCCTAAATATAAACTCAGTTGGAAGATAAATAATGAGACGGCCCATGCACATGTATTGTAAACTTTTTTCTTAGAAATATAACACCCAACAAATGTTATACCGAAACTATTAATCAACGTGAGAAAACGGGAAGGTAATTAACGTCATAACGACATACAATTTAAGTATTTTGAACGAACTTACTTGAATATGGCATGAAAGTGCGTTATCAATTGCTAAAAAGATTGACTCCTGTAGTAACGTGAATTATTTGGTACTTGCTTTCAAAATGGCAAAGAGGAAACAACTTTAGAAAGTTATTCCTTGTTAAGGTAATTACTGCACTTGGATTTAAATTGAAGAATAAAACATCTTATGTTCTATGCACAATTTCAAAGCACAAACCTTACCCTACTCAAGTAATATTTGGGAAAATGCACCGAACGATTCTTATTTCGTTCGCACGCAAATTTCACTAATCAGGGCAAAAAATTTACTTCATACTTCAAGAAGAGAAAAAGGAATAGGTTCAAACTTCGCACTCTCTTTCTAACAATGTATCCCCTTTTAATGTGAAGTAATTCTATCGTTAAACTGCGAAAACTAAATAAAATGTATAAAAAGCTGGGTAATAGTATACATGAGAACCCCTTGTCTTCCGTGCGCGAGGATACTTCTTACTGTTCCACTACGTAGGAAAATGATGTTATTTCATGTGCAAGTGGTAACAGAACACACAGGAAACCCAGATCACGTTGTATTCACACTCCAACATGAAGTGTGAATACACCGTGATCTGCGTTTCTTCTGTGTTCCATTACCACTTCTACATCAAATAAAATCATTTTATACGTAGTGCAACAGTAAGAAGCATCCACGTGCACGTGACATGCGATATGTGTTTTAAATGCCCGACATACTCATACACTATGTACAAGAGCACATTATTATTCTTCGCATACCATATAAACAAGCATTCCTAGAAAAAGATCTGTAAGTACAAGGGCATATTTCAAGAATGCAATAAAAATAAGGGAGGGAGTACCGAGCGAAAACGCGCACACAATAAGTATAATGCTTATATTATTTTTTAAAAATCAATAAATATAAAGAACTGTAAAAGTTAATGCCTAGAATGACCTACTCACCAGCATACCACTGCTTACCGCCCGATTCATCACTTTTTAAAATATAATATTCAGCACACTCATTAAGTGCAATAGAAGACGAAGACTTCAAAGCACATATATACCCACACCCAAAAAATTTACACGTGGTTCACGATCCACGCACACCACCCATTTTTTGTTCTTCTTCCTTATAGTACTCAGCGTGCCACCAACTAACTGGAGAACACAAAGCACACGCTACGTCAATGTACGTAGAACCATAAAAAAATGCTACCCCTACGTAGGCGGAACCTCTGCCTAGAACTGCAGGACGTTATACGGCCCGCAAGAAAATTCCCGAAAATACAAATTACCAGTAACTGAAAGTAAACAAGAAACAAAACTTTGCGTTGCGTTCAGCTCACAAAAACATCTACGAAATGACGCAAACCTCTACGGAATAACCCCAACCCTGCACTTTTGTCAACATAAAACCGCTAAGCAATCACGCTAGACCTCCTACTACTGCATACAGCTCTCAACATTTGAAGAGCGTTCGCCGTGAAAAAAAAAAACAGATAAGAAGAACAACAAAGGCGAAGACAGGTACGTTCTTTTTTATTTTCGTATCACTCGAGAAGTAAATCAAAATCGGTTTTTTACCCCCTTGCTAAGTTTGTAGATACTCAGTGAATAATCCCTAAAAGTATGAGCGTCCAGCTCCTTCTGGAACTGAAGCGGTTTTACGTATACTATTAATAAAAGTTGAATTTAATAAGGTAGAACACAAGTTTGAAGGTGCGATTCAGCTACCTTCAGAACTGAATGAGGGGATCAAAAGATTTACGGTATGCCCGTCAGATGGCACTTAGAAGCAGAGCATATCTGAAGGACTGATACCAGCATGTACTAGCGGCATGCAGATGAACCAACTAACATCACTTACCTGCATTAAGCCGTTAAAAGCATAAATGTATTTTTCTTTTTTTTTTCTTTTTTTGAATGAAAAAATCCAATATTGGCCTATTGCAATCACAAAATTTCCTGTTTGTCTTACATCTGGAGAACTACATATAGTATAGCCAAATCCAAATTATCACTTAATATTATGTGCTTATTACGTAGAAAATACGAAATTATGGTCCGTTCAAAAATTTTGTGAACCTTGATCTAAAAGCTAATTATTAACCAAGAGTGCAATCCTTTGATGCAGTTTTTTTTTATCACTCTTAAAATTATTCGCTAAGATTGCAATCTTTAGAGCCTTTTTCTTTTTGATCATTCCTAAAATTCTTGTTTCAAACTTCCATTTGCACTGATCAACTATAATTTACAGCACATCTTCCAGCTTGGGCGTTTGACGTGAGGCTAGCAACCTCATTCTGTAATATATATATATATATATATATATATATATATATATATATATATATATATATATATATATATATATATATACTTATTCAGAAACATTCACAGAAGTCTCTGAGCAGGACTGATCACGTGGCAAGACCTCATCCAAGTAAAATGGATTTGAGATTTGAAACATGAAATATAAGCAAGTCCAGCCCTAGGCAATTTGCCGTTCCGTGCAATGAAATCACTTGCCGCACCCTTTCTCCGGAAAAATGAATCTTGTAAATCACGATTTTAAGTATGCTACCTCATCATCAACAACGAACGAGAGGGAAAGTGTTCTCGCACTCAGAAAGACCTACACACTACAAATACAATTTTGTTGTGTCCATTTTCTTCTTTAAATAATAATATATAAAGTTTCCACTTTCAATGATAAAAAACTTGTTTGTGAGAAAGACAACACCAATTGTCATATCAAAACTGTGACAACTAACTAAATGAACCAAAGGTTAGCTATGGTTCGATAATTGAGTTGTTGTGTTTCACAAGAATTAATCAATTCATGCTGGGATTAGTTTGACCATTTGCTTTAGTACTATCCATGTGATCTAAAGCTAATTATACCTAAACATGGTTTATGAATGTAGTTTTCAAATAGAACGTTAAGTGAGTAAAGGGCAAGGGTGGATCAGTATAGTGAAATGGCCCCAGATGAATCTTGGGACTACAAGTGGGTGGTATATAGGTACCCCCAAGATACATTAATCTCTCACGTTTCGAACCTCGACTCTCATTGGTTCATGCGAAACGGTGCAAAATCGAGAGAAGTGGGATTAATTTATTTCTCAAGAATGGCTCGATCGATTTTGTTCAAACTTTAATGTATGTGTGTCACAAACTACTACCAGGACCGTGTGACCTCATCACATCCACAGTGAGGAAGGTAGTCTTCAACTGCCGAACTGCCGCCCCTACCGGTGGAGGTGAGGCTTCGAATATCCTCCGAAATGGGCAACTAGGCCGTGCCTTTGGATCCGGGAGATAAGGCTACGTGGTACTTCAACACGTATGAAAGAGCAGGTAGTTGTTGTGCCCAAAGTGTGGGCGGATCCAACGCCCTATCGGGGGGGTTGATATAGGTACTGTCCTCGTATAGCGTGTAGTGCGTGCTCTTGGGTCCGGGATGGAATACCTAGTATCCTAACGCGCACTCATACCTCAGGAGCGCTGAGGAAGTGGTGACTCCCTCGTCCCAGTTGCTCCCTGGGTGCAGGAGCCACGACCCTATCAGAAGAGCCGCCGCTCCCAAATGGCCATTGTCTTTAAAGGGAGGCAGTCTACATCAGCCATTGGGTCCGGTGATGTACGGTGTACTTCTACCGTAATTAGAGGAAGTTCCGTATTGTTCGAACGACTCTACTGAGGGAGGATGTGGGTGTCCCTTGTGATGGTGGCTTACACGTACCATTGGGTTTCGGACAAGTAGCATGGGTGCAACGAGTAGGTTGTACCTAAATATGTTAAAGATAGGTAGCCCTTTATTATTTGGGTGGGCCTACCAGTGGAGACAGGCTCCCAAATAGCAATGTCTGCCTTGAGCAGACGGTGTACATCGGTCATTGGCTCTGGTTATGTATGGTGTACCTCTACCGTAATCAGAGGAAGTACGCTATTGCTTGGATGATCCTACCGGGAGGGGAGTGTACGATTCCTGTCTGCCGGGGTACCAAACAGAGGTGAGGGAGGGTACAATCCCAGGAATCTGGGTAACGGCTTTGATTTCGCGGAAGGGAGGAAACTCTGTAGGATATAGGCCGGCATCAAACTCAAATGGAGACTTAACACGTACCATTGGATCCGGAATGAGTTGCGGGAGCATCTCGACGTGTGTGTAGTACCTCTACGCGCGAAGGCAGTGGCCAGTTGAAGGATAGAGCTAGGCAGGGCCGGAATTGAACAAGCTCCCTCGGGCATCGCCGAATTTGGGTTGGACTCTGCCGGGCTGTGGTCATACCGTGGCATTCTGTAGCTCATGGGAGCCAATCCCAGGAACCTTGGTAACGGTGAGCATGGGCGGGAGGTGAGCTTGCCTTGAAACGCTTGGACGCTATGCCTGCAGAGCATGGTAGGACTGGCTTGCTAGCAGTTTGATTCCACCAGTAGGATAACTGGTAGGCACTCTGGCCGCGCAGTGGCAACACCACCTAGATTACAAAGCCTTCGCACTGAGTCGCAAACATTGAGTGACGTCACATTGACTAGGCAAACCGCAGAATTCGAGTGTGTGCTGTTTGTTGCGGATCAAGTGAAGATTTAGTGTATTTATTTAAAGATTAATACCAGTATTGTATTTATTTTAAATGTGCAGAAGTTATTAAAAACTGAGAAAATGGTATACAAATGTTGTGTACCTAATTGTCGCGGAAACTACAATAAAGAAATTAAAGTACATGTATTTTAGTTTCCCACTGATGAAGAAAGGAAGAAAAAGTGGACACATACAATTAAAAGAAATAATTATCTTCCAAATAAAAACTCTAAGGTAAGAATTAGGAACTAATTTTTATTAGTTCTTGTCATTTTTAGACACATAAACAAATATTTCTTATAGCTTAATAAGGTGCAGACGTAGAATAGTCAGAAAAATGCTAATTCAAGGTTAAAATCAGTGACTGCATATAAAAGAAAACTGTAGGGTTATTAGATGTTAATTTAGATGTTGTAGAACTTCTACTTCAAGTACGAAACCTGAAATTTCACTTAGAAATTCAACGTTGCATGTAAGAATGCTTAAGAAGTATTGTACTAAGTGACATTTTTATTCGCTATAGGAAGTTGCGTGTAGATTTACAACAGGTCAGTAAATTAATAGAAATATCTTTATGTACTTTTGTTGCTTGAAATACATTCTACATTCTTATTTTACAGGCAAATGCCCAACGTATCGCGCACTGATTGACAATATGCACGCTATTTGATGCACTATAAAAATCTATTTTTTGTGTACAGATCTACAGTCATAGGTAGAATATTAACTTCTCTAAGCACCAAATGCAATCTCCCTGACTTACGAAGTGTTTCTTAAGGGAGGTATTGGGTACTATCTTATTTTAGGGTAGCACACTTACATTCATGATATATATTAACAATACACTATTACTGCCTTAGAAAGCGTTTAATGACTGTATGCAAATAAAGTGAACTGATATGAAGTAGTGCAGGAGGAGGGGAAACGAGAAATGCACGATTCTCTATAGCACAAAAAAATCACAAATCGTACAAGACTTCTTATGCAAATCCGGTGGCCAGCTATTCTGATTGAACCCAGACGAATGGTTGATGATGCATCTAATATACACCTTTTCGACTTAGTTCCGATTATTGTTGTTGTAAGTGTTGATTATTGATTCAAGTGTAAAATGCACATATTGGCTATATCTGTAAGATAAATAAAATAAAAATAATATTTATACTTTATTTTTTTCTATTCTTCTAGGTTTGTGAACTGCATTTTCCAAAGGATCAGTTAGTGTGGGAAACGTCTCATTTTGACGAGAAAAGTGGAAAATTGCTTACTGTGCCACTAAAAAAAAACCAAGGTTAAGAGATGACGCGATACCAACATTATTCCCTGGTTGTCCAGATTACTCATCTTCAGAAGGCACCTGTAGCCGTGACTCGCCTTCGTTGAAGAGACTACGACGAGAAGCAAATGCTGTACAGCAAGCCATTGAAGAGAGTCTAAAGACATACAAAGAATATGAAACCAACACAAAGTCGACACATTTGAGAACTTTGCTGATCTGAATAAGCAGACTAAAATAGATTTTTTTTGGACTGTAAGATATCGCTTAGATATGGTACTTTATGTTCGAATTGATTCCACGACTATTCCAGAATTGACGTATTCTGTCGTAGTTCAAAAAATTTTACAACTTCATTTATACTTTAAAGGTATTGAACTTAGAAATTTCGAAAATTTCGTTTTACCCTTAAAAGTTCATTCTATTTGTGAGGTGGAAAATGTCCTGGTCTGCGTTTCGAATGCTGCAAACAATGTAAAATCAGATGTTTCTCATAAATGTGATATTTTAGAATCGGTTTTACTTTCACTTCAAGAGCAAGAAGATGAAAATCGTGCATTTTTAAATTTTTCGCCTCTCAAGTTGAGCTACTACGAAACAAGAAATCGAGGTACAGATATCCATGTGATTTATTTCTGTTCCGTTCATTGTTGTTTGTAATTTCTCCACATGCTTATAAGTTCTTGAGAAGTCACGGGAATATAATTCTTCCCCATCCATCCACTATCAGGCAAATTTGCTCATCCTTTCAATGCAGTCCCCAATTAGAACAAACGGAAGAAAACTTGTTTTATATAAAAGACAGAATGAAAATTTTGTGGTGATGATCGCGGATGAAATCTATATCAAACCATTTATTGACTACAAGGGTGGAAATGTGGTTGGTGCTCGTTCTAATAGTGATAATGTTGCTACAAGTGCGCAAGTGTTTATGATAGAAAGTGTGCTTTCATCGTTCAAGGAAGTTGTACATGTTTTGCCTTAAGTACTTTCACAGCTTATGATTTGCATGGTCTTATTCGAAATATCATTTGCGACTTAGAAAAAGTGAAGGTGAATGTAATTTGTGTTGTAACAGACAATAATGCAATTAACAGAAAAGCAATGTCCATGTTTTCCAACCCTCCTAAATTAAGTATTGTGTATCCCCACCCAAGTGATATCAACAAGCTACTATTTTTTGTCATTGATCCTGTACATCTTCTGAAAAGTGTAAGAAACAACTTGTTAAACCGAAAAATGATGAAATGTGCATATTTTTTCCGGATTTTTATGATTCATCAGATACTATTAACGCAGCGTCTTTCTCAACTTTACGTAAACTTTTCAAACTTGAAAGTGACAAACTTTTGAAATTTGGTTATGGCCTTTCACTTAAAGCATTATGGCCTTCCAACCTTGAAAGACAAAGTGTAAAATATGTTCTACAGGTGTTCAGTGAACATGATGTTGCTGGTCTGAAGGAAGTGGGCCATGAATATAACCTTCCACATTACGAAGGTACTTTGAAATTGGTGGAAAATCGTCAATACGAAAACTCCTTTCAAAGGCAAACGTCTTCGAGATGTTATGCAAGCTCCATTAACCCGCACCTCCTCTGACGATGAGCAATCTTCATATCTCAACACTTTCGTATGTTGGCTTGATCGTTGGCAAGAACTAGCACTGAAATCTGGCATTCTCAGCAAAAAAACTCATTCTACACTGGCTCACACAATCTACGCTCTGCTGGAATTGACATCGTACTGCCTCAATGAGTTAAACATGCAATATGTATTGTTAGGCAAGTTTCAAACTGATGCACTAGAAGCTCGATTTGGATTGTACAAGCAATTGGCAGTCTCACAGTACCACATATCTATGAGACAGTTATTTGAAGTGGAAAATAAATTGAGAATGTCCTCAGTACTGAAAAAAAAGCTATCGAATCTTGTAATTGCGACGGATTGCAATGTTGAATATGCCAGGTCTGATGCAAAAATTTGTAAGTATATTGACACTTCTTTGGAGGTAACGGTGACTGCAGACGACATTTCGGATATTAACTATGAAAGGTTGTACGTAGGAGGATACTGTGCAAGTGCTGTGTTAAGAAAACTAAAGTGTTCTTCCTGCAAGCAGTATCTTGTGTCAGATGCTCCAATGGATAATGCTGTATGGTGCGGATTAATTAAAAATCTTGATAGAGGTGGTTTGTTATATCCAGAACAGTGTGTTGTAAGAGTAGTCATCTATGCATATGTAGTTGTGAACAAATTAACTTCGTCGGAAATGGAAACAAATTTCTTGCGGGCAACAAACTAGAAACATGTAGCTTTACAAAACACTTTGATAAATTTGAAACGTGTAGATTCTTGGTTCTGGGATGCATGCGAAAATGGGCATGAATGTATTAAGGTTATTGAAATGATAGTGGTTACTAGTGTAAATTGTCTTTTGAACACCTATTGCAAAAACAAAAACAATGAAGTGTCTGATAAACGTAACAAACATACCGTCAAATGTGCAAAACAAAGAAAATTGTCAACTCTAAAACAATCTTACACAGACAGTTGTTGTAACCCTAGTACTCCGAATCCTTTGATGGAAAGCCTCCATTTCTATATCTTTTTGTATATATGTTCATTATAATTATTACGAACATACATAATTTTCTTTCATTTGATTCCCTACGTTTACATTTTAAAGTAATATTTTCCGAGTAAATAATTCTATTATAAAGTTTTAATATAGGAACGAGAAAGTTTTTTTTTGTGCGAAGTGCTGGAAAAAGAACTAGCAAGTCATGTATCATTAGACGCATAAAGATTCCTTCATTTGTATTTTCCCGTAAAATGAACTGGAGTTTTAATGACTTGAGTTTGCTGATTTCTTCTTCAAATTTATTGAAATGTTATCTATCCTTTTTAAATTTAATATTTGTAATATATAGGGTGTCTCAAAGCAACACTGACAACGTTTGGGAGATGATTCCTGACACCAAGGTAAGACAAAAGAATATAGACCAACCTGGGTGAACAAATGCCCCTTTCGGAGTTATAGGCTGCCGAAAACATGAAAAATTGAACTTTAAAAACCCATAGCTCCAAAACTATGAGACTTACAGCAGTCGGGTCAAGACTTCACATAGGAACTAATATGTGCCCTATCCAAATATTCATGTTTCAGAATCCTGCGGTACTCACGCAACAATTTTTTATAGAGGGGGTTTGCTTACGGGCATATAATTTGAAGTACTCACCAATTACCTCTATAAAAATTATTGCGGAAGTACTGCAGTATTCTAAAACTTGGATAGAACGCATATTAATTCCTAAGTGAATTCTTGATTTGACTACGGTAGGTCTCATAGTCTTGGAGCTATGGACCTTCAAAGTTCAATTTTTCATGTTTTACGGCAGCCTATAACTCCAAAAGGAAGCATTTGTGCACCCAGGTTGGTCTATACTTTTCGTCCTATCATGGTGTCAGGAATCACCTCCCAAACGTCGTCGGTGTTGTTTTGAAACACCCTGTATAAGTTTAAAATTTTCTAATTAAATTAAGTTTACAAATATTAAAATTATACATTACAAGAATTAAACTTTCAAAAAGATAGATTTGAAGTAATCAGTAAAATCAAATCATTATAAATCGTGGTCATTTTTTAAAATAATAGAATAATTTCCATAAAAAAGCTAATACTTAACTGAATAGCTGGATAACTTAAGCCACTCAAGGTAGCAATTAGTGCACTCGTCCTTGAGTTATAAGGGAAAAAGAAATTAGAAACAGTCCGGGAGTAAAAATATATATATACAAATCTGTCTATAAAGACAGAGATTTTTATTAATATCGCTTAACCAATAAATAAATTTCAAATAGTTAAAACCTAATAGATTTCTTTTTCAATTATGGTATAACTACAGTTTTTTCCCCCCAACGTCATTATTCACTTGCGGTATCTATACACGCTCTGTGCGCATACATAGCCTAGTTAGTGTGACGTCACACACCAGTGCGAAGGCCTTGTAATCTAGGTGGTGTTGGCAGTGGGCGTGTCTTACTCCCTCAGAGAATGGGGTTACGTAGCTTAGAGGAGTCAGGATTAAGGGACAAATCCTGGTAGTTAACTTCCTGCACGAGGACTAAGGTCCATCAAGAGCATCTACGGGCGGGGCGCAATGTAGGCGGTACCCGTCTATTAAAGAGACCGAACTGTCGCGGGCATGCTCTCCATGCACGAAATTAATCGTGGAAATAGTAGACCATTAGCATCAACGTGTTTATTGACAGTGATTGCGGACAGACGTTTGGACTCTCTACTGCATTTAATGTCCAACGAAGCGTGGTTCCATTTATCAGGTTACGTGAATTGCAGGATACACAACACTGGTCTCCTGAGAATCCATATATTCTGCTCGAAACACCTCTCCGTGAGCAAAAAAAAAAAAAAATCGTGTTTGGTGCGCAGTTTCAGGGGTACGTGTAAAGGTCCAATGTTATTTATTTTGTCAGTAAAAGTAAAGTTTATCGTGACTTCTTGCAACAGTTTCACGACGAATTCACACCATAAAGAATGACTATACTCCTACTCCCAACAAATGGAGCAAAATGCCATACTTCGACGAATCCCTGTCGTTGGTCCATAAACCGTTTACAGACTTCACAGTAAACGAGAGATTGTGGGTTCGTTACACGAATTTATCCTCCTTTGACTTTTAAAGCAGAAGATCTATGAATACTAAACTAGCTGAAGTGTAGTGAAACACTACCTGCAACATCCAGAACATCATACATTAAGAGGTACACGCGGTGTCGGCCAATTGGCTTGAATGAGTGCAGAAGTGACTCGATGTTAACTTGGGTCATTCTCATCATCTCTTGTAACATGCAGATAAGATATTGTTTATATTTTTCTAACTCTTTCGGCCGGTATTAACATGTCGGGCAACTTTTATGTAGCCCATCCTGTACTAGAAAATATTGTTAATTTCCACGTAGAGGGACCATATTTGAATCGCTAATTTCACAAAGAATCCTAATCACATTTTTTCCCTGAAACTTGGATTATGAATTTTAGCGAATCTCTTGGGGTATATGCAACTTCGTGTATAGAAAGGGCAGGTGTGAAGCTGTTAGAACGGTGTAGACTCAACATTGAACTATAGGTCGAAGTCAAAAAGGTCTTCAGTTCTAGATTTAAAAGCCTATACTTTAACATCTAAAAGGTACACAAAATGGGCAAAGATCCTTTCTACAATGATCAATTCATTTGCAATAAAAAAAGAGGAAACAGGAAATATAGTATTTTATAAATTACTAGCTAAATAAATATAGAAGTGTATATAAGCAATCAAGATAAGAAAAGTTAAACGTATGTTACTAAAGAGTTTTTCACAGTAATTGCACCTTTCAAAAACAAACCGCGTAACTTGATGTTGTATCACTGCGCGCACGTCTATTTGCTGATTGTTGAAGAGGAAATTGTTTCGTCTGTTTCCCGCAATATTTCTGCTGCAGCACGTGCATGTATTTCTACTACTGCGATATGCATTATTCGTCTCTCTCTCGCACCATTGCCGTCATATAGGGCAAAATACCCAATACTATATAATCCCCATCCTTTAAGAGCAACTGAACATTGTTATTTTTCTCCAAACTGTAATTATGGATAAAATTACAATGAGTTATGTCAAATTATCAAGTGGACGATAAAGAGATGGCGCTAGTATGTAACAGCAAGCATATTTATCATTATGGAAGATTATTTCTTTTTCATTTATCACCTAAATCATTATGCATATACATGAAAAACAGATGGTACTTTTCCCCTGTAAGTTCAATGTATTGATGTGCTTTCTTACATTGTACAGCATGCGAATGTACAAATACTAACTTCAGTCCTACAAAATAAGTAAATAAATATTCTATGAGAACATGAAAATTAGCTATTATAGGTCTTAATTTTCTTCAAGTGAATTGAACAACGTTGATATCATTTGATAAAGTATTTGCTTTTATTCTGCACTTACGGGTTTGCCCTGTTTATGTTTAACAGAATAACTCGGAGCAGCAGGTAACCTGCTGGCTTCCTTGGGCGACATTTTTAAATTGTGGCGCGCACTTCGTGCGTTTTGTCATTTGTTGTAAAGGTTTTCTGTTACAAATTCGATTTTGGTTCAAGATTTCGATCCTATATAGATACATACTTTGAGTCGAAACGTAAATGTTCTTACTGTGCCTTAACAATACATTAATGACCATAATACACTGCATTTGTTCTGTACTATTTGCTCATTTAAGAATAAACTGTTATTAGTTTCATTTTCAATATTGCTAACTCATAGTTATTTTTCAGTTTTTCACAAAGAATGGTTGTCAAACACTTTTGCCATTTCATGAAAATGGGCTAAGAAAATGAAAAAGAGAAATCAAGTGAACTCGCTGTTCGTACTGAAAATAATAAGTTCCTTATAGTATTTCAGATATTTGTTTCACCTTTCATTAGAGATGAGGAAATAGTCAGTTAAAAATAGAGAGAGAGAGAGAGAGAGAGAGAGAGAGAGAGAGAGAGAGAGTAAGGGGGATAGGGAGAAGCTAAAAAGAAGATAAAACATGTTTTAGCGATTCTTTACGAAGTAATATGAGGCTAGTTTTTTTCTGTTATAATTTGTATTATCTGTCAGAAAAGTAAATGTACACCTATTTTTCGAGTCTGGCATTCCTGCGCTATATCCATGGAGAGTATGAGAATTAAATCAATCAAATGTTTACTGAGGGGCAAAAAGAAAAGTTTAATCGGAATACAACATTGCAGAGGGGCACAAGCTGAAAATACAAATAGTGCATAATGTAAATAAAGTACGACACAGAAAGAGAAAATCAGAAACAGCTGTTAAACGGAAAAAAAGAGAAAGAATTATCGAAGTGGGAACATAAAACACAAATACAACAAATACGCCGACAACTAAAAATTCACCACGCCTTGATCTTGGTGTAGTGGGTAAGGTACTAGTTTACAAATGGATAGGACGCAAGTTCGAATCCCAGGCAAGGACGTTTTTAAAATTTTTTGTTAATAATATACACAGCTCATGAGAGATGGTAAAAGAGCAATTCGTAGCAATTATTATTGGTAATGTTTAGTACTGATAATACTTCTTGTCTTTGCGTATTGCTTTTATTCTTTTCTTCATTTCGAAAGAGAAGAATATTCCAACAAATGCCACCAAAATTCCTCTTATTTTGAATGTAAACGCCATTTTCAATTAGTAAAGAATAAAAATCGAACGTTTCGACGTAGCTGCAAAAAGTAAAAAGAAAAACATGCAAATGGAGGGGTTCGAATCCATATTCATGGTTATTAAAATACAATTTCTACATGTCTTACACTTCTCGATCCCGTTTCTACGTTAGCAAGTAAGAGGCTTGTGTTTAGGTTAGGCTGATCAATACATTTTGCAAAGAGGCCCGGTTTAGTTCTGACGCAGCACAGGTGCGAGAAGGGAGAAGGAAGCAAAACATTTTTTCTCTCTCCCTCTATGTGTCTATTTATCTATCTATCTGTATATATACTTGTGAATGCCATAACCACCCTAATTTTCAGCGGATTGAGACGAAACTTGGCAAAAACATTAATTGTTGAAATATCTTGATGAGTTCGTTAACCAGAATAATCAGATGAAAATGTTCAAAATGGCGGCTCTTTAAACTCTTAAAAAGTTCCAAGGGAACCAAATTTCGCCCATAAATAGGTATTCAGAAATTTTGAGTAACTTTTCCTCTTTTACCGAAATATTTGTATGCAGGGACTTATCCTCTTTTATTGAAATATTGGACCCGATTAATCGCCTAAAGAAGGTTCACGCCCTTCCCCTAAGGTCAGGTTTTTTTTTTTTTTTTTTTTTTTTTTGCAGTAGGAGGGTTATTTTTGTATCGGAACAAGATGATTGTTAGTGATGATATAAAAATACATATTGAAAGTGAAGTAACTAGTGAAACGTGTTATTTGAAAGAATCATAAAATAAATGTGGTTTCCCCTAACACAGAGATCTGTAGATCATGTATTTCGAGTTCGGGAGCGTGAATGGCGAGTAGTGTTATTTGATTTGGTTTTTAGTAACACATTGCATTGCAAATAAAGGTAGGCAACATTAGTGGTAAGTAAAACAAAAATAATAAAATTAATAATAATAATAATAATAATAATAATAATAATAATAATAATAATGATAATAATAATAATAATAGGTGATGTTTGTGACAAGGCAATATTTTACTCAATTCTTCTTCAAACGTAATGATTGTAACGCCATATCTCCCTTACAAACAAAATATTAGCAATTTATATCGAGAGAACGGGAAATTGTACAGTGATGGGAGTAACGTTGGACAATATGCACTCATAGTACTCACAAAAATAAGCGATTTCAATACAAAATGAACGAAGAGTCATTGTCATGGGGAGTCATGGGGCCACGTCAGAGCTCTCTTTAGGGAAAAGGTCGATAACTTATATCGAGAGAACAGGAGGTGTTAATGGGATGAAACCAACGTTGGACACCGTGGACCCATAAGGCGCATCGAAAAATTAGGGGGGGCAGCCAGCCCTGCTTATTTTTACATAATAATATAAAATTATATTGTCGAAATACAGACACGAGTTAGCTAGTAATATTTCATATTATTATTATTATTATTATTATTATTATTATTATTATTATTATTATTACTACTATTATTATTATTATTATTATTATTACTATTATTATTATTATTATTATTATTATTATTATTATTATTATTATGAACAGCGTCTTTATTATTATTATTATTATTATTATTATTACGCCGGAGCGTATACAGGTGGCGATCGTGGCGATCGCCCCCCAGAAGAGAAAACTTTCTTTTTTATATATACAAACAAAACCCATCCAAAAGTTTGGAGCCCTTATAAGTAGCAGTATGACAACCCACCGCCCACCTCCCCAGAAGTTGGTCCTGGATCCATTTTAACTTTGAAGGACGGCAAAAAATACAAAAACAGTTAATACCTGTAGCAAAAAGAAACAATACTTTCTCTCAAATGGATAAAAAAAAATAAGCCGAGATAGATTCGAACTCGCATGCACGGCGCGAAATGCCAGAGCTTGGTCCACTTTTTTAAACTGACTCACTGAACGTGTTTCAGTAACTTACTTATAGCTAATTTTACTTGCTTCACCCGTTTAACTTGCTTTTTCTAATAATTTATAACGACAGGGCCACGAACACAGAAACATCGAGGACAGTTAAAAATCATAAATACTCTCCCGCCGGGAATCGAACCCGGAATACCATACACCATAAGCTCACGTGCTAGCCACTATTTTTAAAAATTTTTTTTAACAGTCAATTTTATTGCAAGAAATTACAGTACATATATGTATATATAATAAGAATAAAAGAGCAATCACAAATTACAAAAAGGGATACCACTGCAATACAATTGAAAATCAATCACATGAAGTAGACACACACACACGAAAAAAAATTAGTAAACAGCAGTCGGGTAGTGGGCAAAATGACGCAAGCGTAGATCTGAAGGCATTGTTTTTAAAGAGCACTGTAGTCTAAAAATGTACATTGCTTGTGTCACCAGCTCATTTTCGGTAAGTAGGATAGCCGCTGAGTGAATAGTTAACCACACTATGATATTGTGTTTAGGACGTGGGAAGTATTTGAAATCAGGCAAAAGAAAAAACGGCTCACTATTAATAATCCGTTGATCAACACGAAGTATTCGTGCTATAATATGTGTATAGCTACGCCACAAATGCTGGATAGATGGACATGTTTGCAAGCGATGGATGAGTGTGTCAGCTTGTCCACATCGGATACATTGAGCATCTGGTCGAAAACCGAGTTCCCATGCTCGATGGTTAGTAAGAAATACATTATGCACTAACCTAGACCATAACTCTCTCATTCCAGAGGGTAAAAAAGAGGAATTAATATTAAGCCAAATTTGCGCCCAAGAACAATTGGGATGGCGAGTAACACATTTAGGGGGGTATAGAGATAGTTTGCATAATAAGTATACAATTTCTTCACAGTCATATCTTCAATAGCTGTGTGACTGATAAGAGCATACGAAATGTCTAGAATGACGGTGCGCAGGTAATGATAAGGTTGGGACCAGTTCAGAATAGAAACAGGTGAACTGAGAGTCACGTGCCGAAGGCAACGCATGATATGACACGCGGAGAAAGACTCAGAAAAGGAAGTTAACAGCTGACACGTGCGTTGTAGTAGTAGACAACGGCCTTGAAGAGCCACGTCTTTAATACCTAACCCTCCTACTTGCTTGGTCGTACACACAGTTCGACGATGTACTCGCAGTGTCGATTGATACCACAAAAAGGCAAACAAATGTTTGTTAAGTGTGTTAGCGTCTGAGACAGAAAGCGGAAAAATCTGCATTATATAGTACAATAGACTGAAGGCAAAAATATTTAAGAAGGTCGCTCGCTCATGTAATGTAAGATTGCGAGCTTTATGTTTATAAAGCAAGTTAATGACCTTAGGAACAGCCACTCCATAGGTTGCCTGAATAGATGCTTTTATAGTGGTATGCCAAGTAATGCCGAGAATTTTATGAGTGTTAACGACAGGGAAGGGGGAGACAAAAGGGCAAGAAGACGTATCATTCAAAAAAAAGTAATTTGGTTTTCGTGGGATGTAATTCCGCACCAGACAGTTGACTAAATATCTGGAGATTAGTAAGGATAGTATCTAAATCGCGCTGGGAGCGAAAGAAAAAGCAAATATCATCTATGAAACTCTGAACTTTAATAGTAGCCGGAGGAACACACAATCCCGTCATTTCATTCCGGATCTTATACAGAACCGGCATAACGGCAATGCTGTAAAGCATGGAGGACAAGGGACAGCCCTGAATAAGCCACCGGTTAATTGAAAAGACCCGCGTTAAGGCACCGTTCAGTTTAAGTTGGGCAGTACGCTGGGAGTATAACGTCTTAACCATATTTAAAAATACTGGCCCGAAATGGAGCTTCTCAAGAACTGTGAATAAGTACTGATGGCTTAGTTTATCGAAGGCCTGAGAAAAATCAGTACTCAAAAGCGCTGCAGTTAATTTCGGACGACTTTCAAAATAAGCGATCGTGTCCCTAATATTCGATAAAGCCAGATATGTAGGATGCTGCTGATCGTGACCAAATTGTTCCGGTAACAGAATGGAACTTAAAGTATTACGTAACCGAGCTGCTAGAACTTTTGCGAGAAGTTTATAATCACAACATGCGAGACTGATAGGTCTAAATTGGTTGATGCGAGTGCTCTTGGGCTGCTTAGGAATGATCACTATAATACTGTGTGTAAATGTTTTGCCGACTTGTAAATTAGAACGAAAGGCATTAAAAAGTTCAGTAAAAAAAGGAATGAAAAGTTCTGGGAATGTCTGGTAAAATTCGTAAGGTAGGGAGTCAATGCCAGTAGATTTATTCTTTTTTTGCCTGGAGGAGGGCATGCTGAATTTCTGCTTCAGTAAAGGGAGCATCAAGCTCTGCTTGGAGTTCAACTGGGAGAGGGTTCAAGGTATCGTAAACACCGTCATTACTAGCTGGAACATCATGGTTGCGATATAAATCAGCAAAATAGCGCACAAAGTATGGAATAATATTAGTTCATTCATATAAAACACCTTTATCATTCAGTATATTACGAATAATCTGTTGTTTGCCTCTGCGACGTTCAGCACTGATATGTACAAGACTCGGAGGCTCAGTGGGTGACATTGATGAGATTTTGCTGCGAACAGTAATACCGTGGAGTCTTTTGCGGTGTAATGTTAACAAGAAAGCCTTTACCTGTTTAATTTGTGGAAGTACAGGTTCACCGTTAAGGAATGCCGTATGATAGTCGAGTAGAAGCTGAGAGTAGTAATTATATTGTTCATGGAATCGCTGTGACCGTTCTCTGCTGTATTCTTTACAGATTTGTTTCAAAGCTGGTTTCCCCCGTTGCTCCCATCATTGGATAATATTGTTCCGCCGCAAAAGTTGTTGATTAATTTCTCTCCAGCGTTGGCGTAGCAACTGCTGGAATTCTGGTTCAGAAAGGATGCCGGTATTGAGGTGCCATAAGCTATTATGGTTCAGAAGCTTTTGAAGCGGTAGCTGGATAGTCATAACTAGGCCCATGTGATCCGAAAAACAAACAGGGATCCTTTCCACAGATTGCATATGTGGAAGTAATGACCGTGAGATATAAAAAGAATCGAGGCGTGAAGATCCAGTGGCGTAGAAAAAAGTATGTCCAGAATTGTGGGGATGAAAATGACGCCAGACATCACATAAATTAAATTGGTTAATCACCTGTAATAAAGTAGGGCAGAAGTTCGAAGTAGAAGTGGAATCTTGAGCGGAAACTATACTGTTATGATCTCCACCCCATATAATCAAACGAGAACTGTCATGTAAGGCGGAGGCTACCTCGGAATTAAAGAAATTATGACGTTCACGCCGTCGGTGTGTACCTGCAGGGGCATACGAGTTGCAAAACCGGATATTGGCCACATTTCCAGTAATAATCCGGTCGGTGGGATGTTTGTATAACTGTTCAAATTCTATATCATTACGATATATAAGTGCAGTACCCGTGCCGTTAACAGTTTCGTTAGAAAAAAAGTTGTGCTGATAAAGGCCTTGAAGGTCAGTCAAGGTCACTTCCTGAGCAAACAGTATATCAAGAGAGTAACATTTAATGAAATCCAAAACAGCACTTTGCTTGGTAGGAGATGTTAGACCATTAAAATTGACCGTTCCTATTTTCAAAGAATACATTAAGAGCTGCAAGGAAAGGCTTGGTGTGGAGGAAAAGGCACACACAAAGGAACCGGTAGGCCCAAGGAAAGCAGCAAAAAGATGCAATATTAACAAAAACAAAAGTCCCAAACAGACCGCTAGCATATTCTCACTGCGTAGCGGGTCTGTCCAAAGTCTCGGGGACAACCTCCCCATCATTACATGTAGTAGCATCTAATTGAGACATCTGTCGTAATCTAGTGCGGGTTAATCTACTGGTCGAATCATAGGTCTTCCCGGTCACTTTCAAAACTTTCCCAGTATTCACCTCGTGACTGGAACGTTTCTTCTTTTTCAGTTGTTCACTAATAGGGGGTTCAGGAGTGTCATCAACACTGGATGTAGGCGTAACGGGGAACCACTACCAGTCGAGTCGAGCACATCGGAGAGAGGAGGCACCATGTCAAGGGAATCACTAACAACAGGTTCAGGCCGAGCAGGTGCTGAAATATCGAAGGTCATTGGCTGGGGTCCGGGACACTCAGTCTTATCAGATAAGTCACCTACCTTATTTGCGTCGGGGTTAACCTCAGGAAGAATTTGGCTGGCCATACCCTCTTCATGAAACGGGACCTGTGAGGATGTATCACTTGGTCGGGACACAGAAGCTGCCTCGCAGGGGGCTGGCGGGGTAGAGTCACACGGAGTTGTCGGCATGGTAGTAATAGCGGGCCCGCTTTTTGTCGGCAAAACCGGAAACACACTATAGTTGTGAATAGCAGGCGCATCCTTCAGTTGTAGGATAGGTCGAGCAATGCGGCTACCCAAAGTAGAAATTCCAGAAGAATCACTGGACCGATGATCTAAACGGGCGCTAAATGTTCGGCGATCACACTGGGACACCAAATGCGTTTCACTGTCACACCTCGCACAAGTTTTTGTTTGTCCGGGATACGTCACGCAACAACGAAGAGAACTGAGAGTAATATAGGAAGGGATATTCTTTTTTTAAATCATTTTCACAACTTTGCGGCCAGTACGTACTTTAAAATAATGTCCATCAGTATAAAGTTCGTCACTAACACTAAGAATTTCACCATAAACTTGAAGAACTTGTTTCACTTGGTTATCAGAAATTTCCATAGGTACCGCGTGGATACGTACCAATTTAATTGTATGAGAAGCCGAGTCAAGCGGAAGGTCGTAAGTACCTTCTGCATCTATATACGGTACTTTATTGTCAAATTTAGTAATGATCTGTTCACAGAGCTGTTGAGTAATTAATTTGATATATAGAAGTTTACGTGGAAAGTCTACTTCAATACTTAATACAGCATCTTGTGCAAGCTCAAAGGTGGTTCGTATCCACTCATGGAGCGAAATCGAATTGGGAACTTTGGAGACAGGTTGAACACTAATGCGAAGAGTGTTAAGCCTAATATTGGCCATCGTAATCAGTCGTAATCTTGCACTTCACTGAACAAAACGGGGAGAAATCACCCAAATCAAGTGGTAAGCTCACTCTGCTCAAGTCCAAAAAGCACAGCAAAAACTCGCACAAAAAAAACATCACTACTAGCAGAATCAGCACCAAGACGCGAGCAACACAGGACGTGTGGCCTCGACGAAAACTCAGACGCAACTACACCACTAGACCAGCGGGGAGGACACCGCTCACCTCCTGTGTTGTTAGGGATTACTACAACTGTATTGCCAGCTATCACTTCTGTGGGTTGTATACTATGATCACATGTCCCTTCTTTGCTGGAAGAGTTAAACCTACATTCTACGTAATACATGAGGTATTTAAGACCTACATGCTCTTCATATAATGTAATAAAAGGGCCATGCTAGGAATAAGAAAAAGAACATTCCTTGGACAAAACGGAAACTATTGGCATCAGAAATATTCATGTACGAGGCATGCGCAGTAGTATATTTCAGAACAGTTACTGTTTAGTTCAGTAAACGAAGAAATGGTATAAAAAAACAAATATGTTGTGTCAACGAGATCGACCAGAATTGACAGAGGCGGTATCAGATGTGTAGTAATACAACAACTTGGTTAAATTGATAATTGGTTCTGTATCCTGTAGAAGATCGTATCACAACTTTACGGGAGAGCAGAGAAAGACTTACTAACGCTATCATTTAGTAAGCTTTAGTAACACGATCATATAGACACAAATGGATGTAACTGTGAGTACTACAACTTGGATTTAACGAAAGCCGTTTAGATATTCAGTGGTTTGTAGGGTTGTATAAGACACAAACAGATAAGACACAATATAATTCTTCATACCTTAGCTTCCAGTAGCTAGATACATGCAATTTCTGGTTAGATACTGAAACTCCTGTCGGATTTTAATACATGACGTATTGCAGGATACAAAATGCTTTGCATTACTTGTTTCTTTGTAGACACCTACTAGCTTAGTGTTCTGAAGGTTGTGTATAAACTAGGGATAGCCAATTCCGGAATTTTTATTTTCCGTACTCCCGAAAGTAAAACCGGACAAATTCCGGAATTCTGAAAATTCGGATTTTGGAATAATTCCGAAATTCGGAAAAATTCGGATTTTTCGAAATCCGGAGTTTTTCTCAATTCCGGTATTTTCTACATACCGGATTGTTTCCGACTTCCGGTATTCTTCTGAATTCTGGAGTTTAACTGAATTTCGTGGCGGAAATAAGTGTTTGACCAGGTAATGGCGACTGCTTTGAAAGAAATGGAAAGTATGAGAATTCAATCTGTCATATTTGTAGTTTCGTGTGGAGAAAAAACAAACTTGTTAACCTACGGTTTAAGAACAACTCAAGTTATTAATGTAAACTTTGCCGACATCATAAAAGAAATACGGAAGACATTTTGAATCGAAGAAATATAACATACAAGTTTGCAAGCGGAGACAAAAAAACCTAACGTAACCAGACTAAAGACGAATCGTTTGCCGCGTAGCTATCGCGGTTCAGTTGTCAAGGTGCTTGTGCGAATGCACGTCGCAATTTTTTTTTATTTAGGATTTTTTGATGGGGATTGATCGGCGATGACATACGTTTTATTATATTCAGATATCTGAATACTCGGATGTTTCAATACTTGAACTGTCAAATCTTCAGGAATAATAATAGTAATAATAATAAACTAATAATAATTATTATTATCTCTAAAAATATTAATATCTTAGAAGATTAAAAGCTAGGAGCCAATTATCGCTCAGGTCATACCATTACAAGCAGAAACGTGACATTTGGAAAGAATATTTCGGTTTGGTTTAGTGTTGCTCACAAGAAGAGGAATTTCTCATCTTGTTTCTAAAACAAACAAAATAACATGAGAATTAACATTTTACATTCGAGACGGGACGAGGCTAACTCAAAATTTTCGTCTCGCTTAGGAGATGAGAATCGAGACGAGACAAAAAGTATCGTAAACATTTCCCGTCTTGTCTCGATTCTTGAAATAGTGTTTGTCTATTATGTAAGTAACAATTGCTCTGTAGACTGAATCTCATAGACTATTTCGTTACATTGTATTTCAGAGCTCATTGAATTATGGTCTGTATAGGTATTTTTGTAGCAAAGCTTTTATATTTACCTCTGCATATCCTAAAAATTAGTTTATTATATGCCTTACTGTTGCGTGATATTCAGTTATATTTATTACAGTTATTTTCCTTAAAACATACAGTAGAATACTGTCTACATGAAACTTCAATGGAAAGCTCGAGTTTAAAATTCGGGTAGTTGCACAGGTGTCTCTTGAAGGTAAGGAACCCTTTCCCCGAAATCTCTACTTTTAAGTAAGTTTTGCCAAATTTTAGGGCAAGTATAAAACTTTTAATGTCATTATTATTATTATTATTATTATTATTATTATTATTATTATTATTATTATTATTATTATTATTATTATTATTATATCAACACCGTATATAATCTTTAAAAGATATGCGTTTTGTGTCTAAATAGTAAAAGCTAATTGACTGTCGATCTCGGTGGTCGAGAAGTCTTCAGGAGGCAAGGACATCGGCCACGTTCTGGGTTTGAGTTCCGAAAGAGCAAGTATTCGGGCTCGAGCCAAAAACTGTTAAAAGTTATAGGCTTCAGCCAAACATGTTCAAAACAGCTGGGACCGGGTTTAGGCTCCTCAACGGCTCAAACGGCTCGGCTTACAGCTCATTCACTATCGAACCGAACCGAAAAATGAGCCGACCCAACAGCTCACCCAACCGAGCCAATTTGAGCCATCGGCTTAGTTGAGCTGAGTCGAACCGTGCCGATGGACTAGTTTCAACTTAGCTGGCTCGAACCGGTTCACATGAGCCCAGTATGTGACCCATCCCAACCGAGAAAGCACGAGCTATCGGCTCAATTAAGCTGAGTCGATGGCTCGTTCCAACTGGGCCGGCTCAGGTCATCGGCTCAAGCTGGTTGATATCGCTACCCGGGATGGTCTTCTGCTCGGGCTCAAGAATACGACCGTGGAGGTCTCAGCCTTGATTGTAAGAACTACAATATATACTTATATTGGTGATTACGACATTTGAGGCTGTCTCGTAATAATAATAAAATAAAACCTCTTGCCTTCTCGTTATCTAGACAAGACGAGATACACTAAAATTGCTTCACGAGATGCACTAAAATTACGAGACGAGATGCACCCCTGTCATGAGCAACACTAAAAGTATTCCACGTTACTGGTTACATTTCTCATGGCTTTTACTTTCCAGTCTAATCAGGCATTATTTCAAAACGAGTTAAAACGAGCTGAACGAGTGAGCGAGCCATTATCAAACTCGACTCAACTCGAAACTCGACCTCGAAAACAGCGACTTGGCTCGGAACTCAACTCAAGAAAATTACCTTTCACTCGACTCGAATTGAACTCGAGTCGTGTCGAATTCGTATTTGTATTTTATGTTTCCATTTACAAATTTCTACTCTTTTTTCTCCCTTTACCTGCTGTTTCTGGATTTCTCTACCGGTGTCGATTTTTCTCCGAATTCCGGAATGTTAACGAAATCAGGAATTTCTAATTCCGAATTCCGGAATGGACGAATTCCGGAATTATTCCAAAATCCGAATTTTCAGAATTCCGGAATTTGTCGGGTTTTACTTTCGGGAGTCCGGAAAGTAATAATTCCGGAATTGGCTAGTTTATACACAACCTTTCAGAACTAAGCTAGTAGCTGTCTACAAAGAAACAAGTAATGCAAAGCATTTTGTATCCTGCAATACGTCATGTATTAAAATCCGACAGGAGTTTCAGTATCTAACCAGAAATTCAATGTATCTAGCTACTGGAAGCTAAAGTATGAAGAATTATATTGTGTCTTATCTGTTTGTGTCTTATACAACCCTACAAACCACTGAATATCTAAACGGCTTTCGTTAAATCCAAGTTGTAGTACTCACAGTTACATCTATTTGTGTCTATATGATCGTGTTACTAAAGCTTACTAAATGATAGCGTTAGTAAGTCTTTCTCTGCTCCCCCGTATAGTTGTGATACGATCTTCTACAGGATACAGAACCAATTATCAATTTAACCAAGTTGTGGTATTACTACACATCTGATTCCGCCTCTGTCAATTCTGGTCGATCTCGTTGACACAACATATTTGCTTTTTTATACCCATTTCTTCGTTTACTGAACTAAACAGTAACTATTTTGAAATATACTACTGAGCATGTCTCGTACATAAATATTTTTGATGCCAATAGTTTCCGTTTTGTCCAAGGAATGTTCTTTTTCTTATTCCCAGCATGGCCCTTTTATTACATTATATGAAGAGCATGTAGGTCTAAATACCTCACGTATTACATAGAATGTAGGTTTAACTCTTCCAGCAAAGAAGGGACATGTGATCATAGTATACAACCCACAGAAGTGATAGCTGGCAATACATTGTGGTAATCCCTAACAACACAGGGGGTGAGCGGTGTCTTCCCCGCTGGTCTAGTGGCTAGCACGTGAGCCTATGGTGTATGGTATCCCGGGTTCGATTCCCGGCGGGAGTGTTTATGATTTTTAACTGTCCTCGATGTTTCTGTGTTCGTGTCCCTGTCGTTACAAGTTATTAGAAAAATCAAGTAAAATTAGCTATAAGTAAGTTACTGAAACACGTTCGGTTAGTCAGTTAAAAAAAGTGGGCAAAGCACTGGCTTTTCGCGCCGTACATGCGAGTTCGAATGTGTAATTTCATATCATCACTAACAATCACCTTGTTCCGATACAAAAATAACCCTCCTACTGCAAAAAAAAAAAAAAACTGACCGTAGGGGAAGGGCGTGAACCTCCTTTAGGCGATTAATCGGGTCCAATATTTAAATAAAAGAGGATAAGTCCCTGCATACAAATATTTCGGTAAAAGAGGAAAAGTTACTCAAAATTTCTGAATACCTATTTATGGGCAAAATTTGGTTCCCTTGGAACTTTTTAAGAGTTTAAAGAGCCGCCATTTTGAACATTTTCATCTGATTATTTTGGTTAACAAACTCATCAACATATTTCAACAATTAATGTTTTTGCCAAGTTTCGTCTCAATCCGCTGAAAATTAGGGTGGTTATGGCATTCACAAGTATATATACAGATAGATAGATAAATAGACACATAGAGGGAGAGAGAAAAAATGTTTTGCTTCCTTCTCCCTTCTCGCACCTGTGCTGCGTCAGAACTAAACCGGGCCTCTTTGCAAAATGTATTGACCAGCCTAACCTAAACACAAGCCTCTTACTTGCTAACGTAGAAACGGGATCGAGAAGTGTAAGACATGTAGAAATTGTATTTTAATAACCATGAGTATGGATTCGAACCCCTCCATTTGCATGTTTTTCTTTTTACTTTTTGCAGCTACGTCGAAACGTTCGATTTTTATTCTTTACTAATTGCAAATGGCGTTTACATTCAAAATAAGAGGAATTTTGGTGGCATTTGTTGGAATATTCTTCTCTTTCGAAATGAAGAAAAGAATAAAAGCAATACGCAAAGACAAGAAGTATTATCAGTACTAAACATTACCAATAATAATTGCTACGAATTGCTCTTTTACCATCTCTCATGAGCTGTGTGTATTATTAACAAAAATTTTTAAAAACATCCTTGCCTGGGATTCGAACTCGCATACTTTGCATTTGTAAGCCAGCACCTTAACCACTACACCAAATCAGGGCGTGTTGAATGTTTAGCTGTCGGCGTATTTGTTGTATTTGTGTTTTATGTTCCCACTTCGATAATTCTTTCTCTTTTTTCTCCGTTTAACAGCTGTTTCTGATTTTCTCTTTCTGTGTCGTACTTTATTTACGTTATGCACTATTTGTATTTTCAGCTTGTGCCCCTCTGCAATGTTGTATTCCGATTAAACATTTCTTTTTGCCCCTCAGTAAACATTTGATTGATTTAATTCTCATACTCTCCACGGATGGAGCGCACGAATGCCAGACTCGAAAAATAGGTGTACATTTGTTTTCCTGACAGATAATACATCGCCTTTTTAAAATGCGATCAGAAGTAATGACTATTTAAAAGATGCAAAAACCGAATATTCGGTCCCAGAAAGGAAATAATGCAAAGGAATCTTCAACATTTAAAAAATTTTATAATATTGTATAGGAATGTCCATAATTTTTGAGTCTTATTTTTTTCTGGCTGCAGTGCTATTAAGAGGAAGTACTATGTGCAATGCATGTTAAATAATGTCTTTATTCCTATGTAGAATCTAAAAAGTTTCTTGGAATTTGTTGAATAAGATGTCGATAGAGTCTTTATATTCTCATGACTGATATTAGGTTATGGTGTAACTTTTCTGTTAGATATCAAATAAAAGGATAAGTCACGAGCCTTCAAAATATATTTTATCGGTATTTTATTACATATAACAAAGGAAATAAAATAATAACTTCTCTATTCAATAAATAAGTAAACTCAGTAGTTTTCAAGTTCTTGCAGAATGAACAATTGCTTGTTCCAAACACTCGCTCGCCTGTAATGGAAACGTACAAGGAGTTCAATTTTGAAATGAAATGAAATGAAATTTTTCGAGTTTTACGTCCCTCGATTGTGCAGGCTAGGCTAAAGGACGGTGATGATGAAAACACGAATGAAATATTGGAATGAAGAAAGTGGAAGGAAACTGAAGGACCCAGAGGAAACCCACGCACACGGCGTGTGTCTACAACAAGGTTCACTTGGCGCGAACTGGGATCAAACCAGGAACCCCATGTGCCAGAGGTGGACGCTCTACCACTGAGCCACCGCGGCCCCCAAGAGCTCAATTGTGAATAGATGTCGTGAGTACAACTGCACATGTTTCTAGATCTGACTCCATTAACTCCTTTGTGGCTCTATGATCCGTGTACTCGTCGTCGGGCGGGAGACTCACGTTCAATTTCTCGAGTAAATTCATGTAATTCGAATCACTCGTTCAGCTCTAGGTCCAAATCTTATAGAACCTTATTGTTGAAGGGGGCGATAAACTTTAATCCATCCATCCAATCATAGATCTGCTAGTAGGAACACTAAGTCATCATGTAATAGTCGTTCTGAATCCTGACATTTTAGGTAGATTCTCAGCTAGAGGAAACGATAGGAGTGGGGATAGTAAGTTTTACTTGGTAGAAGAAATTCAACGTTCTGCCCTTCTTCCTCCTCATGCGTGTCTGCGTTTACATAGTAGTTCAAAGATTCAGGAGAGCAGTGCCTACGCCACAGCAAACGAGAGAAAATGGTTCCAGATTCCCTTATCACAAGCCCATGTCATTTTATTTTTAATCTCATTGTTTTTCCCCCTTCAGTTTTTTATTCATTTCTTAGCACAAAATTGCACATAACATTTTTTGTTTAATTAGTTGGCAACATTTCTGCACTGCAGTCTGCATTGTTTACAAGGGGGTGCAAAGCTTCGTGAAAATCAGAATAATAAAGTGTGTGTTCGTTCAGTTAAAATTCTAATATGAAACGAAATTGTTTCAATTTAACATCCCACGGTATGCCTGTTAGACTATGGAAAATGAAATGATGTATTTCAGTATTATATTCAACAATTACGCCCTTTAGACTAAGGGAGATGAATGATTCAAGCATGTGGATGATGGAAGAATTGGTGGAATGAGAATGGGAGTAGGGGATCAAACCAGGGACCCAACGCTCCATAGGTAAACGTTCTACCACTGAGCCACCGTGCCCTCCAGTTAATATTCTGGATGCATAAAGATTAATATCTCGTCTGGCACTCATATTTTTATCTTTCCCTAATTTTAATTTTCTTTTTTTCCAGTTCTTTATTCCCCTTACCTTTACCTAAAGAGCTAAATAGTTTTAACAAGTTATTTGTAGCTGCGAGTGTCATGGGATTATAGAATAGCCTAGCGGTTATTGTGAACTTCGGAAAGTTCGTAGGTTCCAATTATGGCAGCTGCTGGATGAAATTTTAATTCATTATTTTGGAAATAATAATCGATTCTGTTCTTAAAAATAAATAAATAAAAAAAACTTCTCAATCTGTAGAGTAAAATACTCGTAGGACAGTTCCAAAGCGGGAGACGAAAATATAGTGGTGAAACTGAAAATTTAAATTTTACATCCCATAAAATAAAATAGAACCCCAAGGAAAAACTCCGCCATGATGTTGTCAACTACAAACTCGCGTTGTCGGGAACTAATCCAAGGACCTTTCACATCACAAGTGAGCGCTTTACCACTCAACAACTATACTTTCTATATTTAAAGCAGTGTTTATCTCTTGAAAATATAAAATAAGTTCTTTCATTCATTCTTTCTTTCTCTCATCTGTTTTTCGAAAGGAAAAGAAAGAAAGGAAGGACATACGAGTACAAAGGTATTGAGTCTGTCGAGATCAAAATTGAGAAAATATTTACTATTATTTGAAAATAAGGTTATGAAAACGGATACACACCATTTTCTTCGACGACTTTCTGCCATTTTACCGACAATATCATAATAAAGCCGTTATAGAACTTACGTAGTTTCTTGTCAAGAATTAAAGCACGTGGTTTTTACAGTTCTGATTTGAAACTAACTTTACACACTCATATCGTTTTGTACAGACCGAAACAAATCACAGTCTGACGTTTCCAAGTCCGAGCTATACACCGGATGAATTAATACATCTCAAGCAACTTCTCGCAATTTCTGACGGGGTGTTAAATATGTATGCGAGTTGGTGTTGTCAGCGTTGTACTGGAGTTTTGGCCGTTTCTTTTAAATTAGTAGGTGTACTCGCGTTAATTATCGACAGTACAAGTCCGACTATATCGTTTCGCCCGATGCTACCAGTTCATGATCAACCATACTTCTCCAATTTCACCAAATGCATAGCATTACCTTTCTGAGCGTCAATGTATGGTTTACCACAGTTTATGGAGCTTTTCTTTACTTCAAGAACGTTCTTTTTCGTACATTGTTGTTGTAAGTGATCCCTTTCTTTTATAACTAGTGATCATGCACTTTAGAAATGGATCTAGTTCGTTAGATTTCAGTGCAGATGTGTTTGAGTTACATCACGTGACACCCAAACGTCGAGTTTTATTGCTTTCAAATGATTAGTCACTACTTGATTATCAATGTTTAGGTCTTTGACTATGTCATGGATATTTACATGTCAGTTTTGCTAATTTTTTACCATAACATTATCCACTTTTGCTATGGTTGGTCGCCCACTGTGAGGACCATTTTGGACATATACATTTCAAGAACGAAATAGTCTGAACCAGGTTTTGTTTGTTGCTTTCGATAACGTATCTTGCACACACACACAGCTGTATTTTTTTCACCAATCTTAACCACATTTACGCCTTTATTGGCATGAATTTGTGAAATGTCGCGCAATTTTGCTGAAAGTTCGCTCATCTCGGCACAACACCTTACGCATGGTTATGCTATTTCAGCAGTTTTTGCCCTACTAGCTCCAAGTTTCAGCTGCCAAATGACGTTAGGTCTGACTCGCTGCAACTCACATACTTGTTGGGTAGAAAGTGTATTTAAAATGACACAAGCTGTTTAATATCAGGAAGTAGAATTGAAATGAAAATGAAATCTTTCAGTGTTAAGTCCCACGAATACGCCGGCTAAACTAAAGGAGGTGGTGATGAGAAATAAATGCAGTGGTGTAATGAAACAGAAGAACCCCGATAAAATCCATACACACAGTGTTGGTCCAGCATAAAATCTACTTGACACAAGCTGGGATTAAATCAGGGCCACCGTGCACCAAAGGTGAACGCTCTACCACTGAGCCACGGCGGACCAGGAAATAAAATTGTTGTCTATCTATTAGTAGGTATGTGTGGTTCTGTTATGTTTCTTAGAGATTTAGGAATGAATAGAAAATTGGCTTATCAATGCTATGACAAATACGGAAGTTCAGCAAAGTTGGAAGAAGTATTTTCCGTACTGAGATTTCCAAGGACGATAGTAACAGATAACGGATAACATTCTTCTTAGTACCTATTTTCTGTCTACTGTAAATAATGTAACATTAGATTGTTACACACTCCTCCGTACAACTCACAAAGCAATGAGGTGGCGAAAAGGGAGGTGAAGTCGGTGAAAAACACATTAAGGATTAAGTACTTACGAGTCGGCCAATCTGTTAACAAAAAAAAAAGTAAAAGGAGAAAAGAAAAAGAAAGAAAGCTACGAGATTGCTTAGCACATCTAAACCACCTGTTTTGGCACACGTTGCCAATTTACAAACACTTATCGCCAGCGAGACAAACACTAACTTTTGAACCAAGAACATTGTTTAATGTGTAACAACAAACAACGTACGATAATGTGTGACATTTTAATAGTTCTTCAGGAGCTTCCCCAAAAAATTCACGCGAGTCAAAAATCATAAAAGCAATTTCCCAAAGTTTGCTAGAGGCCTCTTACTCAAGCACCGAGGGAAAAAAAAGAACCTTTTGAGATCTTGGTGAATGGACTGCGACAATTATATCATATATATCAGATTAGAGGTTTGAACGAAACGGATATTAGAGGAAAGTCATCGGAAGCGTGTTTTCGAAAAGAGTCCAAAACTGTGGTGAAGGCGACCCCAGTCGATAAGCGTTGGAGAAATGAATATTGCAGGAATGAAGAAAGACTCATGCCAGAAAGTACAGTGGGCGGTATAAGAACTCACGTGAGTAATACTGGATTTCTACGACAATAACAAAGGAATATAATACTGTCAGACAGATGGGGATACTACACATCGAAAAGGAGGGATAAAAGTATTGAGCAGAAGGTATCTTCAAAATTGTACATGCTTTTTGATGTCAGCAAGAATTGTTGTCTTGGCCCGCTGTAACTCCCATAACATTCGGTCTGGGACACTAGCGGCATCTCACGTACAAAACTGTCAATACCTACTAGGCGACTTGATATATATCGTATGGGATCTACGGAACCTTTCCTACTTTCGTTGTACTTAACATAGAGATAAACGTTAACTTACTTAGTATCCATGTGAAGTATTTTCCTCTTCAGCCTTTTCGTTTTTGAACTATCGATCAGTAAATCTGGGATTTAAACTTCTACTACTCACAAAAGAAAAAAAATGTTACTTAGAAAATGAAATAGGAAAAAAGTGGAAGAAACCTACAAAACGTTAATTTCAGTTGAAATGTTTAGTAATAATGCGTGAGCTCATGATTAAAATTTAGTACAATTAATGAACTAAGGATTTTGCCGCAACCAGAGTACTCGTTACTAGTAATTTTATCGAATGATCTGCTTTACTAGTGGACACGAAAAAGCAGTTTTTTCTGTTTTAACCCACAAACGCCCCTTGTGCCACCAGTGACCCACTTTATTTTTCACTACGTTACATGGGCTTTATCATTCATTTAGCCAAACCGCCGTTGTTCCACTTCAGGCACACTACCCGTTCTCTTGTTGTACGAATTTCGTTTAGTTTTCTTCTCAGGTTTTCGATGTAACACGGTATTGTTCAATACAGTTACTAACGAATAAAACTGGTCTTGGGCGTTTGTGGGTTAAAATTTGTTTGGTTTTCTCTCAAAAACCGATTTCGTGTCTCCAGAAGCGGATTGACTTTCTACTAAACCAGTTTTTATGAAAGAATTCAAACTAATTTTTAGGAAAAAAAATGTAACTGGTTTCAGAGAAAATCCGAACCAGTTTGTGATAAAACCTATATCTCCGTTTTTTTTTTATTTTTCTAAAAACTGGTTTACAATTTGAACAAAAAAAGTTTCTCCCCCATATGCATTTCTTACTACTTTTCCACTTCATCGTTCAGCTTCTTCTCCTGTCTGATTTATCTGTATATCTGCCTTTCCTTCCATTTCGTAATCTTGTAAAAACGACTAAAAATTTGTCAGTGTTTACAGTGAGTAAGTGTTCACTGACTTGGAAATGTAGATCAAACGAAAAGACAATAGACTCCTGCATAAATTGACATTTAAAACAAGAATAAGCCTGATTGAATATCATTGATATAGAAAGCAGCAAAGCGCAAGAAATACTTACGGACTTTTTGTCAAATGTGCATTTTGACTTTCCTCGCCTTCTACTGATAGCGGCATTCTTCACCAGTGCTGCTGTGGGTGCGATAAGACAGTTATAACTAGAGGAAAGAAACGAGCTTGGGAACCTTGACTGGACTAACCATTCATCCTACTTTATTTTACTTCACAACAACGAATTTTTAGTTGAATTTGTGAACAAAACACCTCCTAGAGTAAGACGTCATTTCTTAATACTTTGACCTCCTTCTGCTCAAAAACACAAAACTCACTTTGTTGCGCGTTATGGTGTACTAACGGACTAACTGTTCCCAAAGTTTCAGATTTTTTTTTTCATTCTGGCCCATTGCAGATATTGGACAGTGAAACATGCCAAATTCGCATAATTCCCCAACTTTACGATTTTTTCAGTCCCTTGGGAGCAGCTATAGGTCTGTAATTTTTTGTCTATTAACTTATGACCCCGGACTACATGCACACACAAACTCATACCTCTAGTGTGTTGTTTCCTCTCCCAAACAAGTCTTCAATGTCGAAAAATGTTGCTACTTTGGCGCTGATTTAATCCCCTTCATATGATATTAGGAAAAAAATGTTAAGAAATCAAAGTTTTAACTCTGCACGAGTTGGAGACGTTCAGCAATTTTCAATTTGGTAGGTCAAATACATGCTGATATATTCAAAATAACGTAAACGCCTAAAATCGAAAAAAAGCAAAATGGCGTCAGCCGCTGCGTCGCCATTGGATGTTGTAAAAATAATTAACTGTACTTTTGAAGTACCTGATATAGGATAAAGATTCACGAAAAAATTGGATCTTTTGAAAAGGTCGAGTGGCAATTTTTCTTTTTTCTCGATCAGTTTGCATAGATAACTGTCGTAAAAAGATAACAAGCTACTAACGGAAACATAGAATAAACAAACAAAATTCCAATGCTTGATGCAGAGATGACACTGAGTTGTACATCAACATGTTTACGCAATGATGTGGACTAATAAATCAAAGGTAATAAAATACCATTTCCGAAGACGTTCTACACATCAACCTTCAGGTATGTAACATATGTCTAGTATGTGAAGATCGTTAATAACATCGACACCTAATTACTCTTACAAAGAAGGACTTCATCGCCTTATTCATTCCAAATCACAACAGGAAGTTAACAAACTCATGTTTGTCATATACAGCTTAATATAAAGTAAGCATAAGCTGAATTGCACAATCCTCGGTTCTTCACCCGGAAAAAATAGGTTTATAAGAAATCCCCTTCTTCACTAGAATATTTACTTCAATAAAAGTGTAATAATAAAAAAAAACAGAATATACTCTACTTTCGGAATTCATATTGAAATACCCTACTACACAGTCGCAGAATACACATTTAATCAAATTGATAAGAATAAAGAAAACGCCTTGAAGTGAGTACTGATTATCTTCCAAAAGTCATTTCAAATGGTTCAGACGTTTCCTTGCTCCGGAAACTATGAATTCGACACTTATCTCAGTCATTTTTAACATTTTATTTTTCACTTACTCTCTCCCTCTACCGATGGGGATAAACTTGGACTTAAACGACATTAGAAGCGTCACTATTCATTTCAGTGATCCCGAAAACTATGCATTCCGCACTAAGGTAAGTCGTTTCGCATTATTTTTTACATGTCACTCCTTTCAAACTCCCATCCCTTGGGGTGTCTCATTCCCACAATCCTTCTTTACATATTTGTCTGCCATGTTTGGTTAAAATTGCTACAGACGTTTCGTAGTTACGCTGAAACGTAAATTCGTACACACGCATACAAATATACAGGATGTTTTAAAACAACACCGACAACGTTTGGGAAGTGATTCCTGACACGAAGATAAGACAAAAAGTATAGACCAACCTGAGTGCTAAAATGCTTCCGTTCGGAGTTATAGGCTGCCGAAAACATGAGAAAAAAGGAGATTTAAAAGTCCATAGCTCCAAAACTATGGGACCTATCGTGGTCGGTTCAATACTTTAGTTAGGAACTAATACGTGCGTTGTCTAAAATTACATGTTTCAGAATCCTAAAGTACTCACGATACAATTTTTATAGAAGCAGTTCATAGATGGAGGATGAGGAGAAGTACTCACCAACTACCCGTATAAAAATTGTTGCGGAAGTACCACAGGATTCTGAAACATGGATATTTGGATAGAGCACATGCTATTTCCTAAATAAAGTCTTGACCCGACTACGGTAGGTTCCATAGTATTGAAGCTATGGAACTTAAAAGTTGATTTTTTCATGTTTTCGGGATCCTATAACTCCGAAAGGAAGCATTTGTGCACCCAGGTTGGTATATACTTTTTGTCTTATCATGGTGTCAGGAATCACCTCCCAAAAGTTGTCAGTGTTGTTTCGAAACACCAAGTATATAGACGTGCGAGCAAGGCCTTTAGCGTTCCCTATCCAGCTGACGTGTTCGTTCATGTGTAAAACTGGAATTAAACGTCATCGTGATTGCAATCTAATAGCTTGAAGAATTCAAACTATGGATTCGACATTAATCTCAGTCATTTGAGACATTATATGTTTCACACTCATGCCGATGGGCTGAACTTGGACTTAAAGACATGAAGACTATGGACATTAATAGTCATTAACTGAATGAGGATTATTATCTTAATAATGCTGAAAATTAATCATTCAACACTAAAATTGATCGTTTTTGATATTTTTACATGCCATCATTTCACCCACCCCCCGTGTGCTAATGCAGGCTGAAGTTGAATTTAAATGGCGTCGGGAGTGTCACTGTTTATCTAAACAACCCTGAAAACTATGGATTCAACACTAATAAATGTTGCTTTTGATTTTTTCATGTCACCATTCACCCTCCAGGGATATTAACGGGGGCTGAACTTAGATTAAAGCGGCAACGAAAATGTCGCTATTCATCTCAGCGACCTCGAAAACTATAAACTCTTAAATCCCTTCGTTTTTAATCCTTTTTGTGTCTTCCCCTCCACTCTCCTAGGAGTGCTAAGAGTCTTACCCCAACTGGGAACTGACTTCGGCCTTGAAAGGCATCATCATTGTCACCAATCAACTTATTGACCACGAAAACTATTAATATGTATCCGACGCTATTATCTGTAATTTCAAATTATTCTCGCACTTCTCACATACTTAAAGTGCTAACGTATCTGTAATCTTGAGACATGGTCATCCTCTTAGAACAATTGGAATCCACATTCTTCTTCCTTCTCTTCGAAGGGAAACGTCGCAAGACGTTAAAACACCTTTTTCCTATTATTTTTAAATATGTCTCTACTTTTAAAGGATTTCGAATATGAACATGTTACTTTAACAATTAGAACCCTTACCACTTTCTCTTTTTGCATTTTGTGTTCATTCTAAGGAGAAAACGCCGAAACAATCATTATTTTAAATTATAACCAAAAAATAATATGCTCCTAACTTTAAGAGAGTTCAAGATATGGCTTTCTTAATTTAACAATTGCAACCCCTGGGGTGGCGGTGGCTCAGTGCTAGAGCGTTCACCTCTGCTGCATGGAGTTCTTGGTTCGATCACAGCTCGCGCCAAGTGAGCTTTGTGATGGACAAACACCGTGTACGCGGGTATTCTCGGGGTTCTCCTGTTTCCTCCCACTTTGTTCATTCCACAATTTTATTCATTTCTCATTATCATCGTCTCCTTTAGCCTAGCGGACGTAAGATTTTATTTCAATTGCAACTCCGACTCTCTTTTTATTTCCGTATTATTTTCTTCTTTTGTAGGAGAAATATAAAAAAACACTGAAAAACGTCCTTAAATGATTTTAAATGAAAAATCAAGATACTGAATTTCATGTCTATAACCTTAATGAATATAGAAATATGCTCACCCCATTATATCAAGTGCATCCCCACCTTTCCTTCTTCCTGCCTTATTAGTATTTCCTTCTAGGGTAAATATTAAAAAAAAAGCTGTTAAACATGCATCTAATTATTTTAAATGAGAATTTCAAATATATAATTTTATGTCTTAGATTTGCACTTGTCTAGATATGTTTCTTAAATTTATTTTTTAAAAAAGGTGAAAATATTATACACCTACACATTACAAAAGCCTACACCACAGAAATAATTCGTGAATTCGGTAGAATAACTCCATTAAATCATTGTTATCTGTCTCCTATACTACCCACAATAATAGGCAGAACTCGGAATTCCTTTGACCAATTAAAGGATTTTTTTTCAATTTACTACTTTTTTAATCCTTTATGAACTCACCATTTCCAAACTACCACACTATATTCTTCTTCAAGTCATAAACTTACATCTACTATATACCGTTTCAATTCCGTCTCTACAATGAAGTCTGATTTTACCCATTTCCCATTAATGATAAATACTCTTTGGCAATAAAGTATCCCCGCGCTTCGTGCACAGTGTGGATACCTTATTATAATAATTGTAATTCCTATAGCTTTTTCCCTTCTCGTCCCATTTTATTTCCATTTAGTTCAAATATTAAAAAAAACACTGAAAGACGTGTCTCGTTATTTTAAACTAGCTGAAATGCCCATTCTTCTCATGGGTTAGGTAGAATATCTATGTAAACAAACAGAACAATAAAGAAAAAAGATATCGGTAATTTCTACTACTTTTACATATCCAGTTTATCACACCCGACTACCCCTGGTTCGATTTTTTTTTTAAATCGCCTCTAACTCCCAGTCGATGTGGATGTATTTGGAAGTCAACGTCTGTAGGAGTATCCCATCCATCTCAGCGAACGTGGAAACTATGGATTTGACACTAATATCGGCCATTTTGGATTATTTTTACATGTCTCCGAACCCCCTCCCCCGGTTACGCCCACCCCGCATCCGAATGGGGTGAATTTGGAAGTTAATGCGATCAAAGCTTCACCATTGATCTCAGCGACATGGAAAACTATGAATTTGACTATAATATTGGACATTTTCTACTACTTTTACATGCCCTGGTAAACGCCCCCAACCATCCCCTGAGATCCCCTAATTCGAATTTTAAAAAGTGCTTCGTCTTGGTCTGGAGCCTGGACCAAGATACCCGTGACCATAATTTGGTAACTCTCGGCCCACTCGTTTGATCCCCTGGCCACACACAGACACACAGATACACAGACGAACTCTTTATTTTATTTATATTAGATTAGTTGAGAAGTCCATATACCAAATTTTTAAGCCTCTTTAGCATTCACAGATTATGAGATTGTAAATTTTAAGATAGTGATTCCCATCCATCTTTTGCTCTCTTCACCGTCGAATTTCTGAAAATACTTCCTTAGTGTGACCATACATAACAAATCCTATGCTTTGTTCAAATTTCAAGTTTAAGCTTAATCAGTTTTACGTGGGCGTTGATCAGTCAGGCAGTCAGCCAGTCAGTATAGAGATATATAAAGACAGCCATCCAGCTTTGACCCCACCCCACCCTCGCCCAAATCAAAAATTTCGTTCCTACGATCCTGCCACCAGAGGCAAGATTATCCACCGACATTTACTGCTGTATTACATTACAAATTATTAAAAATCATGTTTCTGTAACTACGGTAGTACGCCTTCCGCCCTCAGAATTACGCTCCTGGCACATGGGATACATATAGAATTTGAGGTACGTAATTCTGGAATTTTCTAAATTTAAGAATTTTGTTGAATAAGGTATAATCTCTTGACCACACATGTCAAGAATAGTTTTGTGAAGCGCGGGGCGCTTTAATGTTTGGTCGCAGGGTGGTTGGTCTTTTTGCACTATGCAAAAATTGAATTTTAGAATTTGTAAAATTGCTTTTCAAAATATTGGAAGAAGTTTGAAAGATGAAATAAGTTTTCAGTTCATGAACCCAATTCGTTTATGTTATTTATTAACTTTTGAGGTTACGCCATCTGCAAAAGAATTATGTATACTATTCGAAACAATATCTCTAGTCCAAGCAACTATTGTTCATCGGGGTTAAATAATTCAAACATTAAAGATGTCTTGTGTGAACAATATGTTAATGCAGTATACTCCGCTAATTTGACCCTCAATAATAAGCCTTTCTATAAGCTTACCAAGAGAACATTTACCCTTTTAGTTCCATTTTAGACTTCCATAATATGCTATTGATAAGTGTAGAAAGTCTTATACTTTTAGAACGGTTTTGTCAGTCCGTCGACAGGTATTAGAATAAAGAGGGTAGGAGATATAGAGATTTTTTTTTTTCAATAGATTCACCGTCCAAGGAAAAGGTTCGTTCTCCTCCGTTAACTCACTATTTAAACCAGAAGTGACTCAAATTAGTTATTTTCCGGTTTCAACATTTATCATCGTAGAAGGAAAACGGTAACAAATACAAAGAAGTGATATCTTGTAGACAGTTTAGAGTCTCAAGGCAATATGCTACGACTGTCACGAACATTCTACAGAAATCTGAAGTGATTGATAATTACCGATACTTCTGGTTTCAACACTGATTTGCACAGAGCAAAAACGGGAAAAGATTTGCAGATTTCCCCAAGAATATGTTCCATCTTCTTCGCTAACGATCTATCAAAACAAGAAGTGGTTCAAATTACCCATTTCCGGCTTCAACACTTATCGCCATAGAACACAAACGGCAATAGATTGTGTCAAACAATTTCCTACAATCGATTCAGTATCTAAAGATAGCGTATTTGTCTTATCTTGGCACGCTTCCCTCTTAAAGGATGGATCTGTCTGCGCTAGGAAACACATCAAAACGCCACACCACTCACAAGTCCCTGTAACACACTTGTGCACGTGTGGCAACTAAGCACTTCAATTACCGCGAAATAGCAATGCCCAGATTTGATCGGCTGGCTGGCAACTAACGTCACCTATTCGACAAAGCCAATAAGACGGCTATTTGATTAAAACGTTCACGTGGGTGGTAGCAGAAACAACTTTAAAAACCAACCAAGTGCACTCGCGGAAAGCGTGCCAAGATAAAGCAAACGTATTCTACCAAAAGCGAAAATGGTTGAAATTTACTACTACTTACGGCTTCAATTCTGATTTTCATATAGAAAAGGCAGTAGCGAATCTGCAGCTGATTTATTTTCTGAGAATAGGCTCTATCTCCTTTCTTAACTATCCATTCAATCCAGAGAGAATTGATTCAAATTAACGATTTGCGGTTTCAAACTTCATAGCTATAGAACAAAAACAGTAAAGCATACTAGTAATGGCTTTCTGATTTGGATTCCGCGTCGAAGGTACAATATTTGTGTTTGATCTTATTAATCTACTGCAGCCAGTAGTTGTAGATGTACTGCTTGAAGTTTGAGTATTGAATTCCCATAGTTCTGAAGTTTGAGCGGTGTTGAACAAATTTCAATTGAATTAAAATTAAGAAATAATCTGTATATTTAATTGTTAATTGCAATTAACAACAAATAAGGAATGGTCAATTGTTAATTGCAGTTGACCATTAATAAATTAGAATCAATTGCAATTAATCAATAGATTGAAAGTAATTGCAGTGAAAAGTAATGGGGCGTTTACACTTAGTCGATTTGCGTTCGATTCAGTTGAATTGATGTCACTTACAACTTAATCGACCGTGTAAACAGGACTTCAACTCAATCGCTTGTTGATCGAAGGCGACTAATCGACTAGCAACTGAATTGAAAGACCTTCTGTTTTCTGTGGTCGATTCTATTTTCTTCTGCTATAACACCGCAAATTGTACAAATTACTTTTTGCTTGGACATCTTTAAAATTGCCAGTCGATTTCGAATCGAGCAGAGGAGAGCGAGTCGACAAGCAGCATTGAATTTCGGTTGAAACAATTGAACACATCCATCGATCTGATTCGGCCTAGTTGTTTCGATTTAGTCGCAAATGCAGCGAGTCGATTTAGCCGTGCGACTAAATCGACCAAGTGTAAACGCCCCATAATTGTAATGTAATTCATTCATTCAATTGCAATTGAAATTAGTTGGCAACTAATTCAATTGCAATTGATTTCCAAAGCAATTACTTTCAATTGATTGATCAATTGCAATTGATTTTCACTGATTAACTTTCAACACTGTAGTTCAGAGAGAGCGTGGGTCAATGAAAACATCAGCCACGACCAATTGACTCACAACCCATCGTGACCCACAACCCACCGTGACCCACTCTGAACCACTCTCACCCACTGTGACCCACAGACCCACCAAAACCCATTGTCATCAACTCTGACCCATGATTCACGTCCTCTTGTCTACTGACTAAAGAGTTGAAATTTGTAATAAAACAAGGCCATGAATTTACCATTTATCGGAGTTTGAATTTCTACGATAAATCGCTCAAGCACCGCTCTATTACAATAACGATGGATCTGACCTTTAGGAAATAAAATCGTAAAGTGTTTGTCATGAACCAAATTACGATGAATCCAATTATATCAGGGTTGAAAAAAAAACGATTTAAAAAAAAGAACTTTTTTTATGTTTAAAACATGTTTTTTTTTGTTTAAAAAGTTTTTAACGTTTAAGACAAAGTACTTTGTTTTAAACAAAAAAAGCATGTTTAAAATGTTTATTTAGTTTAAAACAATAATCTAAATAGGCATATATATATATTACATTTTTACACTCTTCGGTATTGCTTGTCATCTATATTCAACCGCTAGATCAAATTTCGGGAACTTCCCTAATTTCGATCCGCCCAAATGTTCAATTCCGGAGAAAGAAATCGGGAATTTCCCGATCTCCGTTCACAGAATATGTAGTTTAGTTTCTTTGTGTTACTTTCTATCAGGGCTTTAAACCTCAATGGCTCAGTCTTAAACCTCAAATTAAGGCTGGAAGATGGTCTTTGTACCAATTTGTTCCTGAAAGATGCAGCTTTGCTGATGTGCATTTTATGTATGTGGAAGGAGGGTAAATGTTTTTTTTTTTCAACAGTTTTTTGGAGGCCATTCCCCCTCTTGGGGGATAGATTCATAAAAATTGTTACGTGAAGCAATGAAGTAGGCCACTACATGGTAATATCGTGTATTTGGACTTCTAGGTTATATGGGGTAGCAGGAAGGGGGCAAAATTAGCCAATTTTTGGAGTTTATTTTTTTTTACGTAAATTACATTTATTTTTACAACAAACATCAATAGCTCAGTCCTTAATTAGGCTAGAAAGATTATTTGGTACCAAAGTATTTTTGAGGGATGAAGCTTTCCGTCAGTTTCATTTCATGTATATAGGGGGTACGTATGTACGGCCGAGAGAGGGAGGATGAAGTTTTTTTTTTTTTTTTTAAATTTTTCATCAAATTTGTTTCATCAGGTTTTGGCGGGTATTTCTCCCCCTTTTGTGGTACATCCATAAAAATTGGTATATGAAGCAATGAAGTAGTTCCCGACATGATAGTAACCTGTATGTGTACTTGTTTATAGAGGAAGAGGGGGTCAAATTTGGTTAATTTACATTTATTTTCGAGACGGTTCCATATAACACAAGATATATTTCACTGAAGTGGTCTAGAAGCATAATTCTTGTTCGTATACATGATGTATGCAGCAAAAATGATTTGCATATGGACGTGGTACTGTCGTGGGGGAGGGAAGAGAATGTCTAATTCAATGAAAGTTTTTCTGCACATTTTTTAATACTTCCTACATAAAACGAACTCATTGCGCAATGGCAGCAATGGCTACCATTTCTTATATTATTGTCACAACTATGTGACCTACACATTAGCATCATTTTGTCAGCGTAGGGAGACTGCAAGGGTTGCCAGGGCCCCGCAAAATCAATATTCTCATATTTTTAATGATTTTTTTTATGTCTGTTCTTTTTCTACGAATACGGCGGGAATTTCACGAATGTTACCTCGTTGGAATTTGTGGTCTATAAGCTTTCCAATGGTGTACAACTCATGACTTTGTAATAATTAGGGGAGTCACCAGAGCCCCGAACATGAGAGTCTACCGTTTTGTTAAAATCCCTGGCGGGTGTCTAGAGTTAATTGTGTTGTTATGCCGTAGACATTAATCATTATTAGCTACCCATGTTGCAGATAGAGATGTATCTTGAAAACTGTTTAGTTAAAATATCATTTGCTCCTTATAGGCTAGTCACTGCTCTTTTCTATGAGTTGTATTTGTTAGGGTATTTCTTCTAACTTATGATGTGAGAACTGTTCATTATTATGGAAATGATAGTGATCAAAAAATACCCAAGTTTTGAATTTGTGAATTTTGATCTTAGAATGGTGTATAGTGTGTTTAACCTCCATTATTCTTGGAAATTAAGAAATGTTCAAATACTTCACTTGAATTTCTGTTGGTTTAGTTAGGCTATACGCACATTAATGTACAGAATTTCGTTCAGTAATTGCTGTTATCAGAAGAATATAACTCTGCTTGTAATTTACTCCATGCACAAATCCTGCGGAGGATGGGTTGTTTGTTAGAAAATTGAATTAGCTTCTTCAATCTGATATTTTAGTTGTTTTAAACATGTCCAACCAGCATCGAAAAAAAAAACACGTTTAAAACAATTTGTTTAAAACGTTTAAAGCAAATTGAATAAAACAACAGCCCTCGTTTTAAACATGTTTTAAACACTTGTTTTATACATTTTGTTTTAAACATATCAACCCTGAAATATATAGATTATTATTATGATTATCTGTAACACTATACTTTGGTCCTAGTTCGGTTGCGCCATTTCTTGTTACACTGGGGTTCCTCTATCGGAAGCCAAGTTTGGTAATGATAATGCTATTGTCTCGGGCGCTAAGTTTTGCAACGATTGAAAATAACTAATAATTAAAGGAAAATTTCTGCTCGGGCTGCCAAATAGAATTACTGCGTGATATTACGAATAAGCAGATCTTACGTATTTGGGCGACGAAGAATATGAAACGTATTGTTTTCGGAATTCGATTCCTTATCTCTAATTTGCATATTTAATCTGAACTAGAATGAATAATTAAGGCACTCACGGATGAGCCTAATATGCATCAGAGAAATGAATACCTGACCTTGTACTTGAAAAGTGAATGGTATTGATGAGCGACAACTCATCTGCCTATTACACAAATAAAAAAAATGAATGAGAGTTTGGAGAATTGAAGTTGACTCCACGGGGCTCGAACTTCAGTTCTCCAAGGTAAAGATACAGTTTTGCTAAGATGGTTAGGAATTAAAAAAAAATGATACATATAACGAAAGATGACCTAAGTCTAATCGATCCTGTTTTCCCCATAACGGTGTCTCCAAGGCGCTAGGAAAACAGGTGCGTAGTTAATAGTTAAGTGATTTAAACATGCGGAGCAAAAATCTCACAAGCTGCAAAGCTGAAAGAAAGATTTTTCGCTAATGGCTTGTTCAGTTGGCTACACTGACTATCACTCTGTCACCGAAGTGTGTGGAGATAGCAAAAATAGTTAAAAAGCAACAAACAAGGAAAGTTTAATTTAAAGTTTAAAGAATGAGTTAATTTAGATAAAAATTTCTGATGGTCAATGTAACCGTGCTTCAACTTTTCCTGTTCAGGGTGATTTGAAATAACATCTAGGTATGCTAATGTCAGTTAAAGAAATAGGCATATCTTTGAAATGATAACCACATAAATGCTTTGGTTCTAACGTCAAATAGACTTTTAATAAATTTAACGAGAAATAAGGTGATATCTACAAAAATCAACAAGAAAGTTAATTTGGATTTACAAAAAAAAAATGAATTAATTGACTTTACTGAAAATGAATCAGACTTTTGACTGTTTTGACCAAATAATATGATTTCTCTTAACACATTCTTTACTGTACAACGTAATATTCAAATTATTCAATCTTGACTGTAAAATTTAGCAAGAATTTATTTCTACTCAACTAAACTGACAATATTCTAAACTTTATAATTACCATGACGTAGTTATACAAGCAAAAATTTCTATTAAACTGAATATTAATTAACAAAATGATTTATTGTTTTCCCCTAGGCATAAACGACTATTAAGTAATTCGCCCACAGTTACTACCTCTTTTTATTAATAAAAGAAATGGAAATAAGTTTAAGAATCGGATTGCGGAATGAAAGAATTAATGATTTAGGTTGCTTGCAAGACTTACTGGAGAAATAGTTTAGAAGCGATAGTATGCTTTTGAGAAAATTTAGTGCACTGTTTCTAATGAACGCTAATGAATTTTCAATATTAAAAGATTTGCATAAACCAAACATAGCTTTGTATACATATTATATCAGTTGGAAAATAATACCATTCACAATAAAAATCGTTACACAACACTAACTACACAAATATTTCATATCCAAATGCACTACACAGAAATATATATATATATATAGTACTACTATTATTATAATTTGGCCAATTGATCAAAATAATTACATTGTCGACGCTTTCTGATTTTCTCAGTGATTCCTTCTTTTGCAAATAAACGTTTCTCCATAGCTATGGACCCTATCTGCGTTCGTTGCTCAGATAGGTACCTCCGAAGGGATTTACTCGAGTATCTTAAATTTGTTTACCTTATTTACGAGACTCTAACGATATTACGGGATAAGAGTGTTTACACTTATTTGTCTGAAACTTACTCAACATAGCACGTCTTTGGAACCTTTATATTGATTGTTTCTTTTAAGAATGAGTATAATAAAAATTGACAAGTTACAATAAAATCATATTAAGCCTGTTTACCGCTCTGACACATATTTCCCTAACACAACCTATACAAATGTTAAAATTTGAAAAACTAGACTTTGACGCTAAATCATAGTTTACTCAAAACAGAAATTACATTACATTCACACATCTTAAACGCGATTTATGTTTAAAAGAGAAATAATCCATACTTGATATAAATAAATACTGGATTGCATATAAATGATTATAATGACGGCTTCAAGGATCTAAATATTGACACATTACGATTACAAATAAATGCATGATTGAAGATCAAATCAATGTATACAAATTTCACTAGTAAAATAATCAAAAATTTTATGGTACTTATTCAAGAATGAAATTAACAGTTCCTATATCAGTGAATTAATTTTGGAAATGCAACCAAGGCATTAGGCTATTTGTTTACTTCTTTTAAAAAGAAAGAAAAAAAATGCTCTAAATGTTTACGGACAGTTCCGTATGAATAAACAATGTCCCGAAGTTTCTAGGAAAAGGTGAGTATGGAGATCACGAATCACGGAAATACTGGCCATAGTCCTTCTTCAATAAAGAAAATAGCAGAATACTTTGTCCTACCTTAATAAGTCCTTCCGCTTATATTTCCACACTTCAGAAGAAAACTGCACTGTACTTAACTGACCGTCACAATGCTTCCTAATGTCCCTTCTCAGACCCCGCTGTCCTCTGGATTCAACTCCCGGAGAAGAGGTCCTCGTTTGTCTGAAGCGTCTGGGTCTTCCTGTGGCAAGGCATCTGTCTCGAGTATTGGGGATCGAACCCGTGTCTCCGTCCTTCATCTCCATGTTGTTGAAATGCAACGATGCGTCACTTATCAAATCCATCTGCACTTAAATTTCACTCGCACAGTTTATATATATATCCGCCATACATCGCACTACTTTTCCTGTCTTTGCACTTTATGCGGGAAATCAACGTATATAGAATCACAGACTCACTTCAACATCACCATTTATGTAGCGTTACCGTAAGATGATAAGAATTATCTGTCGATGTTTTAAATATTTGTATAAATAATCTTGTAACGACGAAGTTGCTGTGGATAACGCGTGATTTAAGTAACTGGCTGCTAACGGGTGTCTAGCTAGCCATTTTTCTGAAATTTAAACACTTAAATATATATATATATATGTACATATGAGTTGACGTACGCTTATGAATCGCGTGTTGGTGATGTTTTCACGATGAAGTGTCGACTTAGAGTAACCTCTCTTCCGTGTGGGCGTTCTCCCAGCTTTCTTTATTTTTTTAAAAAAATAGACGCTTCATTCTTCTCTTTGTGAATTTTGAATTTCGGATTCTGATTCGCCGCTTTAAGTTCGTGACACCATTTCCCAAAAATCGGTTGATAATTTGGCTTGGGTTTCTAGCGTCTGTTCTGGGCTCGTACGTGATGTTAAAGAGTTTCATAAGCACTTGCGAAGATTGTAGATAAAAAATTTTGGTTCCTGTGTGTCTGTGACGTGATATTTGCGATATCGAGGTACTTAGGTAGTGCGACAGTATGGCTGGAGTAACAATACCATCGACTGGCGAGGTAGAACGGTGGGTGGTCTATTAGTGCGGTTACCGTCTTATGTTTTTTTTTTTCTTTCTGAAAAGCAGAGAAACTTCTTTACCTGGGACAAATGAAAGAGGTTGCTCGGTTGCTAAATGAAACAAAATAAAATTTTCCTTGACTTTTTAAAATAAATTGAATTTACATATAAAGATGTTTTAATTTGAATATAAGAACAATTAATTAAGTGTGTGAGCGTAATTGTCACAATACCCCCCTCCCAAGATGTAGCAAGTGCTGCAACAGAGTGATGCACGGCTGCATCTAAGGAGAAGTAACATTTGATAAATATAAAAGTTCGAATTCTGACAAAAAGTACAAATACATGAAAATCCTAACCCTAATCTATGTTGAAGAAGAAAATTTATAAATTCACGCAAAATCCGAACCCTAATGGTAAAATTTCGTGCAAGCTGAGAGAGATAATCTCAATCTAGATGAGAGGTCTCAGGTATTGAGTTGGTGGTCAGTTCAAGCTGCTGGACACAAGCTTATGAGGCATGTTTTAAATAATATGACCTTGTTCTTACTCGTCTCTTGGAGTTCTTCTTTAATTTCTCTGCGCGGGATACAACTTCTTCTATTTCTTCCAAAGTTCTGGCTGCCCTAGGTAACAAAACAACAAAACAACAATATTAAATAATCTTCAGCGTCTTGTATCATCGGGAAAGAGAGCATTGGTACAGAGGGTGGCATGGAGCTTCAATTCCTCCATGTGCGAGGGCAAGGCCACTGCTCGCACTTTTGCTTTTATTCTTCGGCCATGATTCTTCTTCAGTAACATAACTTGAAAATATAAGGAGAGTAAAATGATAAAGGCAAAGTTCCATGTCGCGAACATCCAATTGTGGGAACTTGCAAACATCTTGGTGGAATTGTCATCTGCTCGCAGCTCGTAGCTCACTATTCTTTGGCTCGGCGCGTTTTCGCAGGTATCATCACCAAGGCGAAGGGGTGCGTTGAGTCTCTGCTCTAAACGCAAAACTCCACTTCAGAGAGCTCAAATCGGGAATCCATCTCTACCGATTGCTCCGTATACAGGCACTTCTTCGTGCATAACAAAAATTATATCTCCTGGGCCGGTTTCAATGCTGGGTTGCGCACATTGGTGAACATCTTTTTCCAATCTTCCTCTGTAATTTTGATTGCCTCACATCCGATATCTGAAATAAAGTTAAAACAAATGCTGGTAAACAAATTCATTTCTGGGCATTATGCATCCATATAGTTCATCTACTTATTATTTGTATTTATCTTCTAGGGTTAGCCGCTTGGATAAGAGATGCAGGTACATTCAACTGAGCTATGCCATAAACAAAATTCTCTTATATTTCTTTCATCAGTTTCCTGCTAAGTTTTCTTTCTTCGCGCTAGTACTTTATCCTTGACTTATACTTTTCTTGCAGTATCTTCTTGCAATTTTTCTTTACTTCTTGCCTACAATCATTCTATTTCTGTGCTTCCATTAGTTTTCATGCCATTGTGTATCTTAGTCTGTTTTCCAGCAAGCTGTCACGTAACCTCGACTCGACCCTGGACCGTTGGAGTCAATTTTTAGTATGCAACTGTCATGGCCGGGTGAATGGTGACAATGCCGATACCATTCTTGTCATTTTCCAGGCTTTCCTTGGTACAATGTGAGTACTGCCAATTGTCATTGCTCATTTCCTGAGTGCTCACCACTTTCCTATTGGCAATCAATGTATCCTGTTGGCCACTTTTACATTTTGCTTCTGACTTGTGGTCTTCTTCTCTGGTGCCTTCATCATGAAAATAACTTCTTGGCGGATTTGCTTCGTTCTGCCAGTTGTCGTCACTTATCTCCTGTGTCTCTACTGCTCTGGCCTGACTGTGTATATCTTGCCGGTCACATGGACTTCTCTGGCCGTTGTAAGTTCTCCATGAATCTGGGTCCTCGAACTCAAGTACTCCTTTTCCTTCTTCATTTCTGGAGTCTTCTGCCCATTTTCTCCGTGTCTTCGGGTGATTATTCCTCCTGACATAGTTATGGCTGCGTTGCCATCCAGCACGTTTGTCGTGGAAACCTTTCATTCTTGTATTTTTGTTTCGTCTTGGTTGTATTCTTGTCCTCCCAGGGATCATTCTTCCACGCAGTTTACGTTTGCTCTTGAATTTTGGAGCGTTCACAGCGTTGGAAACACTTGTGCTTATCTCTGCAGGTGTGGGGGTCTGTTTGACCTCCTGGTGTGTATCCTGCACAATTGCTTCTGATGGAAGTTCCTCCAGTACTTCCGTGTTTGACTTCTCATGTTCGTCCAGTCTCCTGGCTTGCTCCTGTCGTTTCCTCGAGAGGTATTCTGCCAAATGGTCTTGTTTTTCCATGAACTTGTCAAGTTTTCTATCTAGTTCTTCTATTTTCTTCCTCTGTGCTTCTCGAAATTCTTCGTTTTTCTTGTTCTGTTCTTCTATATTCTTCCTCTGTTCTTCTATATTCTTCCTCTGTTCTTCTATAAATTCTTCGTTTTTCTTCCTCTGTTCTTCTCTAAATTCTTCGTTTTTCTTGTTTTCTTCTTTTAGTTGTCTCATGAACTCATGTAACGCTGATAGAAGAGATTCCTGAAAATCGCCATTAGTGCTGTTCGGCCTGTGATGCTGTTGAATGTTGTCTCTACTTCCTTGAGTGACATCATTTTCCATAACTGGACTTGTATTCCTCTGGTCACCACATTCAGGACAATTTTGAGCCTCATCCGTGGGATCCAAATCCTGTTCCCATAGGTCACGTCCACACGTGCGACAACGTTGTGCTTCTTCCATGGCAGACATCCTGTTTCTTGGTCGTTGCCTCAAGGTAGATGGCCTCAACTGTGGCATCTGCAAGTAGACTTAAATAACTGGATTGTCAGAATGATTCTTATTAAAATTTGTCTAAAATGAATTCTAATTGTCTGACCTATGCTGTCAATCACTCTAAATTTCGTACTCTAAGTTCACCTTAATACGCAAAAATATTACTATTTCATCAATGTAGCATGCCAAGCTACTTTAGCACCACACGTTTTCCACAACAACTTAGTTCATTCTTGTTTTTTTTTTTTTTTTTTTTTTTTTTTTTACTATATTCATATGGATATTTATGTGTATATACAAACAGTGTATTAATTAACAGATAACATGTCTAAAACACAATAATATGTAAGTAATAAAATGCATGTGTAAATAAAAGTATTAAATCTAACCTATTCTAAACATATATCTATATATGAATATATAGTTATATTAATACTAATGTCATTCATTAGAAACAAACTTAGCTAAATTTATGCATCAATATGCCAAAAATTTGCATGTTCACTTATATTAATCGCTTACCTGGTGCATTACCTTTTTGTTTTCTTCTTTCCTTCTTTACTTCTTCTTCTTTTTTTTTTAACAAAGAAAATGGTGTATCTCTTTTCTCTTCCAATCACACAAACCAACAAACAAACATGAGGTAAGAACAAATACTATTATTATTATTATTATTATTATTTACGCATGTGCTGAAATGAAATAAAATTGGTTGCGAGGGGGAGTAGAACGCTTAATCGTTCCCTACGGGTAATCTCGAAATAATGCTTCTTTGAATACAAAGTTACCTAATTTCCTATCACGCTTCCCATTCTTAATTTTAGTATTACGTAATAGACTTGATTACTGTTTTCGTTCGCTGTTCGAAATTTACTATGTATGCTTCTCCAAACTAAATTTCCTACTTTTTTTTTTTTTTTTAACGCTTACTACGCTTTTCGGTCCTGAAATAAAATTAACTACGCATGTTGGTCCTTCAAATAAGATTAACTACGCATTCGGGTTCCTGAAATAAGATTAACTACGCATTCGGGTCCCTCAAATAAGATTAACTACGCATTCGGGTTCCTGTTCGGGAAGCCATTTCTTGTAACACTATACTTTGGTCCTAGTTCGGTTGCGCCATTTCTTGTTACACTGGGGTTCCTCTATCGGAAGCCAAGTTTGGTAATGATAATGCTATTGTCTCGGGCGCTAAGTTTTGCAACGATTGAAAATAACTAATAATTAAAGGAAAATTTCTGCTCGGGCTGCCAAATAGAATTACTGCGTGATATTACGAATAAGCAGATCTTACGTATTTGGGCGACGAAGAATATGAAACGTATTGTTTTCGGAATTCGATTCCTTATCTCTAATTTGCATATTTAATCTGAACTAGAATGAATAATTAAGGCACTCACGGATGAGCCTAATATGCATCAGAGAAATGAATACCTGACCTTGTACTTGAAAAGTGAATGGTATTGATGAGCGACAACTCATCTGCCTATTACACAAATAAAAAAAATGAATGAGAGTTTGGAGAATTGAAGTTGACTCCACGGGGCTCGAACTTCAGTTCTCCAAGGTAAAGATACAGTTTTGCTAAGATGGTTAGGAATTAAAAAAAAATGATACATATAACGAAAGATGACCTAAGTCTAATCGATCCTGTTTTCCCCATAACGGTGTCTCCAAGGCGCTAGGAAAACAGGTGCGTAGTTAATAGTTAAGTGATTTAAACATGCGGAGCAAAAATCTCACAAGCTGCAAAGCTGAAAGAAAGATTTTTCGCTAATGGCTTGTTCAGTTGGCTACACTGACTATCACTCTGTCACCGAAGTGTGTGGAGATAGCAAAAATAGTTAAAAAGCAACAAACAAGGAAAGTTTAATTTAAAGTTTAAAGAATGAGTTAATTTAGATAAAAATTTCTGATGGTCAATGTAACCGTGCTTCAACTTTTCCTGTTCAGGGTGATTTGAAATAACATCTAGGTATGCTAATGTCAGTTAAAGAAATAGGCATATCTTTGAAATGATAACCACATAAATGCTTTGGTTCTAACGTCAAATAGACTTTTAATAAATTTAACGAGAAATAAGGTGATATCTACAAAAATCAACAAGAAAGTTAATTTGGATTTACAAAAAAAAAATGAATTAATTGACTTTACTGAAAATGAATCAGACTTTTGACTGTTTTGACCAAATAATATGATTTCTCTTAACACATTCTTTACTGTACAACGTAATATTCAAATTATTCAATCTTGACTGTAAAATTTAGCAAGAATTTATTTCTACTCAACTAAACTGACAATATTCTAAACTTTATAATTACCATGACGTAGTTATACAAGCAAAAATTTCTATTAAACTGAATATTAATTAACAAAATGATTTATTGTTTTCCCCTAGGCATAAACGACTATTAAGTAATTCGCCCACAGTTACTACCTCTTTTTATTAATAAAAGAAATGGAAATAAGTTTAAGAATCGGATTGCGGAATGAAAGAATTAATGATTTAGGTTGCTTGCAAGACTTACTGGAGAAATAGTTTAGAAGCGATAGTATGCTTTTGAGAAAATTTAGTGCACTGTTTCTAATGAACGCTAATGAATTTTCAATATTAAAAGATTTGCATAAACCAAACATAGCTTTGTATACATATTATATCAGTTGGAAAATAATACCATTCACAATAAAAATCGTTACACAACACTAACTACACAAATATTTCATATCCAAATGCACTACACAGAAATATATATATATATATAGTACTACTATTATTATAATTTGGCCAATTGATCAAAATAATTACATTGTCGACGCTTTCTGATTTTCTCAGTGATTCCTTCTTTTGCAAATAAACGTTTCTCCATAGCTATGGACCCTATCTGCGTTCGTTGCTCAGATAGGTACCTCCGAAGGGATTTACTCGAGTATCTTAAATTTGTTTACCTTATTTACGAGACTCTAACGATATTACGGGATAAGAGTGTTTACACTTATTTGTCTGAAACTTACTCAACATAGCACGTCTTTGGAACCTTTATATTGATTGTTTCTTTTAAGAATGAGTATAATAAAAATTGACAAGTTACAATAAAATCATATTAAGCCTGTTTACCGCTCTGACACATATTTCCCTAACACAACCTATACAAATGTTAAAATTTGAAAAACTAGACTTTGACGCTAAATCATAGTTTACTCAAAACAGAAATTACATTACATTCACACATCTTAAACGCGATTTATGTTTAAAAGAGAAATAATCCATACTTGATATAAATAAATACTGGATTGCATATAAATGATTATAATGACGGCTTCAAGGATCTAAATATTGACACATTACGATTACAAATAAATGCATGATTGAAGATCAAATCAATGTATACAAATTTCACTAGTAAAATAATCAAAAATTTTATGGTACTTATTCAAGAATGAAATTAACAGTTCCTATATCAGTGAATTAATTTTGGAAATGCAACCAAGGCATTAGGCTATTTGTTTACTTCTTTTAAAAAGAAAGAAAAAAAATGCTCTAAATGTTTACGGACAGTTCCGTATGAATAAACAATGTCCCGAAGTTTCTAGGAAAAGGTGAGTATGGAGATCACGAATCACGGAAATACTGGCCATAGTCCTTCTTCAATAAAGAAAATAGCAGAATACTTTGTCCTACCTTAATAAGTCCTTCCGCTTATATTTCCACACTTCAGAAGAAAACTGCACTGTACTTAACTGACCGTCACAATGCTTCCTAATGTCCCTTCTCAGACCCCGCTGTCCTCTGGATTCAACTCCCGGAGAAGAGGTCCTCGTTTGTCTGAAGCGTCTGGGTCTTCCTGTGGCAAGGCATCTGTCTCGAGTATTGGGGATCGAACCCGTGTCTCCGTCCTTCATCTCCATGTTGTTGAAATGCAACGATGCGTCACTTATCAAATCCATCTGCACTTAAATTTCACTCGCACAGTTTATATATATATCCGCCATACATCGCACTACTTTTCCTGTCTTTGCACTTTATGCGGGAAATCAACGTATATAGAATCACAGACTCACTTCAACATCACCATTTATGTAGCGTTACCGTAAGATGATAAGAATTATCTGTCGATGTTTTAAATATTTGTATAAATAATCTTGTAACGACGAAGTTGCTGTGGATAACGCGTGATTTAAGTAACTGGCTGCTAACGGGTGTCTAGCTAGCCATTTTTCTGAAATTTAAACACTTAAATATATATATATATATGTACATATGAGTTGACGTACGCTTATGAATCGCGTGTTGGTGATGTTTTCACGATGAAGTGTCGACTTAGAGTAACCTCTCTTCCGTGTGGGCGTTCTCCCAGCTTTCTTTATTTTTTTAAAAAAATAGACGCTTCATTCTTCTCTTTGTGAATTTTGAATTTCGGATTCTGATTCGCCGCTTTAAGTTCGTGACACCATTTCCCAAAAATCGGTTGATAATTTGGCTTGGGTTTCTAGCGTCTGTTCTGGGCTCGTACGTGATGTTAAAGAGTTTCATAAGCACTTGCGAAGATTGTAGATAAAAAATTTTGGTTCCTGTGTGTCTGTGACGTGATATTTGCGATATCGAGGTACTTAGGTAGTGCGACAGTATGGCTGGAGTAACAATACCATCGACTGGCGAGGTAGAACGGTGGGTGGTCTATTAGTGCGGTTACCGTCTTATGTTTTTTTTTTTCTTTCTGAAAAGCAGAGAAACTTCTTTACCTGGGACAAATGAAAGAGGTTGCTCGGTTGCTAAATGAAACAAAATAAAATTTTCCTTGACTTTTTAAAATAAATTGAATTTACATATAAAGATGTTTTAATTTGAATATAAGAACAATTAATTAAGTGTGTGAGCGTAATTGTCACATATCATTGATAATTATTTCCTTGTTGAATTATAGATACTTTTCAGTGGAAAAAAGAATAAAATTTGAAAGTCCCAAATTAAGGTAAAATAGACCAACGTAAAAGAAAAAAAGTATAAAATTTTACATATAATTAACCGTACCGTGCGAACTTAATATTTCCAGGTAATTAAGTTTACAGTACGAATTTTATGCCTATTTTTCTCACAAATATGTGGCTTGATTTTTTTTGCTCTGAACGCTGAACACAAGCTTCAGCAATTATTATAATAGAAAGCAGTGGATATAGAATGTGAAGCACTGTATTTTTTGGTTCTCAATACGTTTCTCAACCATTATCGATCATTTTCGATTATTTTTAGAAATCAATCCTCTACCAATTTCCCATACGTACAAAATCCCCCATAAAGGAGATTTTTAAAAATGCCAGGACACTTTCTGTTTATTTTTAGCTCTCTAAATTGAAGTCGAGTTTCGTGTAGAGCCGAGTTTGATAAATAGCTCCCTCGTTTAGCTCGATCTAACTCGTTTTAAAATTATGATCTGATTATACTGGAAAGCGAAAGCCAAGAGAAATGTAAGTAATAACGTGGAATACTTTTAGTGGTGCTCACGACAGGGGTTTATTTTGTCTCTTACTTTTAGGGATATATTTAGTGCAACTCATCTCGTCTCTATAGCGAGACGACGATAGATTTTTATAACGAGACAGCGTCAAATACCGTGCGTACCGGCGTCATTAACTTGTTCCGCCACCAACGAATTTCGAAATGGTTTCTTTTGCATTGTTTTGTGCATGTTTTGTGACAAATTTCTGCGCCTACTCCCTTGTTTTATGCGAAACCGCAAGTGGGACAAAATGAGCCTACAAATATGGCGGAACCAGTTAATGCTGCTTCGCAACCAATGAATTTCGAGGTTGTTTCCTTCACATCGCCTAGTACTGTTTTGTGCGCCTATTTCTACGTTTCGTGCTTCACCGGTAGTGGGTCAAAATGGTCCTTCAAAGTGTGACGCAAATGACCCACTGTTCCACCACTATCGAATTTCGAGGTCATTTTCTTCGCATCGTCTAGTGCCTGTTTTGTGCTGTTTTGAACAGTAAGGGGCACTTCTGGATGGTACACCTTTGCCGTAAATTTCTATATGGGTGTACCATCTAGAAGTTTCCCTTACTGTTCCCTTTCCGTCTATTTCCACGTTTCGTGCGCAAATGGAAGTGGGTCAAAACGGGCATCCATGGTTGGACGAAAAAAAAAACACTGTTCCGTCATTATCGAATTTCTAAATTGTTTCCTTCGCATCATTTAGTACTTGTTTTGTGCGTGTATTTCCACGTTTTGTGCATCGTCAGTAGTGGTCCAACATGAGCTTCCAAGATGGGAAGAAAATTACCAAGTTTCACCACTATCGAATTTCGAGATCGTTAATTTCACATCGTTTAATACCTGTTTTGTACTGTTTTGTGGGCCTAGTTCAACGTTTTGTTTGTCACCGGAAATGGGTCAAAATGGGCATCCAAAATAAGACGAAAATGACCCACTCTTTCGCCACTATCGAATTTCGAGGTCGTTTCTTACGCATTCTTTTCGCGTTTGTTTTGTGCGCCCATTTCGACGTTTTGTGCATCGTCGGACGTGTGTTAAAAAGGGCTTACAAAGAGGGACGAAAAAGACCCACTGTTCCTCCACCGACGAATTTCGAGGTGCATTCTTTTGCATCGTTTTGTACGTGTTATGTGCCGTTTTGTGCGTCACCGCAAGTGGGTCCAAATTGATCTAAAATATTTCGGAACACGTTAATGGTGTTCCGTGACCAACAAACTTCGAGGTCGTTTCCTTCAATTCGCCTTGTGCCTGTTTTGTGTGCCTATTTCTACGTTTTGTGCGTCGCTGGAATTGGGTCAAAATGGGCTTCCAAGATGGGATGAAAATGACCAAGAGTTCTGCCACTATCGAATTTCGAGGTCGTTGAATTCACATCGTTTAATGCCTGTTTTGTACTGTTTTGTGCGGCTATCTTTATGTTTTGTGCGTCACTGGAAGTGGATCACAATGGGCCCCCAATGTGGGACGAAAACGAGACACTCTTTCGCCACATCGAATTTCGAGGTCGTTAATTTCACATCGTTTAATGCTTGTTTTTGTGTCGTTTTGTGCTCCTGGATGTGTTTTGTGAGTCGTGTTTTGTTCGATGTTTTGCGCATCACTGGAATAGGTTCAGAATTGGTCCCCAAGATGAGACGAAAATGACTCACTACTGCGCCACTATCGAACTTTGGGGTTGTTTCCTTCACATCGTTTTATGCATGTTTTCTACCGTTTTTAAGACTATTCCAACGTTTTGTGAAATAATAGTAGTTTGCGAGAATGGCCATTCAATGTGAGAAGAAATATGAACCACTGTCCTACCATTGTCGAATTTTGGGGTCGCTTCTTTCGCCTTGTTTAGTGCCTGTTTTGTACCGTTTCTGCGGATATTTTCACGTTTTGTACGCCGACGGAAGTGGGTTAAAGAAGACCTACAAATATGGCAGAAACAGACATTATCGTTACACTTTCAAGGCCCATTTTGATCCACTTCCACGACGCACAAAAAATGTGAAGGTAATTATCACGACATTTGATGGTTACTGAACAGCATTAACATATTCCGCTATACTTGTAGGCTAACCCATTTTTATTGACGCTCAAAAAGTGAATAAAGGCGCACAAAACGGTACAAAAGAGGCACAATACGATGCGCAAGAACTGACCTCCAAATTCGGTATTGGCGGAACAGTGGGTCTGTTTCCTCGTACATTGATGGACCATTTTGACGTACAGACGTACTACTGACGTGACGCTCAAAACGTGGAAATAGGCGAACAGAACGGTACAAAACACACACTAAACGATGTGAAGGAAACGTTCTCCAAGTTCGTTGGTGGCGCAACAGCATTAACTTGTTTTGCTATATTTGTCTATTTTGAGCCATTTCCGGTGACTCACAAAACTGTAAAAAAAAGGCAATAAACGGTGCGAAAGAAACGTCCTCGCAATTCGATAGTAGCGGAACAGTTGGTCATTTAACTCTGACTTTGAAGGCTCGTTTAACTCACTTCCGGTGACGCACAAGACGAGGAGATAGGCGCAGAAAACCTAAAAAGTAGGCATTAAACGATGCGAAAAAATGAACTAGGAATTCAATATTGGCCGAACAGTGGGCTATTTTCGTCACACCTTGGAAGCCCATTTTGACTCACTTCTGGTGACGGACAAAACATGAAAATATGCGCTCAAACCGCCAAGAAATAGGCACAAAACGATGCGAAAGAAACTACCTCGAAATTCGTTGGTGGCGGAAGTGAGCCGTTTTCGTCGCACCTTGGAGACCCGTTTTGACCCACTTCCCACGACGCACAAAACGGCACAAAACGCACACACAAAACCACGTGAAGGAAACGAACTTGAAATTCGTTTGAGGCGGAACAGTATTAACTTGTTCCGAAATACTTGTAGGCTTATTTTGACCCACTTGCGGTGACGCAGAAAACGTGGGAATAGGCGCACAAAACGGCACAAAACACACATAAAAGATGCAAAACAAAGCACCACAAGATTCGTTGGTGGCGGAGAAATTTAACGACGCCCTGCGCACCAATATTCGGTAAGCATATTATGTAGTTCTTACCATCAAGGCTGAGAACTGCATTGTCCAATTTTTTAGCCAAAGCAGAAGCCCAACCGGGATAGTGATGTCAACCGGCTCGGCTCGGTTCAACTGAGCGAACAGCTTGAGCTGGCTTGGTTGGGATGACTCACCGATTGGGGTCAATTGAGCCGACGCCTTGAGCCGGATCGGTAGGGACGAGTCATCGGCTCGGTTTAATTGGAGCGTATGGCTCGAGCCAGCTCGGTTGGGGTGAGCAATCAGCTCGGTTCGGTGAGCTGTTGGCTCGGCTCACTTCTCGGTTCGGCTCGATAGTGAATGACCTATGAGCAAGCCGCTTGAGTCGTTGACAACCTTAAACCTGGGTCGAGCAGTTTAGAATATGTTTGGCCGGAGTACTATACCTTTCAAAATTTTTGGCTCGAGCCCGAATACTTGCTCCTCCTAGAGTCAAATCTAGAACCTTGTGACCCATGTCCTTGCCTTATGAAGATTTCTTAACGACCGAGATCGACAGTCAACTAAGTTTTAGTATTCAGATACAAACCGCCTATTTTCCATATTTATACACGGTGTTATAATAATAATAAGTTATGGTAGTGGTAGTAGTATCATTGATAATTATATTGTCTATGTAAGTTCCTTGAGGAGAGTAGTACTTGGAACTACTCAAAGGATTTAGCTCGAATTGGCTTGTTTTGACTCGACACGACTCGAAACTCGATCCGAATTCGAGTCGAGTTGGAGGAGAGTTTTCGAGCTGAGTTCTCGAGCTGCGCTCAAAGATGTCTGCTTCGAGTCGAGTCGAGTTTTAAAGAAAATCTCGTGCTCATCTCTATACGAGAAGTAGCTGACAGGAATAGACCGCTTCCGGTACCGACCACTTTCGTTCGTCAAGACGAGTTGACATATATATATACACACATATATATTGACATATATATATACTGTATGTGTGCAAACGCTTCAAACACCCCAGCTCTGAAACCTGTGTTAGGTAGCATGTACCGGAACTGGTTGACCAGAATTGACAAATTTCAATACTGACCGTTTTCTTTCGTCAAGGCAAAGTGATTAATAATTATGTTGCACGCGTGCATTCGTTGAAAATTTCTCAACTCCAAAACATGTGTTAGGTACTGTGTACCGGAAGTAGTTACCTGGAACTGAGCAGTTCAGATACCGACTGCTTTTCTTCGTCAGAACGGGTTAATTGATATAAACCTATATGTTGCACGTGTACGAAAGCTAGAAACACTCCAACCCCTGGAAACTGCATTAGGTACTGTGTACCGGAAGTGGTTGACCGCAAATGACCAATTCTGGTATCTATCGCTTTCTTTCGTGAAGCCAAGTTGATGTACAGGGTGTTTCAAAACAACACTGACAACGTTTGGGAGGCGATTCCTGACACCAAGATAAGACGAAAAGTATAGACCAACCTGGGTGCACAAATGCTTCCTTTCGGAGCTATAGGCTGACGGAAACATGAAAAAATTAACTTTAAAGGCCCCTTGCTCCAAACCTATGGCCCTACCGTTGTTATATTACTGGTGCTGAATTACGATGCTTTCCTGCATTTTGAAGATGACCCAGAGCATAATATGAATTGTTACAACGTATAAGAACTTTAGTGTCCGATTTACTTTGGTCATCATTTGATTCATTTACGGCAGCCCATGATTGGGTTTTGGGGAATCATACGAAGAAGAGTTGTGTCCATAAGAAGCGGATAAGCAAAAAGTAAACTAAAACGTGTTATGCCCTTAGCGGGTCAGTGGTAGAGTGTTTGCCTCTTGAGTACGGCGCCCCTAGTTCGATTGCAGATTGCGCCTTGTGAGCTATTTTGGCGGCCAAACACCGTACACGTGGGTTTTCTAGAGATTTTCCCGTTTCATCCTACTTTCTTCATTCCACCATTTTATTCATTTCTCTTTACCACCGTCTTCTCTAGCCACAGTGCATAATCGTGGGACTTAAAACTAGATATCTTGTATCATTTCGAAACATGTTCGTGTTTTTTTTCTTCCAAAGCTATAGAGAAATGTAGTATGAAATCTTTGAGTTTTACGTCCCACGGTTATGCCGGTTAGGCTAAAGGAGACGGTAATTATGAGAAATGAATGAAATGATGGAATGAACAAAGTGGGAGGAAACGGGAGAACCCCGAGAAAACCCACGAGCACGGTGTTCGTCCACCACAAAGTCCACACGGCGCGAGCTGGGATCGAACCACGAACCCCAAGCACCGGAGGTGAACGCTCTACCACTGAGCCACCGCGCCCCCAAGTAATATAGTATGGAACATCAGTAATTCTGTAGAACACAGGTGCCGACTACATGGGTATGGCCTTCACTCCGGGGCTTAAGCATTCGTTGGAAATTTGTAATGTGTGCTCATATCGAATTATGCTTAATATCGAAATAACATTTTCATGACATTGAGATGAACTTAGTTCATGTTTATACGTTGAATAATTGTTTATCAGTATAAATTTTAGCCTTCTTAGGTATACGGCACATCGGGTATTGAGCGATGTGACATTATACAAGAGTAAATAACCAATATTCACAAGTGGGAGTGATTTTGTACAATTACTTCAAATAACTTGGAATTTGATGCCGTTATTTTTTATTTCTAATATGGGTCAAAAGCATTGATATAAATTGAGTTTACAGAAAAGACATAGACAGTTGAGTAGTTTTCAGGTCTCACTCAAATTATTCTAAAATATTAAGAGGTTCGATTAATAATCATTATTATTTTAACTTTCTCTCTCTCTTTTTGACCAATATTTCTCAAAATATCATCATCATCATAGCTATTCTGCCATTATTGGCAGGTTACTTGTTCGAACTAAAAACTTTGGTGTAGGGTGGCATTCAGCTATTCTCTTCGTCTTGACGGTAGCATTTTTTTTTTGTTTTTTTGTTTTAATATCTTCCTCCAAATACTGTCTCCTTCACCTCTCCCTCTCTTTCCTTCCATCATACATTCTAGCACGTCCCTCATAATACAGTTTCTCTTCAGCCAATGTCCCAACTAGTTCCTCTTCCTCCTCTTAATTACATCTAAAATTCTTCTTTTCTCCCCTACTTCTTCTATTTCTAATACCTTTTCATTCGTTTTCCCTTCAACCCAGTTAATTCTCTCCTTTTTTCTTCATGTCCATGTTTCAAAAGCCTCCATTTTTTCTCGCTTTTGCGTAATATCTATGTGTCTGCCCTATAGAGTATACATTGGAATCAATTTAACAATTAGAAGTTTGTTCAATACAAAGATTAGCTGATCGTGGTTGGAAAGAAAAAAAATCTGACGTCTTTAGAGTGAAAAATAATTTTGCACTTCATGGTATTTCAGTAATATGTTCCTTCTTTATTTACTTTCATGTGTCTCAGGGGTAGCCTCAACAGTTTGGGAACCAGTGGAGTGCTGGATCTGTTAAAAAAAATAAATAAAAAGATTCGAAACGTAGTGGTTTGTCTTATAAGTAATGAAACGTGGGCATCCACTGAAGGAAAATAACGGTTGTCGTCTATGTTATACACTGTCATCATAATTACAAGAAGGTAAACTATATTATATTTAGAAACACACATTGTATTTCCGTTAGTATTGGCGCATTATAGAATTTATTATTTCTTATAGCCAGAGTATAATTTGCTTTGAAAAGTATAAGATTTGTTGAAAGCAAAACTTGCTAGACTCTTGCAAGCAAGACCAAGACCAAGACCAAGACCAAGGTTTCCATTGCAAGATTCTAGGATTCTAGAGCTTTGGGCCTTTAAATTTGATTTTTGCATGTTTTCGCCATCCTATAACTCCGCAAGGAAGCATTTATGCACCCAGGTTGGTATATACTTTTCGTCTCATCTTGGTGTCAGGAATCACCTCTCAAACGTTGTCGGTGTTGTTTTGAAACACCCTGTATATGTTGCATGTGTGTAATGATTTCAAATACTCCACCACCGGGAGCTGTGTTATTCCCAATTACCTTCTAATTTTGAGACTTTTCTAATGATAAAATTTGTTGTCCTTATCGCTGATTTTGTCAGCAGTCGCTGTTTTTCTCGGCCGTTCTTTTAGCAGTCAATGTTTTGTCCGTAAGTTATATGCATGACGGGCATATAGAGTTCTTTCGAAGGAGATAGAACCATAAACATAAGAAACATTGAGCTTCACAGATTTCTTCCCAGGGGGGCGAAGGGAAGGTAGTTTACAAGCATTTCTTATAAATACCTTTTTTGAAATTTTAAAACAGTAACAAGTGGACAACACAATATATATACATCTTCTTATCTTCAGTTTTAATTGCTGACTTCAATTGCAATTAACAATTACAAGTTATTGATTTAAATAAACCTTCTATGATAATTTTCGTAAACACTAGTACAAATTTCTCAAATATGATTTATTTTTTATGGGAATATCCAGTCGTCTCAATTACATGAGTTGAAATGAGCCAATAATGAGCAAGCGCTTTGTTTCCAGCATTATACATTTTCTTGAGTGTAATATAGTTTGCAGAATATTTACTGATTACACTCAGATTTTTATAGAATACTGAGTGTGTTTTGTTGTAGATTAGAAACTTACTCGTACAATTTGGGATTTAAGATAGTAAGATAGAGTATCGCTCGCCTCAACAATCCCTGGCCGACATCATTAGTGTAATTTCAAACATTTTCACCACTCTCAGTTATAAGGCACTTTCGTTAGTTCGGTACTTCTCTATGCAAGAAATAACTACAGTGTATCGTGTAAGCGAAAATAAACTGTAAACATCAGAAGCGGAGCCCCAGGCCCCGCGTTCTGAATATGATTTGTTCAAGAAGTAGATACAAAAGCACATCGCGATTTTTAACAGTACTCTGGCCCCGTGGTGTCATTATTGGCACTAGGGCCCGCGCACAGCTTACACCTCCTCTGGTAAGCATACTACACTTTTGTTAAGGTATGAATACAAGGCATGGTAAAATGATATAAGGGGGTTCTCCGTTCGTATGCATATTTCATTCATTATTTCTTCTACATATTATTAAATGTATATTTTTTTCTTTGAATTTTAATTGTTTTTATGTTATCTTTCACAATTTACTTGTCAGTTTGACGAAAGAAAATCCACCAAAATTGATAATTTCTTCTTGTTGTAGTAGCTTTACGTTTTGTTCTCGTACTATTTATGACAACTATCTATTAGTTTGTAACAACTATCTAATAGTTTGTAACAGACGCATACCCACATTTTTTTTTTTTTTGGTTGGGAGCGGTTCAGGGTTTGGAGGGTTTAATATTACAAGTCAATACGTCTATGTAATATTGAAGAAGTACTATTATTCTACACACACACCCAAACAAAACAAAAAAAAATACACGATAAGTAATTGTAAAATAGTTTCACCTATATTTTCAGAAAGAATGATAAAACTATGTGACGACATGGATTGTCACAAATATGGTAATGAGAAAGTGTGTGATGTATGTATATATAATATGGTAATTTATCGTTATGGATTTATTAGGAAGTAGATGGCGCCATCTTCTATTTTATGGGAACATACGACCTTATTCTCCCTTTGCCCTTTCCATCCTACCTTTCTGGTCTCAAACAGGTTTGTAATGAATTGAGAAAATATATTCGAAGATCTGGTACCAGCTGTTAATGTAAAATGACGAGGCCCTCGTGATCTAAAATCCGGTTTGTGATTGGTTGGTTTCGAACCCGGAATGAAAGCCATGTTTCAACTGAGTTGATGCTCAGTTGAGCACTGTTTAAGGTATGTAGTGTTTGCAGTGTGCGAATTAAATAATCTATATTGGGGGGGATAAAATTAGGCCAACAGGACATAAAATCTTAAGGTACAAATTTGAAAATAAGACAATAATGCCTTACCCCCCATATATATGTATCTACCTTACTTCCCCATACACACACACACACACACATATATATATATATATATATATATATATATATATATATATATATGTGTGTGTGTGTGTGTGTGTGTGTGTGTGTGGCTGTGTGCGTGTGTGTGACAGCTGTAATAAATAAGAGATTATAACTTCCACTTTGCGTTATTACATACAGGTAGAAAAAAATCAGTCTTATGAAAACCACTAAAATTATCAGTTAAACCGGACATACATTTTTTAAAACGAAAATCTAGATATTAGCCTATCAAATAAGAAATGGATTGTTGTTGGTCCCGAATTCTGACATCAAGGTCAAATCGAAGGCCAAATATTTAAAATCTCTCAATTCAAATTTCGAGCTTGTGCTTCTACTCCCTGCTAAAGCTGTGCTTTTTCCCCTCCAAATATCGATGGGGCTCAGGAAGTCAACACTTACAATTACTTTACTGTTAGGTTGCAGATGAGTGGATTCACTATGGGCTACGTTATTCAAATAAAGTTCTTCAGACGATATTATTAGCGTGGACAGCAAACTGTACAGCTAAAAGAAAGATGGAAAAATGAAGGGTTAACTTAAAAAAAAACGCTCCAGTTGAAATGCTTATACAGACACGGACAATGACACAGAGAACCAGTCGTATTAACAAATGCTGAAACAAATCTTCAATTATGCGCTTATTCACCTAAAAATCACCTTCACTAACATGTCTGCTCACTAGGAGCATATCCCCAGCGTGTACGTTAACATATACTTACGAGAGAATACCTATATCTCAGGTTTTGAGTACAGTTTCAAAAGTTCATTTCCGTAAACTGTAAAGGCAGTGATTACTATCCTAATTATCACAAATTAAATACAACTTTTGAGTTGCATACACACAAACTACTAGGGAATGAAGACCATGTACTAACAAAGAGTACACTGGAAAATAAAATAACATGTTATAACAAAAATTAAAATAAGATGATAATCGATACAAATGTAGGGGATGAATATGACATGTCCGAAATTCGTCAAGTATGGTGGAAGAAGCTATTTGTTTACTTCTTCTTGGCCAACCGCTAAGAGCATTTATAAATCCACATGTGGCTTTGTTATACGCAATTAGTACATTCAAATTCACGAACGATGACGAACTGAAGGGTACGTAGGTACAGTTGCAAGTAACAACCGTAGTCATAATAATATAGTTCAACTAAACAACGTTGAAAATAATGGGTAATTAGGTTGTAAGTAGAAATGACCAGAACTGAATAGTTTACATCGATCATTCGGAAGAAATTTGTATTCATACTGAGCATAGTTTGGGGGGGAAAGCGAGCATCCCCGGTGGGGATACTTCAGCTGACTTCTTTGGGGAGGAACAAAATGTGATTGAGAGGGAAAATCCCCCTCATCCCCCACGGTAATTCGCACCCTGAGTGTTTGTTTCTTTACACTTTGTTAAATTAAATTATTATATTCTTTTTGGTGAAAAATGGTGGGAAATTTTGTCAGAGGATTTTCGTGAGTATACTCAGTGTATGTGAAAGATGATTATTCAAGGATTGACATATATAGATACGAGCAAGTGTAAAATTTTGCTATTGAAAATTAGATTACTTAAAGACGAGAAAATTAGAGTTTGCTGTGGGCCATGTTGGAATGGCGCTTTTATGAAAAATGTATTTTAGGCTGTTCCATCAGGAACTGTATGATTTTGTTAATTAATTATCCAATTGTTAATATTGTTTGTGTTCTATTAGTTGTTTTTTTCCTTATTTGTTATTTTTCCTTTATTTATAATAAATTGTTTATCCTTGTTAATTGAAATAGTAGGGTTGCCATTGCTAAGTAACTTCCTTGAACAACTGAATTACATTTTGGCTTAAGTTTTGTATATTAAAAGTTAGAGTGATACATTTACATTATCTGGGTGCGCTACGTGGCCTTTTATTCAGAATTATTTCCCCGGAGGACAGGTCTGTATTTTGAAAGTTAGATATGTACTGTTCTCTTATTCTTTCAAGTACGGATTTTGGCCCGGGGTGGTCATTCGGAAGGAAAGGGGATTAAGAGGGTTTTGTTATAACTAGTTTGCTTTTATAAGGGAAAGAGTACAGATTAAAGTGTCATGCTACATCAATCATTTTCCTGTTACATAAACAAATGTAGTTTTATTAAGAAAGTGTACACATGTATGTTGTTAGGAGTTTTTTTGGGGGGGTACATGGATCCGGTGAACCCTCTGGATGCGTCCTTGGTTTGTAAACTATTTATGAACTTATTACAGAAAAGGTAGAATATTACAAACGAAAAAAATATATATTTGACTATTGTGTTCGTATTTCATACGTCAAAAAAAAAGATTTAAATTTTAACAGATCTAGTCAAATTGTATACCTATCAGTATATATTTTACGTATTTACAAGCGTTAGCTGCGGCATAAATATTCGAGTTATTATAAATAAACATTCTTGTATTTAAAAAGAAAAACTCGCCACCTACATATATTCTGAAAATCCATATTTTCATGAACAATTGACATTTCTTTCTTGTAGTTCAATTTATGGATAATAATGCAGAGCTTCTCAAACAAAGATGGGTGGCCAGTTTCTTAAAAAAAAATAATAAAACTTACCTGGATAAAATAGTCGAAGTATCATGCACACGTAATTCACAAAGTAGGCCTATATGTACTGATCATGAACGAAAGAAACTAACATTTTTTAATATAAAGTGTATGTATATACAAGGTGTGACCAAAAAATACGTCGAATGTAGTTGCACAGTGCCATCTATCGATGTTGTATCCAATTCAACTAGTAAACATCGGAATTGCCTTAAAGGAATCTTTCCCCAACCACTGCTTCTTTTCTTCCCCACAACCCTCGGTTGGTCCTCTCGAGCATGTAAGCTGTCACTCCTCTCAGTGTTGCCGTGCCTCTGAGCCACTTGTGTAGTAAACATCCGGAAAAATAAGGAGAAAGCTTTCCTTCCTATTTTCAGTTAACATTTTTTTTAATATTTTAACTAGCAAAAAGGAAAGGAATTGAGACAACATTGGTTTTTAGCCAGAGGGCATCATAAATCTGTACCACGTGTCGCGAAGGCTAGTAGCGGAAGGTTTAGAGGGGCAAACAGGGTTTAAGATTTCTTGGAAAAAGTGCTCTCTAAGTATGACCCAAAGTATAACCTAAACTTTTGGTACAGTCAGTGTCGAGTTTGAAAGAATTGCAACATAACAGTTGGCTTTCAGAGGCAGAAAAGTGAGGTCGTGTTAACAGTAGCTGTCATGCGCAAACATTAACTTTTGTTCTAAGCTGAAAAAGTGCCAAAGAAGCTCGTGGAATGTCAATATCAGTGTATGCCAATGAGCTGGTGACACTGAAGACTGTTTACAAGTACGAGCGATTTGAAAGCAGCAAGGAGTCGGTTGAAAACGAGCAATGATCGAGACGTGCTTCGACGTCGAAAACAGATGACTATTGGAGAGATTTTCGAAGAATTAAACGTCTCGTTTGAGTTCACGAAAAGCATTTTAGCAGCCTATTAAATGGGTAAATGACTTTCTTCTTCGCCACAAAAACGCGCCACACCTTGTTTTCCATTCAGAAATTTTTGGCCGGAAAAAATTTCCTGTTTGTTCACATTCGTTTTACTCACCAGATTTAGTACCATGCGACATCTCGCTCTTCCCAAAACTTAAAAGCATGCTTAAAGGTAAACGTTCTAACACCATACCTGATATTGAGAGGACCACAATAGAGTAAATAAAAAGACCTTCAAAAAAAATCTTTCAGAAACTTTTCTAGTCATAGATTCAACGTTGGAATTAGTGCATTGCCAGCCAAGGAGAATACTTTGAAGGACATTAAATATTAAATCATGTTCCATGTAAGATTATTACTTTGTTTCTAATAAAATTATTCACCGTACTTTTTGGTTACTCCTCGTATATAGAACGGCGTAGGTTTGTATGGATAACTATATGCATGCACAAACATATTGAGCCCTAAGTTTCAACCAGATGATTTATAACGTTATTCATATCTACGATTATAGCAAATATGAGGCATTTCTTTGTATGAATATAAGAGACAAAGAGTCCATTTTCAGTAACCACTTATTTTTGTCTGGTGTTCTAGTATAAAGAAGCATGAAATCTAGGTTTCTTTTCCTCCGAAAATGGATAATAATAATAATAATAATAATAATAATAATAATAATAATAATAATAATAATAATAATAATAATAATAATAATAATAATAATAATAATAATAATTTAACATTCCGGTAATTTAGACTAAAGAAGACAGATGAGTATTGAAAGTGAATGATTTGAGATTAACATTTTATGCTCTCCGCCGGAAATCGAACGTGAGATCATGTGCACGAAAAATACGGAACTAGGAATTAGACCAGTGGTAAGATTCTTCCTCGTGACTAGATCTCCTCCCCCAGAATAGGATACTTTTTATTTTTAAAATAAAACCTAGCCCAAGAATTTTCACCTTTGTATTATAAATGTAAAATAAAACCTATTGGCTTCGAACGACCGCCCTCCCCCCAAGAAAATATTCAGCCTAGATCCGCCCTTGCTACCACTAGACGCGTATTTGTTCTTTACGAGTTTGTATTTTGTGATTAACTTCTTTCTTCCAAGCGTCTGTATCTTACGAGGAAGGTCCATAAACCGTGAGAGTTGAATTTTGATCAAAATTTGTGACAAGATTCAGTTCTAGTTGCTAAGTAACGTAGTAATAGTCACTCGATGCGCAAATGCTTCGTTGAGCATCTACAGCGACGCCATCTTGAAATCCAATAGACAATGTCCAAGAATACCCTTTTGGCAGAAAAATGAAAAAGCTTTTGATAGATCTGACTTCAGTATTGTAAACCAAGGCAGAGCATCTATATGTGGGAATACTTCCAGTGCGTGATCGCCATCTTGTAAGGCACCATATTGAATCGCGGTCAAATATGATAAATGGCAGGGGGGTCATGTGAGGTATAAAATAGCACTGGAATTGACTCCTGAATCCATTTCCGTAACCAAAGTTTACATATCTGTTTTCACTTCAGAGTTAAGAGCTCTCTCGGTCACAGGAACATATAAAACCTGTGCAAGTAAAATTTGTGTTATGAAACACGGTCGTGCGAGCACTTGCAGGATTTTAACTAATGCAGTAGTAGGCACTTGATCTACAATAGCCACTATACCAATCAGATCTTGAGACTAGTGAGAGAAATCGTTAATTAAATTGAAATGCCTGTAGTGAAAAATGGAATAGCAGCACTCTATCAAATTATACCTATTTCAAATTGTGCTGTATATATGAGTCTATGTGTGTTGTGATTATGCATACCATTTAAATGCTGCAATATAAGTTAGGTGCAAAGCACATATGACTTTACAAGGATATGTCTTGAAGTTACTAGAAAATTAATAGAAAAAATATTAGAAAAATAATATAAATTGATGCACATAAGCAAATATTAACCTCCTAACCTTTTGCTCTTCAGTTGTGACGATGGAGATCCAAAACAAAGTGATTAGCACACAGTATCGTAGAGCAGTACAAACACTTAACAAATGCACTTTCGTCACAATCTTCATGACCACAGACACTATTTTCTACTAGTCTCCAGAGCTGGATTTAGGTTTGGTGGGGCCCTAAGCTACTGAAGATAACGCGGCCCTTTATGTATCGAGATTAACGTAGGACCCTATATATAGAAAGGAAGAAACCAGTGATATTTTACGAAGCAGACTAGCAGAAAGGGCCGCATTACTTACATCATAGGGGCCTACACAAACGAAGCACTGTTGCTATATGTAGGTGTTATTTTATTTATTGTTTTCTTATATTTTGAAAATGTACATTCAATTTTTTCCTTGAACTTTTTGGGCCACCAAAAGTATGGGGCCCTTAGCTATAGCTTGTTTAGCTTATACGTATATCCGGAACTGCTCCAGAACATTTCTAAATGAACCAACTATTGCTCCTGTGACGCACCCACATTTCTGCCATGCATATGCAAGCATGTCCTTTAGGACTGGCGCACAGAATTGATTATATACAACCGAATACATCTTCATTATGAAAATTCTGCCATATAACTTGTACACCGAACAAGCGAACACCTGGTACAATTAGTTATTTATCACAGTTTCGATATGAAAACTAATCTTGCCCTTATTATAAACAAGTGTTTTATCGTTCAAGGTGGAAAGTTGCAGATATTTAATATTGAAGGAAAGAGCAAGGAAGAGGCTTATTTTATGGATTGCAACTTCGTATTGAATCTTGTAATAATCTTTCATGTCATCTATTCTTAGTAGGTGTGTATGCATTCTCTTGTCATTAATACAGACACAAGAAAAGTGAATTCTAAGTTTCCAAGTGTATCTTCTTCTAAGAATGAGCTGTGAACTGATAATTTAAATCCCCTTAACTGTTCAATGCGTCAGCAATAATTCGATTGTATTTAAACAAACTGGCAATAAATAAATTAAAGTATTTTAACTTCGTAATATGGACGGTAAATTATAGGTTGTCAAGTATGAGTATTGGAAAAGAACGCAATATTCTGCAACAATGATGGTCTTTGCCCAAGGTTTCAAGATTGGAGAAGAAAACTTAACACACTATGAAGAACCACGTAAAATTGCCTAAAATAGATTTTTTTGGTTTGATTCACTCCAACGTCCCAAACTTATGCCTCCTACGCTAAACGAGACGTGGACCTACTGATTATAGTGGAATCCGAACTATTTTGGTCGTTCAACTAATATTCACCAGTTTATATCATTTTTCTAATATATATCCAAACAATCCCTTTGGTATTCTCTGCACGCCAGTACAATTAGGAATGTGTTTCATCGACGAACAGTCTATTCCGTCGCACCTTGAAATAGGTATAACTTCTAGCATGCTGCTATTCCATTTTTCACTACAGGCATTTAAATTTAATTAACGATTTCTCTTACTAGTCTCAAGAACTGATTGGTATAGTGAATATTGTACTGCATTAGTTAAAACCCTGCAAGTGCTCGCACGACCGTGTTTCATAACACAAGTCTAACTTACACAGTTTTTATATGTTCCTGTGGGTAAGAGAGCTCTTAACTCTGAAGTGAAAACAGATATGTAAACTTTGGCTGCGGAAATGGATTCAGGTGTAAATTCCAATGCTATTTGATACCTCACATGACCCCTTTGCCATTTATCATATTTGACCGCGATTCAATATGGCGCCTTAAAAGATGGCGATCATGCACTGGAAGTACTCCCACATATAGATGCTCTACCTTGGTTTACAATACTGAAGTCAGATCTATCAAAAGCTTTTTTTCATTTTTTTTTTTTTTTTGCCAAAAGGGTATTCTTGGACATTGTCTATTGGATTTCAAGATGGCGTTGCTCAACGAAGCATCTGCGCATGGAGTGACTATTACTACGTTATTTAGCAACTCGAACTGAATCTTGTCACAAATTTTCATCAAAATTCAACTCTCATGCTTTATGGACCTTCCTCGCTAGTCATCCTATCAATTGAGTCAAGCGCTGCCAAGCGGAGGAATTCGTAACTACTACAGACAGAGTGAGGTGCAATTGGAAGAGAACTATGCGGGAAGATAGGAGCGATGCAAGAATAAATCCACTTCATCATGTTAAGAGATAGGACCTCGTAGCCATACGCTCAATGTTACTGCTTCCAGTGGCAACGGTCGCTGCAACTGGAAATGTAAATCCCTCTCTTCCTTTCCGTTTTTTAATTGACTTTTTTTTTATTTATTTAGAAATGTATCAGTACTGTTTTGCGTTCAAGAGCAAATTTTTAGTTTTCACTGATACACTGCTTTAATACTTAAAAATAACTTTAGTATTAAAAAAATATCCGGTTGCACAACCATTCAACATATAGTACCAGCCGCCGCTGGAACGTCCCCTAAATCAAGTTTTCCTATTTTTTGCGGAATAAGCACATCATATTGAGTAAATTGTTAGTTTTGGTTTGACTACACTATATGTAGTTCTGAAAATATGGGGTGTACAAGAAAATGTTTGATTCAATGAAATATATTGAATTTTGTGGATCAAGGGCCACAAAATTTTTGAACGATGCCTAATCTAGTTTTCGTATTTTTTACGGAATAAGAAAATCATACTGAGTTAAATGATAGTTTTAATTTGGCTACAATGTATGTAGTTCTCGAGATATAAGGCCTATAAGAAAAATTTTGGTTGAAATATATTAGATCTTTTGATCCAAAAAGAGGAACGGACAATGCAAGTGCTCATAAGTAGTGAAAAAAAAATAAAAAAAAAACTAGATGCATGAGTAAGGTTTCAAATGGTGAATATGCAACAGGAATAGTTGCAAAGATAAGGAGTAAACAATAAAAAAAAAACTATTTCGAAACAAAGAGAAAGGATGATTACATACATTATGAGATATTGAATAATCACGCTACTGCGTATGGAGAGAATAACATATTAAACCATTTGAGAATGCTCGAAGATCATTGCCAGAACGGACTAAAAGAAATGGAGAAATGGAGCGGGAAGGATAACTGTCATTATTCCTACATGTAAAACTAAATCCTTTGATCCGCACCTTCTTTTCCTTCTTCCAAAATATCATCTCTCTATGACTTACGGTTCCCCAGACATGGCTCATTAAATCTTCCGAAATTCGAAATATTTTAGCCGATATGTGAGAAACGGTGCCCAGTTGACCAGCTGCCATCGGTTACTATTTGACATGAAAATGTTCACCATCCTGTTAGGTATTGATGAACACCAATATGATCTCTCTATGAGTTAAGGTTCCCGAGATACGGCTCCTTAAATCTCCGTAAATCGGAACTAGTTTTTGGCTAATATCTTGGGAATGGTAAGTCATAGAGAGATGATAAGAGTGTCAATCAAAACCTACGAGAATCCTAAACATTTTGATACCAATATTAACTAGTGACCACTGGTCAAACCAGTGGTCATTTGGACAGTGGCCACCAGTTACTATTTGGTACCAAAATGTTCACCATCCTCTTTAGTAAAATAAACGAAGACCAAATTTTTGGCTGATTCGTAATTAATTGCAACATAGATGATTTTAGTGCAAAATTATGGAGAACGACGTAGAAGATAACGCATCCAAAATCCGCCATCCAAATGTTTGGGAAAATCCGCCATCTTGGATTTTTGGGAGTAAGCTACTGGCGGAGAGGGATTTTTAAAATATTTTATTTCTCAGCTTTTAATTGTTGGATCGTAACGTGATATACCTCATTTGAAAGAGCATGATCTATACACTTAGATTGTGTATAACAAATGTATCTGTTCCATTAAATGTGGAAGAAAACGACGACGAAAATGGAAAAAATTGACATTCGGAAACAAATTTTTCAGTAATCAGGGCTGGCAACACTGTGGTTATGGCTACGAGAGGTTCAAAACTATTGAACGTTATTTGAAACATAATTTTCTCAAACATATAAAAAGAGTGGTAGATTTACTTGACATACTCAGACATAGAAATTTTCGCTAAAAAGTTTGTCATTTGTTTTTGTGAATTTCGACAGTAGCTGTTCAGCTTGTAATTATGACTAATTTAATTGGAATATAAATAATTTCAACTTGAAATCATGCAGAACATCATAGAAAATATTATATAGAAAATCCACCATCCAAAAAAAATCCAAAGCAATATTCTTTAACTTTTAGTGTAAATTAAGGAACCAAGAGACAAAAATTAGCAGCTAGGCCTCCAGATAGTGTGAGAATGGAAGCATTTCATCGAATCTGTGAGCTGTTTGAAAAACAAGAGGATGATCAAAAAACACTGAAAGATTTTTCTCTGAAGATGCACGATTTCATGCACGGAACTGGATTAGAACCATACACGCTAAAGCATATAAGAAAGTTCTTATTTGATAAATAAGGCGAAAACATAATCATAGGAAACATATCTGGAAATGAAACGTTATAACTTTTAGAGATACTGCAAAAACAATTTTTCAAGAATTTTACCAGCACCCGAGAGAAGATAATATTGAGAAAGAGAAAGAAAGGATGGTGCATACAGTTGCAAAAATAATCAGAAATGAAATTAAAGAAAAGAATACGCCATGAGTTACGTATCCCGATTTAAACAATTTGTCAGTTGAATCTGCTCTTGATTTTCTCTCTCCATCCTTAAGATTACTTCTTACTTCTATCATTTGTGATTAAAATTTACAACTTGTAGCTGCTTCTCTTGGTCAGGCATTGATGCAAGCATGTAGACCACGAGCAATAATTGCGCCAATCACATTGGCTCTGGGAATTCAAGTGCACTATGCTCTCGGTTTCTTATTGATACTTTACATAGCCTTGGGTTTTCTTCTTCTTATCATGAAGTAACAAAATTTGAAAAAATGTGCTGCAGAGTTAACTGGACGAGATTTAAGTGAAGTTCTCCCTAATAGTTTTCTTCACTTTGCTGCGGACAATATTGATCAAGATATATGCACAATAGGTGGAAAAGGAACCTTCCACGGAATGGGGATTATTGCAACAGTAACACCAAAATCATCACAAAGATGCTTGGAAATTGCAATAAAAAAATGTTTCTATGGAGGACGTTAAGAATGTTGCTATAATTCCATTTCATTACTTCCAGACGACTCAACACAGAAAGATTTATTATAATGAATTGAATGCGGAGGTGCTTAAAGATGAAATCACACAGACAGACATGTTGTGGTATATATCCTGTTTTTTTCATGATCCTCGTCCGACATGGTCAGGTACTATGCAAGCCATTTATACTGGAAAGGAGCACCCAGGAAAAGCCGACGTCATCTCCCTTCCTATGATTGACCATAACCATAGTGATTTATCATGCATTTATTCAACATTGCTCTTTATTAGTCCACAAGCTTCCAAATTCAACAAGAAAGCCATCGTAACATTTGATCAACCATTGTACTGGAAGAGTCGAATTATCATAAACAGCGAATCCGCAGACAGTCCTTTAAAATCTTTGGTTCCATCTAAGAATGAGCTTCCTTGGATGCATAGGCCATATTATGGAGGGGTCTGGTTTGTCAGAAGTTTTGCAAGTTATTTATCCTGAAAAAAAACTGTAAGGCATATTTTGAGTGGTAAAGCAATCTCTAGGCCTATTCGTGCTCACAATATAGTAGACTTAGCTCTCAATGTGTTGGCTTTGTTTGAGACATATGGAGTTGGCATTGACGAAGACAAAATTAAAGAGAAAATAGTTGACTTTGAAGAAATAAAAGAAGTTTATGAGGACATTCTGAATGAAACTAAATCAAGTGAACATTTTACTTCATCATCTTCCCTTCATAATATAATAGGCTCTGTAGAAAAATGGAAGCGATCTCTGAATAGGAAAACTGCTCAACTTTGGGCTCAGTATATTGAAATGGTTTCCATTTTAAGAAGTTTCTTATTAGCAGAACGTACAGGCGACTGGAGCTTGCATTTGAAATGTATATCAAGAATGATGCCGTATCTTGCAGCTTCTGGACATAATCATTACACCAAGTCCACTTATATTTATTTGCAGCAAATGAAACAGCTCGAAAATGACCATCCTGATGTGGCATCTGAGTTCCATTTTGTTGTACGAAGGTGTGACCGATGTTGAGCAGGACTTGCAGGTGATTTGGTAATTGAACAGACACTTATGAGAACTTTGAAAGCGTAGGAGTTTTAACCCATGGGCGTGGAATGACGGAAAATCAACGAGTTGTATGGGTACTATCAATGCATGCATGCTCTCAAGTAAATTCCTCAATGCAGGATCTCACGGGATTATCGTACAGTACAAGAGAGCAACGTAAACATATGTCTCAGAGCCGTATGAAAAGAGATGCATGTGATACAAATGAAAGTTATTGATTTGTTGTCATCATGCCAACCATTTCACACAGAAAAAGAGTTAATATAACAAACGGAGTAACCGCTCCTGATTGTGTCAACGTTAGCGAGGCTAAAAACGTAGGCCAGAGGATTCTTCTAAAAGTGAGTGGAAATTTTTCAGATATTTTCACATTTGTGAAAAAAGACTAGGTTATTACAATATCTTACAAAAACATGATACACACTGATAAAGGATCTTTCAGCATCGAGCACAATCAGCTATTCCAGAGGCTAGCAGTAGTTGCCATGAAAGCAGGCATGAACTTGGAAGATGTCATGGAATACGAGCTGTGTTCGGTTCCTTTAAGTTTGTTTGAAGATGAGGAAATATTTCGACCAGCAAACAAAGCTTCCTTAGCTAGCACTTTGTGGAAAATGTCCTGGAATTGTTTAAGTATACCTGGATTTGTTTAAGTATTTCTTCTACAGTGTTTATCTGTAGCTTCAATTCATAAGCCTCTATAATTAAATGTCCAATATATTTGGCAATCACGCAGAAAACAACACCGAAGATTTTACACTTGTGTTAATTTAACACACAGACTGTGTGTCATTTCAACTACCGTCATTTGACACACAACTCCAAATGGAGAGTGAGTTGTTCTAATCACCTGTTTGTGTTACATTTTAACACAATCACGTTAACACATAGGCATGTGATTGAAATAACACAACGATCTTTTACAGTGTAGGATTAGGATTAGGATTCTTGTTTTTAGGAGAGCAATAAAAGTATATCTCAAAATTATATGATTTGTATAAATAATATATATTAAATATCTACTGTTGTTGATTAGTGTAAAGACAAATACAACCGAAATGGCTACAGTAAAAAGAATTGGGAAATAAAAGGAAAACTACTACTGTGCTACTGATATAGTGCTACATATAGCACTAGGGTACATGCTTATTTTTCCACCAAAATTACTTTAGACTTTTCTGAATAAAGAATAGTTTTGCCCTCAGTATTAGGTTAAGTTGGCAATTTTTTATGATACTTAAGTTGCCTACCATAAAACATTCAATCATATTTTCTTATACACATAAAAATACAGTAAGGTTTCGTTAGGTTTCAAATTAAAAAAAATACAATTAACGAGCTTCTGAAAGGTATTGTATGGTCGAATAAGGGAGTGGAATGTGCCCTTACGCAGATTACTGTGATATTTACACCAAAGATGCCTCATGCTCAAAGATAATTTCGACCAGAAAATCAACTTCAAATTCCTTTGAATTTCGAAGTTATAGCTGAAAGTTCGAAAATCAAAAATGTTTCATATATCGGAAACGACTTGAGATACGAGTGAAAAAAAAAAAAAAAAACATGAATATTCCTTACTCAAAGATTCTATCAGGAAACAAACAATGTATTTTGCATTTCGAATTTCTAGCAACAAACGCGTGGAAAAATGTGCGAATTCAAATCCTTTTTTCTTTATGTTTGATTCACCACTTTCTATTTTCCACCATAGAAGCAGCACTAACCCGATATAATATTTTTTCCATAGTTTGATACCTGTGGTGCAATTTCGTGTAAAATGAGGAAAATCAAAGTCGGGACACTGTGTTTTGCCCGCATGATAGGCAACCCACATTACGCTATAAATGTTTTGTCTGAAATAAGTACTGTCAAAAGTCAAAGATGGTCGATTTTGAGTTTCTGGCTCTTCATGAATGGTTCTACATGGCAACATAACTTACATAATCGTACCTCTTCCAGAAACCCCATAACAGCTTGTGCCACTGATTTCCAGTCTGTCTTAGTAGAAGGGGCGGATCGAGGACCGACTTCTAGGGGGGCGGTGGGTTGTCATAATGCTACTTTTAATGGCTCCAAACTCTGGGATGGATTTTATTTATATATAAAAACAATAAAGTTTCTACTTCTGGGGGGCAATCGCCCCGATCTCCCCTGGATCCGCCCCTGCTTAGTAGGATACCAATATCTTACAATCGTGACTTACAGAAAACAGCTGTTTGATTATCCCTATATGTAATATATACCCGAATATAATATACAACATGCTATAATGAACAAGATGATGATAATACAAAAATATGCAAAATACTGTTATTGATTTTTTTTTTTTTTTTGAATAAGAAAACTTACAGGAAAGTGAGGGACACTGTAATTGGAATCTTCAATCACTATACGCGTTTATTACTGGAGCGGAAAGCACACAGTTTGCTTAAGATCCCTGCAGGTCGAAAAATTTTAGCTAGGTGTGAAGCACCTGAAAGGTAATAAACGATTGCAGTGGCATGTGAACAACACCCAAGACATAAGATTTTGAGAGATATATTGCCATGCCGGGCCATTCATGAAGAGTCAGTAACTCAAAAGATACCATCTTTGACTTCCGGCTGTATTTGTATCGGCCAAAACATTTGGGACGCAATGTGTGTTGCCTACCATACAGGCAAAATCGGCGTCCCGACTTGCGTTCTCCAATTTTTACACAAAGTTGCACCACATGAATCAAACCATGTTGAAAGTATATTATAGATGGGTTACTGTTGCTTCTATGGTGGAAAACAGAAGTTGGCCACTGAAACATAAAGCAAAAAGATTTGAATTTGAATATTTTCGACCCGTTTGTCGCTAGAAATTTGTAGGGCGAAATATATTATTTCATGTTTCCTGTAAGGCCCTTTAAGCAAAGTATATTCATATATTGTTTCATTCTCGTAACTCAAATATTTTCCGAGATATAAACAATTTTTGATTTTTGAATTTTCAAGAATAACTTCGAAATTCAAAAGGAATTTGAAATTGAATTTGGAGATGTTTGAAGTTATCATTGATATGAGGTGCCTTTGGTATTAATATCACAGCAATCTGTGTAAGGGCATTTTTCACCCCCCCCCTCTTATGGGCAATACCTTTTATCCTTTATATTAATATATTAACGTAAAGATAACAGCTCATCACACTATTCTTTTTTTTTTTTTTTGTAATAATCTGTAACAACACATACAAATGGAACACTTACACAGACACATGCATACGTTACGCGAGGGGCAGGGTTGCTCAGTGGTATATCACTTACTTCTGGTGTGTGGGGTCCCTGGTTCGATCTCCGGCCAACTGAGTTTGTGGTGGACAACATTGTGTCCATGAGTTTTCTCAGGCAATCCCCTTTCCTCACAAAATCTCATTTCTCCAATTCTCCATCATCATTCACTTCACTTAGTCATCGTATCCGTTAGCCTAAAAGGAATAAGTAGCATATTAAACTAAAAGAGGTGATTTCATTACATTACGTTCCAAATTTTACATGCGTTCAAAGCTGAAGGCCGGGGCTCGGTTCCTGGTATGAGTTTAAGTTTTCCGATCCTACTTTAAGCTGTGGATCCATGTCTCATATAGTACCGGTGCTGAAATAGATACTAAACTTCAAAGCAACCAATAAATATAAATTATACTATTGACGTCATTAAATTTGGTTCTCTCAAGCATTTATGAAACAATAAATAAAGTTGCAATCATATCTTATCAAATTCAAAATCAATTCCTATGTGCATTTCGATGTATACATTTCGACAAGTACTTTTAGTGCGGCAGTTTAGCTAGGATATTTCAACATATTGTGCACTTTTTGATAAAAGCACCAAATTTGGCACAGAGCTATACAGATGTAAGATGAACAAATTTGGATGTGGAGCCATCGGCCAACTGACCCCTGGCGGCCGTGGTAGCCATTTTCCAAAATGGCCGCCATTGGACATCCGAAAGGCAACAGAGGTTAAATAAAGTTTGTTGCTGAAGGTTTTAATAGATGCTTTGAAGATAATTTGTAAGTTATATATGTTTAGTTCATAATTTTACATTTCAGAGCATTACCCGTCGCAAGCACACAGTGGTGTGTATTCCAGACTGGCCTTCTTGCACTTGCCTTTTTTCATGCAGTCTTTGCATTTGCAAGAGACGAGCTCCCCAGCAGATCTTGGATGCTTCGGGTAGCGTTGTCCATAGAGGTTCATCACGCCGCTGATCTTGAATCAACCCCAGTCGGTTGGTGATGGCAGTGTTGGTGCAGAAACCATGGCCTGACCCCAGATATGTCCGCCCTGATATACTGCTCTTCGGACGTGCTGCTCTTGTCGGTGGGATCAGCTAGACGTTGCTTTTCTTTGCAAACAGTTTGCGATGTGCCTTGTCAATGTTGTCAATGTCCGTTTCTGTGCTTGTTCTGTCATAAAGCAGTATGATAAACCTTTCAATTATGTGCATGGCGTCTTCATTAATACAATCTGGTGCAGTGGACAGAAGAGTAAGCGTCTGCGTGAGCTCAGGTAGCACTGTCCACACTGCCCATGCTGTCCTCTTTCCACGTCCGGCGAAGCAGGAGACCGTGCCGCAGCCCGTCAAAGCATGAAACATCGATAGTGCCTGAGCTTTTTCAAGACCCAGAGCCTGAGCAATTTCATGGGCTGCCAGACAGCGGAACGTCTTCCCCGAGCCGAAGGATACCCACACTTCAGTTTCCTCATTCAAGGTGCGTGCCAGAGCCACCGCCAGGACAATAATATCAGTGTCTACTGTGCAGATGAGGAACTTCTTGTGACCATTGTGAGCAGCGTGGGCGGCATGCAACATAAGACGGGTATCGGCCTCCTCGTGGTTGCAAGGTGCCATTGCTGAAGTATCCAAAAGCGCTGGCTTTCTCAAGACATCATCTCCTTTAGTGATGAGCAACTCCTTATCTTCAAGCTGGAATGAGTCGTAGAGGATGTCAGAGAGGAAAATGAACAGCTCTGTCTTGTTTTCGTCGACTCTGAGGAAGTTTGCCCTGTTCCCGGGTATAGTTGAGTTACTCACCACTCGTTTTCTCACCCCTTTTCGCCGTTTGGCTCTTGCTGCACCTTTCATCGAGTTTCTTATGTAGCGGTCCCACACCAGGTCCAGTCGCGTGGCTTGATGAAATTTTGAAAGTATGTGAGGCACAAAAACTTGTTGGGAATATTCTTTAAAGGTTTTTGCCGTAGCAGGCTTCAGCAACTGGATGATGACTGCTCCAGCTAGGACAATGCAGCTAGTTGGAGGAACCTCAGACCTAGGCTGACTGAAGTCTTCTAGACAACTGAGAAGATCACTCTTTACACCAAACCGGATGCCACCGCCGTCCGATAGTGCAGGAGGGAAAGCTTGGTTTTCATGTTTGAAGAATTCGTCTAGATTTCCATCCCGGTTATGGCATCCGATATAAGACAAGAGAAGAGGTTCACGTTTTTTCTGAAGGATTTCATTTGCTGCTTGCCCTTTGCTTGAGGTTTTGTTGTAGGCTGACCAAATATTTTGATATTGTTTCTTTTGATAGGATAATGTATGGGTTTCGTTCTCTCCACCATGTGTTCTCTGACAAATTTGTCAAACTGCACCTGTCCCACTTTATATGCACAAGGGAGGTCGTCTACAGCTCGACATGGCGCGATCTCCTTGGTGTCAAGTACCAACAGATCTTGACTATCCTCTTCAAATGGATTCCCAAAGTCTTCCATCACTTTGATCACTGACTGTACATCTTTTTGGAAAGCAGTTTACACACTCGATGTGTGGTCATGATGCTTTGTGTCTTTTGATCATTCATGGTTAGAGTCCTGGAACTCTTCGATGAGCCTGGCAACCTCTGGTCCTGCCACCATCCACAGTCGCATTGCGCTGGGATTGTCAGTCAGACCTACTACACCTTCGTCTCCTTTTATGGCTGCAATGTTCTGTTCGTGGGCCTGATCGATAGGGATGGCGGAGAACGGTCTACTCGTTTTGTGGACTGTGGAATCCCCTGCGAAGAAATCATCGGCGATTTCAGGGTGTTTAGTAGGCAGTTCCACCACGTCTCGCAGATACACAGGAATCCAGTGCGCGTAGTTGGTGTGATCCAAGGCATGGAACCACACTGCTAGTTTTTTGAGGCCATCGACGTACATAGCTAACTATGCTTGGCGCAGAGAGCGCACGTACACTAAGATCGTCAGTTCCAATTCCAGTACAGTTGCCCAGTAGTGGAACTGGGGGCAAGTCTCCGCCTTTTGCAGCACCACTGCGAACTCAAGTTACTTGGTGCTGGCGTCACGCAGCTGATCAATGTAGTGGTTGTATGCCTTCTGCGGCAGGGTGAAGAGGGCTGCTGCTGTTACTTGATGCGCTCTCCTGGTTCGAGTGGCATGTGATGCCCGCAGGAAGGAATCCGCATACCCGGCACTGGTGATCTCTGCCTCAACCAGTGCTTGCACCTATCCGCTCCCTCGCAACAAGTCACCAATGGTCTTCAGCGCGCCATCTCGATATGAAGACCTCCGAAGAGGATGACGTACTTCTCTTCACCATACACCTGTGGCCACTTCTATTGGAATTGCTTTGCCAGTGCAAAAAGCGGTTGGTCGAATGTGAGCATTGGAATCTGGCCAGGGTTAAGATGTTCCATTGCGTTCCTGACGACATCCACGGAGTGCTTGATCATAGCGACGGTATGGGCACTCTCCAGGAAGAGTGGGATTAGTGAGGTGGGACAGATAGCCCGACTTGTGTTACTGGACTGTAGACTTGCGTGGTATGCAGCCCATGAAGTGTTTTGTAATGGAAAACTTTCTTTTACGGCTAATTGGATGTGTTGTAGCCAAAGATACTCTGTTTCAATATGTTGCTTGAGGCCGCTGCTGCTTCTCAGGAATGTCACGTTGGTAACCGGTATCTGCGTGTTCTTGATGTTGCTGTTGACGGATGGAACGTTTGTATAGTATTGTGTCAAACGGTCAACTGATTTGAGATATCTTTCGTTCGACCCTCCGAGGATACTGATGCAGCGGTCAACACTGGCTCCATGGAAGGCAGGATGTAACACCAGCGAAAGTGCATGACTGTTGATTGTTTTGAGGTCGTAGAACTTGGATTATGGTCGATATTCTCTACTATGTCTGTGGTGAAGACTTTGCCTCTCATCTTGGGAGGGCAGACTACTGTTCCCCAATTGTGTGGAGAGATACAAGACTCGGTCGTAAGAAATAGAAATTCCCATGTGTGACAGCTTGTCGACTAGCTTCCTTTTACTAGTGTGTGCATATAGCATGAGTCCAATATAAATGGGAAGAGGCATCTCCTGCGTGGTGGCGTGCCGGACTGGTAGAGATGTACTGCCTATGTCGGCTCTTCGGTGCTTCACACAATTGAATTTGAGGATTTGGGTGATAGGCAGTGCCGCTTGTGTAGTGCTTTCTCTAAGGTCTTTGATACTTGATCCTTCAAAAATCATAGTGACTAGGGCAAGCAACACGCATGGTACGGAATACTGTTGACATTCTGGAGAAAATTCGTTGAACACATTGTCATCTCCGAAGATGTGGCATCGCACAATTTGGGCAGCGAGCGCCAGATGGACAGCACCAGTATCTGTATCCAGTTCACAAACCTTTGCCAAGGCATCGCCGAAGTCTTCATTAAATGCAAGCAGGACATCGCGCCCCTGGGGAGAAGCTCAAGGTCATTGAACCTTTTCATTGAATGGGTTGAACCATATCCTGGGAGAATGCTGTAGCTGCTCCCCTTGTCTTTACGTGTATTCCTGGATGGACATGTTAGCGACATGTCACTTCTTAACATATGAAACATAATGACCAGTCTGTCTCTGTTCTTGCTGTTCGGCCGGAGGTGGACTGTACTGTTTCTGCTTCTTCAGCACGAGGCTTCACGAGTTTGAAGACCTTCGACATTGTTCTCGAAACAGAGAAGGAAGAATGAGTAAATATGTAAATTAGTATTAAAAAGCAGCATCTTTCGAGATTTCAAAGCTAGCCCAAATTAATGATTGTATATAATAGTCCGGCACTTTAGCTGGATATTTCAACATATTATGTACTTTCTGATAAAAGCAGCAAGATTTACACTCCAGTAATATCGTATCTCAAGTGACACTCCGGGAATTTTTTTTATAATTTTTTCAAAAATTACGGTTGTATCTGTAGTTATGTAATGGGAATGAAAGAGTTAAGTATTACTGTTGTAGATGTTGAGCCTATATATATATATATATATATATATATATATATATATATATATATATATATATATATATATCTTACAAGACGGCATGTTTTTATTCAAAACATTCAGTAAACATTCACTAAAACATTCACCAACAAACTTAATCTAATTTCTGTCGTCTTTCGGGTGTCCACTGGCGGCTATTTTGGAAAATGGCCACCACGGCCTCCAGAGGTCAGTTGGCCGATGGCTCCACATCCAAATTTGTTCATATTATATCTGTCTACCTCTGTGCCAAATTTGGTGCTTTTATCAAAAAGTGCACAATAGGTTAGCTAATCCGCAGTACTATTTATTAGTATTTGGATTAGGAATTAGATTTCTGGGCTTTCGGCAACTGTGACCATGGTAGCCCGTCACACACATATGAAGGATAACGTTCCTTGGCGATCACATTGACCAGGGAATTCGAGAGGAAGAAATGAATGGGAAAGGAAAGAAGCGGCCTGGGAAAATTATGTTAGGTACCATCCCGGCATTTACCTGGTGTGAATGAGGAAGACACAGGAAAGAACTCAATCATAATCACTCGCCTGAAAAAGCTGTTACATCTTTTCGATTGAGTGGATACATTATTATTATTATTATTATTATTATTATTATTATTATTATTATTATTATTATTATTATTATTATTATTATCATAAAGTTATTATATAAAGTTATTATTATTATTGTTGTTATTATTATATCATAAAGTTATTATAAAGTTATTATTATTATCATTAATAATAATACTAATAATAATAATTTTACGCATTGTTGAAACAAGCTAACCATTGTCTTACTAATTTCAACATTAAACTATAGGTGTAGCTGATCTCCAATGAAACACACAGAATGGTCTAAAGAAACCTGAGTGTTTTAAATAAATACATAAAGATATGTTACATATAATGGAGTAGTACGTGATTCGTCACTTCTGAACCATTTTAATTGAAAGTAATTGAACTAATTGGATATTATCAGAAAAGAGGACTATATTCAGCAAAATTCTATGTTTTATACGAAGGCTATCATACGATTTTTATTTAAAACTTCAGAAGAGAGTGGCTGCTAAGCGAGTTCTAATCAGGGGCGAACCCACCGGTGTCTACCAGGTACAGAATCCTCCCAAAACTTCCTAATTCAACATTTCATAATAAAATTATACTTGTTTAGCAGGGATATGATTGATGTGACATGAAAATTTTGATCTTACACTTCATCTGGACTCTTTCGTTTATAAAAAAAATCTAGCTTTACCATTTTTTTTCTGTAAATATAAGTGGAAGTATTTTAAAATTACTTATCGTCTTTTCAGGTGCAGAATAATACCCGTTCAATACTGCGTAGACGTCATGGCTTGTAGTATGGCACGCTCGCTCCCCGAAAGTTTGGAACCGTCTAAAAAAAAAAACTTCTGGGTGTGCGCCTAGGTCGAATATTTGATTGAATTCAGCTGTAAGAGTGGGAGTTACGTGAAAACCTTAATAAACGCATACTTCATATTCTGTTACAATCGAACAAAGCTATCATAGAAGATATATATATTTTTAAAGATGACGGGCGAAAAGATTCACGTTCTTGTTCTGGACTATATTTAAATCCAAATATTGAGGTTGGTTGTGAAACATCAAAAATAATACCCTACATTTCATGTAAATCTACGATTTTTTAATGAAAGATGAATAATACTTTTAAAAAACTGAGTGGGAGGGATATTCCATACCACATCAAAGGGTTAAATTCACTGCTCAGTCCTGATGGATTTTAATCCCAAGTACAGCGGATTACTTTACATGTGGTAATTATACATAATATTGTATCCACACTGCATCCAAATCGAACAGTTGTAATGGAAACTAGCGTGTAACAAGATGGTACCGTGGCTCAGTGGTAGAAAGCTTATCTCTCGTGCATGAGGTCCCTGATTCGATTCCCGGCCAAGTAAGTTTCTGATGGACAACATCGTGTCCGTGGTTTAATCTGGGTTGTTCCGTTTCCTCCCACATCTCATTCCAACAATTCTTTTATCATCATTCAGTTGCCTTATTCATCGTCTCCCTTAGCTTAACGGGCACAATCGCGGAATCTTAAAATTCATTCACAAAGATTTCATTTTTTTATTGTTTAACATATTTTTATCCCGTGACTAATTCCACATGAGAGACTGAATTTAATGCTCACTCTCCTACGATTTTAACCCCAGTTACTGAGCCTTATGAGAAAAACACCAAAGAATATGTGCATTGAATTATATCAAAACCGAATGAATTTTAGAAAAAAAAAATATCGTGAAACTTTGAATGAAATCGCGCCAATAGTAGACTAAATCCATTACCTTGTTTTCTACAAGTTTAAATTCTCTGTATAGGGGATAACTGGGAAGCCACAAAAAATGTAGGACATATTGAAATTGAACATTTTAAAACAAAAATTATCGTGGAACACAATAATGGAGATAAGGAAGAGGGGAAATTCGCCCTTACATTCTTTTTAAGATTTAGCCTCAAGCTTAGGATATATTTACGATGCCGTAAGCAAAATATACATTAATTTTTGTCATATTGGAATATTTTAATATGTTTTATATTTGAAAATAGTATCGTCCTCCTTAGCGTGACGGGACGTGAATGTTATTTCCTTTTATCTTATTTATACTTGATAGACTGCATTTCTAACACTTTGTGTGTTAATCACGTATTTATACGGAGTGGCCGATCTTCTGCAGTGTGTGCATTACGTTTATGTACGTGCTTCCATTGAAAATGTATCTTCATGATTTTCCTCTATGCTTGTAGGAGTTAGCAATCTTGGATTATTCCTTGAACTTTGTAGCTATAATTTTGTCACTACACTGAGAAAAATCCAATCTACCGACAGCGGTATATTGTACAAATATACAGAACCCTCTCGCTTACTACAGGAATAAGTACAGAGCATACATTATCCGTATGTTTCATAGGCACTGCCCTTATATAAATGTAACATCACGCCGTTTCATGATGTCTGATATCTAACAGTCTTCCTTATATTACATACATATATGTACGTTAAGTTCGTCAGCTGTATGTAATATACGTACATCTGTATGTGAGATCCTGACCGCCTATATTGTTTCATACAGAAAGTATGTACAGATGGAAAACTTATACAGAAAGTATTATAAAATATACGTTATCAGTTATGTTTGCTTTACGTGAAGTCCAAAAACTAGAGGATTTAGAAATGCAACATACGTACACCGCATACATTTTTCTCAGTGTAGTTAATGGGTAAATGATCGTTACTTTTCTGTTAGACTCGATGTCTGAAACATATATGCTAGTTATTTGGACACTTGCTACAACATCAGCCATTCCAAAGTACTTTGTAAAGAAACTTGTTTCAAAGCTTTCATCAAAATTTTACAATGCAAGTGCTGAAATATAATCCAATGTTGAAAAGCATATATGTTTTCTCAATCTTTAATTATTTTTTATTTATATATTTATTGATTTATTATTTTAGTGAATTTCATGTAGTGCATAATGCACATTACAAAACAGTAATATTATTGGAATGTAAAAGAAAGATTCAAACTTTGGAACTGTGCTCGTTACATTATTTTTGGATTTCTAGATTTCGAGATTTGACATTTTAAAATGTAGCCAAGATGATCAGTATTCTTGGGAAGGTGAATGTATCCCAGAGGACAGCATTCAAACTGAACAACAGGCTTATTTCTGCAAGCGGAAAGAAGGAACATAGTATGTTTTATCAAAATTGGATATATTTTACGAAAGTTGTAGTGGAATAGGCTCACAAACACAAATATGCAATTCCAATCGAATGTCAGAAGATTCGTCAATGACTGCTTCTATTATTATTATTATTATTATTATTATTATTATTATTATTATTATTATTATTATTATTATTATTATTATTATTATTATTATTATTATCTAAATTTACCCTAACTACGATATAACTCGCCATTTAACTTTACGGACCCCAGTGGCAAGAAAGCTTTCGGCCAATTAACGCGTTCTAGGCTTTTTGCTTTCTACGCTTGCACTTGAAACACATGCTTTCATACAATCTGCCTTTTGTTGTACTTGCAAGCGATGCTTTAGACCCTTCGCAGAGCGTCATAGTATCACTGGCCGTTCATTGGCTATTGACTTGACTTGTAAAACGCTTGCGTCAAGCTTAAATGGAACGCTGAATGCAAGGCTGTCCCCATGTAACCTCGTTACTGGAATCCAGTTTGCGGTATGTTTGCACATTTTCCAATCAAACTGGATGCAAGCTTGGTCGACTTGCGATTCAAGCTTACAGCAAGCTGTTCGCAACTTGTCCCTGCTACTAGGGGAGGACCTAGTCATGAGTTAGGGATAAAAGGAAACACTAGTTCTTAAATATTTTGGTCCAATTTCAGCACCAAGGTTGCATGTGAGACGAACATTAATTTTAAAGCGTAATCCAAGCAACGTATTGCATTGAAATTTCAATACTTTCCTACTGGTAATCGAACACGAGCACCGTTCACCAAAAAAAGCTCGTGTCCTAGCCACTGGACTAGTCCTTACATTTTGAAGTAATGTATCTGAATTCGACAGTTTTGATTTGTTTTAATGTAGCAGAAGCTTGCTTTGTTTATTGGAATTTATCATCTCTTTTGGGCATGGATCATGTATGAAATGTTCGGTTTTAACATCGGATACGACCTATCTGGATTGAACTTGGCCGTCGTAAAGTATTAAGCCAAAATGTAACATTTTTGTCGCATAAACGAAAGCGTTCTCCTACATTTCCTGCCTACTACTACTGCTATTTACTAAACATGCTAACTTGGGACATAGTTGATAAACTTTTTCTAGGTCAAAGAGATAATATTTAGTTCCACATTTGATTAGAGTTAAAATAATTTTAAAAACCCTTACAGTAGTTTATCTTGATTAAATTAAAATAGATAAAATAATAGGTTCAGCTCAAACGTTGCTATAGGTTGTCATAAATAACCCACAATCGTGGATAGTTGGTTAATTACTCTCCTCTGAAGCAGAAGACCGAGGTTTAATTACCAATAGTATTACAGTATGTCCCGAAATATGCTTTACAATTCCAAGGTCATATAACTCGACTTGAGTTAACTTTGAGAAACTAAGTAAAGTTTGTTATGTAAGGTAATGAACAAATGTTTTGTTTTTCAAGGTGATAGAAACAACATATGTAAAAAAACGTATTTTTCTTTATTTTTGCAGGGTAGTAGGAGCACCATAAATGAATCGAAAAATGGAGTCAACATAGGAAAAGGCCCAGTGTGTGGCTTGGTTTATTAAAAACAAATCAGACACCCAAGTTCAGAGAAATTTCAGAACGCGATACAGGAAACCACCACCCTCTCGGCTATCCATAAGAAAATGGCACAAGAACCTCATGGAAACAAGCAGTATGAATTTGAAACACCAGGTAGGCAGGCCAAGGAAAAGTGACGAAGGTATGGGGAGAATTCAACAAGTTTTCCAGCATTTACCACAGAAATATTTCATAAGGCATCAGAAGAAGTGCAAATAACTTGTACAACAATGCACAGATTACTCCGAAAGCATCGTTGTCTGTTCCCATACAGAGTTCAATTGTTACAGGAAGTAAAACCAGATTATAAATCAAAACATGGTGCATTTGTTGAGGGCTTCATTTCACGTGAGATAAGGATGAATAATTTCTGATTAACGTTACATTTTGAGATGAATGAACTTTCCATGTGTGGGAAAGTTAATAGAAATAACGTACGCATCTGGGGCTCGGCGAATCCACATGCTGTAAAGAAGGTGGTGAGTGATAGTCAAGAAGTTAATGTTTGGTACTGCATGTCATTTGACCGCATTTTAGAGCCGCTGTTTTACGCCGAATAAAAAAGAATGTTTCAAACTCTTTGGACATGCTTGTACTGTTACTGATACCACAATTTTATGACCGGCATCCTCATGTTCTGTTTCAACAAGATGGTGCACTTCCACACTAGGCTTTACCAAGGAGAATATCCTTAACAGGACTTCTGCACAACATTAAATTGGAAGAGATGGCCAGATTCCCTGGTCTCCTCGATCCCTTGACTTCATTCTGCGAGGTTATGTCAAGGCCCATGCATGATATTGCTGATTTGAATGCAATAATAGCGGCATCTATTGAGACAGTAGACGTTGACGTGTTAAATCGGGTTTGGACTAAGTTGGAATTTCGACTAGATACTATACGTGCCACCAGAGGCGCGCATGGAGAACTTGACCAAAGAACTAGGAAACAAATCTTTTTGAGTTGGTGCATCAGAAAAACTTTGTTTCTCTAAGTTACTTACAAGTAAAGTTATATGATTGAAATTATAAAGTACCTTTTGGGACACCCTGTACATCTAGAACTGATCCAACGTCGAACTGTAGATTTAAGTTTCAAACAACTTTCGTGAAGGAAACTGAAGGTAATCTCTAATCAATAAATACATTAAAGAACAAACAAAAAAGTGTAACTCTTGAAATTAAAAAAAAAAAAAATCGATTGTACATAATACTATATTTTATGTTTAGATTTATAATTACTTAGGAATTTATATAGAAGTACTTAATAATATTTACAATTTTTAATTGCAAATATTTCGGAAATAAAAGAAAATTGCACTAACGTTTAATATTAGGGTTTATAATATGTTTTAAACTACATGAATTACCGTATTTTAATATTTAAAAAAAAGAAGCACGAGCGTCAGATATTGTCTTTTCAGATATACATTATCGTGTTAAGTGAAAATTGTTTTCAAAAAATAAACAAAACAAAATAAACAAATAATCAAGCGCATGTATGCACAGTGAGCTCAAGTTATTCACAGAGTAATGTTTAATGTTCCTTTTTTTTAATGTTCCTTCACATTTTGAGTTCTTGGATTTAAAATAAGTTGTGCATATTTTGTTGTACTTGCACCTTGTCCCTGAGTATTCGTGTCCTAAGAGAGAGAGAGAGAAAGTCATCTTTAGTTAAAAAAAAAAAAACTCTGGAGAGGCAAAATTTAGCAGAATTTTGTATCACGCAAGATTTTCTGCACCAAGCTACGAACAGATTTATTGCTTAGCCGGGACCTAACTATACAATCTCAAATAAACGGATATCATGTGTGCTTTTTTGTTGGCAAGTGCAGGATAAAGAAAATCATAGTTATATACTTTGATAAGCATCTGGTTGTGTACGAACACTGAGTACTCACATTCTTGTGCACGATCTTTATTTACGTTCTGGGCGGAAATAAACAACTATTGTAGAATCTAGAGTTGCGATCTGTGTTAATTGAAAGACAGAATTACACGAGAATCATCTAGAAAATATATGGGAAACGTACGTACAGAGATAAGAAGTACGTATGCACCGTCTAGGCTAGGGTTTCTCAACATAGGGGTCGCGAAGATAAGCGGAAGAGTTATATTTGACCGCTTCAGTATCACTAGAAGAACAAAATAATTTTGCATTTTGTAATGCTTTCGTGCCATACATCTAAATAGTAAGATAAATTACATTTTTTTTCTTGCACAGAGTAGTGACAATCATATGTGTCATAGAGAACACATTGGATTATACACTTTATACATCTATGCAATACAACAACAATATCCAATACCTAAAACACTGTCACATGTTCGTAAAACCCAAGTGAAGAGATTGAAAACATGAAATATCTCTAATTTTGAATAATCATTTTTGTAACGGTTGGTTCGTAGTGTCGTATACGACACATGATAAAACAAAATGTCTCTTTTTTCCTCGACACAATAGAAGAGCAAAATAGTGAACTGCTTATTTATCCCCAAGGTTCTAACAAGATAAATCAACATGCATTACAAAAATAAATAAATAACGCGTTAAAGAAAGAGAAGTAGAATACTTAACGTAATTGAGTCATTTTCTGATTTCTGTGATATTTTCTTCCCTCCAAAAACGCTCTTTAGGACCAACCTAAAGTGTACTTCAATTGTCAAGCTTCTATCTGGCTACAAGGAAAAGACGAAAAAGACGCAAAAGACGCGTATCGTACGTGCCATGTTGTCACTCTATCAGGACAAATAATGCTAATTTTGTGTGTCATATATGACACTCGACGTCAGAAGAGGATAATTAGAATCTAATACCGGAAAATATTTTTATGAAATATTATTTTGAATTTTGTTCTGATAGGCATATTTTTATTTTTATACATACTGTTAAGAACAACAAAAAATAGGTCTACTAAACAATTTCATCAAGTGCAGAGTTGTTTAAAAAAACATTTAAATGAAAGAGTTACGATATGAAACTGCTTAGAACTCCATATTGAAATATCGGAAAAATACAAATGCAACAAAGCCTGCGTATTGGAATACAATTAAAATTGAAAGCTAATGAGATACCTGAGCATGATGTGATTTCAGTAGTGCGGCAATGTTCAGTTTAATCTTTGTCGCGCATATTATCAAGTCATTTAAAATGCTCAATAACATTTTTGACAACTGTCCAAGCTTTTTAAACCGTAATTAGGAATATCTTTATTTTTTATCATATGACCTAAAATTAAGGGAGTTATGAAATTTTAAATGTTTCAAACGGTCTCTATTTGAAATAGTATGACGAATTGGATTTGATATTTGCAATATGAATGAAGTAGCCAAATTTGTTTCTAATCCATTCGCTTTTAGGGAAGTCACTGTATCTACTATATACAAAAAAAAATGACTCTACTATTATAGAAATAGATGGATATCGTGAGATATCCGCAATAGGTATGTTAAAAATCCCACACAATCTTATTACAAACCAGAAATTAGAAAAGGGTCGCTGGCAAGTGGATGTGATAGGAATTATGTTGAGAACCACTGGTCTAGGCTGATCTCGCTGTACTTCTTCTAACGCAGTAAAGAAAACCTGCACCAAACGCTTATTGTACTTTTCTTGCCTGGTAGCAATAGCGTCAGGAAAGCCAGCCTGTAACCTGAATTTACGGATTTTGCTTCTAAATTTTTATCTCCGACTGGGTGTTAATTCAACACATTCTCTTTAAAATGAAGATATCTTTTTACTTAAGTACGATCGTCAAATAGAAGTACTTACTATTAACACGAGGTTACATTATAATAATCATTCATATCTGAAAACTTTGTGTGTATTCAATCCTAAATCATACGTAGTTCACCTTGAACACACTTCTTCAATGTTGAAACTTTCCAGATGATGTAATACTTGCAGCGAAACCTGGAATAAAAAAATGTAATGGTAATAGCAAATTAAGGGTGAATTTATGAAGGGATGATAAAATCCTATCGAAAACTAAAACAATGATGGTTGGAACAAAGAAAATAATGCCAATTATAAAATTTAGAAAGAGAAAGTAGTACAGTCAGTGACAAAAGTTCTTTTCATTTGACGAAAGCACTTTCGTAAATAACTTTAGAATGGAAAGACAATTTGAGTACAGCTTTCGGTAATTTAAAAAATGTAATTTTCTCTACCTTCCAGCCATACCTCTGTTATAACCAAAATAAATTTTATCAAAAGGAAATAACTTTTGTCGCCAACTGTATAAGTGACCGGTTTTCAGTATTAGGTAGTATTACCAGTAAATATCTGTAACATAAACGGGAAATAAAAGCAAGAAATGACTTTTAAACTATAGAACTGAACCCACCAGTGGATATCATGAAAGAGCTATAAAAAGACTAAAAGTATTTGAAATATGATGGTGGAAAAGAATGGAAAGTGTTAAGGTGAAAGACAAGAGAAAGAGAGACAGTAAGGTTGCTAAATTATACAAATATAAACAATATTGCAGATAGTTAGAAGAGAAACATGGTATAAGATTAAGATATTATTTTAGGATAACCAGTTTTGCTAGCAATGCGATAAAATGTAAGGAATAAGATTGGCGAGGGAAGGGAAAGAATTGGTGAACAATATTAAATTATACTATTTTACACCAATACAAAGAGATTAGCAGCGGACTGAAAAGTGATGAATCTGAATTTCTGAAAATTAACATATCATTAATTACATTCAACAATTAGCATAGTATGCATGGTTGTGTGTTATTATTAGTAGGTCCCTAGCAACGCTAAAGTTTACAAATCTTATGCACAATGCGGCCGCAGTGGCTCAGTAGTAGCGCGCTCGCTTCTAGTGCGTGGGATCCCTGGTTCGATCCCAGATCCCACTAAATGATGGACGAACACCGTGTACATGAGTTTCCTCAAAGTTGTCATTTTTCCTTCATTCCACTATTCCATTCATTAGCATAATTGCTGTCCGACTTAGTCTCGGAGCATAATTCGAAGGATCCTATTTGGAATATAAGCAAAAGAAAGAAAGGAAATATGTACAATCAGGACCATTTTTTTTTCATTTGATGAAATTAGTTTCGGAAATTACTTCAGAATGGGAGAACAATTTGAGTACAGTTTTCAGTAAATTAAAGAAAATGTAATTCCTTATCACCGACCAGCCTTACTACCGATATACCTAAAATAAATTTTACCAAACGGAAAGAATTTTTGTTGTTGACTGTATAAGGAGAGTCTAATTACTTGCAACCTTAAAAATTCTTGTCTGTCCTATACGTAACAATGAATAACGGGAGGTACATTCATTGTTGTACTTTTTATGTTACATTACAGGGCAACAAAATAATATTATTGCATAATAAAATTCCTTAAAATGACTTTCTCAAATGTTTCTAAATGAAAACCGAAGAGATGTAAGAAATTTCACGAATCATACTTTATCTTAATGGTTAACGTTAATAGAATTGACTTACGAAATATGTTTCACCACCCGCTTGCAAAATGTTTCGCAGCCAATGATTTCAGTTTTATCTGGGCTTCTTTACTGACACTCTTCCACATTCTTTGTACTTCATGTATACTGGAGAAATATCTCAGAATCACTCCTTGGCAGAATATTTCCAATTCCTTTAGCCGGTACTCAATAGCGAACTCATACCAAATGTTAACATTCTCTTCATTAACAAATCGCTTTGACTCTTCCTCACATGCTTTGATGAGCTCAGTGTTACAGTGAAAGTCAGCTAAGATTAAGAGATCCATCATATTGTCTTCTGAGATACGAACTTTCCTGGTGTACAGATAGTACAAAAATGCTTTATATGTTTCGTAGTTGAAATGATTGTGCTTTATTTCGACTGTACTCAATATAGATTCAATCCAGCACTCTCTGAACATGCCCCAGAAGTATTCACAACTTTCTCTTAAAACACCCTTATGTACAAAAATGGGCTTCTTTTCTACTAGAATGGTCAGGTCACTACTCGATTCAACATCAAACAAATGCTCTATATTATCGAAATCAGAAGAAAATTCTATCGGTTTCCATGTGATGGGGGTGGATGCTCTAGAAATGAAAACATCACTCAGTTGAAGCACACATGTTTTCACAGGGAAATAACAATATGGCTTATCTTTCAACTGACCCCAAACAAACACTTCATCCTTCGTATTTCTTGCTGCAGATATATAGAGTTCTGGTGATGCAGCTATCTCTACAACATGACCCAACATTTCAATCGGTAATTTCCTTGCGTTTGCTTCGCAATAGGTGTCCTGAAGACCAAGTTGCCCGTGGCAATTGCAACCCCATGCAAATACCCTACCATCATTTGACAATGCTAAGAAATGATCAATACCAGATGCAATGTCAATAATGAAGTTGCTGTCAAATCCAGACACTTTGAAGCTGTCTCCGTCAAAACCCAGATTTAAATTGTTTCTAGGAGTCATGAATTCCAACCATGGGCCCGTCGTCCATGAGTACACTTCTCCAATTTCTGTCAGTGCAATACTATCATTTGTAGTGCATGTAACTTTTACAATTCGGAGAGGGCTAAACTTGTAAGGAGTACATTCTCGATCAATGTACGAACAAAAAATGCGTGTTATGCGAAAGCCATCTCTTTTTTCTCTAAATTCAAACACTTTACCGTCATCAGTTCGAGCAAGAAAACATCTATTACCACCGGCCACTTCAACAAAGATACTCTGAAGAATATCTCCTGATTGTGTAAATTTCTCCGTTTGTAGAATTTTGTTCTTAGTTACACTTGCAGGAATGACAAAATGACACAGATCACCACTGGTAGTTATGCCTACAATTTTTCTGCTGTTAGACAAACACGTTATACTTTCAGGTTTTATGTTCTTCACGCTCATTTGTGATACAGAACACTTGTTCCACACTTTGGCGGGTCGAAATATATATGTTGTATCATCACTTGTAGACAAGAATATAATGGAGTCTGCTCCAAGTACACTAATTGCTTTTATTTTAGATGTTATATCTTGTGGAATATCTACGTATATTCCATAACTTTTCATGCTTCTCACAAAATTATTCACTAATATTTCTGTCATTGTTTTTTTTTTTTTTCACTAGAGCGATTGAAGAATTGTTGTTGTTTGTTTTTGCACAGAGAACAAGCGGACGTTCTTACGCGCTTACAAGGCGTGACACACAGCACACTTCCTCCTATCTAACTGGCAACGAAGACCTTGGCGATGCGCTACTTGTTGGTCACACGGACTCTGTGTGCAGAAGTCCCGTATGTAAGTGGATAGGAAAGAGCGCAGGGTAAGAAAGAATAAAAATAAAAGTAAAAAAAATGAGAAAATGATGAAATAAAGAAAAAAACATTGCAGGTTTCAAAGTAAGCTATTTCTATTACAATTCGAATTTAATTTTACATGGTGAGTAAAATAATGGCATTTGCTTTCTTTGTCGTTGTACAGGGAACATAAATAAACTGATCCATATCCAATTCAGCCCCGCAACTTGGGGAAGAAGAGATACACCAAGTGGTCGAATATAACAGATATTAGTGTCGAGTTCATAGTTTTCGGGGTATCTGAGTTGAACAGTGTCACTTTCGATTTCATTAAAACCCAAATTCAGCCTCGCAACTTGGGGGAGTTGGAGGAAGGAGATACGTAAAAATAATCGGAAATGAGCAATATGAGTGTAGAATCCATACTTCGTCGCTGAGGTAAACAGCGACACTTCGGATGCCATACTACGCAACATGGGGCAGTAGGATATGTAAAATCATTGAAAATGACCGATGTCTGAGTGCGCTTCAATAATAGTAAAAAGTGACTGACTAACGAAACATATTATTTTTTTCTTATTTAACTCAGCGAAGCTGGTAATTGACGCAAGTTGTATATATAATGTACAAATGAATAGTGATTTAATATTACAAATCAATTATCTACACTACGTTAGCGTGTCTCATCGTTTATAAACATTATACTCATAATGACAATTATCATAATGGAATAAATTATATGAATTTGAAACTTTGCATTCTGCTTTTTTCTTTCTTTTTTAAAGAAATACATCTAGCATTTTTGCATTTAATGCGTCACTATTTCAACAAAGATGACAACATTATACATACCGTTTTCCTTTATGTGTTCGTTACATGCTGGAATTAAGTATCATCTTTTTAAATAAATGAAACTATTTCACGTAGACTTTTGAAATTTAGAAATAAAGTATAGAATGAGGTATGTAGATCAATATTTATGAGAAATACCATATAATGTTCTATACACTACTCGGAATATATTTATTTAAAATAAATGTTTCTTAAGTCTGGATGTTTAAAAATATAAAACGATCTCGACTTATTTGTTTACTTATTTTATTAATTAATGTATTTAACAATCACTAGATTCAGCTCAAATGCCATTTTATATTGGATATGCAACAACAACAACAATGGAAATAATTTAGGAAACCATCAGCCAGAGCCTGTTTAGTAGATACCATCCCGGCATTTGCCTGGTAGGACTGAGGAAAACCCTGGAAAACCCCAGTCAGGTTGGTCGGCAGGGGGAATCGAACATAGGCAAATTGACCAGTGAGTTTTTACACTTTTTCGACCATGTTTCTGCAATAAACGCATTGGGCACACCTGGTCGAAAAAGTGTAAAATGTTTTTTTAACCAGCCATCCTTCGTGAGGTTTTCCTCATTCACGCCAAACAAATGCCGGGATGGCACCTATCATATAGATCCCAGGCCGCTTCCATACTTCCCTTTCCTTGGATGGTGTGATCGCCGAGTGACGTCATCTCTCATGCATGACGAGCTAACATTGCTATAGATGCCGAAAGCCCGAAAATCGAATTCCTAATTCATGCATCAAACAAAAACTTACGTATTTAATCTCTCAAAACTGGAACATTCAAACCAATAACTAACATTAATCTAATATTTAAAAAAAAATTGTTCGTGTGTTTGTCTGTCTGTCTGTGTGCGGCCTGAATATCAGGCGAGTGTATCGAGAGTTACGAAATTTTGTCACAGGTACCTTGGTCCAAGTCCCAAACCAAGGCGAAGCGCTTTTGTCAAAATTCGAACCAGGGGTAGTAGAAAATGACCGATATTAGTGTCAATTCCATAGTTTTCGCCGTTACTGAGATCAATGGTGACACTTCCAATAGCAATGGCTTGAAAATTCAAGTACCATTTTGACGTGGGAGACCCGAGTTCGATTCCAGGCGGGAGCTTATGTGGTTCGGATTCCACGTTAATCAGTAGGTCCACGTCTCATATAGCCTCGCTGCTGTAAGGAACGCTAAACTAAAATCAACTCAACTGGACTCAGCTACCATTGAATGCAGGCTGGGAGTCAGCAGAAAGTTGAGGATACCGAGACATGTAAAAATAGCCCAAAATGAGCGATATTAGTGTGAAATCCATAGTTGCGGAAATCAATGTTGATACTTACACAGGCGTTGACTTCCAAATACAGTCCCCGTGCGAAGATTAGGTATATTCAGCCAGTACTTAATATAAGGAAGTTTTCAAGTTTATTGAGTTTTATATTTACTTACAAGAAATTGAATTATTTATATAGATTACATATAATTTATTTAAACAGCTGTCTTTTCTTAGTATCTTGAGTTATTTAGTAAAGCCAGCGACCAAAATTATATACGTTTGATGCAATTAGTTTCGTAAATAACTTCAGAATGGAAGGACAGTTTGAGTACAGTTTTTAGTAAATTAAAAAGGAGTATAATTTTATGTACCCCACGATACGTTTGAGCCATACCACCGTTATTCCTAAAATAAATTTTACCAAAAAAAAAAAAAAAAAAAAAATTGGTTGATGATTGTATCGTGATATGATTGTACATAAATCATTGTATCGTGATATGATTGTGCATAAATCATTGATCAGGTAATGGCTACTGCTTTGAAACAAGTGCAAAGTATGAGAATTAAATCAGTCATATCTGTGGTTTCGTGTGGAGAAGAAACAAACTTGTGAACCAAAGAAGAAATATAACATACAACTTTGCAAACGGAGGCAAATAAACCTAAAGTAACCACACTAAAGACGAATAATTTACCGCGTAGTGATCGTGGTTCAGTGTTCGAGGAGCTGGACCAGTAATCTACAGATTCGTGGTTCGAATCCACGTCGTGCATATTTTTTTTACTTTAGGAGTTTTCATGGCGATTGATCGACGATGACACACGTTTTATTATATTCAGATATTTGAATACTCGGATGTTTCAATACTTGAACTATCAAATCTTCATGACTAATAATAGTAATAATAATAAACTAAAAATAGCTAGGAGCTAATTATCGCTCAGGTCATACCATTACAAGCAGAAACGTGACATATGGAAAGAATATTTTGGTTTTGTTTAATGTTGCCCACAAGAAGAGGAATTTTTCATCATGTTTCTAAAAGAAACAAAAAAAAAAAATGAGAATTAACATTTTCATTCGAGACGGGACAAGGCTAACTCAAATTATCGTCTCGCGTTGGAGATGAGAATCGAGACGAGACGAAAAGTATCGCAAACATTTCTCGTCTTGTCTCGATTCTCGAAATAGTGTATGTCTATTCTTTAAGTAAGAATTGCTCCGTAGATTGAATCTTATAGCCTTTTTGTTATTTATTTTAAAGCTATTTGCATTATGGTCTGTGTAGGTATTTTTGTAGCAAAGCTTTTATAATTACCTCTCCATATCCAAAAATTAGTTTGCTATATGCCTTACTGTTGAGTGATATTCGATTATTTTTATTACAGTTATTTTCCTTAAAACATAGAGTAGAATACTTTCTACATGAAACTTTAGTGAAAAGCTTTTGTTTAAAATGTGGGTAGTTGGAGTAGTGTCTCTTGAAGGTACGGAACACATTCTCCGAAATTCCTGCGTTTAAGTTTTGGCAAATTATATGGCAACTTCAAAACTTGTAAAACCATTATTGATTATTATTATTATTATTATTATTATCATTATTATTATTATTATTATTATTATTATTATTATTATTATTATTACTGAAGTGTTTTTAATTTAATGGTTTACCCTGTTCCCCAGCTCCCACCTAGTGGGCACTGTGCTGAACAAACACCCTGTGTGTAGGTTTTCTCCGGGTTCCGCTTCCTCCCACTTTCTTTATTCCAATATTTCTTTCATTCTCATCATCGACGTATTCTGTATCTTAGCCAGCATAACCATTACTTAAAAACAAATTTTCTTACGGCTCTTGTGAGTTCTGTATCTCTACTTTGTACATGAAATTTGCCTGGAAACTTTCCATTTAACATTTAGCTAGATGTAGGGACGTATGCAGAGGGTATGTCCTGATGGTCCTGACACTTCTCTCCAATCCCGGCTATTTTGTAACTTCTGCCTAACGCTACGGGCGATTTTACAGATTTTAATGCGATGTGTCATACATAATTTGTCTTCTATATTATTATTATTATTATTATTATTATTATTATTATTATTATTATTATTATTATTACTGTATATTTGAGACGTCAATATAACGTCCTACTCGAATGCAAATAAGCATACTGAAGTTAAGAAAAATAAAATGAATTATTTTGGATCATCTATAAGGATGAATTACCTTATAAGATAAACTTTAAAGACGCCCACCGGGAATCGAAAATGAGACCCCGCCTACTGAACTATCTGATGTGTGCGGTGAATGGTTCGTTCCGATTGGGAAGAATAGTGTTATGAATCAGTGTATTTTACTTGATGTGTTTAACTTAGAAATATTTATTTTCAATTTGTAGTAGCAGCTACATAGTGTATTTTTGAACATTTTTTCTTACTTTTAATATTTTGTAAGATGTTACAAGTACATGGTCAATAATAATCCATGTTTTGAATTTTATACTGTATATTTTTCCTATATGGTATTATTTCCTATACCTTTTCCATATGCATGTTAATTATGCTATTTTTTATATATTTTTTTACTATTGTCATTCTTGTATTTGCGAGTTTGTAACAGATACTGAATGCTTTTTATGTTATTTTTCTGAACTAATATTTTACCCATTTCATAGATTTTTGTATAATCAGTTGTATGTTGTTAATTCTATTTGCATGCGCCCTTGGTTGTAAAAACATTTATTTTTCTTTCTTCGGGGCAACTGTGGCAGTAATGCTGTTTGCTTCCAATAAAACTATTTCGAACATTATTTTTATTATTATTCACGTACTTTTGAATGTGCACGGCAAAATTACTGCAAAATATGTTTTATTTCCCTATTTTCTCCTGGATTGTATGTTTTTCCTTTATTAGTGGGCATTAATTTCTCTCTAGGCCATCCAATAAATTAATTTCGTTGTTCACTTTGGTCCGTCCCAAAGATCAGGGCTAAAGTAAGTAATATTTGGCTTGAAATATAAGGTGGTCCGATAGTATAGGGGTAACGTATCATGTATCATGTATCATGATAGAAACGATTTACGAATGTTGGTTGGGAAAGAGCAAAGGAATTACCAGGTCATTGCAAAGACATCATTGATCTGCACTATACACTTTTCATGTTATTATTCTCAGAAATAAACACTACACTATTTGTTAAACAAAGTTTCGCTACAGCAATAGGTGGTGAAGTAGTAGCATGCTAGACTTACAATTTTAAAATCTTGGTTCGATTCCCAATCAGGCAGTATGATTTTTTTTCGCATAAAATAATGGCTGCAAACAGAGATTCATCTTATGATGGAGAACTTACAAAGCATCGCTGACGGTAATTCCAGTAAACAATGTGTGCATTCTACATAATACACTGGAATGATAGGTATGTTTCATATTTATATTCGTTCCCTCTCTCTCTCTCTCTCTCTCCTTTTTTACGTTTCCCTATCCTGTCTTTGCATATTACACTTCTCCCCTTATCCTGTCTTTGCATATCACACACGCACTTCATGTTCCAAATATAAAACGGAGCAAGAGCTCGATATACCTGGTCTGAAGAATCTAATTAACTGGGAACTTGGGCGTAGTGTTTTCCGTGCTCTGGGGATAACATCTCCAGTCCTGGTCATCTCTGACAGAAATACTGTTTAAAGGCAAGGAAATAAGTAAAATCTCTTTTTTATCCTCTAGGTTATCGAGTCTCACTAGTGATTTGAATCCTCGACCCAGTGGTGCTCTACATCATCCGAATGACCCGATGATCCGTTTGACCTCTTAGCGTGCTCGTTCTATCTGTAGAAATTACGTTATATCCGGAAGAGATGCAATGTTGAGTGTTCAGAAGAGATACATCTTCGAAAAGGACTAGGAAATGATAACCTCTTTGGGTATTTGCAAACAAAATTTTACTTATACTAGTTCGACGCAAAGTTTGTTCCCATCCTAAATTCAATGTGTTTTATTCAGTTGAAATTTGAAACATGCTACATGTATGAGGGATATAAACTTTTTCTTTCGAACATTTGTAACTTTTCATTATGATACAGTTTGGTATTCCTGAGAATATAGGGTATTCCTGAGAAAAATTTAGCATTAAAATAGCACTCTTCCATTTTGTCTTTGTTTCTTTCTTTTTCTTTTCGTTTCGTTTTTGTTTTGTTTTGTTTAGTTCAGTTTGCATTAGTTGTCTGGAATGGAGGATATGACCAACGTTATCTAATGAGTATATGGTAATGTATTTTGGATCACATCAGTACGTCGAATGAACACTACCGAATTTGCAATCGAACCACGCGGAAACAAAGCAAGTGTGTTAAACTTTTGACAACCCAGATGTGTCTCGGAGATATACAGTTCTACCGGAAATTTAGTATGCTATCCATTATGAAAGTGACACAACGAATGTTTAAAGAATCCTCTATATATTCGAATAGTTCTGAAAAAAATATGTAAAAGCAAACGTTATTTCTATATTACTGTTTGATTTCTGGAAACAGAACTTTATAATGTTAGGTTATTTTCTTACCACGTTTGAATTCCAAAGTTCTATCTGTTTTTCCTTTTCTTTTTTCTTCTTCTCCTCTCTTCTCTCTCTCTCTGCCTTATTTCCGAATTTTTGTGTAATAGGCATCCATTGGTTTCAAGTTTTAATTGTGTGTTTTAGTTTTTATCTACATCAACCTACGAATCTTTTTTCGTCTCGGTTTTGTTATTTCATTTTATCGAAGTTAATACATGTGTAGTTTGAAATTAGAATTGTGCTCATGTTGCTAGCTAATTTTAGTATAGGAGTGATGAAAGGAGGAGGAGAGAGGAGGTCTCTATACCTGACACGATTATGGGATAAGAAGGTGTATATTGGGTGGCCTAACTGCACGGCGTTAACTGTCTCAATTTTTTGGGGGGAGGGTGTACACACTATCTCGGCATTTGCCTTGTAAGAATGAGAAAATGCAAAGGAAACGTCATTGAGGATGGTAGGCCTTAAAAAGTTTTTTAAACTTCTTCGACCGAGTGTCCCCACCGTGCTCAGAAATTGAGATATCAGTAGTATTTACTACTTGGAGGCCGTATCTCTATGTTTCCGCATGGATTTCCTGTCAAAATTGGCTAAAATCTTGAAAGTAGTAGTTTATTTTTTTCTATGGGTCCCTGTCGCAACGACGTGGCACGTCTTCAGGTTGTGGACTGAGGAGAAGGTTTCTAGATATAGAGGTTAGCTGAGAATATATTGAATAAGCAGTTACGAACAGACGACAAGGAATGATCCTTGCAACAATTTAATTACGTGCCCAAATATAAACTCGGTTCGAAGATAAATAATGAGAAGGCCCATGTAAATCATAGCGTTCATTGTAAACTTTCTTTCTTAGAAATCTAACAACCGAGAAATGTTATGTCGAAACTATTAACCAACATGAGAAAACGGGAAATCATAATTTCATAACAACATGCAATTTTAGTACTTTAAGCCAATTTAATTGAATAGCGCATGAAAGCAAGTTACCATTTGCTAAAAGATCGACTTCTGCAGTAACGTCAATTAAGTTGCAATAGCTTTTAAAAGTGATAAAGAGAAAATAACTTTAGAAAGTTACTCGCTAAAGCTCGCTGGGGGCTCCGCCCCCAGATCCCCGGTCATGGCTTTGCCATAAGGTGTCAAGTTCTAGAAAACTATTCCCTGAGGAATTCACTTCCCCCCTTTACAGCACACACCGGTTACCAACACATACTTCAATTCAACCGGTATTATTTCTTCCATTTAACTTTGGACAGCAAACACACAATTTATAAGAAAGAACTCTATTACTACTTCTATTCTGGCAATCATGTACGTGGCTAATTATATACACTTTGCGCACATCTATACATGTTAGAGAAAATAACAGAATTTATTTTCTGAAACATAAACAGCGGAAACTGTCTTGCAATACCCTACCAATTAAACCTTTCATTTTCCGAAAACACTCACTGTTTACAAATGTGATTTTTTCCACCCTTTTAAATATTATGTTTTGCAGTCTAATTTAGTACGTACAATGTATTATAATAGTGTCCCTGTTGTACATATTACCTGCACTAAAAGTAATTCACATCTGTGATATAAGAGTGCGAAGATATTTCAGGCTTCCTGCATATTTATTCCTGTATTTACAATGAAGACTACAATTTACTAGGTATTTTACAAATATGAATATTGTTGGAAATTATTTAAATTTTTTTCATAGCATTTGAGTGAATACTACTTTTGTACTGTAATGTAGTACAGTGGATTATAATGGAAACCTTGGGCATAGTTGTACATATTACCTGCAGAAGACTTTTTCAAATATTTCATATTTACTGGACAATTTTTTGCAGTAAACCTGTATCCCTTGTCTTGTATTTTCAATAAAGACTACAATTTGTAGCTAATTTATAAAAATGAATTTTGGTTAAGGCTTTTTAAACATTAGTTCATAACATTTGATTCAACACTAGTTTTTGCAGTGTAACGTAGTACATCTTATTATAATGGTGTCCTTTGGTAAAAAAAAATTACTTACTGGGCAGCAAGACTTCTTGAAGTGTTTATATACACTGGGCAATTACATAGAGTCTACGTGTATCTTTACTCTCATATTTTCAATGAAGACGATTATTAACTAAGTAATTTAGAATATGAATATTTTTGGAGTCTTTTGAAAATTTGTTTATAGCATTTTAAACAAACCACTTTTTGCATAGTAGTATAACAGTGTATTACAATGGTGTATTTCTCATTTCTTATTACAATTAAATAACAAGACATCATTTCCTTAATGATACTAAAAAACGCATATATAACCCGATTACTATTCCAATTTTAAAGGTGTAATTCCCCACAGATGCCGGCCGCAACGTACCAGTATTATGTGAGCAGTAAGAAAGAAGTCGAAAATCTAAGGAAATCGGTAGTGTAGGGGATTGAGGTGAGCCTACTGGACAAGAGACCTGGGTTCGATTACTAACAATCTTTTTCTCACTTTTTCTTTCTTTGAAAGTTTATTTTTATAGCATATATTGTTTGCCTATAAGGTTGAGTCTATTATAAAACGCATTTCACTCCAACCGGTGCTGTAAACAAACTACTGAACCGAAAGAGGCACTTTTCCACGTATCCCGTATATTATAACTATATAGTGTGTGTGTCTGTGTGTGTGTGTATTTCCTTAAAAGTTATAATCTTATACTTTTTCAGTTGTGGTATAGACTTCAAACTTGGTATACGCATCTATCTAAACGACCAGTATAAAAGAGGGAGATTGTTTGCAATTATTTCCAGTTCGAAGCACATACTATCCTCGCGAGACAAAATGTAATTTTGTCTCGTCTGTATACTATATCGTGGAAATGATGCTCAATGTTTTTTCCAAAATGTTTTTGGGGGGTACACTGCCTCCTTGGGGCTCTTAGAGTGCCCCCGCAGGAGACCAAATAATACGTGTATAATAGAATAATAAATAGAATACTATGAGCAGTGCCCCTGGGAATACTAACTGTGATCCTCAGGAACATTGTTTCTGAAGGAAACACTGGTGTTGCCCCATCTCTAAAGCTACATACGTTTCTTTCTAAATAGTTGAGTATCGTCTCGAAGCTTCACACGAACATACTGCCTAGTTTCGAGACGATATCAACAGTTAGTGTATAAATATAATCTTTTCGTCTATGTCTGTAATAACGAAAATATTTTGTTCACGCAATGCCAACAAAAACTATTTTGATAAAACGAAGCAACGTGATAACAAAAAAGTAAGATAAAACAAGGTTCGGCGGGGAATCGAACCCAGACCTGCTACTCAGAAAGCAGACACTTTACCGCGGAGCTAACTTACTACGTTGAATTCTGTTTGTTTTATTCTCCTCAATATACCACATAAGAGTCCAAATGAAGGCAATTCAAAAATATGGCAATTTTGCATTCAAGATGGCGACTTCTCCAATGATTTGTTTCTTCACTTAAACTGAACTGCGTCCTTAATAACATAGCGAAACCTGGCTTACCTACCAAGAGCAAAACTTACAATTTTCATGGTTACAAATTTTGAGCCGCCATTTTGAATCGAAGATGACGACTTTTCAAACATGTCGGATTTTTCCCCTCACATGGGCTGTAATCTACACAATTGAACGCAATTTCGTGATTCCACCATATCTACAAGTTGTGTAGAATTAGACGCACCCTTATAACATTCCTAGCACTTTCTTACACCGAACATGACTATTGTTTTCAAGCTTAAGGGCGGATTCGCAAACTACGCATCAGAATAAACATCACCTCGAAATTTCAACGTCCTACATACAGCCATTACAAATTTCACATTTTTTCGATTTGCGCCGCGAAACGAAAACGAATTTTAATGCTCTTTTTTCTATCATAAACTATGTTCCTAACTTCACTACCTGACAAAATATGACGTTTCTATGGTGTGCGGAACTACTCTAAAAACCAGCATTTCGAAACGACGAAAAATTTCGACACTTCATTTACATGGAAAATGTCGCCTTTTTCGTGATATCGGAATTTTCCCATTACCCACATCCCATGACGAACAAGTATGCAAAATTTGGTGTTTGTATGTTTTGTGGAAGTATGCAAAAAATTAAGTGTGTTTCCGATTATAGAGGTATATAATTCCCCACAGATGCCGCCCGCAACGTACTAGTATTACGTGAGTAGTAAGAACGAAGTCGAAAATCTAAGGAAATCGGTAGTGTAGGGGATTGACGTGAGCCTACTGGACAAGAGACCTGGGTTCGATTCCTATCAATCTTTTCCTCACTTTTTCTTTTTTTGAAAGTTTATTTTTATAGCATATATTGTTTGCCTATAAGGTTGAGTCTATTATAAAACGCATTTCACTCCAACCGGTGCTGTAAACAAACTACTGAACCGAAAGGGGCATTTTTCCACATATCCCGTATATTATAACTATATAGTGTGTGTGTCTGTATGTGTGTGTGTGTATTTCCTTAAAACTGATAATCTTATACTTTTTCAGTTGTGGTATAGACTTCAAACTTGGTATATGCATCTATCTAAACGACCAGTATAAAAAGGGAGAGTGTTTGCAATTATTTCCGGTTCGAAGCACACACTATCCTCGCGAGACAAAATGTATTTTTGTCTCGTCTGTATACTATATCGTGGAAATGATGCTCAATGTTTTTTTCCAAAATGTTTTTGCTTGGTACACTGCCTCCTTGGGGCTCTTAGAGTGCCCCCGCAGGAGACCAAATAATACGTGTATAATAGAATAATGAATAGAATACTATGAGCAATGCCCCTGGGAATACTAACTGTGATCCTCAGGAACATTGTTTCTGAAAGAAACACTGGTGTTGCCCCATTTCTAAAGCTACATATGTTTCTTTCTAAATAGTTGAGTATCGTCTCGAAGCTTCACACATACATACTGCCTAGTTTCGAGACGATATCAACAGTTAGTGTATAAATATAGTCTTTTCGTCTCTGTCTGTAATAACGAAAATATTTTGTTCACGCAATGCCAACAGAAATTATTTTGATAAAAGGAAGCAACGTGATAACAAAAAATAAGATAAAACAAGGTTCGGCGGGGAACCGAACCCAGACCTGCTATTCAGAAAGCAGACACTTTACCGCGGAGCTAACTTACTACGTTGAATTCTGTTTGTTTTATTCTCCTCAATATACCACATAAGAGTCCAAATGAAGGCAATTCAAACATATGGCAATTTTGCATTCAAGATGGCGACTTCTCCAATGATTTGTTTCTTCACTTAAACTGAACTGTGTCCTTAATAACATAGCGAAACCTGGCTTACCTACCAAGAGCAAAACTTACAATTTTCATGGTTACAAATTTTTGAGCCGCCATTTTGAATCGAAGATGACGACTTTTCCAACATGTCGGATTTTTCCCCTCTCATGGGCTGTAATCTACACACTTGAACGCAATTTCGTGATTCCACCATATCTACAAGTTGTGTAGAATTAGACGCACCCTTATAACATTCCTAGCACTTTCTTACACCGAACATGACTATTTTTTTCAAGTTTAAGCGCGGATTCGCAAACTACGCATCAGAATAAACATCACATCGAAATTTCAACGTCATACATACAGCCATTACAAATTTCACATTTTTTCGATTTGCGCCGCGAAACGAAAACGAATTTTAATGCTCTTTTTTCTATCATAAACTATGTTCCTAACTTCACTACCTGACAAAATATGACGTTTCTATGGTGTGCGGAACTACTCTAAAAACCAGCATTTCGAAACGACGAAAAGTTTCGACACTTCATTTACATGGAAAATGTCGCCTTTTTCGTGATATCGGAATTTTCCCATTACCCACATCCCATGACGAACAAGTATGCAAAATTTGGTGTTTGTATGTTTTGTGGAAGTATGCAAACAATTAAGTGTGTTTCCGACTATAGAGGTATATAATTAATTGTCAAGGTAATTATTGTACTTGGATTTAAATTGAAGAATAGAAATCCTTTTGTCTAATACACAATTTCAGAACGCAAACCTTATCTTACTCAAGTAATATTCGTACAAACGCAAATCAATTCACATTTTGTTTCCGTGCAAATTTCACTTATCGGTAGTATTTATTCGTACTTCAAGAAGAGAAAAAAGAATGGGTTTAAATTTTGCAATCTTTTTCTAACAATGTAGCCCCTTCTTAAATCATACCTTTCATGATATGGTGGGATGGGCTTCATGGGATCATACCATCAAGCATTTCTACCCTTTCATCGTTAAACCGCAAATACCAAAATGTATAAGAAGCTATGCTAGTTTTCAAGGTACAACACAAATTTCGAGGGCAACTCAGCTCTTTCAGCGTGGAATTCACGCATCATGCAGGGCCTCAAAATCTTTACAATTTTCCCTTCAGACGGCAGGTAGAAACAGAGTTTATGTGAAGAAGGACTGATACCAGCATAAACTAGCGGCAAGAAGGTGAACCAACTAATATCATCTACCTACAGTAAGCTGTTATAAGCGGTTTTCTCCCTGGCCTATAAATTTCCGGAAAGGAATTTATTTTCATTTCTTTACTTTATCTTCCAAATTATAAGAACCATATGACTAATTACTTTATTTTAATATATTATGATTTACTTTTAGGTTTTAAAGAGTTTGGAGGTTTAAAAAAATAAAATTATTTGACGGTACTTTATATAACTAATAATACGATATTTTAAGATCCATTTCCATTTGCACTAAAAAGTAAGGTAATTGTTTAGAATTGGGGGGGGGCAAAACTAGCAAAAAGTACGATGATTTACGGAAGAAATGAGTTGATAGTGATCTTCAAATACTCAAGAAGGATCGATCACATTTTCTTAGGGCAGTTAGGAAAATATTCCATGTCTTTCAAGAGGTGCCTTAAATGAGATTCTGTGGGAAGTGGTAACAAATTGTGTTTCAAGCAATGCCTGTAACCCTTTGGTGATTTTGTTTTTAGCAATAAACTGTCTAGAAGAAATTTGCTGTTATAACGCATCCCCCTTAGTCCCTTCACGTTACATTTCTTAACCATTGCATCCATTATCAATTTCTGCTTTTTACTAAAAATTTAACTTGATTCAAAGTGGTCTCGCTGCAAGACTTCACATCTATCAGTTCCTTTTGTAATAAGATGATCCTAGCCTTAGCCGCAGAAAATTTATTTTTTAACCTCATTAGATTTCTGTTGGCTTGCTTTAACTTCCGAGTCAAAACAGCAAGTTCATTTGATTTAAGGTCACATTTGTCACAAGCGCGTGTGCTTGAATGATCACTATTTAAATCAGATATTGACGAACGCATGGAAATATCATTTGTTACAAGGGATGTCACAACACTGGATGAGGGGTTGTGTGTTCTTTTTGTTGGAGATTTCCTTTTCTTCGGAGTTTTGGGCAAGTACTGTAGGAGGTTGGGAAAAATGTGTGGCACAGCATCAGGAGTCAATCGTCAGTTCAAACGCGGTAATTCGCTTTTCTTCCCATTTGTCACGAATGTGTCCACTTTTACAATAAAATTATCAGAAAAATAAGCGTCACACACATAAGAGCGAGCACTGAGTTGCCTGTTCTTTCTAGAAATAGCTCTGCGCCATTTCTGGAAAACGTCTTTCTTTTTCGGGGGTAAAACGAAAAAAAACGTCTTGCCTCGTTCGAAGTCTTGTACCCTGATTTACATTCAGGAACAAAGTAACACGGCATCTTCAGTTTTGTTTAGAATTAAAGACTTCACTTCCCTTAAATAGCATAAACACAAAAGTATCACTCATTGCACACAAACTGGAAGCATTGGAAACTACTCTGGTGAAATCTGAAAACGATCGCAGCGCCACCCTAACCTTGGGGACAATAGAGGGGTGGCAATTTATATAGGCTAGAGCGGGAGAATCCACACTTTCTCTTCAAAGCGCTATGCTACTACATATAACATAGACGAACGTGTTACATGTAGCATACTGAAAAGTCATTCTCTTTATGTTTAGTTTATATCCAAAGTTACACTGTACTGTAATGTTAGTCAAATATTATAAAACTACCATTTCTGGTACGCAAAAATAACCGCCCCCAAAACAGGTGTCTTTGTCCCCCTTCTGCCCCCTAAGTAATTAAAGCTGGCGTCGTCACTGCGTCAAACGCCCAAGCTGGAAGATGTGCTGTGAATAGTGATGGGTAAATTCCCGGGAAGATATTTTTCGGGAATATTCCCTGGGAAGATTCCCAAAATGGGAATTTATCCAGGAATTTATGTACAATCAGAAAGAAAATTGCATTCTATTGCTATATTATGATTTCAAAGTCGAATTAATTTTTATATCATAGCATATTATTACTGTTGTCTCCAGAGGATTCTTTAAAATGTATATTCCGAGCGGTACTATGTTACTTTATTAACACTATTATATTTAGAGAGTACGCATAAATGTATATTTATTTACAATATGTTCTATCAATTAAATATGTGTGAAAAATTATATAGTAACAGTTTAAATTTATATGTAGGTGGATTTGCTCAACTAGACTCTATTACTGATATTATAAACTATAACCAGCCTTGGTTCGATTCTCTTATTCGGGCACTAAAGATTTTTATTTATGGTAGACTCAGTGGTTAGGGGGAACAAGCATTTCACTCCGCTATTAGTAATGGCCAGAATAAAAGGGAAGCAAACCTCTAATTGGATCACGAACCAACATGGAGTCTGATTGAGGTTGCACTTGCGCGTACCCACCGTCTTCGGCACGCCCGTTAACATTTACGGAGTAAACACAAGTACCTGAATGTAATACCCACAATCTTGGTAGCAATCCATACGGTAGTGATTCATGCTGAAGCAACATCAGGAAACAAACAAATATATGAAATAGAATTTATTTGATTAAAAGTAATTCACATATGAAATTACTTACGTACACACTTTTTCAATAAATTTCTGTTAATAAATTTCTTTGTACGTTTTCAATACCATTAGCCCATTCCAGATTTCAATAAAAAAAATTTAAAAAATAACGAGGAGTAAATTTTTGATAGAAATAATAGATTTTTGCCTATGAATTGCCGGCTTGGTGGTGCATGACCATCACACACACACATTAATTCACTATTATCACTTCACTTCACCAACAGGGGATTAAAATGAAAAAAAAGGGGAGAGATTGAAATTAATTCCTTGTGGTATCGCCTTCTTTCTTGTCTGATAGTTATCTGTCTTCGTCCCGGTTATCGTGACTCACCTCGGCTCATGATGAAATTTGTGACAATCCACTTAATATTAAATAAATTAATGGTGCTGCAGATTGAATTGTACTTGCAAGTAACCCATACAGTCTTACCGTAGTTGATGAGAAATTTGATTACGAAACTTAAAAATTCTTTTCTTGATGAAAACCTCTACATTCCTAAGTTTTACGACGTGGTTTCAAACGATTTTAAGTAATTAACGTTCCTCTGGAAACTAATCAGTAATTCCATTAAAATTTCACGTTCAAATAAGTGCATTTACCTTTCTTCACTTGTGCATAATTAATTCACTAACATTTCAAACGATGATTCGTTAATTAAACGATTTTTGTAACACTGACTGCACTTCTTGGTCCACTCAATCATCCATGGCGGCACAGAGTACCACTTCCCGCATTTAGCATTAAGCGTCTGTCTTCTTACGTCTGATACTAACTATGCTTATATTGAAAAGCACCTTTTCATAGACAATATACATATCGTTGATTGTCATTTTCATCCGCTATCAAAGTTACATAATCAAAATACTAAAAGTGATAAAGGTAAGCATCGATGATGCTGGAATTCGCAGGATTATTTCTTGAAACAGTGCAAACACTTTACTTTCCTTTGTGCCTTGAACAGGAAATGCAAGTCACCACTGCACAGAGTTGTCAACACGTTGAATAAGATAAAACCATAACACAAAATTTGCGTCAACGTATAATCTATGGAGCCTTATTCCACTTCAGACAAGAGTAGCTGGGAAAAATTAAAATGCAATGGGAGTGACGGGCACATTGTAAAAATTTAGCTGTGGATCTTAAAGGCGACGATAAATTTTTATTAAACCTCGACAAACGTATATTATTCAATGTTATGCTGAAAATAAAGTTTTTAATAGGTAATATGTTTTGAAAAAAATATTTACTAATAAGCGAATTTATTTCGTATGTTCATGCTACTGCACTATTGCATTTTATTTGAAATTAACTCATAAGTTGATATAATGGCGTTTAAATGCTGTATTTTAAAAGTCTGAATAATGAAAATAATACATTAATAAAAGTTATTTTGAAAATTAGTTGTAAGTAAGTATATATACGTATAAAAATAGTTATCTTGCATTTTATATTTCATCCTGTTTAAAATACTGAAAGTTCAATATATTCAAGGTAATATAATAAGAATATTTTGTGTAAGATGTAATAACACGAGTCAGACACTTACAAGAAAAAGGTTGAAAATTTATGATTTATGTAATGGTGTAAGGAATATATTGGTCATGTGATATGAATAAACATAATATGAAAACTATATATAGGTGATATAAAATGAAAATATAATAGATAATCGATATATTGTTCAATTTGTATTAAAACATTATGTTGGGAGCAAAGATAATACCTTCTAGTGTAAAAAAAGCCCATTTAAAGCCCATAAAAATAAATAACCCATCTACGTTTGTGTAAAGTGTTAGTGAACCATATTGAATCAAACATTTATAGTTTAAGAAAGAAGAGGAGTAATAACCGGATAATAAACCTCTAAGAAGAGATTCAAGATTTCAGGATTCTGATAATCTTCAAAGAAGATCATCGTCCATTTCGCGCGCCATATATGAGCGTGTGTCCCCGTCACTCCCATTGCATTTTAATTTTTCCCAGCTACTCTTGTCTGAAGTGGAATAAGGCTCCATCGATTATACGTTGACGCAAATTTTGTGATATGGTTTTATCTTATTCAACGTGTTGACAACTCTGTGCAGTGGTGATTTGCATTTCCTGTTCAAGGCACAAAGGAAAGTAAAGTGTTTGCACTGTTTCAAGAAATAATCCTGCGAATTCCAGCATCATCGATGCTTACCTTTATCACTTTTAGTATTTTGATTATGTAACTTTGATAGCGGATGAAAATGACAATCAACGATATGTATATTGTCTATGAAAAGGTGCTTTTCAATAATAAGCGTAGTTAGTATCAGGCGTAAGAAGACAGACGCTTAATGCTAAATGCGGGAAGTGGTACTCTGTGCCGCCATGGATGATTGAGTGGACCAAGAAGTGCAGTCAGTGTTACAAAAATCGTTTAATTAACGAATCATCGTTTGAAATGTTAGTGAATTAATTATGCACAAGTGAAGAAAGGTAAATGCACTTATTTGAACGTGAAATTTTAATGGAATTACTGATTAGTTTCCAGAGGAACGTTAATTACTTAAAATCGTTTGAAACCACGTCGTAAAACTTAGGAATGTAGAGGTTTTCATCAAGAAAAGAATTTTTAAGTTTCGTAATCAAATTTCTCATCAACTACGGTAAGACTGTATGGGTTACTTGCAAGTACAATTCAATCTGCAGCACCATTAATTTATTTAATATTAAGTGGATTGTCACAAATTTCATCATGAGCCGAGGTGAGTCACGATAACCGGGACGAAGACAGATAACTATCAGACAAGAAAGAAGGCGATACCACAAGGAATTAATTTCAATCTCTCCCCTTTTTCTTCATTTTAATCCCCTGTTGGTGAAGTGAAGTGATAATAGTGAATTAATGTGTGTGTGTGATGGTCATGCACCACCAAGCCGGCAATTCATAGGCAAAAATCTATTATTTCTATCAAAAATTTACTCCTCGTTATTTTTTAAATTTTTTTTTATTGAAATCTGGAATGGGCTAATGGTATTGAAAACGTACAAAGAAATATATGAACAGCCATTTATTGAAAAAGTGTGTACGTAAGTAATTTCATATGTGAATTACTTTTAATCAAATAAATTCTATTTCATATATTTGTTTGTTTCCTGATGTTGCTTCAGCATGAATCACTACCGTATGGATTGCTACCAAGATTGTGGGTATTACATTCAGGTACTTGTGTTTACTCCGTAAATGTTAACGGGCGTGCCGAAGACGGTGGGTACGCGCAAGTGCAACCTCAATCAGACTCCATGTTGGTTCGTGATCCAATTAGAGGTTTGCTTCCCTTTTATTCTGGCCATTACTAATAGCGGAGTGAAATGCTTGTTCCCCCTAACCACTGAGTCTACCATAAATAAAAATCTTTAGTGCCCGAATAAGAGAATCGAACCAAGGCTGGTTATAGTTTATAATATCAGTAATAGAGTCTAGTTGAGCAAATCCACCTACAAATAAATTTAAACTGTTACTATATAATTTTTCACACATATTTAATTGATAGAACATATTGTAAATAAATATACATTTATGCGTACTCTCTAAATATAATAGTGTTAATAAAGTAACATAGTACCGCTCGGAATATACATTTTAAAGAATCCTCTGGAGACAACAGTAATAATATGCTATGATATAAAAATTAATTCGACTTTGAAATCATAATATAGCAATAGAATGCAATTTTCTTTCTGATTGTACATAAATTCCTGGATAAATTCCCATTTTGGGAATCTTCCCAGGGAATATTCCCGAAAAATATCTTCCCGGGAATTTACCCATCACTATTCACAGCACATCTTCCAGCTTGGGCGTTTGACGCAGTGACGACGCCAGCTTTAATTACTTAGGGGGCAGAGGGGGGACAAAGACACCTGTTTTGGGGGCGGTTATTTTTGCGTACCAGAAATGGTAGTTTTATAATATTTGGCTAACTTTACAGTACAGTGTAACTTTGGATATAAACTAAACATAAAGAGAATGACTTTTCAGTACGCTACATGTAACACGTTCGTCTATGTTATATGTAGTAGCATAGCGCTTTGAAGAGAAAGTGTGGATTCTCCCGCTCTAGCCTATATAAATTGCCACCCCTCTATTGTCCCCAAGGTTAGGGTGGCGCTGCGATCGTTTTCAGATTTCACCAGAGAGTAGTTTCCAATGCTTCCAGTTTGTGTGTGCAATGAGTGATATTTTTGTGTTTATGCTATTTAAGGGAAGTGAAGTCTTTAATTCTAAAGAAAACTGAAGATGAGGTGTTACTTTGTTCCTGAATGTAAATCAGGGTACAAGACTTCGAACGAGGCAAGACGTTTTTTTTCGTTTTACCCCCGAAAAAGAAAGACGTTTTCCGGAAATGGCGCAGAGCTATTCCTAGAAAGAACAGGCAACTCAGTGCTCGCTCTTATGTGTGTGACGCTTATTTTTCTGATAATTTTATTATAAAAGTGGACACATTCGTGACAAATGGCAAGAAAAGCGAATTACCGCGTTTGAACTGACGATTGACTCCTGATGCTGTGCCACACATTTTTCCCAACCTCCTACAGTACTTGCCCAAAACTCCGAAGAAAAGGAAATCTCCAACAAAAAGAACACACAACCCCTCATCCAGTGTTGTGACATCCCTTGTAACAAATGATATTTCCACGCGTTCGTCAATATCTGATTTAAATAGTGATCATTCAAGCACACGCGCTTGTGACAAATGTGACCTTAAATCAAATAAACTTGCTGTTTTGACTCGGAAGTTAAAGCAAGCCAACAGAAATCTAATGAGGTTAAAAAATAAATTTTCTGCGGCTAAGGCTAGGATCATCTTATTACAAAAGGAACTGATAGATGTGAAGTCTTGCAGCGAGACCTCTTTGAATCAAGTTAAATTTTTAGTAAAAAAGCAGAAATTGATAATGGATACAATGGTTAAGAAATGTAACGTGAAGGGACCAAGGGGGATGCGTTATAACAGCAAATTTCTTCTAAACAGTTTATTGCTAAAAACAAAATCACCAAAGGGTTACAGGCATTGCTTGAAACACAATTTGTTACCACTTCCCACAGAATCTCATTTAAGGCACCTCCTGAAAGACATGGAATATTTTCCTAACTGCCCTAAGAAAATGTGATCGATCCTTCTTGAGTATTTGAAGATCACTATCAACTCATTTCTTCCGTAAATCATCGTACTTTTTGCTAGTTTTGCCCCCCCCCCCCAATTCTAAACAATTACCTTACTTTTTAGTGCAAATGGAAATGGAACTTAAAATATCATATTATTAGTTATATAAAGTACCGTCAAATAATTTTATTTTTTTAAACCTCCAAACTCTTTAAAACCTAAAAGTAAATCATAATATATTAAAATAAAGTAATTAGTCATATGGTTCTTATAATTTGGAAGATAAAGTAAAGAAATGAAAATAAATTCCTTTCCGGGAATTTATAGGCCAGGGAGAAAACCGGGAATATTCTCACTTTTTAAATTCCTTCCCACCGGGAATATTCCCACTGCTCATCACTAGCTGTGAATTGTCGTTGATCATTGTAAATAAAGGTTTTATAAAGAGACAGACAAGAAAATGAAAAAAAATATATATATATTTATGCTTATAACAGCTTACTGTAGGTAGATGATATTAGTTAGTTTACCTGCTTGCCGCTAGTTTATGCTGGTATCAGTCATTCTTCACATAAACTCTGTTTCTACCTGCCGTCTGAAGGGAAAATTGTAAAGATTTTGAGGCCCTGCATGATACGTGAATTCAACGCTGAAAGAGCTGAGTTGCCCTCGAAATTTGTGTTGTACCTTGAAAACTAGCATAGCTTCTTATACATTTTGGTATTTGCGGTTTAACGATGAAAGGGTAGAAATGCTTGATGGTATGATCCCATGAAGCCCATCCCACCATATCATGAAAGGTATGATTTAAGAAGGGGCTACATTGTTAGAAAAAAATTGCAAAATTTAAACCCATTCTTTTTTCTCTTCTTGAAGTACGAATAAATACTACCGATAAGTGAAATTTGCACGGAAACAAAATGTGAATTGATTTGCGTTTGTACAAATATTACTTGAGTAAGATAAAGTTTGCGTTCTGAAATTGTGTATTAGACAAAATTTTCCTATGTTATTTAAATGTCTTTTTTTGTCCTATAATCTCATGTTTTACGTGCTTGGAATTAAAATAAAAACTTGAAATTCGGCATGCTTCTACGTTTCCGTTAACATTACTTAAATAAATCAGTAAAAACAAAATTTCCAACTTTAGAGTGGTTTTATGGGGAACTGAAAAATCTTCCCCATGTTATTTAAATGGGACGTCTTCTACAGCCCAAAGTTATTGGGCACATTCTGTGAAGCTACAATGATGAAAATTGAAATGATTGTATCTTTTTGGGACTAACATACAGCAAAAGTGATTTTTTTTAATTTTAGGGGGTCTAAAGGAAGCGTGAAGAGATTCCCCATGTTATTTAAATAGAGTTTTTTTGGGGGGCCTATAATGTCATGTTTTAGATACTTGGAATTGGAGTAAAAACTTGAAATTCGGTATGCTTATACGTTTTGGTTATCGTTAACTAAGAAAATCACCAAAAAATAAAATTTCCAACTCTAGAGGTTTCATGAGGAAGTGATAAATCTTTGCCGTGTTATTTATATAGGACATCTTTCACACCAAAAAATGTTTAGGCACTTTTGGCAGGATTAAAATAATGAAATTTTACATGATTGTAACCTTTCGGGGGTAACCCACAGAAAAATTGCCAATAGTGAATACTTTCAGTTTTTAAGGGATCTAAGTGGGGACGAAGATATTCCCGTGTTATTTAAATAGGCGTTTTCTTGGGATACAAAATCTTATATTTTAGATAGTTGAAATAGGGAAGGCAACTTGAAATGTTTTAGAATTCTGGGTTGGAGAGGTGCGAGACCGAAGATGGAGTAAACTCGGGGGACATGAGCAAGGACGCCGATCCTGTGGAGCGGGGGGCCCGGCCCCCCAAAGCTCATGTGGGCCCCCTATTGTATTTATGAATATACAATATTTGGCATAAATTGAATGCAATTTGTCTTAAAATCCCCATATATATACCTTCTGCATCTGAATGTGTCCCCCCTCCAATTTACAGAGAAATCGGCGCGCTTGGACAGAGGCAAAATTAAAGAAATGAAATTAAAGAGCAAGTGAACGAAATTTACTCTTGATGCGAAGGCTGATACATAAGAGATGTGAGATACACACACACACACATATATATATATATATATATATATATATATATATATATATATATATATATACAGAGAGAAAGAGAGAGCGGTGCAATAGCACAAAGACAAACTTAAGTAGATACTAATAGTAATAAAATTAGCGAAGAATGTCAAGTGAACATGGTTTGGAAACGGTACCATTTTGGGATTTATACAAAACGGAAAGGTAAGTGGAAGTGATTTATGTGAGAAAAGAAAGTGAATTGTTGGCACGTGCCATGCGGGGCTCTAATGGGCCTTCATTCGCTAACGTTCGCTCTGCAACGCTGTATGAATTTAATGTTGGTAACGTAAATTAACGTATGAAACCATAAAACAAAGGCATCGGAATAGAATATCGCAAAAAAGTAGGTGCAAAAGCTGGCCCCCAATGCTAAAGAACAGCCAAAATTAGCAAAGCACTAATTTACGAACGATGAAAAGGAATCATTTTGTAAATTAATTTAGAATTATGTAGAAATAGAGATGAAGTACTATTAATAAACCCTGAACCACCATTAGTAATAGACGTCGGTCTGTCTCCTCTCTCTGACTCGAATTTCTGAAGAAGAACTCGGACTTCTTTTACATGTGAATTAACGTATGGAATTTCGAGAAATAGGTAGAATGAAAGGTCGTGTATGGCAATGTTACGTGCTAAAATGTAAAGTTAGTAAGTATCTTTCAAATTTTGTGAACATAAATATGTATGCGCAAATGTTGATAAATTGGTGAGACATGTATCTTCTGCATTTACCCGATCTAATTGGTTTATAACATTTATAAATTTAATGTGTTTTATGAGCGTGTGTCCTCCCTCACTCCCATTCCATTTTAATTTTTCCCAGTTACTCTTGTCTGAAGTGGAATATGGCTCCATCGATTATACGTTGACGCAAAGTTTGTATTATGGTTTTATCTTTTTCAACGTGTTGACAACTCTCTGCAGTGGTGACTTGCATTTCCTGTTCAAGGCACAAAGGAAAGTAAAGTGTTTGCAGTGTTTCAAGAAATAATCCTGCGAATTCCAGCATCATCGATGCTTACCTTTATCACTTTTAGTATTTTGATAATGTAACTTAGACAGCGAATAAAAATGACATTAAACGATATGTATATTGTCTATGAAAAGGTGCTTTTCAATAATAAGCATAGTTAGTATCAGACGTAAGAAGACAGACGCTTAATGCTAAACGCGCGAAGTGGTACTCTGTGCTGCCATGGATGATTCAATAGACCAAGAAGTGCAGTCAGTGTTACAAAAATCGTTTAATTAACGAATCATCGTTTGAAATGTTAGTGAATTAATTATGCACAAGTGAAGAAAGGTAAATGCACTTATTTGAACGTGAAATTTTAATGGAATTACCGATTAGTTTCCAGAGGAACGTTAATTACTTAAAATCGTTTGAAACCACGTCGTAAAACTTAGGAATGTAGAGATTTTCATCAAGAAAAGAATTTTTAAGTTTCGTAATCAAATTTCTCATCAACTACGGTAAGACTGTATGGGTTACTTGCAAGTACAATTCAATCTGCAGCACCATTAATTTATTTAATATTAAGTGGATTGTCACAAATTTCATCATGAGCCGAGGTGGGTCACGATAACGGGGACGAAGACAGATAACTATCAGACAAGAAAGAAGGCGAGACCACAGGGAATTAATTTCAATCTCCCCCTTTTTCCTCATTTTAATCACCTGTTGGTGAAGTGAAGTGATAATAGTGAATTAACGTGTGTTAGATGGTCATGCACCACTAAGCCAGCAATTCATAGGCAAAAATCTGTTATTTCTATCAAAAATTTACTCCTCGTTATTTTTTTAGTTTTTTTTATTGAAATCTGGAATGGGCTAATGGTATTGAAAACGTACAAAGAAATTTATTAACAGAAATTTATTGAAAAAGTGTGTACGTAAGTAATTTCATATGTTAATTACTTTTAATCAAATAAATTCTATTTCATATATTTGTTTGTTTCCTGTTGTTGTTTCAGCATGAATCACTACAGTATGGATTGCTACGAAGATTGTGGGTATTACGTTCAGGTACTTGTGTTTACTCCGTAAATGTTAACAGGCGTGCCGAAGACGGTGGGTACGCGCAAGTGCAACCTCAATCAGACTCCATGTTGGTTCGTGATCCAATTAGAGGTTTGCTTCCCTTTTATTCTGGCCATTACTAATAGCGGAGTGAAATGCTTGTTTCCCCTAACCACTAAGTCTACCATAAATAAAAATCTTTAGTGCCCGAATAAGAGAATCGAACTCAGGCTGGTTATAAGAATGGCGCACCAAACAGGCACAGAGTTCCTGCACCGTTAAAGCAAAAGTAGTGATTCATGCGTAGAAACATAAAGATAAAAGGTAAGTTTCTGACTCGTGTTTAGAATTTTTATATAGTTGTGCAAAATGGATGAAAGTAACGTTAAGTTATTGTTGGATGCAATTAAAGCAAATAAAGATGAAATGCAAGTTTTACTTGTTGAACAAACTAATAATGTACGTGAATCATTAGAAAATAAAATTGAAAAAGTGAGTGAGCAAACTAATAATGTACGTGAATCATTAGAAAATAAAATTGAAAAAGTGAGTGAGCAAACTAATAATGTACGTGAATCATTACAAAATAAAATTGAGAAAGTGAGTGAGCAAACTAATAATGTACGTGAGTCCTTAGAAATTAAAATTGGAAAGATTAGCAAATCTTTGGAAATTAAATGTTAGAAATTAGTGAAACAACAAAAAAGTAGATTGACGATAAAGTTGAGGTACAATTAGAAATAATAAGAAAAGAATGTAAGGGCAGATATGAACAAATATCTAAGGAAATAGACGAGAAGTGTGAGAAGGTAAATGATAAATGCGAGAAAATATGGGGGAAAACCGTTCAGAACTGCCAAGAACTTGAGAAAAACACGATTATTTTGGGTAAATGTGGAGAAAAAGGGGACCGAGCATTAGAAAAAAAATGAATCGATCGAGGAGTCAGTAAGTAATATTGGAAGTAATTTAGAAAATAAAGAAAAGATACTAGTGGGATTAAGTGATACGACTCATAAATTAGAAAGACATGTCTTAATATTGCACCGTAGGATTGATGGTTTGTCACAGAACACAATCCGTCAAGGTATTGACGTCATCAACATGAACCAAAATATTGCTTTAATAGATGATAGGTTGTCAAGTTTAGAAATAAAGGTAGATGAAATCCAAACGAAGTTAACCTCATTAGCTGAGAGCGCTAGCAGAGATGGGAGTGAACGTAATTGGCGTAGATCAAGTATATCGGGTGATGATAGGAGTAGCCATAAGTCAAAATACAGCAGTAAGGAAGAAACTAGTAGTTCCAACGAAACAGATTCTAGTTCTTCGACAGCAAGTGAGACTATAAAATTAAAGAAGCGAATTAAAGTAAGAAAATTAGACAGGGGTGACGTAGAAATGGTTAAACTACGAATATTGCGTCATGGTGACTGAAATGTTCACAAAGTTTCAGGTTCAGGTTTAGAAGATGATGAGTCACCAACCTCGTTTCTAAAGCAATTTAAGATTGCAGCGCACGCGGTAGATTTACCTGAATCTCAATATTTAGATGTATTAGGATTTGTTTTTACCGGTAATGCTCGTGAGTGGTACAAGTCAAAATTAGGTACATTTCGTTCATTTGAAGATTTCATTAAAGAATTTAAAGCCCAATTTGCTTCTGAACAAGTTATTGCAAGTAAATTATCGGTGTTGCAATCGCAAGCGTTTAACCCAAAAATTGATGGTACCGTTACCTACTTTGTTCACAAAAGATTCAACAAGATACGTGGTTTGTCATCTGATATACCGTAAACTTTCATTGTGAACACGATTAAACAGCTGCTACCTATATCTTACCGACGACAGTTAGCATTGTTCCCAAATTTAGATTTCAATTCATTTTTAACTGCCATACAAAATCTTGAAGCACTGTATTATGACAGTAGAAATATTAATGATAGGAACAATTTTCATGGTAGAACTGTACGTGTTAATCAGGTAGATGAAGTGCACGGCAATTATAAGAAGTTCAATAAAAAGGGAAATTATGGTAACGAAAATCGTGAAAATTCAGGTAAAGGTAAGTTTAAAGGACCAAAAGGGAAGGGAAATCCGAACAAGAAAAGGTTTTATTGGAATAAAGGTAAGAATAGTCGTGCAGGAAATAATGATCGCAATGAGGGCCAAGGTAATAATCGTAGTAATTATGAAGACGATCAGGTTTATGAAAACTCGAATCAAAACGAAAGAGTTAATTTTGTAAGCAGTAATTATGATTAAGGTATGAACCGAGCACAGCCAATGCCTACATATGCTCAATCTGCACCACAATTTCCATATTATAGTCCAAGAGTTATGTTCCCACAAAACAAAGATCAGAATTTAAACTAAAAATGCTCTCCAACGCGAGTGCGGTTGGCAGAGTTGGTAATGTAAATGGTAATTTTGGTACTGAAAGTCGAAATGCACTCAAAAATGATTCGCAATGCGAGCTTGTTGTGATTGGAAAAAATGTAGTTAATGTTGTAAGCTGGGACATCGATTCATCTGAAAGTAGTGATGAAGAACAAAAATTTAATAGTCAATCTAGGTCAGCTGAGATAAAGGTACAGATTTTAAATCAACCAATAGTAGCCTTGTGTGATTCTGGAGCATCAGTTAGCCTTTTGTCGTTAGAATCATGGAAACGAGTAGCGTCAATCATATCCCACCCTCACTTGCGACCAGCTCCACATATTTTGTTGGTGGATTTTTCAGGTAAGAAAAAGAAACAGGTGCAAGGTGAAACAATATTGTGCATTGAAATAGGGAAAGTTAGTTTGACGTACGTGTGCTAGTTGTCTCTGACGTGAATACTGAATGCTTATTGGGTAGAAATTTGCTTACTCAATCCAAGGCAAAGATAGATTTCGGTGATAATTCTATTACGGTTGAAAAAGATGGGGAAATCGTTAACGTACCTTTGCTAGGTGGTCAAGTTGACAATACCAAAGTTACAAAAATCTTGACTAAAGGTGACCTACACAAAAAGGTAAATTTTGTGTCTCAGGCAGGTAATGAAACTAATATGAATCTAGTTAGCGAGAGTGATGATGAATCGGAGATTGGAAAAGTGAGTGTAGAATGTCCCATAGCAAATAATTTGGTAAGTGAAAAGCATAAATTACAAAAAGAATGGGTTAATCATGTTGTTCTTTCTGATCAAGCTTACGATAAAATTCGAAATTCTTGTAGTAATAAAAAGGAAATGAAAGTGCTAAATTTAGGATTTGCCAATGAAGATAAATTTTTGTTTGATCACTATTCACAACAGATTTCAGAGATAGATTGTGAAATCGAAAAATCGCATTGTAAATCGTTAGAGTTGCAATATGTAATACAATGGATAGTCAAAAAGAAAGTGAATTTGTTTCAATTTCAGAAATACGAGAAAAGGTTAAGGAAGCACAATTGTCTGATTTTGAGAAAGAAAAATTATTCAAATTGTTGTTGAAACATAGAAAAATTATTTAAAAATATTCCCGGACGTTGTAATAAATTTGAGTATGAAATTGAGGTAGATACTGACCAACCTTTAGTTAAAAGGCAATATACGTTACCATATAAATTCAAAGAGCATATTGATCACAAATTGATGAGTGGTTACAATGTGGTGTAATAGAACCTTGTGTATCAATCCATTCCCACCCAATTTTCTGCGTGCCAAAGAAAAATACTAGTAAGATGCGTGTAGTAGTAGATTTGACAGTTTTGAACACGCATGCAAAAATAAATCAATTAAAAGTGAGCAATTTTGATGACTTGTTGTTAAAGTTTCAGGGTTCAAAATATGTATCAAATATTGATTTAGTAGGAAGCTATACACAAGTTCCAATTTCTGAAAATTGTAGAGATTACACAGCATTTTCATGTATAGATTTACATCCATCCCTTTTGGATACGCAAACGGAGGCGTAGGATTAATAGCTTGTCTTTTGGTTGTGTTAGGTCATGAATTATTATTTGATAAATTAGTAACGTATATTGATGATATTTCTGTACCAACTTTTTCTTTTGATGAACAGTTAGAAATTTTGAATTTGTTATTTACGAAATTAGAAGAAGCTAACATGACTGTAAATTTAAAGAAATCCTCATTTTGTAATACGAGTTTTCAATTTCTTGGTTTCGTAGTCACACCTGAAGGCGTAAAAAAGGATCCATCATACGTAGAAACAATTCGAACATTGCCTCGTCCCAAAAATGTAAAGGTACTTAAGCGAGTGTTAGGTTTGTTTGAGTGGTGTTCTAAATTCGTATATCATTTCGCTCATCTAGCCAATCCGTTGTTTGACCTTCTGAAAAAAGAATAAAAAGTGGATTTGGACTAACGAATGTGAGCAAAGTTTTGTTAAGTTGAAAGAATCCTTTGCTGAAGAAGTGTTGTTAAATCATCCGTTGTTAGATCACGATTTTTGTTTAGTGACAGACAGTTCTTTGGTAGCAGTTGTAAGTATATTATTTCAAGAAGTCAATGGTGAAAAACACATCCTTGGTTTTTACAGTAAGACTCTGAATAGTGCACAGCGAAATTTCACTATCACAGAGTTAGAGGCGTATGCAATTGTTACAGCAATGCGTAAATGGGGACATTTATTATATGGCCATCACGTGAAAGTTTACACAGACCATAACTCACTAGTGTTTTTAAATAAAATTCGCCATTGGAACTCTCGTTTGGCTCGGTGGAGTCTCGAACTACAGGGATTTAATTTACAAATAAAGCATATTTCGGGGAGTGAAACTGTTGCTAGTGATGCATTGTCAAGAATAGTTTTGGCCCCTCCTAGTGAAAATTTGGACATAAAAAATTTAGAAGTCCTCCCTTCATTCTTGAGAAATCTCACAGCAGGAGAGTTAACTGAAAAACAAAAAGAGCATCCTGAGTACAGTAAAATTATTAAACTTTTATAGAAACTGAACGATCCTTACAGTAAAATTCAAAATAGAAATGTAGAGAAATTCTACAAGTTGGAAAACGGAATTTTGTTGTGTAAGATCTTTCATTTCCCTAACAGCTGGAGAATTTGCATTCCACTATCTTTAGTAAATCTGGTAATTGAAGAAATGCATAACAACCGTCTACATTTCGGATGTGAAAGAACAGTAAGCTTCATCAGTGAAATTTGTTATTAGAAATCTATGCGGCGAGACGTGATGAACTATATTAATGATTGCCTCGAGTGTAAACGAACTAAAGTTGTTACTCGACCCCCAGCTAGACCTTTAGAAACCATACAGGTGAAAGGCCCTAGAAGACTGATTTCAATTGATATCATTGGGCCTCTCGTGCCATCTCCTTCAAAATGTAAATTTATACTTTCAGTTTTTGATGTTTTTACTCGATACCTTGTTCTTTATCCGATCCGGAACGCTACTACGAAGTGTGTTGTTAAATGTTTGGAATCATTGTACTTTGTACACTTAGGAATACCGTCAGCTATATTGGTGGACAATGGTAGTTGTTTTATTTCTAAAAACTTTAAGCAGAAAATGGAAGAATATGGTGTTAAAATATTTTATTCCACGCCGTACCATCCAGCCTCGAACGCAGTCGAGAGAATCCATCGGGAGACGAACAGATTATTCAGATTATTTTGTAAGGATGATCATGGTTTCTGGGAAAATTTATACCGCAAGTTGTTGTAATATTGAATTATTCTATATCGAGTAGTCTTGGCGCGAGTCCAGCTAGTTTACATTTGAACATTCAGGCTGGAAAACCTATCTTCGAACATTTTGGCATTTTTACGGATGATACAAGTGAAAATGACAATGAAAGTTGGGACAATAGATTGGTAATGGCAGATTTTAAAAGAAAAGAAGTGATTCGAAAGCGAAATGAGAGGTACAACTCACAACAGGAGAGTAAACACAAAATACAGGTGAATGATTTTTCTTGAAACAGACAAACTTAAGTTGCGCAACAGACAAAAAAATCTCAAAATTATTTAATGTGTTTATGGGACCCTATCTTGTGTGAATAAACCATCAAATTCAGAAAAGGTGTTCGAATTGTTAGATCCTTATCTGGTAAGTCAATTGGATCGCATTCCATAGATCAACTTAAGGTGTGGAAAAATACGAAACAAACTCGAAAGATTAGGTTAGATTTAGCTGTAAAACACAGTTCTCAAAAATATCACGAAGTAATCTCGAGTGAATTTTAAAATTCAGATTTAGAAAGTAGTGTTGAAACTGTTCTTTGCAACGCATTAACCACAATACCAGTATGATTGTCTCAAAGTGTTCAGTCGAGAAGTAATAATGAACGAATACATAAAATTTTAGAAAAATTGTTGGATGTTGATAGGTATTTGAATTTTCTGTACTGTAATAATCTATGCTCATCTGATGTATTGGAATTTGCGTTGGTAAATCTACAAAATCCTTATGTGTTATTGAATAAGCGAGTTCGGGGAATGTAAAAAAAGTTATTTGATATGATATAAGCAGGCATCTGTGATTAGCTATGCGACTTCCAGATGGCCGTTGATATTTTCTTTTCCAAAGTAATGGAAAAACCAGCAAAGATATATGCCAAGTTATTGAGATGAGGTCCCCCCCTATATATTTTGGGTAATATGATTTTTCTTTAAAACTCAGAGTTAGCAATTTTGGTAAATCCCATTCTTTATTATTTTGAATTTTAACCTTGTGTTCTATATTCCGGCCTCATCTCGGGATGGGAAACAAATGATTTATTGTGGGTAGGTATCTTCGAAACTTAGCCACGCAGACCCTGTCGAGTGGTCAGAGAGAAGCACAACTGAATTGTAAATAATAATTCAGTTGTGCTTCTCTCTGACCACCTAGTTCGAGACTCCACCGAGCCAAACGAGAGTTCCAATGGCGAATTTTATTTAAAAACACTAGTGAGTTATAGTCTGTGTAAACTTTCACGTGATGGCCATATAATAAATGTCCCCATTTACGCATTGCTGTAACAATTGCATACGCCTCTAACTCTGTGATAGTGAAATTTCGCTGTGCACTATTCAGAGTCTTACTGTAAAAACCAAGGATGTGTTTTTCACCATTGACTTCTTGAAATAATATACTTACAACTGCTACCAAAGAACTGTCTGTCACTAAACAAAAATCGTGATCTAACAACGGATGATTTAACAACACTTCTTCAGCAAAGGATTCTTTCAACTTAACAAAACTTTGCTCACATTCGTTAGTCCAAATCCACTTTTTATTCTTTTTTCAGAAGGTCAAACAACGGATTGGCTAGATGAGCGAAATGATATACGAATTTAGAACACCACTCAAACAAACCTAACACTCGCTTAAGTACCTTTACATTTTTGGGACGAGGCAATGTTCGAATTGTTTCTACGTATGATGGATCCTTTTTTACGCCTTCAGGTGTGACTACGAAACCAAGAAATTGAAAACTCGTATTACAAAATGAGGATTTCTTTAAATTTACAGTCATGTTAGCTTCTTCTAATTTCGTAAATAACAAATTCAAAATTTCTAACTGTTCATCAAAAGAAAAAGTTGGTACAGAAATATCATCAATATACGTTACTAATTTATCAAATAATAATTCATGACCTAACACAACCAAAAGACAAGCTATTAATCCTACGCCTCCGTTTGCGTATCCAAAAGGGATGGATGTAAATCTATACATGAAAATGCTGTGTAATCTCTACAATTTTCAGAAATTGGAACTTGTGTATAGCTTCCTACTAAATCAATATTTGATACATATTTTGAACCCTGAAACTTTAACAACAAGTCATCAAAATTGCTCACTTTTAATTGATTTATTTTTGCATGCGTGTTCAAAACTGTCAAATCTACTACTACACGCATCTTACTAGTATTTTTCTTTGGCACGCAGAAAATTGGGTGGGAATGGATTGATACACAAGGTTCTATTACACCACATTGTAACCACTCATCAATTTGTGAATCAATATGTTCTTTTAATTTATATGGTAACGTATATTGCCTTTTAACTAAAGGTTGGTCAGTATCTACCTCAATTTCATACTCAAATTTATTACAACGTCCGGGAATATTTTTAAATAATTTTTCTATGTTTCAACAACAATTTGAACAATTTTTCTTTCTCAAAATCAGACAATTGTGCTTCCTTAACCTTTTCTCGTATTTCTGAAATTGAAACAAATTCACTTTCTTTTTGACTATCCATTGTATTACATATTGCAACTCTAACGATTTACAATGCGATTTTTCGATCTCACAATCTATCTCTGAAATCTGTTGTGAATAGTAATCAAACAAAAATTTATCTTCATTGGCAAATCCTAAATTTAGCACTTTCATTTCCTTTTTATTACTACAAGAATTTCGAATTTTATCGTAAGCTTGATCAGAAAGAACAACATGATTAACCCATTCTTTTTGTAATTTATGCTTTTCACTTATCAAATTATTTGCTATGGGACATTCTACACTCACTTTTCCAATCTCAAATAAAATTTCCGATTCATCATCACTCTCGCTAACTAGATTCATATTAGTTTCATTACCTGCCTGAGACACAAAATTTACCTTTTTGTGTAGGTCACCTTTAGTCAAGATTTTTGTAACTTTGGTATTGTCAACTTGACCACCTAGCAAAGGTACGTTAACGATTTCCCCATCTTTTTCAACCGTAATAGAATTATCACCGAAATCTATCTTTGCCTTGGATTGAGTAAGCAAATTTCTACCCAATAAGCATTCAGTATTCACGTCAGAGACAACTAGCACACGTACGTCAAACTAACTTTCCCTATTTCAATGCACAATATTGTTTCACCTTGCACCTGTTTCTTTTTCTTACCTGAAAAATCCACCAACAAAATATGTGGAGCTGGTCGCAAGTGAGGGTGGGATATGATTGACGCTACTCGTTTCCATGATTCTAACGACAAAAGGCTAACTGATGCTCCAGAATCACACAAGGCTACTATTGGTTGATTTAAAATCTGTACCTTTATCTCAGCTGACCTAGATTGACTATTAAATTTTTGTTCTTCATCACTACTTTCAGATGAATCGATGTCCCAGCTTACAACATTAACTACATTTTTTCCAATCACAACAAGCTCGCATTGCGAATCATTTTCGAGTGCATTTCGACTTTCAGTACCAAAATTACCATTTACATTACCAACTCTGCCAACCGCACTCGCGTTGGAGAGCATTTTTAGTTTAAATTCTGATCTTTGTTTTGTGGGAACATAACTCTTGGACTATAATATGGAAATTGTGGTGCAGATTGAGCATATGTAGGCATTGGCTGTGCTCGGTTCATACCTTAATCATAATTACTGCTTACAAAATTAACTCTTTCGTTTTGATTCGAGTTTTCATAAACCTGATCGTCTTCATAATTACTACGATTATTACCTTGGCCCTCATTGCGATCATTATTTCCTGCACGACTATTCTTACCTTTATTCCAATAAAACCTTTTCTTGTTCGGATTTCCCTTCCCTTTTGGTCCTTTAAACTTACCTTTACCTGAATTTTCACGATTTTCTTTAGCATAATTGCCCTTTTTATTGAACTTCTTATAATTGCCGTGCACTTCATCTACCTGATTAACACGTACAGTTCTACCATGAAAATTGTTCCTATCATTAATATTTCTACTGTCATAATACAGTGCTTCAAGATTTTGTATGGCAGTTAAAAATGAATTGAAATCTAAATTTGAGAACAATGCTAACTGTCGTCGGTAAGAAATAAGTAGCAGCTGTTTAATCGTGTTCACAATGAAAGTTTACGGTATATCAGATGACAAACCACGTATCTTGTTGAATCTTTTGTGAACAAAGTCGGTAACGGTACCATCAATTTTTGGGTTAAACGCTTGCGATTGCAACACCGATAATTTACTTGCAATAACTTGTTCAGAAGCAAATTGGGCTTTAAATTCTTTAATGAAATCTTCAAATGAACGAAATGTACCTAATTTTGACTTGTACCACTCACGAGCATTACCGGTAAAAACAAATCCTAATACATCTAAATATTGAGATTCAGGTAAATCTACCGCGTGCGCTGCAATCTTAAACTGCTTTAGAAACGAGGTTGGTGACTCATCATCTTCTAAACCTGAACCTGAAACTTTGTGAACATTTCAGTCACCATGACGCAATATTCGTAGTTTAACCATTTCTACGTCACCCCTGTCTAATTTTCTTACTTTAATTCGCTTCTTTAATTTTGTAGTCTCACTTGCTGTCGAAGAACTAGAATCTGTTTCGTTGGAACTACTAGTTTCTTCCTTACTGCTGTATTTTGACTTATGGCTACTCCTATCATCACCCGATATACTTGATCTACGCCAATTACGTTCACTCCCATCTCTGCAACGCTCTCAGCTAATGAGGTTAACTTCGTTTGGATTTCATCTACCTTTATTTCTAAACTTGACAACCTATCATCTATTAAAGCAATATTTTGGTTCATGTTGATGACGTCAATACCTAGAGGGATTGTGTTCTGTGACAAACCATCAATCCTACGGTGCAATATTAAGACATGTCTTTCTAATTTATGAGTCGTATCACTTAATCCCACTAGTATCTTTTCTTTATTTTCTAAATTACTTTCAATATTATTTACTGACTCCTCGATCGATTCATTTTTTTCTAATGCTCGGTCCCCTTTTTCTCCACATTTACCCAAAATAATCGTGTTTTTCTCAAGTTCTTGGCAGTTCTGAACGGTTTTCCCCCATATTTTCTCGCATTTATCATTTACCTTCTCACATTTCTCGTCTATTTCCTTAGATATTTGTTCATATCTGCCCTCACATTCTTTTATTTTTTCTAATTGTACCTCAATTTTATCGTCAATCTACTTTTTTGTTGTTTCACTAATTTTTAACATTTTACTTTCCAAAGATTCGCTAATCTTTCCAATTTTAATTTCTAAGGACTCACGTACATTATTAGTTTGCTAACTCACTTTCTCAATTTTATTTTCTAATGATTCACGTACATTATTAGTTTGCTCACTCACTTTTTCAATTTTATTTTCTAATGATTCACGTACATTATTAGTTTGCTCACTCACTTTTTCAATTTTATTTTCTAATGATTCACGTACATTATTAGTTTGTTCAACAAGTAAAACTTGCATTTCATCTTTATTTGCTTTAATTGCATCCAACAATAACTTAACGTTACTTTCATCCATTTTGCACAACTATATAAAAATTCTAAACACGAGTCAGAAACTTACCTTTTATCTTTATGTTTCTACGCATGAATCACTACTTTTGCTTTAACGGTGCAGGAACTCTGTGCCTGTTTGGTGCGCCATTCTTATAACCAGCCTGAGTTCGATTCTCTTATCCGGGCACTAAAGATTTTTATTTATGGTAGACTTAGTGGTTAGGGGAAACAAGCATTTCACTCCGCTATTAGTAATGGCCAGAATAAAAGGGAAGCAAACCTCTAATTGGATCACGAACCAACATGGAGTCTGATTGAGGTTGCACTTGCGCGTACCCACCGTCTTCGGCACGCCTGTTAACATTTACGGAGTAAACACAAGTACCTGAACGTAATACCACAATCTTCGTAGCAATCCATACGGTAGTGATTCATGCTGAAACAACAACAGGACACAAACAAATATATGAAATAGAATTTATTTGATTAAAAGTAATTCACATATGAAATTACTTACGTACACACTTTTTCAATAAATTTCTGTTAATAAATTTCTTTGTACGTTTTCAATACCATTAGCCCATTCCAGATTTCAATAAAAAAACTAAAAAAATAACAAGGAGTAAATTTTTGATAGAAATAATAGATTTTTGCCTATGAATTGCTGGCTTAGTGGTGCATGACCACCTAACACACGTTAATTCACTATTATCACTTCACTTCACCAACAGGTGATTAAAATGAGGAAAAAGGGGGAGATTGAAATTAATTCCCTGTGGTCTCGCCTTCTTTCTTGTCTGATAGTTATCTGTCTTCGTCCCCGTTATCGTGACTCACCTCGGCTCATGATGAAATTTGTGACAATCCACTTAATATTAAATAAATTAATGGTGCTGCAGATTGAATTGTACTTGCAAGTAACCCATACAGTCTTACCGTAGTTGATGAGAAATTTGATTATGAAACTTAAAAATTCTTTTCTTGATGAAAACCTCTACATTCCTAAGTTTTACGACGTGGTTTCAAACGATTTTAAGTAATTAACGTTCCTCTGGAAACTAATCAGTAATTCCATTAAAATTTCACGTTCAAATAAGTGCATTTACCTTTCTTCACTTGTGCATAATTAATTCACTAACATTTCAAACGATGATTCGTTAATTAAACGATTTTTGTAACACTGACTGCACTTCTTGTTCTATTGAATCATCCATGGCAGCACAGAATACCACTTCGCGCGTTTAGCATTAAGCGTCTGTCTTCTTACGTCTGATACTAACTATGCTTATTATTGAAAAGCACCTTTTCATAGACAATATACATATCGTTTAATGTCATTTTTATTCGCTGTCTAAGTTACATTATCAAAATACTAAAAGTGATAAAGGTAAGCATCGATGATGCTGGAATTCGCAGGATTATTTCTTGAAACACTGCAAACACTTTACTTTCCTTTGTGCCTTGAACAGGAAATGCAAGTCACCAGTGCAGAGAGTTGTCAACACGTTGAAAAAGATAAAACCATAATACAAACTTTGCGTCAACGTATAATCGATGGAGCCTTATTCCACTTCAGACAAGAGTAACTGGGAAAAATTAAAATGGAATGGGAGTGAGGGAGGACACACGCTCATAAAACACATTAAATTTATAAATGTTATAAACCAATTAGATCAGGTAAATGCAGAAGATACATGTCTCACCAATTTATCAACATTTGCGCATACATATTTATGTTCACAAAATTTGAAAGATACTTACTAACTTTACATTTTAGCACGTAACATTGCCATACACGACCTTTCATTCTACCTATTTCTCGAAATTCCATACGTTAATTCACATGTAAAAGAAGTCCGAGTTCTTCTTCAGAAATTCGAGTCAGAGAGAGGAGACAGACCGACGTCTATTACTAATGGTGGTTCAGGGTTTATTAATAGTACTTCATCTCTATTTCTACATAATTCTAAATTAATTTACAAAATGATTCCTTTTCATCGTTCGTAAATTAGTGCTTTGCTAATTTTGGCTGTTCTTTAGAATTGGGGGCCAGCTTATGCACCTACTTTTTTGCGATATTCTATTCCGATGCCTTTGTTTTATGGTTTCATATGTTAATTTACGTTACCAACATTAAATTCATACAGCGTTGCAGAGCGAACGTTAGCGAATGAAGGCCGGTTAGAGCCCCGCATGGCACGTTGTTTTCTATCTTTGTTGCCAACAATTCACTTTCTTTTCTCACATAAATCACTTCCACTTACCTTTCCGTTTTGTATAAATCCCAAAATGGTACCGTTTCCAAACCATGTTCACTTGACATTCTTCGCTAATTTTATTACTATTAGTATCTACTTAAGTTTGTCTTTGTGCTATTGCACCGCTCTCTCTTTCTCTCTGTATATATATATATATATATATATATATATATATATATATATATATATATATATATATATCACATCTCTTATGTATCAGCCTTTGCATCAAGAGTAAATTTCGTTCACTTGCTCTTTAATTTCATTTCTTTAATTTTGCCTCTGTCCAAGCGCGCCGATTTCTCTGTAAATTGGGGGGGGACATATTCAGATGCAGAAGGTATATATATGAGGATTATAAGACAAATTGCATTCAAATTATGCCAAATATTGTATATTCATAAATACAATAGGGGGCCCACATGAGCTTTGGGGGGCCGGGCCCCCCGCTCCACAGGATCGGCGTCCTTGCTCATGTCCCCCGACTTTACTCCACCTTCGATCTCGCACCTCTCCAACCCAGAATTCTAAAACATTTCAAGTTGCCTTCCCTATTTCAACTATCTAAAATATAAGATTTTGTATCCCAAGAAAACGCCTATTTAAATAACACGGGAATATCTTCGTCCCCAGTTAGATCCCTTAAAAACAGAAAGTATTCACTATTGGCAATTTTTCTGTGGGTTACCCCCGAAAGGTTACAATCATGTAAAATTTCATTATTTTAATCCTGCCAAAAGTGCCTAAACATTTTTTGGTGTGAAAGATGTCCTATATAAATAACACGGCAAAGATTTATCACTTCCTCATAAAACCTCTAGAGTTGGAAATTTTAATTTTTGGTGATTTTCTTAGTTAACGATAACGAAAACGTATAAGCATACCGAATTTCAAGTTTTTATTCCAATTCCAAGTATCTAAAACATGACATTATAGGCCCCCCCAAAAAACTCTATTTAAATAACATGGGGAATCTCTTCACGCTTCCTTTAGACCCCCTAAAATTAAAAAAAAATCACTTTTGCTGTATGTTAGTCCCAAAAAGATACAATCATTTCACTTTTCATCATTGTAGCTTCACAGAAAGTGCCCAATAACTTTGGGCTGTAGAAGACTTCCCATTTAAATAACATGGGGAAGATTTTTCAGTTCCCCATAAAACCACTCTAAAGTTGGAAATTTTGTTTTTACTGATTTACTTAAGTAATGCTAACGGAAACGTAGAAGCTTGCCGAAATTCAAGTTTTTATTTTAATTCCAAGCACGTAAAACATGAGATTATAGGACAAAAAAGGACATTTAAATAACATAGGAAAATTTTTCATCACCCTTTAGTCAGCCTAAAAATTAAAAATATTCACTTTCGGCAATTTTCCTGTCGGTTAGTCCCGGAAAGCTACACTCATTCCAAATTTCAACTTTCCTCGTCAACCGGAAGTAAACCTTTAATTTATGTCAGTTCATGTAGTTTATATATATACTAGTGGTTTTCTTTAGAATTATCTTCTTTTGCGTAATAATTTTGCAAAATATATTTAAGTATACATCGCGATTTATAACTGTACAGCATTTTCAAATGCAACTGAAATCATTTTATTCTTTTTCATTAACACGAAATAATGAACTTTTTTTCCTGTATGACAAAAATAGTATAATAGTGAAAAGCAAGATAGAGGAAAAATAAGGACATTATTATTGTTGGTACTTCGTCATTCAACAGGTTGGGTAAGATGTTAGCTGGTTTTGAATGTGTCGACAATCTAGCTTTCTTATTTAGTACTCAGTTCTTACTACCGTCATGAAACGAAGAATTGATATTTCGAATCCCATGAAGTGAACCTATGAGGGGTCGTCAACAAAGACAATAGTTTTTATTTTATTGCACGAAATGAAGAAACATTGTTGAAACCATATCGCGCGAAGAAAACGGATCATTTCTGATTGTTGGACGAAATTATAAGTTCGCTCGCACATGCGTTTATGCACAGAGTATGCCATTCTAGTTTCCCAGTTTCCTACATATAAAATAGAGTCGATTCTTAAGGAGCAATATACTGCTTTAAAGTTATGAATTCGTTTGCACAAACCTGGCAAGGAAGCGTACCTATCATTACATAAGTCATATGGTGATGTTTTGCCGTAATCCATAGTATTTTGGTGGTTCAAGGAATGTGAACAGGCACGTCTTAAAACAACAAAGCAAGATGAAACAGATGCTCCAGTAACAGCAGTAAACGAAACCTTTATTAACACAGAGTCCGATATTATTCGCGAAGACTGTCGAATAACCATTGACAGATCTGATTCTGCATCGTAACTTAAACATGAGATACGATCGTCGACAGCGTCACAAGCTGTCGTATCTCAGTTTTCTAAACTTTTCAGGTGAGCGATTTTTAGGTTTCTACATAACACAAAATCTATTTTACCGAAAGGAGTGCAAATTTACCAAGTTATAACTTAAATAATAAGAAATCAGTGTAGAAAGCTTTATGAAATTTGTCTGTAAGACCGCGAGGAAAATTTGGCGGGAAAAGGATACGACTGTTGGTACGATGATAATCCTTACTTGTATGAAAGATACGACGCATATTTTTTATACTGGGAACTACATTAATAGATGAACAATCGGAATATTTGCAATTTTATTGAACAACTTCGAGTTTATTACACTAAATGATTTAACAAACGCTTCCTGAGATTCTTGAGGATAAAACGAAATTCCTGAGAACGCACAAGAAAGACAACATTAAAAGCGTACAAACAATAACATAAAATAATGCTATCAAGTTGTCATTACCAGAATATAAAATCTTGCAAAGTAACTGCAAATTGCATGCTTTGATATTGCACTTGACAAGGATGGCTAATGTGGTAAGTTTATGTAAAATTGAACACGTTCAGGGTTTTGAATGATTGGAGTTGGGCCGGACACAATGATAACAAGTCCTCGTACTTCTCTGGAGATAATACTTTGAAAAGTTTGCAAAGTAGGGACTTCTGTCTTGGTGGATTCCATCTGCATTCTTTTTAGGGGAATAATTCCGTAAGTGTACTCCAAGTTACTTGTCTTAAACAGAATGCAGTTCGGAGAGCTTTGTGCACTTTCACATCGCGCATTTCAGACCAAATGATTGGGCCTCCATTTTCGTCACGTCTAACTGGCAGAATACGAAGACATTGGGATAGTGATCTAAATTCTCGTAAATCACTTCTGTCAACACAATGAACGGTATATGGGTTCTTCTTCCTTGCCAGTTTAACAATCGGTTCAAGTTGCGAAGGTACAAAAATACTGCCACAGTGCTTAATAGATGTGTTTATAGCACTGTAGACTCACAAGAAAGACGACAAAACTGACTGTAATAATTATCGAGGCATTTCTCTTCTGTCAACATCCTATAAAATCCTTTCAAATATTCCATTACCAAGATTGACCCCATACGCAGACGAAATTATTAGAGATTATCAGTGCGGATTTAGACGAAATCGATCAACTATCGACCAAATATTTACCATTCGCCAAATACTCGAAAAGAAGTGGGAATACAATACCCCGGTACATCAACTATTTATTGATTTTAGAAAGGCTTACGACTCGGTTAGGAGAGAAACATTATACAACGTTCTTACAGAACTTGGAATACCGAGAAAGCTAATTAGATTAATTAAGATATGTTTAAGTGAATCCCAAAGTAAAGTCCGGGTAGGAAAATTTTTGTCCACGAGCTTCCACGTCGAAAATGGCCTGAAACAAGGAGATGCGTTGTCGCCATTATTATTTAACTTTGTGCTGGAATACGCCATAAGGAAAATCAAAGATAGCAACCAGGGTCTAGAGTTGAACGGCATTCACCAGGTTATGGCATATGCTAATGATGTAAATTTAATAGGGGATGATAGGAGAACAGTAGAAATAAATGCAGAGATATTATTAAACGCTTGCAGGGACATGGGTTTAGAAGTAAATGCAGATAAAACTAAATACATGGAAGTTCGTTGGGACTGTAATACGGCAAATTGTGGAAGCGTTAAAATATTAAATAATACTTTTGATAAAGTGGATACTTTCTAATATTTAGGATCAATATTAACAGATGAAAATCATATTCACGAAGAAATTAAATGTCGACTAGAAGCAGGGAATTCGTGTTACTATTCGGTTCAAAATCTCTTGTCGTCGCGAATTCTGTCGAGGAATTTGAAGCTTAAAATATATAAAACGATAATCATGCCTGTTGTTCTGTATGGTTGCGAAACATGGTCGCTTACTCTGAGGGAAGAACATAGACTGAAAGTGTTTGAGAACAGGATCCTGAGAAGAATATTCGGACCCAAGAGGAACGAGAATGGGGAATGGCGAAAGCTTCATAACGAGGAACTACATAGTTTATACGGTTTACCCAACATTGTTAGGGTCGTCAAGTCTAGGTGGCTTAGGTGGGCAGGTCATGTAGCTAGAATGGAAGAAAGTAGAAACGCTTTCAAAGTCTTGACTGGTAGACCCATAGGAAAACGACCATTAGGAAGACCTAGGCGCAGATGGGAGGATAATATTAAGATGGATCTCGCAGAGATAGGAATACAAAGTAGAAACTGGATGCAGTTAGCTAAGGATAGAAATCAGTGGAGAGCTTTTGTGAACACGGTACTGAACCTCCGGGTTCCATAGGCCATAGAGTTAGTTAGTTAGTTATAGCACTGTAGACTGAATCTCCCTAATTTTGTCCATGCCGAGATTCAAAGAATTGGGGAGAAATTTCTCTGATGTTCTTACGTGTTTTCACCGCATCTGCATCATAGCAACCAACCTGAACTACTACTAGATCCATCCTGTATTTCTCTAGCTCATTCATTACGGATTTTAACGCGCCTGCCCTATAAAGACTTCTAATATTCAGTTCCTAATCTCGTGTCAATTTTCTTTTGCTGATGTTATCAGTCCTGGTCCGAGGCTTCTGTAAATGTTTCTGGACAAGTGTCTTTTTTTCTTTTCTTTTCTTTCCTTTATTTATTTACTTATTTATTTTACAGGATTAGGTCTTTAGCCTTACCCAACCCCCCAAGCTGGAGGGCCACTCTCTATGTGTCTGCGACTGCTTATTCCGTATCTTTGCAGCTAAACTCTATATCTAAAGGCCTTCTCCTTGATCCGCAAACTGAGAACGCCCCATGCCGTGTAAATATATAAGTGGCACAAAAGTAGGTATACAGCCCTGCATTGGTCAAGTATAACATTCTAGCTTATAAGTTTACTAGCATATATTACCCGCTTCGCTGGGTTGAAGTAAATAATTTAAATGCATGCTGATATTGCTCATTTTCGATCATTTTAATGTATGTCACCCCTCCTCATCCCTCAAGTGTCAGGGCTGAAAATGGATTTAAAGAGCATCAGAAGTATCACCGTTTATCTCAGTGACCCCGAAAAAATGTGGATTCAGTACTAATATCGGTCGTTTTTGATGTTTATATATATATATATATATATATATATATATATATATATATATATATATATATATATATATTTCTTTCCCAAGTTTCGGGTTTGAATTTGGATTTAAACGGGATCGAATGTATCACTGTTCATCTAAGGGACCCAGAAAACTATAAATTCGACACTCATAGTGACCATTTTCGATCATTTTTATATATCACTTTCTCCCCCTCCCCAAAGTGGCAGGGCTGATTTTGGATTTAAATCGGATCGGAAATGTCACTGTTCATCCAAATGATCCCGAAAACTATGGATTAGACACTAATATTGGTCATTTTCTTTCATTATCATATATAGCTCTCCCTCCTCCGTGCTGCGGAACACGGCATCAGAATGGTCACTGTTAATCTCAGCTCCTAAAACTATGGATTCGACAATAATATTAATCATTTTTGATCATTTTTAAATGTTTATTCTCCTCCACTACGTTGTGCCCTCCCCCTACCCAACTATCAGGACTGAACTTGGATTAAAACAGCATCAAAAGTGTCACTGTTTCTCTCATCGATCCCGTAAACTATGGACTCAACACTAATATCGGTCATTCTTGATCATTTTTAAATTTCTCTTCCCCTACCTCTCCCCTACGTTGCATCGTCAAAGTGAATAGCCTAAAGTAATCCCTGCCTCTAAACTCATGTGTTGAAAATTTGATCGGTCGGGTGGTTCAAGAGTGATGAAGTCACAAAAGCAGTCATGTTTATTTTAATATTTTTACATATATCTCCCCCTTCTATCTCCCATAGGTTGGCTCGTCAAAGTGAAACGATAAAAAAACACCCAAGGCCCGGCCCTCATGTATGTTGAAAATTTGATCGAGATTGGTTCAAAAGTTATTAGGTTTTATTAGTTTGTATTTATACATCCCCCTCCCTAAAATCTACCGTTAAAATGAAATCACAAAAATATTTCCAGTTCCGAAGCTCACGTATCTTGAAAATTTGATTGAGATCGGTAGGACAGTTCAAGAGGTATTAAGTTACAAAAATAGTCATTTTCAGTCTTATATAAATGGATTCTTATATAACTCCTCCTCCTTCTCCTCCCCTACGTTACTCCGTCAATTTTAAATCACAAAAACGATCCCAGTCTTGAACCTCATCTACGTTGAAAATGTGATTATCGGTCTAATAGTTCAGGATTTATTAAGCTTTATATGTTTTAATACCCCCTCCCCCAGCCCTCAGTTCTACCATCAAAGTCAATAGCTAAGCCCAGCCCAGCCTTAAACCTCATCCATGTTGCAAATTTGATCGAGATCGGTCTGGCGGTTCAGGAGATTTAAAATCACGAACATAATGATTCTCAATTTTATATACAGGGTCATTCAAAAACAAAAAAACATATTTCATTTATTTATTCCAAACTACAAAAGATAGAAGCATGAATCGAACGTTACTTGATTAAGAAAAGTTTTCGATTTTTTGTTAGTAATTATGGTGTGCATTAAATATAAGCACTGTGTGTTACACGACAAATGTCAAAACGGTGGCTCATTTTTTGCCACACACGAATCAGCTGGTCTCTAGTTATCGAATTCATAGCTTCAGCAATTCGATGTCGTAGACTTTCAAGAGTGTCAGGCATAGGAAGGATAAAAACACGGTCTTTTATGTAACCAAATAGATAAAAATCACACGGAGTGAGATCTGGAGACCTGGGAGGCCACATGCGATAAAGTTGATCTTCTGCTCCTCCTCTTCCAATCCAAAGTCCTGGAATGGTGTCATTCAAGTAACGTCGAACGTGGTTAGAGAAATGAGGCGGGGCACCATCTTGCATAAAGATGAAGCCATCTGAATCATCTTCAAGTTGGGGAAATAACCAGTTTTGAAGCATATCTAGATAGGTTAATCCTGTCATAGTTTTCTTCATGAAGAAGAAAAGCCCATAAACTTTGGTTACAGATATTGCACAGAAGACGTTCATCTTTGGTGAATCTCTTTCATGTTGAATACCTGCTGCAGGATTTTCACTTGCCCAAATTCTAACGTTATGGCGATTAACTTTACCAGAAAGATGAAAAGTGGATTCATCGGAAAAAATTAAACGTTGAGCAAAATTGTCTTCTTCCATATCATCTAACATGCTAATGCAAAATTCGTACCTTTTGTTGTGGTCGTCAGGATGCAATGCTTGCAACAACTGCAGTTTGAATGGCTTCATGTGCAAACGATGTTTTAGAACTCGCCATACCGTTGATTGAGGAATGTTAAGTTCTTTGCTTGCTCATGATGTGGATTTCTTTGGGCTCCTTTCGTAAAGTGTACGAATACGCTCGACATTCTCGTTCGATGTGCGTGGACGTCCCGTGCTTTTTCCTTTGCAGATGCAACCATTTTCTACGAATTTTCGATGCCACTCGTAAATTTGCTTATGATGCGGCGGTTGTTTATTAAATTGACTGCGAAATACTCGCTGAACTGCAACAATGGACTCAAGTTTTGCCAATTGTAGCATATAAAAAGAATTATCCTGTTGTGACGCCGCCATTTCACTACAGAAAAACAACAACAGACTACAGCGCCAATGCAGCCGTGATTGGAACTTCTATCTTGGCTGTTTAAATTGTAAACTTTTCTTAATCAAGTAACGTTCGAATCATGTTTCTATCTTTTGTAGTTCGGAAGAAATAAATGTTTGAAATATGTTCTTTCTTTTTGAATAACCCTGTATATAGATTTGCTTTGGCTGTTCCGAGCTTGAGAAATAAGTAAAATAAATTAAGAACAAATGATAAAGAATCTCAGTCTACCTGATGGGTAACAATAAGAAATGATATAAAAAGCAATGAGTTGACCAGTACGGAATTATATACCAACTTTTGGGCCACCTTGTATTAAAAAACAAATTGCTTGAATATAGACGTATTTGTCTAGTTATGAAAGATTTGTTGCTCACAAACTGTCGCCACTGAACACACGACTGTTTGTGAAAATGGTTTATATGCTTCATCTTGATATACAACACAGTGACGTCATCACTACCGTCAAAACAACGCATACTACATGTGTCGTTTTTTGTAGAATTGTAGAAGTCAGTGTATGCAACTACACACTAAAATATCTCAAATTTCGATTATTATTTTTTTTCTAAATACGACACTTTTGTGACGCTGCCGACGATTGTCTGTGAGTGATGGATAAAAAAATTACTGATTCCTGGGCAGAAGATGGTGTAAGTGAAAGTGCATACAGAACTTAATAGTACGGTAATTGAACATGAGGATACATACCTGAATTCCATGATTATAGGTGATGGTACTTGGCTTCGCCCTTAATATCCGGACAGCAAACAGGCCAGCTCAGTATGAAAACCATCTGGCTCTCCAACGCAAAAGAATTCGGAGATTGTTCGGTCAGCAGCAAACATGATGGTCATTTCCTTCTTCAAGTGCCGTGGAATGGTAAAATGAAACCTTTACGTCAAATGAAACCTTTAATGAAACCTCAAGTTAATTTCGATAATAAATGATGATCACAGATGCATCCCAAATTGAGATGATTGTTTTGCAATTCTATGATTTTTATGATTACGTTACAATACTGATATAAAAACCTGCAGATATACTGTATATGAGTGTAACGATGTTTGTACATGAGCTTCTTATAGATCGCTGCTGAACTGATTTTGATGATTTTTGCACATGTGTGAGTCATGCTTAGGCTTTTATTATCTTGATTTAATTAAAGAACATATCCTCATTGGTAGGGGCACCCGAAGAATATTTTCTAGGGAGGGGCTCATCTTTATGATTGTTATATTAAGTCTAGTATTTCTTTTATTTAATATACCTGGTTTGCTATATTTTCGTGAGCCAGAGGGGGGCCCGAGCCCCAAGTTACCCTCCACTTCGGGCGTCCATGCTCATTGGGAAGTCGGGGATAATACATAAAAAATTGAGTATCTCACGATTTTAGCAACTTAGGAATATGAAAATTTAAGTATAAAATGTTCACTTACAATAAGAGTATTCGTGCCTCATTGTTTTTAATCAAGGAAGCAAAGACCCATACATGTATATAAAAATGAATATATATATATATATATATATATATATATATATATATATATATATATATATATATATATGTATATCCCACAGAAACTCTTCAACGCATTAATTTATCTCTTACGAACTTGATACGGATATGAAATATACAAGCTTAATAAAAGGTACAAACCACTACACTAAATTTTATCACTCCAGCTTCTGAAACTACTTCGTGCTGTGCTGCAGTTATTAATGAAATATTTTCTTGTGAAATACAAACAAAATTGTAAAGCATTTTCCAAAAACTTCACCAAAACAAACTCATCATTTAATGTAAACTACCCCCTGTAGTTTTATATATATACATATACATATATATATATATATATATATATATATATATATATATATATATATATATATATATATATATATATATATATATATATATATATATATATATATATATATAAGAAATGCCGTATGCCATATCTTAGGTTATTAATAATTTATTTTTAAAATAGCTAGCTGAAATACACATTTCTCGCATAAGGGCTGTATTTGGAAGTCAACAGCTATGAAAGTATCACCACTGATCTCAGCGACTGCGAAAACTATTGATTTGACACTAATATCGGTATTTGGATTATTTTTATATGTCTCGTTAACCTCCCCCAGGTGAACCCCCGCCTGCATACGATGGTAGTCGAAAAAATTAAATGAAATCTTTGAGTTTTACGTCCCACGGTTATGCCGGCTAGGCTAAAGGAGACGGTGATGATGAGTAATGAGTGAAATGGTGGAATGAAGAAAGTGGGAGGAAACGGGAGAACCCCTAGGAAACCCACGCACACGGTGTTTGTCCACCACAAAGTTCATTTGGCGGGAGCAGTGTTTGAACCCGAGACCCCATGCACCAGAGGTGAACTCTCTACCACTGAGCCACCGCGGCCTCTCAATGGTAGTTGAGTTTGAGAGTCATCGCTAATGGAAGTGTCACCATTGATCTCAGCAATGGGAAAGTATGAATTTGACACTAATATCGGTAATTTCGGATTACTTTTATGTGTCTCGCAGCCCCTTGAGACCGCCTGGATCGAATTTAAAAAAAAAAAACACTTTGTTTTGCTGTGGAGCCTGGACCAAGGTGCCCGTCACAAAAATTTGGTAACTCTCGGTCCACTTGTCTGATTCCCAGGTTGGTCCCGGTAAATGCCCCCTGAGACCCCCTGGTTCGAATTTTGAAAAAAAAAAGTCGTTTCGTATTGGTCTGGGGCCTTGACTCAGGTACTCGTGACCAAAAATTGGTAACTCTAGGTCCACTTGTCTGGTCCCCAGGCCGCAAACAGACAGATATACATACAGACACACAAAAATATCCTTATTTTATTTATATTAGATAAGAAATTTGCGCTAGTTGTATTTTACAAACTTGTCAGAAAAAAGCACCCCAAGAGTCAACATGTAAATGCATTCAAATCTCAAATTTGATTTTTTTTTCAGTCATCACACTTTTTTCTCACCTTTCGTAGCACGAAATAAAACATGCTCCAGGAGTAAGACACCCCTTGAAATCATAGGGATTAGAAAAGGTTCATGCGTAAGAAACAGTCGAAAAATACTGATATTGTAAAATCCATAGTTTTCTGGATCACTGAGGTAAATAGTTACCCTAGCAATGCTACTTCTGTCCTATCAGCCTTAGGTTAGAGAAGAAGTAAAAAAAAATGAAATGTCCAAAATGACCGAGATGACAGCCGAATCAATCTTGCAGGAAAAACGGCCCATTTAATATTACCTTTAGAAGATAGTACCTACCTCAATCTGAATTGTTGCCATGTCACTTTGGTTAAAGAGTGCATTTTAAGGGGTTGTTAGGCGGTTGGAAATTTTCGCAAGATGGAATAAGTCAGTTTTCTTTATTATTACACTTTCATTGAAAAAATCTTTTTGTTTTATGTCGCACGATTATGCGGGCTAGGCTAAAGGAGATGGTGATGATGAGAAATGAATGAAATGGTGGAATGAAGAAAGTGGAAGGAAACGGAAGAATCCCGAGGAAGCCCATGCATACTATGTTTGTCCACTACAAACTTCACTTTGCGCGATCTTGGATCGAACCAGGGATAGTGATGGACAGTGGGAATATTCCCGGTGGGAAGGAATATAAAAATGGGAATATTCTCGTTTTTTTCCCTGGCATATAAATTCCCGGGAAGGAATTGTTTTCCATTTCTTTATCTAAACTTTAAAATTATAAGAACCATATGACTAATTATTTTATTTTCATTTATTATGATTTACTTCTAGGTTTTAAATAAGTTGGATGTTTAAAAAATTTAAAATTTGTTGTCTGTAGTTTGTATAACTTATAATATGATTTTTTTTATAGTTCCATTTCCATTTGCACTAAAAAAAAATAGTAAAGTATTAATTTACAAACTATCAAAAAGGAACCAGTTTGTAAAGTAATGGAGAAATTCTGTAGAAATGGAGATGAAGTACTATTACTGCACCCCGAATCACGGTTAGTAAGAGACAGAGGTCTGTTTTCTCTCTCTGACTTGAATTTCTAAAGAGGTGCACGGACTTCTCTTACATGTGAATTAACGCATGAAATTTCGAGAAGTAGGTGGGAATAAAGATCTATGTGACAATGCTACCTGCAAAATTATAAAGATAAATCAGTATCGTGCAAATATTATGAACATAAGTATGTATGCACAATATTGATAAAATGGTGCCACAGGTGTCTTCTGGCAGTTACCTAACCTAATTTGTTTATAAGATTTAAACACTTAATATGTTTATAATATCGGTAGTAGAATCAAGTTTAGAAAATCCACTTTCATATCAATTTAAACTGTTTAGCGGTGTAAAAGTATGTGGACTTACTATACCATTTTTCCACATGTTTACGTGCATAGAACATTTCGTAAGTAAATATACATTTATGCGTATTCTCTAAATATAATAAAATATTAATAAAATAACATAATACTATTCAGAATATACATTTTAGAGAATCCTCTGTAACAACAGTAATAATATACTGCGATAAAAAACGAATTTAACTTTAAAATCATAATATAGTAATAGAGTTCAATTTTCTTTGTAATTGTAGATAAATTGCCGGAAAATTCCCATTTTTTGGAATCTTCTCGGGAATATTCCCCCAAAAAATATATTCCCTGGAATTTACCCATCAGTAACCAGGGTCCCCATGCACCAGAGGTAAACTCTCTACCACTGGGTCACCGCGGACCCTTATGTGTATTTTAAGAGGGGAGAAGGGTTCAAATAGTTTCTAGAAGCCTTTTATTTCCTACAAGGTAGGAAAGGATTCAGAACCTTATGAATTGGATAATTCTTTGACTGTTACCTTATTGTAACCGAATGTGACCACTTGCTGTTGTAGTGTTGACGTTTTTATACAGCATAAACGGCAATTACTATTTTTATATAGATTCAACATTCCAAGAATAAATGTATATCGTAAAGTTCCGCTAAGCAGGTAGAACAATCAAATACGGGAATCGTTTTCTTCCACTACCAATTTTATTACAAAATTTCCTGTTGTAAACAGTATTATACAATATCAGTATAAAAGTATAGACGTATCTAATAACCAGGAAAAGTAGGTGTCTCAAGGTCCAGGCAGCTTAGAGAAGGATCCCTACAGAGTTCCACGCAAAGTAAGTGGGGTGGATTTAGGATTCTCAATACTCCACTTAAGTAGTGAGAGGTTAGAAAGCAATAAAGCTTCACTAAAGTTGGGGAACTGAGATTTCGAATCCCACAATGCTCTTGGCACGTAGAGTGGAATGGATAGTATTCCTTAGAGCTCCAAGTAAGCTAAAAGGCTTGTGTTAGGTACACTCATGTCCAAAATGATTGTCGCATATCTATAACTGTCTTGTTGTGGAAATATAATTTGATAATGGTTTCGCAAGGTACTTTTAATATTGTTACTAAATCGGGAAATGTATATTTGTGGTAAATTTCATAGAAAAAGAATTATAAATGAGAATATTAGAATGAATAAAACAAAATGTTTCTAAGTGGATAAGGAATTATATATTTTTTTGTTTCATTATTCTTATTGTTCTTATTTACTGCTCTTTTGACATGAAATTTACCACATACAAGTATTTGCCCATTATACGCATGCGAACATTATAAGAAATACCTGACGAAATCGTTATCAAATTATATTCCTACATCAACATGTTTCTAGACATTTTGGACATGATTGTACCTCTCAAAGCTCCAGGCAAGCTGGGAGAGTGGAGTTGACCAGCCATAGACTGATGCCAGATATGAAGGCCCTCCTTGTTTTATAGCTGCTGCAATGTAGCGGTGGCGCTAATGGTTCTTCTTCGTCACATGACTAGTGATGTCGCTGCTGTTCCTGTTGTCTGTGACTGTAGTAGTTTGTAGTAGGACGCACGTGGTGGTGGTTATAAATACAAGCATGTGTTGATTGTTTGTAAACGGAACCATGTGCCGAATATTACAATATTTATCTTCCTATTCATACCGAAATTGTAGTAATCCACGTTTTATAGTTCGAACAATGATAGTCATAGTGAGAAAACGGTAATAAATAGCAAGAATTAGTCCATTCATATGCATTCAGTGGTTCAAGAATACTTATTAACATTGCATATACGTATAATCAGAAGTAAGCAGAAAGTCAAGATGTATACATATATAACATATTACAACTTATGAACCAGCATAATAACCGGGATACATTTAAAACTGAATCTGAACTACAAGGAATATCAGATTTTGAGGCTAACGCAGCGAGACAACTTAAGGCTTGAGGGTCCTCCTGAAGACAGCGTGGAGTAGGGTCCCTTCCCTACTTCCCACTTTACGATTTGGGGGCCCTGATGGCTTGAGGCCCCCGCAATGCGGAGTCTGAGGGGCCCTTATTTACGCTCCTGCCCGCTAACCCATTTGGGGATTCAAAACATGCAGGACCATATAAATAATACAGCTATTAGACAGTAAAAGTTATAGGAAGCCTGTGCTATAAAGTGTGAATAAAACTCGGAAAAGCTAAAAGGCAATACAGTATGTCCGGATGAAAATATACCAACAAGCATTTTAGCAATGATCCAAAAAAATGGATCAAAATATTGCGATCTTTATCAATAATCAGTTTTTGGATCAGGGGCCACACAATTTTTGAAGCGCCCCTAAATCGAGTTTTCGTATTTCTTACGGAATAAGCACATGATTCTGAGTTAATTGATAGTTTGGGTTTGGCTACACTATGTGTAGTTCTCCATATATGACGCGTACAAGAAAACCTTTGATTGAATGAAATATATATGATTATTAAGATTAGGTGGCCACAAAATTTTTGAATATCCCCTAGATCGAGTTTTCGTATTGTTTTTTTTACGACATAAGCACATCATACTGACTTAGTTGAAAGTTTGGGTTTGGCTAAGCGTATGCAGTTCTCCATATATGGGCGTACAATAAAATGTTTGATTGAATGAAATAAATTGAATTTTTTAGATTGGGGAACACATAATTTTTGAACGTACCCTAAATCGAGTTTTCGTTTTTTTTTATTATTTTTTACGTAATAACTCGTCATACAGAGCTAAGTGATAGTATTGGTTTGGCTACACTATATGTAGTTCTCTAGATATAAGGCCTTCAAGAGAATTTTTGCGTGAGATATATTGGATCTTTTGATCCAAAAGGAAATGTTGAATAACTTGAGTACTAATAGTGAAAGCATCTTTTTTTTTTTTTTTTTTTTTTTTGCAAGACTAAAAACTACAATTTTATGCCCAGCAGACAATTGAGCGCAACAAGATTTTGCGCATGTGCATTACTTGTGAACAAAACCGTGTCCTTCGCTGTTCATCAGAATGTAAAGTTCCGTTTTTGGTTCGCAAAATTCAAATGCTCTGTAACCGTACAGAGAAGATTTAGAAAGCAACACGAACATCAAACACGAAACCATCACTGCGTTGTTAGATGGCACAAACAATTGATGGATACTGACTAGGTAATGAAAAGATAATGTAGTGAAAGGAATGTAATGAAAAGAAAATATGAATAGAGAAATGGAGACGATTCGGGAGGCCTTTCAGCAAAGTCCACGCAAATCGATAAGGCGTGAGATGCGAATCCCGCGTTCTATTGTACATGATAACGTGCATAAAAGATTACGTGCCAAAAACTTAAGTTTAATTACGAGCATTGGATATATTAATTTGTTGTTGAAATGCCATCGTATATTGATGAGGACAATGATTTCCTAAAAAGGGTAGCTTTTTCTGACGAAGCCACCTTCCATATATCAGGTAAGGCGCATAGGCATAACTGCACTATATGGCGTTGAGAGAAAAATCCACATAAATTTGTGGAACATGAACGCAAGAGGTCAAAATTAAACGTGTGATGTAAGTAGACTGGAAATTCTGCCATAGGCCTATTGTGCTTTGAAGAGGCTATAACTACAGGGACAATATACGTGGCAATGTTGGAACATTATGCTGCTCGTCGCACACAACAGTGATACATGTTTCAACAAGAATTTTGCAATGATCCAAAAAATGAATCAAAAGATTGCGATCTTGGCCAATAATCAGTTTTTGGATCAGGGGCCAGACAATTTTTGAACGGTCCCCAAATCGAACTTTCGTATTATTTACGGAATAAGCACATCATAGTGAGTTAGTTGTTAGTTTGGGTTTGGCTACACTATATGTAGTTCTCCATAAATGGCGCGCACAAGAAAATGTTTGATTGAATGAAATATTTGGGACTTTTTACATTAGGGATCACAAAATTTTTGAACGGACCCTAAATAGAGTTTTCGTATTTTTTTACGGAATAAGCACATCATGCTGAGTTAATTGATAGTTTGGATTTAGCTACACTGTACGTAGATCTCCATATATGGCGCGTAAAAAGAAAATGTTTGATTTAATGAAAATTAATTATATTGATTTTTTTTTAGATTAGGGCCTACACAATTTTTGAACAGCCCCTAAATTGACTTTTCGTATTTTTTTAAAGAATAAGCACGTCATACTGAGTTAAGTGATTGGTTTGGTTTGGCTACACTATATGTAGTTCTCTAGATATAAGGCCTACAAGAAAATTTTTCCTGAAATATATTGGATCTGTTGACACAAAAAGACGGCCCTCCTCAACATTATCGCTGTTGCATGAGAAAATTTATAAATAACCATTTCCAAAATAATTGGATGGAAGGGGAGGCCCCTTTCAATGGCCTCGAGATCACCCGACTTGACACCTTGGATCTTTTTTTTCTGCGAGGGCACGTGAAGATTTTTGTATAATATTCCCACGTTCAAGTTTTGGATAATTTAAGACAAATAATTGTCAATACTTGTTGATTCGTGACACCTCAAATGTTATGCAACTCCTGAAGCGAGGTTGAGTACAGCCTTGATGTATGACGACCAACAAAAGGAGCACACTCATAGGTATACTAAGGGCCGTTAACTGATTTTTTGTATGTACTGGATATAAAATTATATTCCTTCCTCTTTCCGAAAAACAAAATCGGACGATTCTATTACTATCGGCTCTGGAGTTACTCAAAGTTCCTATTAGTATTTTTTCCCCCAGTGATGGTTAGCTTTTACATATTTGAAATGAAACATTGTAGAGGTAATTTACTAACATTTTCTAAACTAATGAGCTAGGCTTTTAGGCAAAATATAGGGCAGAGAAAGGGAGAGATACATATACTGTATATCTTTTAACTGGGTAACTTGAATCCACATTACATTTTTGACAGCTTATTTTTAAATTTTATATTATTTTTTTTCTATAGAAACAAATGAAATTTTAAGGGACTATGCCCTCTGACAAGACTGTAGCAATGAGCCTGATCTCTAAGTAAGCCAGTAGGAGCAAGGTGGCTCAGTAATAGAGCGCTTATTATCTCTAGTGCCTGGTGTCCTTTGTTAGATCTTTTCCCAAGTAAGTTTGTGGTGGGCAACATTATGTCCGTAGATTTTCTAGGAGTATTCCCATTTCCTCACAAACTTTCACTCCACCATTTCTTCCATCAACATTCACTTTCCTTAAGCAACCTACTCCCTTATTCAAACAGGCAAAATTGTGGAACGTTAAACTAAAAAAAAAATAATAATTTCATTTGATTTCGTAAGTGAGCGTGATTCATCACTCGTAAAGTATTTGCACTTCTTCCTCCCCTTATGATGCGCAGGAGCGAGTAATTTCAGTTTAAATAGCATGGCCAGAGTCACTATTAATATTATGGATGGGAGAGTGATACCAAATGTTTTCTATTATTTCTCCCACCCCAGCCAATACAGATAAGACTGAACTTGGATTTCAACGGTATCCATAGTAGTGCTAAATAACGTAAGCAACACCAAAAACCATGGATTGGAATCAAATATCGGTCGTAGTTGATTTTCTTCAAATGTCACCCATCTCTCCTCTTAATCTTACTGAAAATGCAATAGTATTTAAGTTAGGCCAGGGCACACTTATGTACCAAAAGTCTTGAAAAGTAGCTAGATGTTTATGAACAAACTTCTTCTTATATATATATATATATATATATATATATATATATATATATATATATTGCTTCGGGGACGGCTTTCCTAACTTTATTCCTTAGAATGGAGAAAATCTCTAAGATATTACATTAACTTTAAAATAGTAAATAAAATTTCGGCTGGGTTTAAGCCTGGAAGCCTCCCTTAAATACGCAACTGTATATATATATATATATATATATATATATATATATATATATATATATATATATATATATATATATATATATATATATATGTGGGAGGGTGTATGTGTGTGCGTGTATTCAGATATGACAGTGACTGCACGAAACACATAACATGTATATGAGCAATCACAGCGCCACATAGTTTATCTTGAATTAAATTTGAATAAGTATCATTGTTTAGATATGAGAAAAGAAATACTATCACTATCCAGGATACTTTCTGGAAGTTTCTACATAACCTAAACAGGAAATTATTGAATCTTGTTTCTTTATCTGTCATCACGTGATATTCTTTCAATATCATTCCCATACGGTGAGCTCATAAGTAGAGTTATTTTCCTTGTGATATTATTGAAGGGTAGTTGATTGTTTTATACATTCCAAATGTACTTGTGAAAGGAAATCCTTATTTTATTGTTCTGCTTTATCTATCTGGTTGCAGAAAGAAATTTCAACACAATGCGTACTTAGTTACATCATTACATAATTTCTCGTTACTACTGAGAACAAATAATCAATACTTTCCGATATGTAATTTTGAAAGTATTACTGGAGAAACAAATTGTATTGGCCTTCCTTTCAAGAGCTGCGGCTAGAAAATGTTCAATGTATCCTCGTCGCCAGAAGTGCCTTTACATCGCAGTGACGGGTATGTGACCGCGCAGTACTCCAAGGAAGGGATGGTTGTATAAGAAGTTTTTATTAATTTTGAAGAGTTTTTATTTTGACTAGGGAATTAACATAGGTATAGGGAGTAAAGACACAGATTTGAAGCATCAGTGCACGAAAAGATTCGTATTCTCAGTTTTCCTAATGATTGTTTTATATGTTAAGTTAAACATCACGATATGTATCACTGATATCGCAGATCGTATTATTTTGTAAAATCGTGTTTGTAACCTATTGTCAAAAACATTCATTTCCAGACATGATGTAGAGAGAAGAGAAAGAGAAACGACATCTGTAATATATGTATATGTGATTCACTAAGTAACTGTAGAAATTAATTAAAGGACACATAAGAGAGCGAAAAGGAGCTCTAGAAGTGAACTTTTTAGAAAGGTCCTAGATAGGTGAAAATATAGTTAAAAATTGCAAAAGGTATCATGTAAATTACCTCTCTTTTCTTATATTCTAGTATACTTTTTCTTTCACATTCAGACATCTCTATTCAGAATTACGAGATAAAGGCGAAGAGAGAAACATTTCCATTTCAAGAATTATATCAGGAAAAAAATCTTTTGACTTAGACTAGATTCGAACTCGCAACCGTTAAATCCATGGCTCAGCGCTCTACCGATTTTTTTATTTTATTAACAGTTCTATCACATGTACATTGGACAGTTATAAAAGCAATACAAAAGCGAGTTGATTAAAAAAAAACTGGTTATAAATCTGAAAAGTTTACAGGATTGTTATGGAGCTAAGACAACAAAATAATTTGCAAAGTGTTGTTTATACTGCACATTCATTTGCTGCAAATGGTACCTTAAATAAGACAAATACACATCGACATGATATGGTCGATGTGTGGTGAGCACATAAAGAAGCGTATATGCAGCGAGCCAGACTACACTGTTATTTTTTGCTTTAGGAAAATAGTTAAAATCTGGATATATCAGAACATCTGTAGCAGTAATATGAGATGGTGAAGAATGACAAATCTTACTTATGAGTGTACTAAATTTGGTCCATATATGTTGAATCTCTGTACAATATTGTAAGCGATGCTCAAGAGTATCTATATTATGACAGTAGTCACACAGATTACAAGACACTATACCGAGCTGATATAGTCTGTCTCGCGTTTCGTATTTATTATTAACGATAAAATACCAAAGAGATCGTTGCTGGGTAGTTAAAAAGGGAGCATTAATATTTTGCCAAATATAATTCCAATGAAGTTGTGGTTCTTTCAATTGAATGTGGGGCGTGACGATATGTTGCGTTCTGAGATAATGTCGGTAGAGTGCTTTGACCGACATTAACTCAATTTGTGCTCGTTCAATTAATGCATAAGCGATATCTAAGACGGGTTCACACAAGTGTGGGAATTTAATTCCCCAAGGAAAAATATGAATCGGAGCTTCAAGGTCAATGCAACCTAAACATGCGGAGAGAACAGATGACGACACACTGACCCTATCGTTCGTAAACAATTCAATGCTTCTTTTCAGCAGTAGTGATTTTGCCTGGAGGGCTATGTTTACATAAGCTACGCCACCCTGAGCTGGTAAAAGCTCAAGCTGATCACGTGCAATTCTCAACAGCTTGTGTTTCCACAGAAAGAACAAAGCGTGACTGTTGAGGAAGTTGTATGTTTTTGTGGGAAGAGGGAAAATCTGACAGAAATACCACAAAAGACTCAATGCTTTTTGTTTGAGAAATGAATTCCTACTGATCATGTTCATATTGCGAGGCTTATGCTGTATTAAAAGACCACGTATTTTGTTTGCAATTATGTCAGAATTGTAGTGAATGGTTTGTTTGGTGTTATTGAACCATTCAATACCTAGGATTTTAACTGAGTCAGCGATCGTATAGTGCGAACTGTATGTAGTCCGGTATTCGGGGTGTATACATAGTAGTTTTGTTTTGTCTTTATTTAAAATCGCTCCAGAAATTTGTTGATACCTGTGTAAAAGGCTCTGAATATCTTCTAAGGTAGAAATACTGTTAACATAGAGATGAACGTCATCAAGATAACTTGCGACAGAAATGGAAGCTTGATAAACTTGTATGCCAGTGAGTCTGGTTTGTGCCGCGTATATGAGAGGTGCAACCGAGAAACTGAATAAAAGGCTCGACATGCTATCACCTTGAAGAATACCATTACAGAAAGGAATGACACAACTGAGACTACCATTGAGTTTTAATTTAGTTGTCCTGTTATGATATACTCCTTGGAGCATGGACAAAAAGGCGCCATTGAAACCAAATTTTTGTAGAACTTTAAAAAGATACTCGTGTGATACCCTATCAAAAGCTTTCGAGAAATCGGTAGATAAAATAGCAACGGGCGTAGGAGAGGCAGTCTCATGATAGGCTATAAAATCTCTTATGTTAGCTAAGGCTTCATGAATTAAAGCTTGTTGCCCATGTCCATATTGACAGGAACTTAATAACTTTCCCACATATTGTTTCATACGAAGCGCGAGACATCGTGTTAAAATTTTTAAGTCCGCACTTAAAAGGCTGATAGGACGATAATTGTCTATGAAGTTAGAGTTAGGCAGTTTAGGGATTAATACAGTAATACCCGTGGATAGAGATTCCCCTAAGGTACAGGTATTTCGATATTCATTGAAGAGGTCCGTAAGAAACGGGGCAAGAATATCAATGAAAGTAATATAAAAATCTAATGGTAAAGAGTCAATACCAGTAGATTTACCACGTTTCCCTAGTTGAATTGATCTCTTGACTTCATCAAGTGTGAAGGGACTGTTGAGATACTCTTGAGCATTTACATCTAGGTTTAGAGGAATAAAGTCCAAAAGAGATTCATCTTCATTATGTACATTAGGTTTTGTATACAATTGTTTATAATACTGAACAAATTGGGGAAGTACCTGCGAACCTTCATAAATTTGGCAATCCTTGCCCTTAATAGAAGAAATTAACTTTTGTTTGCCTCTGAGTCGTTTTTTTGTGAATTTGCACGATGTTAGCTTGTTCCGTGTCATCGGCCTGGACAAGTTTGCTTCTAACAAAAAAACCGCGCATGCGTTGTTTATGCAACGACAATAAATGCGCTTTGATTTCTTGAATTTGAGGCCTGACCGGACGGCCTCGTAATTGTTCTTGCATGTATTTTTTGAGAAGACTAGAATAATAGTTGTATTGAGTATTGTATGCCTGGGTCTGTTGAACACAATATTGTTTACTTATGGATCGAAATCTAGGTTTAATTCTCTTGTCCCAAAAACACATAAGTTTGCCCTGATAGCGTGATATTAACGGAAACAAGATCCGCCATTCCTCTCGAATTAAATGCTGATACTCAGGGTCCATAAGTATAGAGGTGTTAAAATACCAAAGGGGACTACTTCTCAAAAATTTGGATACTGGTAGGGTTAGTCTCATAATTAGAGCATAGTGATCACTGAAACAAACAGGTTCGAGCTTAATATTGCGCACTTGTGCAACAAGTGAGCGGCTTATGTAAAAACGGTCCAAGCGACTAGATGATTGTGAAGTATGAAATGAGTGACCCGGTTCAGCGGGTCGAAAATGACGCCACACATCCACTAAATCATACGTATTTACTATGCGCTGGAGTTCGGGAGAAAAGTTAAAGTTCGGAGTCTGGCCAATGGGTTGTAAAACGGAATTAAAATCTCCACCTAATATACAAGGGTAAGTACCATTAAATAGAGCCTGAGCAAGGTCAGTGTTGAAGAAATATTGGCGCTCTCTCTTGTTATGAGAACCAGAGGGGACATAAATATTACATAATTTAATGCGTTCAAGCATACCAAGGGAGATTCGTTCATTTGGGTAATCATTAATTGTCTTAAAAGCTAGATCACTACGATAGATAATTGCTGTACCTAGCCCATTCTCTGTAAAACGAGAATAGCATGTATGATTGGAAAGAGAACCATATTCCGGAAGGGCCACTTCTTGAGCGAACAACACATCAATATCTGCTTTGTAAATAAAATCTCTTAACGCTTCTTGTTTAACAGGAGAAGTAAATCCATTTAGGTTAATGGTGGCAAAACTAAAACTATACATAAACAAAAGGAAAGTGAAACGAAGTAGTAAACACTGCATAAAGGGCTGAAAATGATACCACAATAATACAAAGAAGATAATTATAAATCTTCCCCAACAGGGGTACCAGCTTTCAACTTTTTCAAGGTGGCCCGTGTTCGTGCACCTGAAACAGGTGTAACATCTGAAAAACGACCTCTTTAGAAGTTTTTGAAACTCCAGTAACAGTTGCCTTTAATTTGGAAGGTTTACGTTTTTCATATACAGGAGCACTAAGATCGGATTCACTGGCGGAATCACTTGTGAGTGATTGCACATTCCGGTCACGGGTGGTATTCGAGTCGGCTACCAATGGCACAAGAGGCTGATTATCGTGGTCCAAGGCAGCACTAGAATCCATTTGTAAATCCTTCACTGACTGTTGGTCACCTACCTGAGCTAGTTGTCCTTCCTTGAGAATTTCTTGGGCCTTACATTCAGGAGTAGACTGAGGTACTGCAGTAGATTCCAGAGGGGCAATAACTTCCGGGTCAGTAGTACGATCTTCTTCCATTTGGAGGTCGGGGCGAATGACGGGATCGTGGGATGTTTCAGGTGCTGGAACGTCATGACTTGAAGAAATACCAGGGTGAGCAGAAGTGAGCAGAGGAAATTCCGTATAGTTATCAGTATGCAGAGACACCTTTTCATGTGGGAGATTATAAGGGGTACGAAGCGGTGGCAGTGGAGAACTGCGAACTGGCGGGTGAACTTTGAAGGGCGGACCTTTTTTTCGGGGGCATTCTTGAACAAAATGGTCCTGTGAATTGCACAACGCGCAAGTTTGGATTTGACCGGAATAACTACAGAAGAGGCGCAAACCACACACTGTAATAAATGAAGGAATATTTTGTTTAACCTTCATTTTAATTAATTTACGTCCAGTACGGGTGACATAGACATGATCCGCAGAATACTGTTCGTCTAGGATTGACTGTATTTCACCATACTGAGAAAACACTCGTGTTAACTGTTGATTACTAAGTTCCATGGGGCACAAAGACACCTTAACGACGGTAATACTGTTGTCAGCGAGATCAAGAGGAAGTAAATATTCCTTGTCACTATCGGTGAATTTGACTTCACCATGAGTAGAAGATAGAATTCGTTCACACAGAACCTTGTTGACTAACTTAATATACAGTTGTTTCTTGATATAGTCCAGTTCAATGCTGTGTATTTGATCTATGGTTAATTTAAACGTGTTTCGGATCCATTCATGGACAAAAATTGTAGAAGGCTTTTGACTTACTTGACCAAAATTTATACGTAAGGTATTTTCACGTAAACAACTCATGTCGAAATTTCGTCGTAGAACGACCACAAAATCACTCGAAGAAATAGAAGACTAGAAGACACTAATAAATTCAATATCCCACTAAGATAATCGCACAGTACACAAACTTAAATCGACTCGTCGTGTGTTTCAAAACTAACAGCGAGCGAGAGACGATGTGAATAGCACGAAGTCTCACGAACGTATGATTGAGCTAACAACTACTGTCGGAAAAGCCAGATTTCTACAACTACCGGTTGCTGAATGGTGTGTATTAACCAAGTTTGCCGAGATAATTGCTTCATATAATAATAATAATAATAATAATAATAATAATAATAATAATAATAATAATAATAATAATAATAATAATAATAATTATAATAATAATAATAATAAAGCAGAAGAAGAACAGAATCTAAAAAGTCACATATGTTAAAAGTTTGACGTGCAGAGTAAGTCCTATTATGAGATTTTATTAATTATATATAATAAATGTAAGCGTGGTTTATTCGTGTGTGCTACTCAAACTGCGCAAGTCACTACCTAGTCCCATAAGGGTTGTACGCGTATGGTACAGTAGCCTTGCGTCCTCCAACCGTGAAGAATGTTTCTGTTTGAACCTATGCGTGTCCTAAGAGGAAGGAGGAGATTGAAAGAAAGAAAAGTGGTTTAGAAATTATGCAAACGTAGAATATGTCACGAGGTGAGGTGATATAGAATTCAGCGTGTCTTTCAGCTACTACTCTATACAAGACGTGCATCTACGACTTAACGTGGAACCCGAACCACACGACTCCTGACGGGAATCGAAACCCGTATCACCTCTAGTTCTATCATGGGAGACACAGGAACATGTAAAAATAATCGAAAATTTCTTCTATTTTTCTGATAAAGAAAACAAAGTTGATACCAGATGAATTTAAATGTAAAATTTGAGTCCAAAATACCCACTTATAAACAACTGCTGAATTTTAGAAAATAAAGACATGTAAATTGAAGTTATGTGATTAACTTGGAGCTTCAAACACCAACACCCAGAAACCGCCGTGTAAAGTCTAACTGATGCAAATTTTTTTATTGCATAACTTGCTTTCGGCTAGGCGGGGAGTCCGCCCCCAGACGCTTGCATTTGCTCTTTCTCCGACCTCTCACTTCTCATATCCCTAAGACCTCTGATCTTAAGTGGTTTCGAGATATGGCTATCTTATTGTAACAATTTCAACTCCCAACTTTGTCTTCCTGCTGTTTTTCTTCTAACCGTAATATATATATATATATATATATATATATATATATATATATATATATATATATATATATATAACGCTGAAATACATCTTTAATCAAGATGTTTCTACTCTTAAGGGATTTTGGAATATGGCCATTCTATTTTACTAATTACAATTTAAACTTTTTTTTAAGGAAAAATGAAAAAACGCAGAAACATGTCTTTAATTGTTTTACTTGCAAAACCTAAACACCAATTTTCATTCCCGGCGGGAGCTCATGTATTTCGAATTCCACGTTAATCAGTAGGTTAACGTTTCATATAGCTCCGCTACTGAATGGGACGTTAAACTCAAAATCAACTCAACCAATTTTCATGTCAATAACCTTAACGATTTTCGAGTTATGACCATCCAATTATAACAATTGTAACTTTACCCTATTTTCTTCCTTTCTAGGGCAAATATCATAAAAACGCTTACATACATATCTAATTATTTTAAATGAGAAATCCATATACCAAATTTCATGTCGTTAACACTCAAAGATTCCAAGGTATGGGCATTTTAAGATAATTGCCACTCCTCTTTCTCCCTTTTCCCTTCAAATTTCCAAATATTCTTCTTTTAGTGGGACCTTACATTACAAATCATATGCCCTTTCTAAACTTCAAGTTTCTAGCTTAAGCGGTTTGGCCTAGCGTTGATCAATCAGCCAGCCAGAACTTGTTATTTTACATAGAAAGATACATAATAAGCAAATTAATGACAAAAATATTACTACAAAAGCAATATAGCAAAGAACTCATATACTGTGTTAAAATATGTAGATATTCATTCATTTGGTAAAATTCATAAAACTAAGGGTACAAGCTTAGCGTACGCGCGTTTGGCGTGGGAGACCCAGGTTCGATTCCCGGTGGGAGCTCATGTGATTCGGATTCCACGTTAACCAGTAGGTCTACATATCATATAGCCTCGCTGCTGAACGGGATGTTAAACTCAAAACCAGCTCAGCTCTGCTAAGGGCATAAGCAGCGTGGACCTACGGTTTTTTGGGTCCAACCACAGATGACAAAATTACACCCCTACTGCTTTACAATTGCTGTAAACCTCCCTGCTTTGGGAATGAACGGAACTTGACATTCGCTTCACCAACTTTTCTATTTCGTGTGTTCATTTTAAAGCCGTACACAGCGCATGAGGGCATTGCTAAAGTTTTCAAAGTCAATGTAAGAAATACAGATGAGTTCTATTTACACAATGTGTACAGTAGAAAATATTCAATAATATTCCACATAGAAAATATCATACACAACAGTGTGTAAGAAATTCATCAAATGTTTAAAAATCAAAGAAAACGTACTTCAACACAAATGCAATTAAAACCTGACTCTGAGAGCGCAATAATGTTATCTTGTTCGAAGGGTCAGTGATTTTGTGTCGAACAGGCCGAGCGTGGGCTTACCCTGTCTTATGTTTTGCAACATTGCTCTTGGTCAAGTGGTTTATTGCTTGTGCCTTTAGGTATTTGCCCTAAAGCTATAGAGCGAGTTGTGTGCGTTCTTCCTTCCCTGCCCCTGGCTGGCGAAAATATTTGCTTTTCATGCATTGGGATAAGGGGCAAGACACCTTGCGACCTTGGACGGGAGTAACATATAAAATGATCGAAAACGACAACCGATGTTTCCTCGTCGCCATAAGTGCCTTTACATCGCAGTGACGGGTATGTGACCGCGCAGTACTCCAAGGAAGGGATGGTTGTATAAGAATTTGTGATTAATTTTGAAGAGTTTTTATTTTGACTAGGGAATTAACATAGGTGAAGGGAGTAAAGACACAGATTTGAAGCATCAATTCACTGTTATTGAAGCATCAGTGCACGAAAAGATTCGTATTCTCAGTTTTCCTAATGATTGTTTTATATGTTAAGTTAAACACCACAATATGTATCACTGATATCGCAGATCGTATTATTTTTTTAAAATCGTGTTTGTAACCTATTGTCAAACACATTCATCTCCAGACATGATGTAGAGAGAAGAGAAAGAGATACGACATCTGTAATATATGTATATGTGATTCAGTAAGTAACTGTAGAAATTAGTTAAAGGACACATAAGAGAGCGAAAAGGAGCTCTAGAAGTCTGAACTTTTTAGAAAGGTCCTAGATAGGTGAAAATATAGTTAAAAATTGCAAAAGGTACCATGTAAATTACATCTCTTTTCTTATATTCTAGTATACTTTTTCTTTCACATCCAAACATCTGTATTCAGAATTACAAGATAAAGGTGAAGAGAGAAACGTTTCCATCTCAAGAAATGTATCAGAAAAAAAATCTTTTGACTTAGACTAAATTCGAACTCGCAACCCTTGAATCAAAGAGTGTTCGCTCTACCGATTGAGCTAACAATTGCTATTGAAAAAGTCAGATTTCTAGAACTACCGCTTGTTGAATGGTGTGTATTAACGAAATTGGCCGAGGTAATTGCTTCATATAGCTATTGCAATAATAATAATAATAATAATAATAATAATAATAATAATAATAATAATAATAATAATAATAATAATAATAATAATAATAATAATAAAGAAGAAGAAGAAGAAGAACAGAATTTAAAAAGTCGCATTGTTAAAAGTTTGGTGTGCGAAGTTAGTCATAATATGAGATTTTATTTATTACGGTATCTAATAAATGTAAGCGTGGTTTATTCGTGCGTGCTATTCAAAGTTGTACGCGTATGGTACAGTAGCCTTGTGTCCCACAACCATGAAGAAAGTTTCGATTTGAACCTATGCGTGTCCTAAGAGGAAGGAGGAGATTCAAAGAAAGAAAAGTGGTTTCTAGGTGAGGTGATATAGAGTTCAGCGTGTCTTTCAGCTGTGAATCTATACAAGGTGTGCATCTACGACTTAACGTGGAACCCGAACCACACGACTCCTGCCGGGAATCGAAACCCGTATCATCTCTAGCTCAATCATGAGAGACACACAAGGGCGCCCATATTGTGGTTTTCAAAGGGGGCAAGTATAAGCGACATTTCAAAAATAGTTGCAAATTTTGGGGTAAATATTCAAACAATTTTATTTGGTTTTCGATCTTGCAAAGTATAATTTCCTCTAGATTGGGGAAGCGCCCCCTCTTACCCCCTTAATGGGCGCCCCTGGAGACACAGGGACATGCAAAAATAATCGAAAATAAACGATATTAATGTTAAATCCATAGCTTTTGAGTACATGAATTATGAAACCTTCTATATCGTTCACATCAAAGTTTAGCATTATCGGCATGGAGGTTTAATGAAAAGGGTGAAAATTTAATAATTCTTAATTGAAAGATAGGAATGTCTATCCTATAGTTTTCGGGGTTGCTGAAATTAATAATTACACTCCCGATACCATTAAAGCGCAAAGCTTTACTCTTTCGTTAGCAGGAAGGTTATTCATTTACTTAACTCAGGAGACCTTAAAGTTAAGGATATGAAACTCGATGCATATATTTCTAATTCAAAATTATTATATACGTATTGTAGCTTAGACTTCTAAGGAAGGGAAGGGTCAATTTATGCAATGATTTCCTTCACATTCGAATAAAATACTGTTCCATTATATTGCGAAAACTCATTTCGAGTAGTGTCATTGTTAATAGTTTTCCGTATTTGTAAAGACCCCTACTCATTTATAACAGAATCTCACTTTTCCTGTGACGAGAGTAACACCTAAGCAAGCACTCAGTAAAGTAAATGCCATTAAAATCTATATTCATAGGAAAGTGGTGCAAATGCAGTTGAGCTCTTTGGCAATCGTTAGCATGTAAAGCGAAAAAAGCCACTACATTGATATTGGAAAAGTAGCTAATGAATTCCTCCCCGAAAAAGATCACTCGCACATTTATTTTACAGATGGTGGTTTATAGCTATACGTAAGTTAGTTGAAATTGCTCCATAGTTGTGGGGGCGAGACACTGAAGCCATCCGTAATAAGAGGGGAAGTGGCATTTAAAAGTACTCAATATGAACAATATTAATATCGAAATCGTTATGGTATTAGTTATCGTGGTCTCAGATGAATAGTGACGCTGTCGATGTTGCTTAAGTTCAAGTTAAGCCTTGGTTGGCACGGAGGTCAGAGTGGGAGGTTGACAGGCTAAATAAATAAATAAGTAAATTAAATAAAATCGAAAACATCTTTTATTTGTGTCGAATATATATTTTTCGGGATCTCTGACATAAACGGTAATATTCCAGGTGTGGTATATGATCAAGGTTGGCCCCATTCGCATGCGGTTTCAGAGGAGAAAACCGGTGAAGATTTCAGAACAGTTCCTTTGGCTTAAGTTTCAATACACTGAGAGTGAGGAGTGGTAATACACAAATACTGGTGTCACATCCGGACCTATCAGAGGTATGATTTCTGGGGAACTGTCGTTGCTCCAGGGAGGCATTACCCCATGATCAGTCCCTAAAATTCTTACTGCTTTACAGGAGCGTAGGCAGGAATTTATTTCAGTGATCGAAAGCATTTTTAGGGTTAAATTGTTCAGATGATAATGTATACGTATAATTCGTTTGAAATCCGTCTGTACTTTTTTCTGAGTCAAAACTTTCTCTCTCTCTCTATATATATATATATATATATATATATATATATATATATATATAAACAGTAACAGGATCGGTTGTAGACATTTTGTAAGTGTAAATAAACAATATTTAATCGCCCCCGCCTAAATGATAATAAAAGAATAGAATGGACAAAAATTTTTCAGATAATTGTTACAATTACAAATTTTTCAATATATAATAATTCAGTCTTCCTGTAAGTATTAAAGGAAAATGGCGAAATTTAACCTAATTAACTGTGGATGAATCATGACCAAAGTTCCAATTTTAATAATTTATATATTTTTTTTTATTAAATAAGCACAGGAAACAACTAAAATGTATACCTAAGATGTATTTTGACAAATATAGTTCAAACATAAAAGTCGAAATAGAATAAAACTCATGAGTTTCAAGTCTAAGATTATCACAAGTTTGATTTTGACAAAGAGATATCCTCTTACACTTCATTAAAAGCATATTTAAATAGTGTTTTCTAGTGATACAAATATGGTAATTAGCTTAATTTCTCGTTTTCTTTGTTACTGAAAAGTTCATGTTATAAAGACACTTTTCTCGTTTTCAATTTGGCAAAATCTCTTATTATTGCATCAATATAAATTTCATTCAGAATGTAATTTTCAATGGCCATCAAAGCTAGTCCATTTAATCATTCTTGAGATACACTTGATTTCAAATAATTCTTTATTAACTTTAGTTAAACTAGTTCAATACACAACAAATGACAAAAGTGTCTGTCTTAATTGATATTTAATTTGTCCTCGATCCAGTGGCAGAACTTTAAAATCAGGTTCTTTCGCAAAAATTCTTTTCAGGGCCCCTTAGTCCTATAGAACAATTCAATTCTTTCATGTTTTTTCCAACATAGACGTACGAAATCAGGCAGAAACACAATGTAAACACAAGCAAAGATGCACCCAAGATTTATCTTTGGGGTCCGAAGATTTTTCGGAATAGCCTATAAATGGAAATAATTTTGTGTATCTGCCCCTGACATTGTGCTAATTGGGGGATCCAGACTCTCAGACTACCTGTGTAGTGTTTCGTCCACACATATTTTTAGGGGGACATTTTCCCCCGGGAGGAGATCAAAATAATACGTCTGTAATATAATAATAAATAAAAGAATAGCAGCAGTGGCCCTCTGAATACTAAGTGTACCCCCCCGGAAGATTTTTTTTCTGAAAGGAACACTGCACCTATTAGGGATGCCCACGAGACAAGATGTGTAGCTGTCTCGTCTCGAAAATGTGCTATAAAAGTGATGTCTTGACTCGGAAAATGTATATTTCTCTAATGGAAGAACCGTGTCTCGACTCGAATTTTGTCTGGAAAATCCTGTCTCGACTCGTCTCGTGCGCATCCCTAGCACCTATGTCGGCGCATCCCTGAACACAAGTAACTAATAATCAAAACTCTACTTTGCATTAGAATTATTACTAATTTAAAATATCGCTCCGTCTAAATTTAATACCAGAGAATGGATTAATAATTACTGTTATACTGTTATAATTTAAAAAAGCATTGTATACGCTGCTATGATTGGAAGTGAGGGTACTGAAAAAAAACTACTTGTCATCCAAATGACCTTTCATCGCTTTCAATTATATCCTTTCAAGTTATATACTTATATGCCGCGTGAAAACTAATTGTATTCAAATATATTTTGAAATACATGAAATTTAATTCCGACCTGTAACCGAAATGACCGCATCGTTCCATTTTAATTCAACAATTAAATTACTGCAATCAGGTAAAATAACCTTACAGTTTCAAAAGAATGTCGACCTGCAAATGCTTCGTTAACAGTGACTAGTATTGACAAGTCCCCACCTCAACATTTGTATGATTTTGTCCAGAACGCGAAGAAAACCTTGCAGAGCCTTCGGTTGCATCTTATCTTCTTTCATGTTTTGTAGCTTTCTTTTCCGATAAAATGGTCAATTGGTTTTATATCGTTGCTCATTATTATTACATGAAAAACAAAGTACTATTAAAAAGTGAAAGCGCACATCATTATAAATTTTAAAAAATAAAACAAAAACGAAATGACTTAGGATAGAAATGAAAATCTTGACGAATGACAAATGAACCAATAGATATTTAAAAAGTGAGCATTAAGCAGTGGACAGCGATTTGAGCCATTAGGAACTTAAATTAAAATTTCCCTCAGAAATGATTTTTAAAAAATCCATTTGTACCGCCCGTCTTTTCTTAGTATTCGCTCCACTCCCTGGGCGAATGGATAAGAAAAGCCTACTTGCTTGCATGGGGGCCCGAAAATTTTTAGGGGGGTCATCTCCGTGAACCGGGAGACTCTCAATTACGAAGCGTCAACACCAACCAGTAACCTACGTTCGCTCAGTAAATGTCATCACACTACTTTTCTGTAATTATTTTTCAAAAATGTTTATTATTTTCATGAAGCAAAGAGTGCATCTTCTACTTGGGTAGAGAACCATATCTACTATACTTCTAACAGTCAACTAATAGTTGATGTTCATTATTTCTATCGATTTTCTACGTGTACTAAGTTATTTCAATTTTTTATGTTTTCCCTTCCGGTTAAGACAATGATTAGAAATGAGGGCTCCTCATCTTATACAAATCTTGATCATTGTAACATTTTTTTTAGTCAAAATTCTGAATTATTGAAAATATTTAAATTAGTTAGAATGAAGAGGATAGTACTAAGAAACATGGTTAGAAAAAAAGAAACATTGTTGTTTAACGAATTGATAAAATCAAGCTTTTTCAAAACATAAAAAAATACTGTATGGTATGGGATGATCATGGAAAAAGTAAAAATAGCCATCGAGGACACACTAACCAACTACTGTACGCAGATAAGTCAAGGTTCGTTAACTTGGTAGACGTACGTATATGAAGAAACCACTAACAGAAAATAGCTGATAGCTTTACGCCTAAATATTATAGCGACCTCGAAACTATGAAGTCTACATTAACATCGGTTGTCGTTTTCGATCATTTTACTTCCATTGCCCCAAGGTATGCAAGGTGTCTTACCCCTTATCCCAATGCATGAAAAGCAAATAATATTTTCGCAAACAGCCAGGGACAGGGAGGAACAGAACGCACACAGCTCGCTGTATAGCTTTAGGGCAAATACCTAAAGGCATAAGCAATAGGCCACTTGACCAAGAGCAATGTTGCTAAACGTAATACAAGGTAAGCCCACGCGCAGCCTGTCTCTTCGCGTGACATTACCTTCGACACAAAATCACTGACCCTTCGAAAAAGATAACATTGTTGCGCTCTCAGAGTCAGGTTTTAATTGCATTTGTGTTAAAGAAATGAAATGAAATCTTTAAGTTTTACGTCCCACGGTTATGCCGGTTAGGCTAAAGGAGACGGTGATGATGAGTAATGAATGAAATGAAGAAAGTGGGAGGAAATAGGAGAACCCCGAGGAAACCCTCCCATACGGTTTTCGTCCGCCACAAAGTTCAATTAGTGGGGGCTGGGATCGAACCCGAGGCTCCAAGCACTAGAGGTGAAAGCTCTGCCACTAAGCCACCGCGGCCCTAAAGGAAAAGAAAAGGAAAGCGCACCCAAGACAATACCTCTAGAGTTGTGGAGAAACTTGTCCAAATAGACTTTTCTTTTTATTTACATTTAAAAAGAAATAAAATATATTTCCATGATGGAATAAAAATCCACTAATATAACTAAATTAGAAATAGCAAAGACAGCTGAAAGTAAGGATAAAGCAGTAATTTCACATCAGGTTCCAAAGAGAATAGACAGCAGCAAGCGAGTAAGCAAACAACAGTGTTACTCCTCCTGTGGTCCTGTCCGGAGCATGTGTCAAAGGTGACGTCATTGCATGAGTATGACGGAAAAAGTTCAGTGATGAACTTACCAAGGCAGTAACTACTGTATTTACGTCACGGAGTCCGACACTCTATAAAGTGCCTTTTATCTATACAGGATTATGCGCGATCAACATTATAACTATTATATTTTTCATTCTCTGTTCCAAGAAAATATCGCAAAATTACATAAACGGTCTGGTAGTTTTAGTTAGAACGATCCGTCAAGTGGAGGTGGGGTAACTTCTCAAACATTTAAATATACGACGTCTTATATACTGTAGGTGCAGTACGCAACCAGTTACTAGAGAACAAACCCCGAAGTAGGACTGGTATCAAAACGAGACAATACGAGACTATTTACAGTATTACCTAGTCTCCTTTCAACCGACAAATAGCGGTCTCAGTCTTGTCTCGATAATTTCGAAATAAATTGTGTGAAATTATTCCACACTAAATTCGACAGTTGATATAATAAAATATACCTTCGATACTTCTCCCTATTGCTCAGAATATATAATGGGTGCACCATTTTCTACTAGATAAAGTATGAATTAGCAATACATATACAACATTCAAAAATACATATATCTCTTTCCATTAAATATACTCATTGTTTCTTAAATTATTTATTACTAATTGAAATACCCGGCGTTGCACGGGAAGAATAGGTTTATATTTCAAAGATATATTTGATATTAGTTATCCCAGTAGAATACATATTTGAATCGGAATGAAATAGTACGAATCCATTTCCAGCAGGAGCAAAAGAATCAACTTGCCGCTAACGAAGAATAAAAACGTGGGCTTTTATGGTATCGGGGTGACATTATTTACTTCAGCGATCCGGAAAACTATTGAATAAACACTCATATCTTTCAATTAGGAATTTTTAGGACCTCAAAAGCTATGGATTTAACATTAATATCGTTCAGTTTCGATTATTTTTACATGTCCCTGTGTCTCCCATGATAGAGCTAGAGGTGATACGGGTTACGATTCCCGGCAGGAGTCGTGTGGTTCGGGTTCCACGTTAAGTCGTAGATGCACACCTTGTATAGAGTCACAGCTGAAAGACAGGCTGAACTCTATATCACCTCACCTCGTGAGATATTCTATTTTTGCATAATTTCTAAACCACTTTTCTTTCCTTGAATCTCCTCCTTCCTCTTAGGACACGCATAGGTTCAAACCGAAACTTTCTTCATGGTTGTGGGACACAAGGCTACTGTACAACTTTGAATAGCACGCACGAATAAACCACGCTTACATTTATTAGATACTGTAATAAATAAAATCTCATATTATGACTAACTTCGCACACCAAACTTTTAACAATGCGACTTTTTAAATTCTGTTCTTCTTTATTATTATTATTATTATTATTATTATTATTATTATTATTATTATTATTATTATTATTATTATTATTATTATTATTATTATTATTATTATTATTATTGCAATAGCTATATGAAGCAATTACCTCGGCCAATTTCGTTAATACACATCATTCAGCAACCGGTAGTTGTAGAAATCTGGCTTTTTCAATAGCAATTGTTAGCTCAATCGGTAGAGCGCACACTCTTGGATTCATGGGTTCCGAGTTCGAATCTAGTCTAAGTCAAAAGATTTTTTTTCTCATACATTTCTTGAGATGGAAACGTTTCTCTCTTCACCTTTATCTCGTAGTTCTGAATAGAGATGTTTGGATGTAAAAGAAAAAGTATACTAGGATATAAGAAAAGAAAGATAAATTACATGATACCTTCTGCAATTTTTAACTATATTTTCACCTATCTAGGACGTTTCTAAAAAGTTCAGACTTCTAGACCTCCTTTTCGCTCTCTTACGTGTCCTTTAACTAATTTCTACAATTACTTATTGAGTCACATATACATATATTACAGACGTCTTATCTCTTTCTCTTCTCTCTACATCTTGACTGGAGATGAATATTTTGATAATAGATTAGAGACGCGATTTTACAAAATAATACGATCTGCGATATCAGTGATACATATTGTGGTGTTTAACTTAACATATAAAACAATAAATAGAAAAACTGAGAATACGAATCTTTTCGTGCACTGATGCTTCAAATCTGTGTCTTTACTCCCTATACCTATGTTAATTCCCTAGTCAAAATAAAAACTCTTCAAAATTAATAAAAACTTCTTATACAACCATCCCTTCCTTGGAGTACTGCGCGGTCACATACCCGTCACTGCGATGTAAAGGCACTTCTGGCGACGAGGATACATGAAAAGCAAAAACTCATTTAGAAAATAAAAATATTAAACTTTAAAACATAGAAAATACTACTTATGAAAAAAAATATTATGACATTACTAAAAGAAAGAATTTTAATGTGTTTTAGAGTTAGTGCACGTTTAAGGAAAGATTTTGAGTTTATAATAAAATAAAACTCGTAATTTACCAAGATTTTAAAAACTGAAATTTTGAATGAAAGTAATGAGCATTTTGTATATTATAAATTATACAAGAATACAATACGGTAAATCACTCGACACCTCTACCTGTTTATTTAGTACGCAGAGAACAATAACAGTTGTAATTATCTTTTTTCTTTTATTTACAAAAACTGTAACAAGCGCTTTAGAAGTGTAAATATATGCAATTTTATTGATCGCGATCGCTCAGAGAAAAAGTGTTCGTCTCCGGTGCGTAGGATTACTGGTTTGACCCTAAACCGCGCCAAGTAAACGGTGGTGGACAAACACCGTACACTTGAGTTCTCTCGGGGTTCTTCTATTTTCTCCTACTTCAATTATTCCTCCATTATCATCCATTCTATGTTTACCGTCTCCTATAGCATTGTTCCATAATCGTGGCACATTTAACTTTTAAAAAAAGAAGTTCTTTTAGAAAGAAAGTTATTTTTTTAAATAACAAACGTTCATTTAATGTACACTCATGTCAAAAATTATTGTCGCATGTCTATAAATAAGTTGTTGTAGGAGTGTAATTTGATAACGAATTCGCCCGGTATTTCTTATAATGTCAGTATCTGTATAATTGGCAAAGACATGTATGTGACAAATTAGATGTCAAAAGAGCAGTAAATAAGAACAATGAAACGAAAATAAAACCTTCTTGCCCATTTAGCAATATTTTGTTTTACTCATTCTACTTTTCGTATTTATAATTCCTTTCCTTTGAAATTGACCACAAATATACATTTCCCGATTATACACTTGGTATCAGTATTAAAAGTACCCTGTAAAATCATTATCAAATTATATTCTTGCAAAAAGACAGTTATAAATATGGAACAATCATTTTGGGCATGAGTGTACATATTCTTCCCTAAATTTGGCATCATTCTATGTCTAGAAACCTTGAAGATTACCAATGTTTCATGTATATAAAGGTAATTGTATACCACCCCCGAAGATACCACGTTATAATCTTCACTATATATAAAACTCCATGAACTAACATAAAATAAAGGGGTACTTCTGGTTGACGTGGGAAGTTGAAATTTGGCATGATTGTAGCTTTCCGGGACTAACTCACAGGAAAGTTCCAAAAGTGAATATTTTTAATTTTTAAGTGGTCTAAAGGGAGCATGAAGAAATTTCTCATGTTGTTTAAATTGGCCTGTTTTCTGGACTTATAATCACATGTTTTAGATACTTGGAATTGGAATTCAGTATGATTGTACGCTTTTATTGGCGTTACCAAAGTAAGTCACTAAAAATAAAAATTTCCAAATTTAGAGTGATTTTATGGGGAACTGAAAAATCCTCTCCGTTATTCATATGCGACACTTTTTACACCCCAAAATTGTTGGGCACTTCCTGTAAGGCTACAATGATTAAAATTGACATGATTGATGCTTTTCGGGACTAACCGACAGAAAAGTTGCCAAAAGTGAATATTTTTAAGTTTCAGAGGGTCTAGAGGGGCGATGAAGAAATTCATCATGTTATTTGAATTACTATTATTATTATTTTTTACCTATTACCTCAAATGTTAGGTATAATATGGGGTAGGTATAATCTCATATTGGAACAAAAACTTGAAATTTGGCATGCTTTTACGTTTTCGCTATTGCCAACTAAGTAAATTGCTAAAAATGAAAATTTCCAAGTGTATAGTGGTTTTATGAGAAACTGAAAAATATTGGTCATGATATTTATATGGGGCATCTTCTACACCCCAAATTGTTTAGGCACTTCCGACAGGAGTAGAATGATGAAATTTCCCATGATTGTATCCTTAAGGGAGTAGCCCAGAGGAAGATTGCCAAAAGTGGATACCTTTAATTTTTAAGAGTTCTAAAGGGGGAGGGGTAAGGAACTTCCCATGCTATTTAAGTAGGTGTTTCCTTGGGATACATAATCTTATTTTTTAGATAGTAAAAATACGAAAAGAAACTTTAAATTTGATAGAATTGTGGGTTTAAGAAGTGAGAGACCGTGGGCCGAGTAAAGGTGGTGGTCAGTGTGCCTAGTCGCCAGCTGGGATAAATTCAGGAAATGTACTTAAAGAGCAACTGCACAAAATTCACTCTTGATGCAAATGTGATGTATAAGATATGCGATGCCGTAATCCGAGCAAACGCACGAGTCTGGGGCCAGAGTCCCCAGCTAGTCAAAAACTAGTCTGAATCGGTAGTCCCTAGCTAGTCTAGTCAGTATACAATCCAAAGATAATAAATAAACATTATAATTTAACCTAAGAAACCCTCAGCAATTCTGGAATGTTCTGTGATATTAGGTACTGTAAAACTAAAATAATAGTTTTTTGACAAATGGTCGTAATAATAAAAATATTATGTATTTATCCTGAAACATTCTTTTGTTGTTACACAACTCCAAATAAAAATTTTGGGTTTCCCCAAGCATCATGGTTGGAGCCCTGAGTTTTGGAGCGTGTAGTTGCCAATTCAAACTTATTTGGAAACAGAGAATCATAAAGAGAAACAGTACGCCGAACAGTTGCAACTCTAATAGTAAGTCTTGCCCTTTGTAACCTCTTTACTGAATAATGACGTAAAGCAGAAGCGTAATCAACGTTCCGGCATTTCTTTTTGGATTAAAAGATCTAATATATTTCAGGCAAAAAAAAAGAAAAATTCTTGTACGCCTTTTTATATCTAGAGAACTACATATAGTGTAGCCAAACAACGACTACCACATAACTCAGTATGATGTGCTTATTCCCTAATAATAATAATAATAATAATAATAATAATAATAATAATAATAATAATAATAATAATAATAATAATAATAATAATAATAATAATAATAATAAAACTCGATTTAGAGGCCATTCAAATTTTTTGTGTACCTGATTTTATTCAATCAAACATTTTCTTGTACGCCTTATAACTGAAAAACTACATATAGTGTAGCCAAACTCAAACTATCACTTGTGCTTATTCCGTAAAAAAAAAATACGAAAACTCGATTTAGGAACCGTTCAAAAATTTTGTGTCCTCTGATCTAAAATTTCCAATATATTTCAATCAAAAATTTTCATGTATGCCTCATATCTCGAGAACTACATATAGTGTAGCCAAACCCAAACAATCATTTAACTCAGTATGATGATCTTATTCCACAAAAATACGAAAAATCGATTTAGAGACCGTTCAAAAATGTTGTGGCCCCTGATCTAAAAAATGCAATATATTTCAATCAATCACAAATTTTCTTGTACGCCTTATATCTCGAGAACTTTATACAGTATAGCTAAAACTCCAACTATCATTTAACTCAGTATGGTGTGCTTATTTTGCAGAAAATATGGAAACTTGATTTCGGGGCAGTTCAAAAATTTTGTGGCCTCCGACCGAAAATCTAATTATTAGCCAAGATCGTATTCTTTCTATCCATTTTTTGATCATTCCTAAAATGCTTGTTCTAACATTGTTTCAATATTCTTAAAATTTCTTATACGTGAATATATAATTCATTGCCTCATTGCAGGCTAATCATATTTCCAAAAGTTGAGCGGAGAAAAGTACAAAATGGTGTTCAGTAGTGATGGCGATATTGTTGAATAGTGTTGCCATCGAGCGATGTCCATGAAATTCGTAGCATATTGGACATTATTCAATGGAAGTGTCTGAATTATTCAGAATGTTCTACAATGGTTTTGGACTGCAATCACATCATGGTAGGCCTAGTCATGTAGTATGGTAGTTGGATACGTAAAATTTATCTTACAAGGCCATCACTAAAATTAAATAAACGTGCATGTAGTGCTCAAGAGCATTTTGGAAACAAAAGTCCTAATCGAGAGTAATTGAGGTAAAATTAGTTCTCAAAGAATATAATAGAAAGAGTTCCAAATTGGAGTCACTGAATTTAGGACATATTAACTTAACTTCTTTTATTTTGATAAATGCAATAATAAAGATAAACTGAGCCAAATTAATATTTATAATAAAGTTTTCTTCGCATCAAAATTCTGAAAATTTATTACTATCCAAGCAGTGGTAAAACGTATGCTTATGGTGTAAATCTGATAGTGGATAGGAAAGCAATAGAAAGAAACACAGAGATCTTATTAAACGCTTGCCAGGATATGAGTTTGGAAGTAAATGCAGAAAAAACTAAATACATGGAAGTTCGTCGGATCATAATAATTCAAATTATGGATGCGTCAAATTATCAATTAATACTTTCGATAAAGTGAATACTTTCAAATATTTAGGATGAATATTAGCAGACGAAAATCAAATCCACCAAGAAGTTAAATGTAGGCTGAAAACAGGAAATTCGTGTTATTATTCAGTTCAAAATATTTTACCGTCACGAGTTCTGTCGAGGAATTTGAAGCTTAAAATACATATCAAACGATAATCATGTATGTTGTGAATCATAGTTTGCTTACTTTAAGAGAAGAAAGCAGATTGAAAGTATTTGAGAATAAAATCCTGTCAGGAATATTCGGACCCAACAGGAACAGGAATGGAGTATTAGGAAAACCTAGGAGCAGATGGAAGAACAACATTAAGATAGATCTCGCAGAAATAGGAATACAAAGTAGAAACTGGATCCAGTTGGATAAGGACAGAAGTCAATGTAGAGCTTTTGTGAACGCGGCATTGAACCTCCGGCTTCCATAGAGTTAGTTAGTTCATCCAAGAATTTACAGGCATACAAGAAAAAACTAATGGATTAGGATTATTTTTTAGTATAATGGTAGCTAGCCTTCTTGGTCAGGTTTCCAGGGTCTTCGAGTTTTGAGGAATCGATGCTATCAAAAACAAAAACAAAAACAAAAAAATAGTATGTGTGATCTGTTCTATCACCCTTTAACTCTCTCTATTTTTTTCCGCCAATGTTAATCTCTGTTGATTAATATAAAGTATAAGAAAGTATTTGAATTTCTCATTGTGGGTTCCAGGTAAGACTAATTTTCAAGTGCATGTGCGAGTGGTTGAGGCTTTCCTGAGGCGTCATTGTGCACCAGTTTTCACAAACTTTGAGGGGCACAATAGCTGGAACAAGTAACTATAAGTACTATACCAGTTATTGGAAACGAAAGCACAAATATTTCGTTGTATTGACACAAACTGTCACAAAATGATGATTCAGTTCTTCTTTTCTTAATTATTTTACGGAAGCACCACTAGCATATATTAGAAGCAGAGCTAGTGCATTAGAAAGAAGATGGCTGAAGCTTTTACACTGGAGCTATATAAAGGTCGTTACATAATAAAATACACTGAAACATGTATAGAATTCCCAAGTTTCTTCACTTCAGATGAGGGTTGATTGTGTTTGTAATTTGAATTTCCAGAAGTCTAAGACAGTATCTAGAAATGCAAGAAACATTCTTCTATACCAAGTGATACCTCTACACTTTGCATCCCGTTAAAACTCACTGTTCTTTATGCATAGAAGGGCACGGTGGCTCCGGGGTAGAGTAGTTACCTCTGGTACGTGAAGCAATAGTTCGATACCCGGCCAAATATGTTTATGGTAGATAGCATCGTGGCCGTGGGTTTTCCCAGGGTACTCCCATTTCCTCCCACATTCTCATTCTGCCAATTCTTCCATTATCATTCACTTGCCCTAACCATCCGTCTCCCTTATCCTAAAGGGCATAATCGTGGGACGGTTACACTGAAATGTTTCATTCTTTATCTAGAGTCATCTACCTTGATGCAGGGGCGGATCCAGTGTGGGCGATCGGGGCGATTGCCTCCCTCCCGAAGAAGGGGAATTCGAATTCGAATTTTATATATATGAATATAAACCTATCGCAGAGTTTGGAGGTCTTAAAAGTAGCTCTAAGTAGCAGTATTACAACCCACCGACCCCCCAGAAGTCCGTCCTGGATCCGCCCCTGCCTTGATGTCAATGCTTTCTGCCTGTCTGAGGTTCGTCTGACAAACTGCAGAAAAGAACTGATTAGTGACATATAATTATGGAACTGGAATAATATTGTATTATCTGATTATTATAAATACTTGAAATAAATGTATGAGAAAACAAGGAAGTTACATAATTCTTAGACCAGTACGAACTGCCTCCAGTAGGTGGAATAATCATTCCACACTTTAGAAGCTATGTTTTATACCTGGAATCGAAGAAATTAAAATCATATACTATTTGGCTTTAAAACTGAAGATAAATGTTAATATTTATTATTATTATTATTATTATTATTATTATTATTATTATTATTATTATTATTATTATTATTATTATTAAGTATTCTGACTGTTGAAAGGTCCTGAGACTAATGATTTATTTTCTAGGTTTGGGCCGGCAAATATTTCTTCTACGTTTCTCAGCCTTTAGGTTCCTTTTTTAACTCCCAATATTTTCTTCTATTTTTCAAACCTACCATCGATCAGTTGTGTTCTTCTTCTCCATACTCGTCGCTTTCCTTTCATCGGTCCCTCAATGACGGTATGAAAAACACAATTTCTTCGCAAGATGTATCTAAACCAATTGGCCTTTTCACAAAGCATTCTGGTTGAAATCGGAACCATGCCTGTTGTTCTATGTGGTTGCGAAACACGGTCGCTTACTCTGAAAGAAGAACATAGACTGAAAGCAGTATATTTGCGAGCAAGATCCTCACACGAATATTCGGACCCAAGAGGAACGGGAATGGGGAATGGAGGAAACTTCATAACGAGGAACTACATAATTTATACGGTTTCCCAAACATTGTTAGGGTCATCAAGTCTAAGAGGCTTAGGTGGGTAGGTCATGTAGCTAGGATGGAATAAAGTAGAAACGTTTTCAAAGTCTTGACTGGAAGACTAATCGGAAAACATCCATTAGGAAGACTTAGGTGCAGATGGGAGGAATATATTAAGATGGGGATATATTCCTCTCGCAGAGATAGGAATCCAAAGTAGAAACTGGATCCAGTTGGCTAAGGATAGAAGTCAGTGGAGAGCTTTCGTGAACGCGGCATTGAACCTCCGGATTCCGTAAGACATAGTTATTTTTTTAGTTATTCTGGTTAAAAGCGCAAAAAAAGTCTCCATTTGTTACTTTCTCAATCCATTTCGTCTTCTCGATCTTATCAGATTTTAGATGCAGTATTCAATTCTCAAAACCTCAACAGCAATAATAATAATAATAATAATAATAATAATAATAATAATAATAATAATAATAATAATAATAATAATAATAATAATAATAATAATAATAATAATAATAATCGTCAGCTTAACTCTTGATATTTTTTTGAAGTCCACCTGTATACTAAAATAGCATTTAGTACTCAGTTTCGATGATTTTGTAAATAATCTTAATTAGCATAGGACAATTATTTTTTAATAACGTAAAAGTCTTGAATAGGAATGGGAAATATAAAATGTCATAAATGTAGCATCTGTAAATTTTGCTGAAGCAAAACTGTGACTGGTGATTGTAAGTGGTGCTTCATTTATAACTTCAGTTTCTTTGTGTCAGTAATTTTAACTCCGTTTGCTCGTTCTTTACGCTCCCAGGTTAGGAACTACTCCTTCAGAGGGTGTTCGACTTTTACCTTAAATATAATTAACTAGCAGCGTTCACCCCGCTTCGCTGCGGTCACCCCGGAACGCAATAAACTTTGTTACTTAGATAATTTTTACTTTTTCGCTTTCAAATTGCAGTAAATGTTAACATTATAGCGCCTGTCATTTATGTTAACCCGCCGAGTGACACGGTCATGCGGGTTGCATATAAATACGTTTATTTTTATACCTATGATGAACTAACAAAGGATTTGTACGTTATGGACACTTGAATGGTCAATTATCTCAAGACACTGGTAATTAAAAATTAAAGTGATATGATAAAAACCATCTAGGGTCCAAATCCTAATAACCCCCCAAAAATGAAAGAAATTGGTTCAGCCGTATTAGCGTGATGAGCTAACAAAGGATTTGTGCGTTCTCTTTTATATAATAGATAGCAGCGTTCACCCCGCTTCGCTGCGGTCACCCCGGAACGCAATAAACTTTGTTACTTAGATAATTTTTACTTTTTCGCTTTCAAATTGCAGTAAATGTTAACATTATAGCGCCTGTCATTTATGTTAACCCGCCGAGTGACACGGTCATGCGGGTTGCATATAAATACGTTTATTTTTATACCTATGATGAACTAACAAAGGATTTGTACGTTATGGACACTTGAATGGTCAATTATCTCAAGACACTGGTAATTAAAAATTAAAGTGATATGATAAAAACCATCTAGGGTCCAAATCCTAATAACCCCCCAAAAATGAAAGAAATTGGTTCAGCCGTATTAGCGTGATGAGCTAACAAAGGATTTGTGCGTTCTCTTTTATATAATAGATTACTTTTGACATTTACAGCGGGTCGGAGATCAACGTTAATGAATTTGTTTATTGAGAGTGGATATACCTACACGAATTTCACACATACTTTATCGAACCCTGAGGAGAACTGGGTACTTGGTCCAGATCCCCGTGTTTGCTCGACCTACGACCTCACACACCCATGTTCAAAATTATTGTCGCAGGTCTATAAATATGTTCTTTTAAAAATATAATTTGATAACGAATTCGCCCTGTATTTCTTATAATGTTAATATGTGTATAATTAGCAAAGACATGTATGTGGCTAATTTCATGTCAAAAGAGCAGTAAATAAAAACTTTAAAGCGAAAATAAAACTTTCTTGTCCATTTAGCAACATTTTGTTTCCCTCATTATAATTTTCGTATTTATTATTCTTTTCCTGTGAAATTTACCACAAATATACATTTCCCGATTGTGCCCATAGTATCAGCATTAAAAGTACCCTGCAAAATCATTAACAAATTATATTCTTACAAGAAGACAGTTATAGATATGAGACAATCATTTAGCACATGAGTGTGCATCGTATTTTAGCCATTGGTTTCGTTCTTTGTACAGTACAATATGTTTACGCCATTATTATTTGCGAAATATTTAAACCTCCTTCTCCTTTAGAATTCACATTTAATAAATTTGAAATGATAAAACACATGTTGCCTCAAATGTTAGCAGTTTCAAACTTCGTTGCAAATGGTTCACCTGTTTTTCCGTGATGATGAGACTGATAGTTTCGAAGTTTTTTTTTTTTTTTTTTTTTTTGTATCAAGAGAAAAAGAACATAAATTACTCCCTTATTTTGTTAAAATTGGAATTTTCGGAGACACTGTGACATAATCCTCCTCGTTTTGAATAAGGACTTTATATACCAAGTTGCATATCCCTAACATAGTTCTCTTATTATAACAATTGCAAAGCTTGCTCATTTTCTTCCCGCTTTTCCGCTTTTTTTCTTTCTTTCTTTTTTTTTCTTTAACAAGGTAAGCTATCCAACTCTTCGACTAGTATCGCATTGAAACTTGCGCAAGTGGAAGGACATGTTGAAAGATGAAAATATGCTTACTCTTACGATTCGCAACGTCGTCCGACCGGAAGTAGAATGGTCGTTCCCCATAGCCCCTGAAAGTTATGTACTCTGGTCATACATACCAGAATGTGATAAACTGGAGCCTGTTTCTCACAAAGAAAAATATTGAAAAATCAAGACGATAACAGTAGTTGGTTATTGGGATCTCTAGTACGTCATTGATACGAATCGATATAAAATGGAACACGATACACGATCGTAAGTTTCAAACGAACACGATTACCTGGAGGAGAAAAGGGACACACTGAAACCACAAAGCTAAAATTTATATTATTATTATTATTATTATTATTATTATTATTATTATTATTAGTAGTAGTAGTAGTAGTAGTAGTAGTAGTAGTAGTAGTAGTAGTAGTAGTAACCTTTGAAACCTTTGAGTTTTATGTCCCACGATTATGCCGGTTAGGGTAAAGGAGACGGTGATGATGAGCAATCAATGAAATGGTGCAATGAAGAAAGTGGGAGGAAACGGGAGAACCCCTAGGAAACCCACGCACACGGTGTTTGTCCACCACAAAGTTCACTTGGCGGGGGCTGGGGTCAAACCCGGGACCCCAAGCACTAGAGGTGAACGCTCTACCACTGAGCCACCGCGGCCCAGTAGTAGTAGTAGTATGTTTAGTATTATTAATATGTTCAGTATGATGAATAAAAATAATAAGAAGAAGAAGACAAGAAATAATCTATATTGTTGAGCCCGTTAAGTAACGAAGGACTTCGGCCCGTCTTGAGTGTCCTCAAGCACTGCTATAAATGTTTAAAATCCACAAACAACCATACCGCAGCAGGGATTCGAAGTCGAGACCCTTGAGTCGCTGGCTTGACGCTTCAAGCAATACGAACATGAGGTCTGCAATAAGACGAAGACGACGACAAAGAAATAATAATAATAATAATAATAATAATAATAATAATAATAATCTTATATCAGTGGTTCTCAACCTAATTCCGATAACGACCTCATATTATCACATTCTCTTGCCAGAGACCCCCTTATAATTTCTGGCTTGTAATAAGCTTGTGTCAGATTTTTAATATATTTATTACGGAGCTCTCACTGTATAAATTTATTTCTATAACAGTAGAATCCATTTCTTGTATATAGTGTATGCAGCAACTTCCGAATGAATTAAAACCAAATTTGGTCCGTTCATTCATATTACAAATATGTAATCCGATCCGTCATACTGCTTCAAAATGGAGGCCGTTTGAAAATTTTAACACTTTCGAACTCCCTTAATTTTGGGTCATATGATAAAAAAAATAAATAAAGTGCATTTGCATCCTTCTGGTATCTCATTTTGCAGTTCTCATTAGTTTCATATCGTACCTCTTTCATTTAAATTGATTTTTAACCAACTCTGCACCTGTTGAAAATGTTTAGTAGTCCTTTTTTTTTTTTTTTTGTTCTTGACAGTATGTATACACATATGTAAAAATTGTCTATCAGAACAAAATTCAAAATAATAATTATCTAGGGGGCCGCGGTGGCTCAGTGGTGAAGCGTTCACCTCTGGTGCTTGGGGTCCCGGGTTCGATCCCAGCTCCCGCCAAGTGAACTTTGTGGTGGACAAACACCGTGTGCGTGGGTTGTCTCGGGATTCCCCCGTTTCCTCCCACTTTCTTCATTCCACCATTTCATTCATTACTTATCATCACCGTCTCCTTTAGCGTAACTTGCATAAACGTGGGACGTAAAACTCAAAGCTTTCATTTCATTTTCATTTTTAATAATTATCTAAATTATGTTCCGGAATTAGATTCTAATTATATTTCTCTCTTTCGCTTATCTTAGCGATCTCCAGGTTGAAAAACCCTATCCTATCCTATTTCTTCTTGCAAGCCTCGTGTTCGTGTCAGTTCAGGTGTCAAACCAGCAACTCAAGGGCTGCGAATTCGAATCTCGGTTAGGGTAAGATTATGTGTGCATTCTAAACCCTTTATATCAGTGCTAGAGGGTACTCAAGAGGGGCCAAAATCCTTCGTTACTTAACGGGGCCATCAATACATTTGTTTCCTTCTTCTCATTATTATTATTATTATTATTATTATTATTATTATTATTATTATTATTATTATTATTATTATCACTCATCATACTGCTCATATTAATAATACTGATCATACTACTACTACTACTATTACTACTGCTAATAATAATAGTCATACTAATAACAATAATAATAATCATAGAAATACATTTTTGCGTTGTGGTGTCACCGTGTTCCTTTTCTCTACCGAGTAAACGTGTTCGTTTGGAACTAACCCATATTTCCATCTTTCAATATGTCCTTCCACTTGTGCAAGTTCCAATGCGATACTCGTCGAGGAGTTGGATAGCTTTCCTTGTAAGGGAAACATGAATAGTGCTTAAACAACTTATTTAAATAATTTAAATCAAAAGCATAAGTACTAAATTTCATGTTCCTTAACTTAAGGGATTTTGACATATGGTCATTTCGTTACAAAAATTGCAACTCCACCCTCTCACCTTCCCGCATGTTCTGCTTTCTTTATTGGAGAGATATAAAATCATGCTGAAACACATCTTTAATTATTTTAACACTTGGACGCTCAGGATTTTCAAACATGTGTAGAACACGTTGCAAATATTTCACATGATACGTACATAAAACTTTGAGAGATGTAGTACGTCGCAGAAAAAAAAACGCATGCCTCTATCTCATATCATTTACACGCTACGGGTGACTGTAACGATAGCACGAGCTTGTAAACGGTGTCTTCCTGTTGTGCCTAATTCCTGTTCTGCCTAATGAACCTCCAGCACTCTGAAAATCAGTTTTTATCTTATCTTATCTTTAGGCGGAACATTAATTCCTCTTCTGTATAATTCCCTTTCTGCCTCATCTTCGTCAAAAGGAGTACAATATTTAAATTTGAGTTGATTGAGTTGATTTTTAGTTTAGCGTCCCTTTCAGCAGCGAGGCTATATGAGACGTGGACCTACTGATTAACGTGGAATCCGAACCACATGAGCTCCCGCCGGGAATCGAACCCGGGTCTCCCACGCCAAAGGCGCGTACGCTAACCGCTTAGCCACGGAGGAGCTCAAATATTTAAATTTAAGAGAAATGTAATACTAATTATTTTCCCGACAATTATAGTTCCTTTAAGGACATCTTGATTTTCTTATGTCATTTCAGCTTCTCTGAAATTAAAGCAGCAGTCATAGATGATCATTATTTTACTATGAATATATTGTAAGGATTTTCATATTATGACAAACGCACGTCTCAATTTAACACGTGCTATTGCTTATAAATAACTTAGTAAACAGCAAGCCGACACGGAGAATACCGAGGAACGCCGAAAGCAGACGGACCTTATGGAAGGACCCGAGGAGGATAAATAAAAGGAACAACACCGAGGGATCCAGCATTAGTTGTTTAATTAACTAAATTATTTATACCACCCAGCGGTTGCACTAAATTAGGCGTACACTTATTTTTTTTTTATTTTATTTTTTTTTTTTTTTTTTGAGGTTGCATTAAATTAGGGATTTTTTTTCACAACCAAGCCTTGCAAAGCTGCCTTAAGCTAAAAAGACTATCCTTCCAAACTCAACAAACCAGCAGGTGCCTTGGACACTGACTTAAGAAAAGGGGCACCGTGCAAAACACCTAATTTCATCTACTTAAACATTAACAAAAAACAATATTATACTCTTTATAATCAAAAAAATTTATACTTATCAAATTTTATAATAAATTAGTAAAAAAAGTAAATGTCGGTCTATCATTAACTCTACCAAAATCATAGGGGGCGCGGTGGCTCAGTGGTAGAGCGTTCACCTCCGGTGCTTCGGGTCCCTGGTTCGATCCTAGCTCGCGCCGTGTGGACTTTGTGGTGGACAAACACCGTGCTTGTGGGTTTTCTCTGGGTTCTCCCGTTTCCTCCCACTTTCTTCATTCCGCGAATTCACTCGTCTTTCATCATCACCGTCTCCTTTAGCCTAACCAGCATAACCGTGGGACGTAAAACTTAAAGATTTCATTTCAGATTTTTCTACCAAAATCATTACATGGTGATAGGCACCGGAGTTTTGTACTAACAAAAAAAAAAAACAATATTATACTCTTTATAAACCAAAACATTTATATTTATCAAATTTTATAATAAATTAGTAAAAAAACTGAATCTCAATCCATCATTAACTCTACCGACATCATTACAATATGTAGACGATATCTGTTCGCCGTCTACGACTTCAGAGAGAAGATTTTATCCTTCTGGTTGCGAGTATGCAACTAATTGAACAGTAACATAGCTAAAGACATATAACTGCCCTCGCGAAAACGTGGATTGGCTCTCTCTCATGACATGAAAAATTCAAATTTAGTTCAAATGTATTTCAAAGATTCAGCTTCAACAAATAAGCCTATTGCAGAACGTTCCTGAGAAACCAACTTAAAGACTGAATCACAGGAAGGAAAGGGTCTTGAGAGTGCCCCTGGAAATCCTGACTTTTGTGTAAATTTAGGCCAATTTTAGGGGAGAAATTACAAATTTTAATATAATTTATCCTCATATTAAAATTGGATCCTCCCAAAATAAATTCCTACGCATGTGCCTACCTTATAGGAATTCTGGTCAAGAAAATCTGAATTTCAGTTTCCTTAGAATCAAAAAATTTAGAATTCAAAATTGTATGCAATTTCCTTTAACAAAGTAATTATATAATTAAATTAGTATTTGTACAAATATTGCTTAACCTCTTTTTATTTTATTTTTTATTATGTCCTCATATTCGCCAGTAATTCGTTCCATTTGAATTGCACGTGAAATTTCTCTCTTAGAAGAGCATTTAATAACATCTATAATGAGAGGAGCGAAGCATCTACATTCGACTCGCATTCCCGAAGCGCGTACATTTTTTTTTTCAAATGTCAACAAAGTCTTACTTCTTGCTTCTGATTTGACACTTCCACTAATACATGTTATACATAAGAATGCTTGTATTAAGTTTCTACTAAAATTTTCCAGCTTCTATTTGTACACTCCGCATCAAAAATTGCAGTTGGTTGCAAATTCGGTAGTGTTCATTGAACGTACTCATCCGAAATACATTATAATAAACTAAGTAGATAGCGTCGGTCATACCTTAAATTCCAGACTATTAATGCAAACTGAACAAAAATAAATAAATAAATAAAACTAAAGCAAATAGAAAGAAAAATGAATGAGTGTTATTTTACTGCTAAATTTCTGTCATAAAGAGCCTATATTAAAAGTCCAAACTGTATCATAATTATCCCTTTTAGGATTTTTGGTAACTTTTGTTACCATGGCATAGTATCGCTTTGGCCGCTTATTTAGGTTCTATAATAGGTATTTAAGTAAGCTTTTTTAATTAGTCAAGCCAGGGATGGACTAAAGAATACCTCAGATGCGTTTTGGAACCGGATGGTCAATTTGGTGGCGCTAAGTGGGAGCGGAGAAGTATGACTTTATTATTTTTTCTTACGACAAATTTCAAAACTTTTTCGGGCCTTTAATTTTCACGATATCAGATTGGAATTTTGCATACAGATTGTATATACCTTCGGGTATTTCTAATTGTTTTTAGATCCATACGTAAAATCGGATCTGGGCACGAAGGGCGTAAGTGTTGCGATGGAGTGGCTTTTTTTTTTCAGAAAAAAATCCGGTTTTCCCCGATTTCTCAGGTTTTGGCATATGATACGTACATGCGAGTGATGCTGTTGGAAAGGTATTTTTATGTTAAAGAAAATAACATTTAAACGAAGATCCTAGGCCAAATAGTAATGACGGAGTAAATTTTTATAGTATGTATATGTATATATGTGTTTATATATAGAGAGCCTAAATTCAGATTTCAACATTTTTTTCCGCCCTTTGTTTTCAAGATACATGCATGAAAGTTTGCACACGTATTATATACATAACAATGTATTTCCAGAAAAAAATCAGATCCCCACATCAACCTAGGGCTAGGCCAGAGAAGCAACATATTTTGGTTGGATTATCAATAATACTTCCGGGATTTTCCCTAATTTACCGCTTCAGGTGTATGATATGGATATGCAACTGACACCGTTAGAAAATGGCGTTTGGTCCATGATTCTAGGTAGATAGAATGACGTAGTACATGTTTGAAGTATTTTTTTACATATATGTATATACATATGTGAAGAAATGGGTCACCTTCATACTTTCAAAAATTTATCCCCTCAGTTTTCAAGATACAAGAACTAAATTTTTCACCCATATATGTATGTAACAATGTATATTTCTAAAAATCAGATCAGAGGGCACAACAATTACAAAAAAAAAATCGAAAATCTCCCGTTTTTCAATTTTCTTGTTTCTGGTGTACAATACGGATAAGAGAGTGAAACTGTTGGAAAGTATGATCTATTCTGAAAAAGCAATGTATGAACCACGATCCTATGATAAAACTTCACACCGAACAAGCCTCACACGTCCTTATATCGGAACTGTCTACACCGAAACGCTCTACATCGAAACGTCCTATACCAAAACAGAAGTATCCCGCTCCAAATTATTGAGTGTGATTGGCATGACTACGTCATGGATGACTTACTTCATTCAGAGTCTATTTCAGTATTAGAAGTCTATGTTCAGTGTCTATTTTAATAAACCGTCTCTCTTTCCGTTTGCTATTTTTTCTTTGCCACTTTTTTCTGTATACTACAGACGTGCCTTTCTTAGTGTACGACTCTGGGTAATTTGCGACCATGGAGAAAATCTCTGTTCAAGTGCATCACATGCGGCTATTGATGGTTGTGTCCCTAAGTTCTTTAAATAGACGCGTTATCTGAGGCCATGTGGAACTGTTAAGTTTGATTCGATTCTATTCGATTAAAACTGAATTACTCAAGTTGGATGCACTTTTTTTGTAATAAGGATGGTACTTTTGTGGAGGGTAATTTTCCAAGGAGTATTAAAATTTCGAACTTAAAGAAATGTGTTTGTCTCGACCCGCATAATATGTAAAAGTGTCTTAAGTTTCGTAAAAAAAAAAAAAAAAAAAAAAAAAAAAAAAAAAAAAAAAAAAAAACTGAACTTTTTATTGTGACATTAGCTTTCAAGTAAAGGCAGTGCTAAGGAGTGATACACTATGATGCAATACTTATAATGGGTTATAAATATTTCTCTTGTGTTACCAAAGATAGTAAATTTTATTTGAAATTCGGAGTAAATATGTTGTGCAAGTCTTAGTGGAATCCATTAGTGAATTCTACGTAATTTATAGATCAATTCTAATTTAAAATGTGGATCAATATCTGGTCTATTACAAGCAAAAATTTGTTGGCATGCAGTTTTCCCACCGAAGTAACTCTAAACGGCAACAAATAATTGCTTCTGATTGGCAGAAACTAGATGTCATCTAATTCTTGATTGTGGCCAATGATTTTTCCACATTGAGACTAAAGTTGCTTATTTCCAATAAGGGGACATTACAGAACTCAGATTCAGTTATCCTTACTAGCTGCCAAAAGCTATGTAAATTGGATTATTTATGCTATATAATTTAATCGAATCTGCTTCATAAATATGTTAATATTACTTTTTAAATGTCTTTCAAATAATAAAGTACGTGAATATTTAGTTTCAATTTCAAGTAGAATTTACCTTTTAGTTGCTAGAGCCATATATAAGAAACAAGATTTATTCTACTATAGTTTTTTTTTTATTTACTGGTTATAAAATGAACAAAATGAGAGAAATAAGCTTAAAAAATCTTACCGAATAAAAGTTGGTATACCATAATATAGTAGCATTGGAAATAAAGCAAAGTCTAAAATTTTGATCTTACAATCATTGTACACTATAGATACTGCACCATAGTGTAAGACTCAATAGGATTGTTTTTACTGCTAAACATGTTATAATGAACAGTTTTGAGGATAATTTTCCACGGGAGGTATATGCTAAAGATAGTGGTGCAACCAAGATTTAATTTCGGGAGGAGCCAAGGGTACCTAGTACAGTAGTCTGCAAACGACGTGGTGCACCATCTGCTATGGACAAAATTGAAAGTTTGAAATTTACCCATTACAAGAAGTTTAGTTATTCCCATCATTAACAGGGGAACAGTGGCTCAGTGGTAGTGCGTTTACCTCTGATGCGTGGGATCCCTGGATCGATCCGAAGCCAAGTATTTTTATGATGGATCCGAGTCAGTGGGTTTCCTCGAGGTGTTCTCGTTTTCTTCCAATTTCTCATTCCACCAATTCTTCCATCATCATTCACTTGCTTTAATCTTTGTCTCAGCCTAAAGGGCATAATCGTAGGGCGTTCAACTGATAGATTTCATTTCATTTTCCTATCATTACCACGCTAAAAGGCATTAAAAATTCTAGTTCAAAATTATTAAGACAAAATTTCGCATGTGATGTCGCATGCCTCAAACCAGATTAAGAGCACTCTTCACTCACGGTGCGTGTGTGAGAGAGACTTTGCATACTTTTATAGATACTGGACAAATGAGAAGAAATAATGATTGGAAATTTCACCAAAATTTGTCTGCAGCGCTGCTGTATAAGATAGGTCAGATCAATTTCGAAGGAAACCTCGGTCCCCCGAGCTCATAGCTGGTTGCACCACCGGCTAATGATATGGCTTCTGGGAAGTCATTTTTTTGAACATGACTGTACGACTTGGTTTTTGTAACGAATTACACTATATATAGTCCCATTTCAGAGAATTTAATTTAAAGAGTTCTGGAAAGCATCTCAATTCAAAATAGGTACTATAATACATTTCCCTTAAATCTAAATATTCTTTTTGAAAGAATTAGGCAGAACAGGAATTCCTGTTCTGCCTAAATATAAGATTAGATAAAAATTGTGTTACAAAGTGCTAGAGGATCATTAGGCATAACAGTAATTAGGCAGAATAGGAAGCAACCTTGTAGACATAGTCTGTTTATTTCTAACTACTTTGAAACAGAAAAATTCGGATGGGTTGACAAGCACTTAAGCTTCAAATACATGAGTTACAAGTTGCTTCAGAGATGCTTGTGTGAGATTGTTTTATGCAAATAAATTAGTTGTGACTATTCTCCTTGTGTCGCAAGCACTGAGCAGTACCCTGTAATGGTGTGCAGTATCCTGCTATATAATGAAATAACTAAAAAATTATTACAATTACAGATGTATTGGACTATTTAAATCAATATTAAAATCGAATAATTTTACATTAAAATTTAGTTCATTAATTAACCTCCATAAAACATGATTTCTCAGTAGTATAGCGCTTACCTCTGGTGTGTGGAATCCCCGGTTTGATTCCCGGCTAAGTAAGATTGTGGTGCACAATATTGTGTTCATGGGTTTTCTCATAGTACTTCCATACTTGTACGAATTGATTACTAAAACACATTGTACTAGTCAATTCGGTGGACGTTTCTTTATCATGGAAACCAATCCGATGTTGCCTTTTGATGTCTTTGTTTCCTTCTACATTTCGCAGAACTTGTAGAGGCCTCCTTCGTCTTGTTTTGTATGACATTTCGACAATGACAAGGAAAAACAGTCATTAGTCTAACTACTACTCCCAAAAATATTACCCTACAAACATACAAATGTATTTCAACCCAGATCGGGCAAAAACGGGCAATATTCGGTCTTTTCTTCTAAGAGATAAAATCCTCTACTATCACATCCAGCACACAGTAGAAATGCACTCGGCTGGATACAAAATAAAACTTTACATGAAATTCAATATCAAGTATAACAATTTTGGTTTTCAATCTTATTTTATATATCCACATATTGACTGCTACGCTCCGCATCAAAAAATTGCGACAGCTAACGCCGTGCAGTTAGGCCACCCAATAAACACCTTATCCCATAATCATGTCAGGTAAAAATAACCCCTCTCGCTCCTCCTTTCTTCTCGCCATTATAAAATTAACTAACAACACGGGCGCAATTCTAATTTGAAACTACACAAGTATTAGTTTCGATAAAATGAAATAACAAAACCGAGACGAAACAAGATTCATAGGTTGAAGTAGGAAGAAAATGAAAAACACACAATGAAAAATTAAAACCAATGAATATCTATTACACAGAGATTCAAAAATGAGGCAGAGAGAGAGAGAGAGAGAGAGAGAGAGAAGAAGAAGAAAAAGAAAAGGGAGAACAGATAAAACTGTGGAATACAAACGTAGTAAGAAAATAACCTAACATTATAAAGTTCCGTTTCCAGACATCCAACAGTAATATAGAAATGACGTTTGTTTTTACATATTTTTAAAGGACTATTCGAATATACAGAGGATACTTTAAACATTCATAATGTCACTTTCATAATGGATAGCATACTCAATTTCAAGTAGAACTGTAGATCTTCAAGTCACATCCAGGATAATGTCAAAAATTAATTAGACATCCCAGTTAATTAGATTCTCCAGACAAGGTATATCGCGCTCTTGCTCCGTTTTAACTTTGGAACATGAAGTGCGTGTGTGTGTGAGAGAGAGAGAGTGGGGGGAGAAGTGAAACATGCAAAGACAGGATACGGAAACGTCAAGAAAGAGAGAGAACGGCGGAACGAATATAAATATGAAACATACTTATCATTGCAGCGTATGATGTAGAACGCACACACTGTTTACTCGAACTATTGCCAGTGATGCCTTGTAAGTTCTCCACCAGAAGATGAATCTTTGTTTGCAGCCATTATTTTGTACGAATAAAACATACTGTCTGATGGGGAATCGAACCAAGATTTTCCATTTTGAAGGCTGGCACGTTACCCCTACACCACCGATTGCTTTAGCCAAACTTCGTTTAACAAATGGTGTAGTGTTTCTTTCTGAGAACGATAACACGAAAAGTGTATACTGCAGATCAATGATATGTTTGGAATGTCCTGGGAATTCCCCTGCCCTTTCCCAACCAACATTCGTAAATCGTCTTATCATGATGCAGGTGTTTGCTTCCACATTCTTATGTATTCCTTGTGCAGTATGATAAGACGATTCCTCACAATCACTTTGTATTAATAATAAACTTGGCGTAAATAGGATTTGAACCTACGTTCGATAGCTGTACTATTCATATGTCCAATATTTTACCCCTACACTATGATGCCATCTGAAATTACAACCCAAATGTTACTTACTTTAGCCCTGATCTTTTAAACCGTCTTCTTCCTGTAAAGTTATTTGCACCAAAGTGCACAACGAAATTCATTTATTCTACGGCATAGGAAGAAATTAGTGCCCACTAATAAAGGAAAAAAATACAATCAGAGAAAAACTAGGGAAATAAAACATATTTTGCAGCAATTTTGCCGTGCAAGTTCAAAAGTAAGCAAATATTATTGTTATTATATTATTATTACTATTACTATTACTATTATTATTGTTATTATTATTATTATTATTATTATTATTAATATTATTATTAAAAGTAATAACCTAGATTATAAAATTGAAAGTAACTATGCTTGTGACTCCCTATCCCTTGAACAACATCAAACAATCTTGATCAAATTTTCAACATTGATAAGCTTTTTTTTATCATTTCATTTTAACGGCAAAACTTAGGGGAAAGAGGACGGTTGATATGTAAAAATAAGTAAAACGTGATAGCTCTAGAACCACCAAACCGATATCTATTAAACTTTCACCATAAATAAGGTTCTGATCTTGAAGGACTTTTATCATTTCAGTTTGACGGTGCAACGTAGGGGCCGTTAGGGAGATATATATGCAAAAAAATGAAAATGAAAGTGACTGTTTTTGTGACTTCATCACTCTTGAACCAACCGACCAATTTGGATTAAATTTTCAACATAGATGAGGCTCAAGTCTAAGATGGTATCTATCTATTTACTTTGACGATATAACCTTGGGTTGGGGGGAGGGAGTTGTTAAAAGGATAAATAAAACTTGATAACTCGTGAAAGAAAGGATCAATCACGATCAAATTTTTAACGTAGGTGAGATTCGGGCCTGAGATAATTTTTATCATTTAACTTTCACTTGAGAACTTGGGGAGGAGAACAGGAGAGGGAGATATATAAAAATAAATAAAACTTAATGACTCTTGAACCACCAAACCAATCTCGATTAAATTTTAAACCTATATGAAGTTCGAACCTAAGATGGTTTCTGTCATATCATTTTGACGGCGAAACTTAAGAGATGGGAAGCGACATTTAAAAAAGAACAAAAGCGGCCGATATTAATGGCGAATCTAAAATTTTGGAGTCACTGAGATTAACAGTGACGCTGCTGCTTAAATCCAAATTCAGCCCCTCAACTTGAGGGAGGGGGAGACATAAAAATGATCTAAATAACCAATATCATTGTCGAATTCATAATTTTCCGGCTCGCTGAGATCAACAATGACATTGCAGATGCCGTGCGCTATAACACATTGTGGGGAAGAGATATATAAAACTCATCGAAAATGACCGTATCAAAGAGCGCTTTAGTAACAGTAGTAGAAAAATGATCGATCTGGCTCATAGTAGCTCAATTCAGGAGCCCATGGGAAATTGAACACCCTAAACCGTCCACCCACGGTCTTTTACGACCTCCATTTTAGGGGTGTATTTGTTCCCTTATATGAGCACTTTTTAGGGGGTGTACTCGTTCCCTTTTATGAGTACATTTTAAAGGGTGGACTCGTTCCCTTTTATGATCTATTTTTCCACCCCTTATTTTACCATAGCAGAGAATACGAACACATAGCAGAGCAGATAATACATAACATAGCAGGGATGTATTCGTTTAGGGGTGCATTCGTTCTCTTTTATGATAACTTTTTCAACCCCTATTTGGACATAGCAGAAGACTACGTAACATAGCAGGGATGTACTCGTTCTCTTTTATGATCACTTTTTCAACCCCTATTTGAACATAGCAGATAATACATAAGACTACGTAACATAGCAGTTCCAACCCTTATTTTAACATAGCAGAAATTACATAAGACTACGAGCACCCTGAACGGTCCAGCGATGGTCTTTTACGACCTCCAGTTTAGAGGGTGTATTCGTTCTCTATTATATAGCATAACAGAAAAAGCAAAGACTACCAACATAATAAGTGGTGTACTCGTTTAGGAAGTATATTCGTTCTCTATTTTAACATAGCAGAAATTACGTAAGACTACGAACACCCTGAACCGCCCACGCACTGTTTTTACGACCTCCATTTTAGGGGTGTATTTGTTCCCTTTTATGATCCCTTTTTCCACCTTTATTTGAACACCTAAGACTACGAACATATAGCAGAGCAAAGAATACATAACATTCGTTCACTTTTATGAGCACTTTTTAGCAACCCCTCTATTTGAACATAGCACAGCTAATAAAAGAGTATGGCTTATTCTAAAACCCCTATTTTAACATAACAGAGACTACGAAACACAACCCCTCTATTTGAACATAGCATAGATAATTTTCTTTTACGGGGGCAGCTACCCCAACCCTTCTCCTTTCTCATCCGGGGCTTGGGACAGGCAATGGTGGAGTTAAAAGGTTAGGCTAATCATTTTGTAGACATTTTAGCAGAGATTAAAAAAATAACGCCTGGTTATTCACACACACCATCACACATGTGATTTACGGAGAACTTAATCTCGTGTCAGTGACCATTATACATACATGGTTTACGGAGAACTTAATCTCGCGTCAGTGACCATCATCATTATCATGCTTTCATAAATGAATAAAGCATAATATCATTAGCATCAATAGTGGTAAGTGAGAATGTGTTTAAGAAATCGCACAGTGAATAAAAAAGACGCACGGCATGCTAGATATAGAAAACAATAATGTCCACAAAATTGAGATAAATCACCTTGAATACGCCTATTATTCCATGTATAATACAGACCGTTTCGTTTTATAAACCTTATATGGTGTTTTATATAGGGAGGTAGACCATAGCTATCGAAATACTCTCCCACACACATATTAGATATATAAACAGCAACCCAATGTTCTCCAGGCTTATCACTAGAATCAGTGTTTATAATTATGGCGGCTGGAAATATATGAATAAACAACGGTAGCTCATCTGCAGCATACACACCAATAAAATGACGTTTAGGTAAATTTTGTTGTAGTGCCTCATAAAGTTCAATTGTATTTAAGATTTTCTTAAAATTAATTAATATATATTTTTCTCTGGAAATTAATTTCTAATTCTGAACAAAATTCACCATAAATAATTGCTGTTACAGGATATGGCAGTACTTTAAAATGAACCTCTAAACGTCCACTTCCTTGCCGTTGTGGACTAGTATGAAATGCAGCACTAGCATTAGAATCGGGAGTTAAATAAATCACCAGTAGAGTATAAACATTAGGAATCATATTCCTCATTATTCCTCAGGAAATAAGACCAATCTTTTTTGGAACATCACTTATTGCGCTTAATAAGAAGAGCGGTGGAATTCGACCAATTGCAGTGGGGAACATTTGGAGAAGAATATCAGCAAAAGTTATATGTTCCAGAACTAAAGAATAAGTTGTAAGTTTCCTTTACCCTCACCAATTGGGAGTATGCGTTCCCAATGGAGCCGAAGCCGCAGCACATGCAGCTCGCATTTACTTTTCTACTCCCCAATCAGAACCAAAGGCTTTTCTGAAATTAGACTTTCGTAACGCTTTTAATGAACTGAACCCAGACGATATGCTACTCACAGTTAAAACTAATTTTCCATCGATTTATCACTATATATATCAATGTTATGAGCAACCAAGTAACCTATTTCTAGGTGATAAGATTATACTCTCGCAACGTGGAGTACAACAAGGTGATCCTCTAGGTCCCGCTTTGTTCGCCATGACAATTCAGTCCATAGTATCTAGGATTAACAGTGAATTAAATATCTGGTACTTAGATGATGGCACTATAGCAGGAGATCCTGACACAGTTATAAGTGAACTACACAATATTCGAACTATGGCAGCAGACATCGGACTACACTTAAATTTTCTGAAGTGTGAAGTAGGATTTTTGGGAATTTTACAAGATCAAATAGAAGTATTATATTCACAATTTAAAATTTCAGCACCGGGAATACAACTTATCACAACCTCATCAGCCTTTCTACTTGGTGCAGCCCTTTCACCTGAGGCAACACGTAATTTGTTAGTCAAGAAAACTAAAAAGTTAGATTTTTTCTTGTCACGTCTGGCCCTAGTCTCCGCACATTCAGCTTTTTATCTTCTTCGTGCTCCGCTCTCCATACCAAGAATAATCTATTTTTTACGCTGCTGTACTTCTTGGCGTGAAGTAGATTTACTAGAGAAGTTTGACACCGTTCTGAAATGTGCACTGGAATCGTTACTCAACTGTAACCTAAATAGCAACGCGTGGATACAGGCCTCCCTTCCAGTCGATTCTGGAGGTCTTGGTATTCGTCGGGCTGTCGATTTGACGTATCCTTCATTTTTAGCGTCGTTCTATGGCTCCCGGCATACCATTGAGATACTCCTCAACCAACTGAATGAGTCTCACATATAATCTGATGTCCAAGACTGCATATGTGACTGGTCTAACCTAGTTGGTTTAAGCCCTCCTGAAATAACGGGTAGAAGTTCGGAATCAATTTGGGACAAGCCAATCATCAAATTACATCAATCAGTGTTTTTACAAGAAGCAGACAGTCAAGAGGATAAGGATAGACTTCTCGCCTCATCATCAGCAATTTCAGGTGCTTGGCATTACCTTCACACACCCTAGGACTGCACCTTCCAAACGAAAGTTTTCATATTGCAGTTGCACTTCGCCTAGGAGTAGACATCTGTGAATCACACAACTGCTCTAAATGTGGTGCACCAGTCAAGCAGAATGGTCTACATGGTCTGTCTTGTATAAGTAGCTCCGGAAGACATGTAAGGCATTCGAACGTGAATGACATTATCTGGAGAGCACTCACATCGGCCGAAGTTCCATCTGTTCGTGAACCTGTGGGGTGTAACAGATCTGATGGCAAAAGACCAGATGGCATGACGCTGGTACCATTGAAGAGGGGAAGGATTCTTCTCTGGGATTTCACCTGCTCTGACACTTTCGAGTCATCTAATCTCACTCTTTCTTCATCTCGAGAAGGAGCTATTGCAGCCCGCACAGAATGAGAGAAAAGAAGAAAATATAAAGATCTGCACACTAGATACATGTTCGTGCCCATAGCCATTGAATCGAGCGGCATTTGCGGCCTCGAAGGGCTCAATTTCATCAAAGAAGTAGGCCAGCGTATAGCACACGTTACTGGTGACAAGCGAGCTACTACTTTCCTGATACAACGTGTCAGCATAGCAGTTCAGCGAGGAAATGTGGCTTCCATTTTAGGTACATTACCTAATGGAAAATTATTAGAAGAAGTTTTTCTTTTATAACTAAATATTCAAAATTTGCTGTTTATCTTGTATATATTTTAAAATAGGTATTAAAGGTCAAGATGTATATATAATATAAATTAAAAATACGTTGTAATCATATCTATTAATAAATCAAGTGTAATGGTGTAAAAAACATTAGGATATTCATCAAGTGAAATATCATTACCTTGATTAGAATAATAAATACCTGAACCTGTAAATAACGTAGAATATGCTTGTATATATAGCTTATTATCAAAATCAGATTGTAGTTGTTTGGATGGTACAGGCATTTCATCAACATACAGTGTAAAAAACTTCATACTAAAATTTTGAAAATGGAATGAATTTGTTTGATAAGTACCATTGAAAGCAGCATTAGTAACAAAACCAATAATAATACGTTTAGGCACTATGCCTGAAAACAGATCTGGAAGTGTACTATCCATAATTCTTTGTGGTAAAGTTTCTGTCTTCACCTGCACTTTTGTTAGAGGATATTTTATTCTAAATTCAGGATTTTGTAATACTTTATTTTGTGCTATTTTAACTGCTGGTGATACATCAACCTTTTTCACAAGCAATGTTGCATCTGTAATTACAACCTTTCCATCAGCATCTGCGTCACCCATTAGACAAAATGTAGGTTTAGGTGGAATTAGTTTAATACGTAGTTGTACACCATTCAGTAAAAATTTCTCCTGATTAAATATATCAGCATGAATATAACCCAATAATTCAAATTACTGACTTAAAGTAGTGGAAGAAAACGTTGTTTAAATCCTAAACTACCATCGGTCACACTGTCCATATGACCTGCAGTATCTTTGAACCACATTTATGTTTGAAGATGCGTTGATTTAGCTTTAGCATTATAATTTAGTAGTTTTTCAATATATGATCGATATGGATATGTATGTGAAGAGTAGGAAATAAGTTGATTATTCAAATATAATTGCACTTCAGTAAACATTGCATTGAGAAAATCATTACAGGCCCGCAGAAGTTAAATTAGAACCATCTGATTTAGTAATTTTACCTTTGATATATAACATTGTGTGGGGTAAGTCCATATAGTCGTCCCCATGATCGGGGACAACAAATTCTATTAATGCGTTAACTCATATTGAAGCCCAGGCTTATATGGAACTATTTTATTACCTATAATACTAGTTTGAGTGGGTAAACCAGCAAATAAATCTAATTCTGATTTCATACACTCACACTGCATTTTTCTTACTATTAATATTCACACAAGTTAAGATTTACAATACCGTATTACGTCTACGAAAATGTAATTTCACACATACACTGCCATATTGGAAAGGAAGTGGATCAAATGTGTTGCTTCGTTTTGTTTGAGTAGCACAAAAAAGTTATAATATGCTGAGCTAGTTAAAATGGTCTTTCTTCGCTTTTTCTGGTTAGTACAAATTTATTCCTTTATTTGTGTAGCACAAAAATTATTAGTTAGTTAAATGGTATTTCGTTGCTTTTTTGTTTGGCACAAATTTATCCCTTCGTTTGCTTAAATATTAAAAAAGGTATAGAATTCTAAGCCAGTTAAAATGGTCTTTCTTGGCTTTTTTCTCATTGATACAAAAGGAAAGAGGACACCCCCAATTAATTTATTTTTTAAATGGCACAAAAAAGTATAGAATGCTGAGCTTATTAAAATGAACCTTCTTCGCTTTTCTGGTCAGAACAAATTTATACCTTTGTTTATTTGATTAGTACAAAGTGTTAATTCTTTCCTTTTTCGGCTTGGTAAAAGACTAAATAATACATCCAAATATATTTCTTCGTTTATTTGAGTATTACAAAATGATATAAAATTCTGAGTTAGTTAAAATGATCCTTGCTACATGATTAGCAAAAGCCAATATACCCTTAGAGTACATAAGTAATCCTCAACGAATAGAATATATTAGGAAATTCATACAAGTAGAAGGTGGGGAAGAGGAAGATGATGATGATGAGAACGAAGAGGATGGTCCTCCACCACGTAAATGTAAAGCTACCAACAAATGGCGTACTTATAAGCAATAATAGTAATATTCTATTGTAATCTATTGATATATTTGAGTATATAGAAAGAAATATGAATAACCCGTATTTTCGTTATTACAACAGTCAAGCAGGAGGTGGTTACAATGTATATAAAGGTACAGTATATCAAGAAGGTTATGGCATTGGTAGTTTTCTAGGAGGTTTATTCCGCACTGTATTTCCTTTATTAAAACAAGGTGCAAAAACTGTTGATAAAGAGTTGATACGTACTGGAATTAATGTAGCAGGGCATGTACTAGATAATAATAGACCTATTGAAGAGTTTTTACAAAATCAGTGGCAAGAAGCTAAAACAAATTTTAAAAAAAACTAAGCTCAAAATAAATTAAATCAGGTGTTGATAGGATCTGGAAGAAAAAGAAAAACGGGTTGTGGTGTGAAGCGGATAAAATATATGTTTGATTGATTGATTATGGAGCTAAGTGATAGTTTTTATCTCACACTTCCTAGCAATAGTTCTATGGAATATTTTATTCAAAATACTCTTGCTTGTTATACTACTAAATTATATCATCCTATTGTACTAGAGAAGGGAGTGTGGGAAACAGCTGTTGTTGAAGTGCATTATACAAGTTCATTTTAGAATGTTTCCAAATATACAAATAATATTTATTACTGTATCATGAATACAAAAAGGTGGAACATAACTAAAATCTTACCAGAACACTATTATAATGTTGATGATATTCTATCTCAAATTAATCATAAAAGTGATATATTAAATTTACAATTAAAGGTTAAAGCATCAGTAAAACGAATTGAGGTTCATAGAGTAACAAAAGATCAAGAAAAACATAGAAGTACGCCTATCTCCTGAACTAGCCAGAATACTAGGGTTTGATCATATACAACAGGAAGATTTTGCAGTTGTGCATCATACTCGTTATCGACCTGATTTACAAAAATCGCTACCTACACTTATGTATATTTACAGTGATATTGTAGAACCACAAATGGCAGGTGATACTATAGCTCCATTGTTACGTATTATAAATACAAATATTAGAGAGTATGGTATTAATCATGCACATATTTTTGACAATTCTCATTATGCCCCCGTGCAACGTAAACAATTTGATCGAATTATTATTGATTTAAGGTATAGTACAGGTAATCCACTTCCTTTCCAATATGGCAGTGTAAAATTACATTTTCGTAGACGTAATACGTTATTGTAAATTTTAACTTGTGTGAATATTAATAGTAAGAAAAATGCAGTGTGAGTGTATGAAATCAGAATTAGATTTATTTGCTGGTTTACCCGCTCAAACTATTATTATAGGTAATAAAATAGTTCCATATAAGCCTGTGGTTTCAATATCTGATAATGCACCAATAGAATTTGTTGTCCCCGGTCATGGGGACGACTATATGGACTTACCCCACACAATGTTATATATCAAAGGTAAAATTACTAAATCAGATGGTTCTAATTTAACTTCTCCCAATAATATTATCGGGCCTGTAAATAATTTTCTCAATAATGTTCAGTGAAGTGCAATTATATTTGAATAATCAACTTATTTCCTACTCTTCACATACGTATCCATATCGATCATATATTGAAAAACTACTAAATTATAATACTAATGCTAAATCAACGCATCTTCAAAAAGCAATGTGGTTTAAAAATACTGCAGGTCATATGGACAGTGTGACCGATGGTAATTTAGGATTTAAACAACGTTTTCTTCTCACTACTTTAAGTCAGTAATTTGAATTATTGGGTTATATTCATGCTGATATATTTAATCAGGAGAAATTTTTACTGAATGGTGTACAACTGCGTATTAAACTAATTCCACCTAAACCTAAATTTTGTCTAATGGGTGACGCAGATGCTGATGGAAAGGTTGTAATTACAGATGAAACATTCCTTGCGAAAAAAGTTCATGTATCACCAGCAGTTAAAATAGCACAAAATAAAGTATTACGAAATCCTAAATTTAGAATAAAATATCCTCTAACAAAAGTGCAGGTGAAGACAGAAACGTTACCACAAGGAATTATGGATAGTACACTTCCAGATCTGTTTTCAGGCATAGTGCCTAAACGTATTATTATTGGTTTTGTTACTAATGCTGCTTTCAATGGTACTTATCAAACAAATCCATTCCATTTTCAAAATTTTAGTATGTCGTTTTTTTACACTGTATGTTGATGAAATGCCTGTACCATCCAAACCACTAAAATTTGATTTTGATCATAATCTATATATACAAGCATATTCTACGTTATTTACAGGTTCAGGTATTTATTATTCTAATCAATGAAATGATATTTCACTTGCCGAATATCCTAATGGTTATACTCTACTGGTGTTTGATTTAACCCCCGATTCTAGTGCTAGTGCTGCATTTCATACTAATCCACAACGGCAAGGAAGTGTACGTTTAGAGGTTCACTTTAATGAAGGACTGCCATCTCCTGTAACAGCAATTACTTACGGTGGATTCTTCTCAGAATTAGAAATTGATTTCCAGAGAAAAATATATATTAATTAAAAAACGTTAAATACAATTGAATTTTATGAGGCGCTACATCAAAATTTGCCTAAAAATAATTTTATTGGTGTATATGCTGCAGATGAGCTACCGCTGTTTATTCATACATTTCCAGCCGCTATAATTATAAATACACATTCTAGAAAAGAAAATAATATTTGTGAAAAATAAAAGAGAACAAGTTCACCCCTAAAATGGAAGCTGTAGAAGTCTTATGTATTATTTGCTATGGTAAAATAAGGGTGGAAACGAGTCCATTCCTGCTATATTACTTAGTCTTATATATTATTTGCTATGGTAAAATAAGGATGGAAAAGGAAACGACAAAGGAGAAAGGTTGGGGTAGCTACCCCTGTAAAAGAAAATAATCTATGCTATGTTAAAATAGAGGGGTTGTGTTTCGTAGTCTCTGTTATGTTAATATAGGGGTTGAAAAATAAGCCATACTCTTTTATTAGCTGTGCTATATTCAAATAGAGGGGTTGCTAAAAAGTGCTTATAAACGGGAATGAATCTTATGTATTCTCTGCTCTGCTATTTGTTCGTAGTCTTATGTGTTCAAAAACGGGTGGAAAAGGTGATCATAAAAGGGAACGAGTACACCCCTAAAATGGAGGTCGTAAAAGACCGTGAGTGGACGGTTCAGGGTGTTCGATTGTAATCTATGCTATAATGTGCTCATCTGTTATGTTACATAGTCTAATATAATTTCTGCTATGTTAGAAACGAGTGCATCCCCTTATTATGTTGGTAGTCTTTGCTATTTCTGTTATGTTAAAATAGAGAACATATACACCCCCTAAACTGGAGGTCGTAAAAGACCGTGGGTGGACAGTTCAGGGTGTTTAATTTCCCATGGGCTCCAGAATTGAGCTACTATGATCCAGATCGATCATTTTTCTACTACTAGTATTGCTAAACAGAGATTGAGTAACGGAATATATTACTATTTTTTTCTCAATTTAACCCAACGAAGCGGGTAATTCATATTTGGTCTAGGAATTAATTCGTGCGGGTGGACAAGAGATGGCGCAACGAACGAAGCGTCCCACAGTTCCGTGTATCCACACATGTGTTGCAAACCCCTGTCATCGCGTATCGTTCGAAGTATAGGGCAGTGGATTAAAGCGTCAACAACACCAGTTTGTAATTAAGTGAACATGGCGCAATTTGTGCCTGATAAAATGTTTTTGCGGGGTGTCCTGCTGCATTACTTTAACATACAGAAAAGTGCGACTGAAAGTCATCGTATTTTGGTGGAAGTGTATGGTGACCATGCTCTAGCTGAGCGAACGTGTCAGAAGTGGTTTGCACGGTTTAGAAGTGGTGATTTCGGCTTGGCAGACCAAGAGCGAGCTGGACAGCCAAAAAATTTCAAGACGAAGAATTGACAGCATTGCTCGAGCAGGATTCGTGTCAAACGCAGGAACAACTTGCAGCAGCATTAGGCGTTGATCAAACAACAGTCTCCAAACGCTTGAAAGCCATGGGAATGATTCAAAAGATGTCACATTGGGTTCCACATGAATTGAAAGACAGAGACGTTGAAAGACGAAAAGCCATTTGCGAATTGCTGCTTCAACGACAGAGCAGAAAGGGGGGTTTCTGCATCGAATTATTACGGGTGATGAGAAGTGGATCCATTACGAGAACCCTAAACGAAAAAAGGCCTGGGTGAAACCAGGTGAACCAGGTCCATCACAACCAAAACGAGATATTCACTGTGCAAAGGTTATGCTGTGCATATGGTGGGATATGAAAGGTGTGGTGTACTATGAGCTGCTGCAACCGGGTGAAACTATGAATGGAGAACGTTATCGACGACAATTAATGCGTTTGAAGCAATCTCTGGCCAGAACACGACCAGAATGGGAGAACAGACATGATAAACTTATTGTTCAACATGATAACGCTCGCCCACATGTCGCAAAACCGGTCAAAACCTATTTAGAAAATGTCGGATGGGAAGTTTTACCCCACCCGCCGTATTCACCAGACGTTGCTCCTTCGGACTACTACTTGTTCGATTGCATGAACAACGATTTGATTGGACAGCGGTTTACTTCTTCAGAAGATATCGAAACATGGGTCTCTGACTGGATCGCTTCCAAGGATGAGGACTTCTTTCGCCACGGAATCCGTACATTGCCTGACAGATGGGCGAAAGTGGTGGCTAGCGATGGACAATATTTTTCTTAAGGTATTTATGTATTTTGTGTTTGTACTACAGCTTCAATGTGTGCGTACGAACCGCACGAATTAATTCCTAGACCAAATAATAATAATAATAAAGTACTAAATTGTGAATGTGAACATTTATTATTATTATTAATAATAATAATAATAATAATAGTAGTAGTAGTAGTAGTAGTAGTATTAGCGTACTTTTGAAATTGCACGAGGAAAATACTGCAAAATATGTTTCATTTCTGTAATTTTTCTGGGATTGTATGATTTTTTTCTTTATTTGTGGGCACTCATTTTTCTCTTTAATCGAACGAATAAATCAATTTCGTTGTGCACTTTGGTTTGTTCTAAAAATCAGTGCTAAATTAAGTAATATTTTGCTTCTAATTTCATGTGACATGATAGTGCAGTTTCCCTCGAGCCGTCGAGCAGTGCAGGTCGCGAGTGCGCAGGAAGTGGCTATTTGCATTATCCCACCTGTTGTGAATTGTTCATCGAAGTTAGTTGAGGCGTATTTTGGCTGTTTGGTGTTATTCTGCTCCAGTGAAGTTCGTTTAGGTTGTGTTATTATTCTAGTGCGATGCCATATAAGAAAGAATTGCAATACAAACTTATGTTAGATAAGCGATACCGGAGTTCTCGACCCCATTCGAGCCTTGTCTACCAATGGTTAACTGATACTTTTCCGGGTATTTTTGAGAAAATTTGTGCATTACAGCTCCACGAAGAATCTTATAGTATCTACATCAAATTTAAATCTATTACAGCTTATGACCAGTTTTCCTCAATAGTTCCGGACATAGTGCCCTTTAAGCATGCTGATGGTAATACAAGCCTTGTGCGCATAGTCCCAGCTGAAGGCCCAGTGAAAATGGTTCGTGTTTATGATTTTTAACTAGAAGTGCCTCTAACAGTGTTAGAGGGTCATTTTCGGGCCTATGGTACCGTGCGCTGATTAGAAACGCAATATTGGACCGCCCCATTTCCTACTGGAATTGACAGTGGTGTTCGAATTATACACATGGAACTGACGAAACACATCCCTTCCCGTGTCATGGTACAGGGCTATAAAGTGAGCGTCTCGTATGAGAGACAACCTATCACCTGTTTTTTTGCCAGTATCACGAAAATATCAACTTTGATCGAATTTTTTAATTTAAGAGATCAGACATTTCATCATTAAAACAGTGTCGCCGTAGAGATACCAAAAATGTGTAAATAAGATATAAATGGTATTTCTAAAAACATGTACGAAGGACACCAGGAAATGAAAACACTTATATAAGCAAAAACAATTTTCTTCAGTGAAAGTGTGAAAGTCACGCATACGTCATAGAAACTATTATTTCATAGTCTAGAATAGACTGATCCGGAAGGACTTGAGAGTGAAAATAACAGTTGAGGCGAATATAAAAACTCTTGGTTTTTAGACCAGGGATCTTGTCTTCTCTCGGTCGTAGTGAGGATCGAGTCTCGGTCGGTCTTGGCTCGTATCCGATATCGCGAGAAGTCTCGTCTCGTTAACTTTGTCTCGTTTTGGACAATACTTGGCGGACTACTGTATTGGGAATCCAGAACATGTAAGTTGTATATTTTATGGTTTTTCTTAATTTGACACATGAGTATGGTCAGGCAAATGCGATTTTCCTTGTCCTCGGAACCTTAAGTTAAGATATACTGGGATTAAGATAAATGACAAAGCGATAGATGTTAAGAGAATATTTAAAACGATTTTTATCATGTAATGCTATTTATTGTCGATCTGCTCGCAATGTACTAATAGAGTTTATCTAATAACTGCATTATTGTCGAATAATTTCAATAGATGTCAGAATTGAATAACATTGAGACAATGCAAACAACACATTTTTAAGTGGGTGACTCAACGATTGATTCCGTTAAGTTTATCGGGTTTAGAATAGCTTTGTAAGAGTCAAACCCACATCTGTGTAAATAAAAATCTTATAATAAACGAGATAGCTAAGGATAACATCTGTGTCATCTATGTGTTCTCGTAAAATAACTTTAACCTCTGTTTCCCACGTCAGGTTTTGTGGATATGGTACTCAGGTACTCAATAACCACGATATTACTGAGGTAAATAAAGCAGATAAGTGATATAATGGTAATTATCATAACAACCTAAATTACATAACGTATTTATCACGGTTTAAGTAACGTTTTATCTGTGATATGGCTCCCCGAAATGAATTATGAGGACTTATGATTGTACTGCCTGAACATAATTATGTGTAATGCATAAACCTTGTGCTTATTTTTATGTGTTGTGTTGGTGATTTAAACTTGTGGTTCGCTGTCAGTGCAATTTGCATCCTTTATTTTGCTAATTTTACTAGTTAACCATGGCTACTACTCGATCGCAAAGTAGGTCTAATAGTGCAACACCGGTTTCTATGATCCTCCCTCCAGTCTCCTTAGATGTATTTTCCGATGGACCGTCTGAAAGTGTTGACAGATTTTTGGCAAATTTTGAACGTTTGGCCGAGATCAACGCGTGGACACCCGATCGGATTAAAGCTATCTTTCCCACATGTTTAAGTGGACCCCCTTTGTACTGGTACAAGACGCAGGAAGAGTCTTTACGTCACAAAGATTGGGCGGGTTTGAAAGCAGCTTTTGAGGAGCAGTTTGGGTCGTCTCAGATACCACTAACAGCACTTAATGCCTATAGGTCTCGTGTTCAAAGCCCAGGTGAACCACTAACACACTACCTCTTTGAGAAGAAGTTCTTAGCGGATAAGTACAACCCCACCCTTCCTTTCAAAGATTTCTTGGCAGACGCTGTAATTGCTATGCTTCCCCAACACATGCATTACTTTTCTCAAAAGGTGTTCGCAAATTTTGAGGCATTGGTTCAGGAAGCTTTTACCAGACAGAAAGCTGACTTGTTATTACATCAGCGCATCGCGGAACAACAGCGGGTCGTGTCATGTGACCCTCAGATTCCCGCAGTGGCGTCGCAAGCTACTGCCAACCCCACCGTATATTCTACTCCCCAGGTTAGGCAAGCAGATCCATACGCCGAAATAATGGATAAGCTGGATAAGTTACAGCTCCAGTTTAACTCCCATAAGGCTCATGTACATTTTGCAGAAACTTCATCTCGACCCCCCACCCCCCGCGCTACTTCTTCTGCGCCCTCCTACCAACAGGATTACCGCAGAAGCCAGGACGCATGTAGCAACTGTGCTCAATGTAATCATCGGCACGATAAGCCTCCTCCGGCTAAAGCTAAACAAGGGAACAAGAATAAGGAATCGAACTCGGCCCAGCCGAAGAACTCTAATAATCTGAAGAAGAAGAAAAAGAAGCAAAATGGTACTTTCCCTAAGGGCAATACAAATTACAACGCCTACTATGGACAATTTCCCCCGGCATACCCTCCGTATGCCCCGCCGTATCCGTATTACGGATACCCCCCACCTACTCCTTACGCTTTCCCACCCACTCCCCCTCCCCCGATGGCCCAGCCACCTACACAGTTCGAACCTGTCTCCGATCCAAAAAACTAGAATTGCCTCAGGAGCCTTCAGCTCCTGAGCCACATACTTCAATCCCACCCCAACCGTCTGAAACCAATCATGGTAATCCATCTCCCACCATTCTCACTCTACCACTACAGTCCGAAGGCCAGTTATTTTATGTTCAGGGCTCGATAGGGAACATGAAACGCCGTTTCCTGGTCGATACAGGAGCGGAAAGCTCTCTCTTGCCGTGGACAGCCTTACCACGCAATGTGAATGTATTTAAGATGGAAACGAACTTGTATGGTGTAAGCGAGAAACCATTATCGCTTAAGTATGCAGCATACATCAAAATTAATTTGGCAGGAAAATCATTTACGGTTTTATTTAGGCTTATTCCAATTCCTAAATTTCCTATCATTTTGGCTAACAACTTTTTGAAAACTCATCAAGCTGTAATTGAATATCAGAATAATACACTCACATTACGTCACTTTGGCTGTCGCCCGAATTCAGAACAAAAAACACCCTTAGGCTCTAATCAATTGCCTCCTGCTGTTGCTTCGAAAGTACAGACAAATCAACACTTTACGTTGGTTTGTAAACAAACCACAACTGTCCCTCCACGTTCTGTTGTTTTCATTCCACTTGACATACCGTTAGGTATCAATTTTAGTGCTGTTCATATACACACACCAATTAACAGTAACTTAAAACGTTGCTTAATTGCTCACACAGTAGCTAGTTCAGACAACATAGCGGTTCCTGTTGTAAATCTGGCTTCCAAGCCCAAACGCTTTCACAAGGGAACGCCTTTGGCTATTGCGTCTGTTCTACCAGACATTCCTGAGTCGTTACAGGTAAACACAGTACGTAAGTTGTTTACACCTACTGATGAGCATGCGACTAAGAAAACGAAAGAACGGCTGGCAAAAATTGGTCACCTAATCGATCCTCAACAATTCAAAATTAACAAGGAGTTAAGTAATGAACAACAGCAAAAATTAAGGGATGTGCTAACAAAATATGCTAGTGTTTTCAAATGGTCTGATACTGACTTTTCTCATATAGATGCTTATGAAGCAACTCTTGACTTAAAGTCTAGGGACTCCTTTCGATCCCCGATGTTTACCATACCTCACCGTTTGCGCCCGAGGGCAAAGCAACAAATATTGAAATTATTGGAGATGGGTATCATTGAATTAAGTAATTCAGCCACCCGGAACAACATTCTAGTGGTTCCAAAACCTAACTCGGACGATCTGCGGGTCTGTTTGGACTTACGCCGACTGAACTTAGCCTGCCATCCTATAAGGGATTCCCCGGCCAATATGGCGGACGTCATTGAGAACTTAGCAGACGCTAAGTACTTCTGCTCGTTCGAACTGTCCCAGTCTTTCTTTCAGGTCCCATTACACCCTGAGGACCGCCCTTTTACAGCATTTTCCGTCCCGTCCTTAAATTTAAAGCATTCCATGTACCAACTAACGGCCATGCCCATGGGGCATGTTAACAGCACGATTATGCTCCAGCGCATTTTACGTGACATTTTTGAAAATGTGGATCCCAACCACCTCACCATGTATGTGGATGACCTATATTTAGGGGCGAGTACGTTTGAGGAACTGCTGGTAAGTCTAGACAAAGTACTTGCAACTGCACAACGTTACTCAGTTTTGTTCAATCTTAAAAAGTCAATGCTTGGTGTGACAACGCTAAAGTGTCTCGGTTTCATAATTAGTGCAGGTCATATTCAACCAGACCCCGCTAAAATTGAGGCTGTTTTGAACATCCCCAAGCCCCAAACTGTGAAACAATTACGGTCTTGGTTAGCCTCGGTGAACTTCTTTCGAAATTTCTTTGCCAATATATCACTGAACCTAGCACCACTTTATCAAGCTCTAAAGGGATCGCCGAAGAAATTGGTGTGGACAGATGAATGCGAGAGTGCATTCCAACAAATGCGCCATGCTCTCACTAACCCACCCCTCCTTCAGATATACTCAACCCAAGATACAGAGCACGCTCTGGTGGTCGACTCGAGTTTAATTGGCGTTGGCGCCTGTTTACTTCAGAAACGCGCCACTGATGCTGACTGGCACCCAGTACAGTTTGCATCATCCCGTCATCCGCCACGGAAGACGCCCCCGCCGATATATGAGCTTGAACTGTACGCGGTCTACTTCGGGTTACGTAAATTCTATAAGTATTTAATTGGCCAAGAATTCACCATCTACACGGACTCACTAGCGGTCACAGCCATGAAAACCTCAAACCACCTTAGTCCCAAATTACTGAGGTGGCGAGATTTCTTTGGCACATTTTCTTTCAACATAAAACACTTGACAGGAAGTAAGAACGGATTGGCAGACATATTGTCTAGGAACCCACTTCCGGTTACACCGGAAACAATAGCGGAAGCGGAAGAGGCCCCACATGAGTATCAAATGCTGGCCCTCGATAAAAGAGTAGATTTAGGCGAATTACAGCGCCAGGACTCATTTTTCGGGAAAATTATACGGGCATTACAAACGGAAGACACCTCCCAGCGCCATTACAAACAATGGAAAAAGCAATTCACGATTTCGAATGGGCTATTATATAGGAAAATTAAGGCCATCCCTAACGACAGACTTGTACTTTGTGTCCCTAACAGATTACGGGATTCGATCTTTGATGAACTACATACACATTCATTAACCCACCCTGGCTTTACGAAATTACATCTGCTATTGAAATCGAAGTATTACTTCCCGCAGATGAAGCAGTGGCTGCATCAAAAATTAGCTAGGTGTCATGAATGTTCTCTGTTTAAAAGATCGTACAAACCATCTGTCGAAACAGTGCAACAGTTACCGCACGAGACCATTTTCAAGTCCTTTTCCATTGACTTGGCCGGGAAGTTGATCGCTTCCGAACCAGATCAATACCAATACTTTTATTTGGCGACAGATCATGCCAGTGGTTTTGTTATTACGGCACCTGTGAAATCTCCAACATCAGAAGCTTTTATTAGTTTCTTTATGGACCACATTGTGACGCCCTACTCCTGTCCATCTCTCCTTTTTATGGACAAACAAACATCCCACACGTCCACGAAGACGCGGCAATTCTTAGCAAGTATGGGGGTAGAAGTTCGTTACGCCCTCCCCCACCATCATCAAACTTTGGGGCACGCTGAGAATCGAATCGGAGCCATCCAGAATGCATTGCGTTTCCTTACCAAGGAACAACACGCACGATGGCCGGACTTTCTACAGACCGCCACTGCTAGTGTAAATAAGACACCCCTCACGGAACTTCGCGTCAGTCCCTTCTCGATCCTGTTTGGTATCGAACCTGCGTTCATTATTGATCGTGTGCTTAATGCACCCGACCAAGAACTAAGCAATCACGAGAGGCTAACTCTTGCACGGGAAACACGGGACTACGTGTTATACCGAAGGAATCAAATATTTGAACGGCAACGCGAAAAATTGCATTCTAAGAAGCAACCGACAGAGTTTCTTCCTGGATCTAAAGTCGTGGTGCAACGCATATATGCCAAACCCGGTGATTGCAGGAGTATTCAACAACTATTTGATGGCCCCTTTGAAATTCACAGCCGTCTAGATGGTAATTAATATCTAATCATACAAGATGGGAAACAGGTACCGATAGCAAAATCACGCTTGAAATTGTATGTACCGGATGAAAATCCGAGTCCCGAATTTCAAACAAAGTATAGACAATATCTGTAATTCCATTGATGGTAACAGAGCATTCGTGTAGTTTTTCATGCATAAATGCACCATATACATACATATATATGCTCAAACGCCCGACTTTGTCTCTTGTTTTCGCATATATCCTACCCTACCTTAGCATCCTGCTATTCCGCAAACCCCACCAACCCATGTCTACCCCCTCTACCTACGCCACTATTTAGTGCCGTATAACGTAATTCCGGTTACAATTCTGATAGCAACAAGTGTCAATGCGTATCATTCACTGTACCACGTGAGTTGTATACAAACGACAACTGCTGGAGGCAACTCCCTGTTTTTTACACTGTGACACGGGCCTAAGCCCCCCCCCCCCCGCCTCTTACTCACGTCGCTATGCGTGTCACGTTACATGCACAGTACATACAGCAAGTACTACCTTGTATTTTGATTGGCGGGACACAACGCGCTTCGCGAACTCCCACAAAAAAAAAAAAAACTTACATGCACTTGTCACTACTCAGTAACATTCATTTTCTACATTGGTAGACTTCCCCTCCCTTCCCTCTCATGTAGGTTCTTCGCATTCGCAAACGGAGCAGATGACTCCCTCCAGGCATTGCATGCACATAACCACACTTATATTTGGTCTAGGAATTAATTCGTGCGGGTGGACAAGAGATGGCGCAACGAACGGAGCGTCCCACAGTTCCGTGTATCCACACATGTGTTGCAAACCCCTGTCATCGCGTATCGTTCGTAGTATAGGGCAGTGGATTAAAGCGTCAACAACACCAGTTTGTAGTTAAGTGAACATGGCGCAATTTGTGCCTGATAAAGTGTTTTTGCGGGGTGTCCTGCTGCATTACTTTAACATGCAGAAAAGTGCGACTGAAAGTCATCGTATTTTGGTGGAAGTGTATGGTGACCATGCTCTAGCTGAGCGAACGTGTCAGAAGTGGTTTGCACGGTTTAGAAGTGGTGATTTCGGCTTGGCAGACCAAGAGCGAGCTGGACAGCCAAAAAAATTTCAAGACGAAGAATTGACAGCATTGCTCGAGCAGGATTCGTGTCAAACGCAGGAACAACTTGCAGCAGCATTAGGCGTTGATCAAACAACAGTCTCCAAACGCTTGAAAGCCATGGGAATGATTCAAAAGATGTCACATTGGGTTCCACATGAATTGAAAGACAGAGACGTTGAAAGACGAAAAACCATTTGCGAATTGCTGCTTCAACGACAGAGCAGAAAGGGGTTTCTGCATCGAATTATTACGGGTGATGAGAAGTGGATCCATTACGAGAACCCTAAACGAAAAAAGGCCTGGGTGAAACCAGTGAACTAGGTCCATCACAACCAAAACGAGATATTCACTGTGCAAAGGTTATGCTGTGCATATGGTGGGATATGAAAGGTGTGGTGTACTATGAGCTGCTGCAACCGGGTGAAACTATGAATGGAGAACGTTATCGACGACAATTAATGCGTTTGAAGCAAGCTCTGGCCAGAACACGACCAGAATGGGAGAACAGACATGATAAACTTATTGTTCAACATGATAACGCTCGCCCACATGTCGCAAAACCGGTCAAAACCTATTTAGAAAATGTCGGATGGGAAGTTTTACCCCACCCGCCGTATTCACCAGACGTTGCTCCTTCGGACTACTACTTGTTCGATTGCATGAACAACGATTTGATTGGACAGCGGTTTACTTCTTCAGAAGATATCAAAACATGGGTCTCTGACTGGATCGCTTCCAAGGATGAGGACTTCTTTCGCCACGGAATCCGTACATTGCCTGACAGATGGGCGAAAGTGGTGGCTAGCGATGGAGAATATTTTTCTTAAGGTATGTATGTATTTTGTGTTTGTACTACAGCTTCAATGTGTGCGTACCAACCGCACGAATTAATTCCTAGACCAAATATGTAATAACCGTTAGGCCCACATTTAGCGTGCATCCGCGTGGCAGCCATATTGGTTCTCTAACACATGTGTAATGACTCAACTTCGTTAGCATGTAATGAACTAACTTGTTATTTAGTGTGATTTGCATACGTAGGTTCTTATACCCACTGCCTGTATGTATTAGTGCATATGCAGCATGCTATACGAGTAATCCTACACGCTTTCCTGATAACCGTATGCTACCCTACCCTTCTTCCCCTCAGAGACAATTCGTCATACGTACATATATATGATGCATTTATACATGCTAGAAATTGACTATCCAAACTTTCATATTTTATTTTATTATGATTGTGTGCAAAACTTAAGTCCCTACCCACAGGATTCCGTAAGCTTATTATGGTACTACAGAAGTGGACCACGCTTCGTGTTACTCCATGATGCATTTTCTGATACCACAACTGTGTATAAAAACAGTTCTTTGTATTGTTAGAGGTTTGACTGTATTCCAACAATAGAAAACGAAAGGGAGACCGGTGTAGCCCGGGATTGTAAGGGATTTGGTTCCCCCCGGAATGGTACAAGTGTACCACTTACATTTGTTTCCTATAATTTAAGGACTTTGGTCCCCCTGACGTTTTAAGGGATTTGGTCCCCCCAATGGTACAAGTGCACCACTTACATTCATCCCCTCCAATTTAAGGACTTTGGTCCCCCTGACGTTTTAAGGGATTTGGTCCCCCCAATGGTACAAGTGCACCACTTACATTCATCCCCTCCAATTTACGGGCTTTGGTCCCCCTGACATTTTTCGGGATTTGGTTCCCCCCGGAATAGTACCAGTACACCTCTTACATTGGTTCCCCTGAGATTTAAGGGCTTTGCCCCCCTGAAATTGTGGAGGAAATACCCACCACATTGGCCCCCTAACTGGTCACAGTACATTTTATATAAGCTATTCCATCTATCTTATTTGATATAATTAATATGCGTAAGTACCTATACATAAACTATCAAAATTCTTGACACAACATTGAGATCAGTTCTCGGCGAACAATACGTAATCGCATAAATTACTTTACGGTTACATAAGAAATTCTTTATGTGCATAACATGCGCCCCCCCCACAAAATATGTATCCACTCCACTGTTTCGGACAATAACAAGATATATATATAATAGTCGGCTTATTTCAGTGTTATTTATAACTAATTTTAGGCAACAAATGCATTTCTTACTGGAAGAAGGAGAAAGATTTATAGAAGCACTCTACATAGGCAGAGTTTCAAGGTTAAAAAAAAAAAGACATCCCTAGGAAAGATACAACATAGGTTGTATGTAGCCCCTTTCCCACACCCACCCATTTCTTATTTCTTGCCAAACAGTACAACCACACAAACACAAAAACAATATGAGAAAGTCTCATACAGCACCATGTAAGCTCATTCCTTTGGCAATGAACTTACGTGCCTTTTACCCCAATGAATGCATTTGTTCCCACGTTTCTCATGAAACACACTCTCTTATATATAAAAAAATCTAGAAAAAAATAATAAACCGAATGAATATATGTGTAATGACTCCAAATCCCGCCGCGTACATTATAAAAAAAAATAAATAAAAAAAATAAAAAAATAAAACACCTTGGTACTTACCATGCAGCTAACAAAACCCCAAGCCAGACGGATGCAGCCTCCCTCACTCTACAACTCAATATCAAATGGAATAACCCCATCCACGCGTTTGGTGGCTTAGACAAATTTCCTCCAAGGGTTTCCTACCCTTGTACGGTTGTGATCACGCAGCCTACCATGCATACGCAATGACATGCATCAGTGCATGCGGGCTCAGCGAGGTAGCAACCCTGCACGGACATTCTACAGCTTGACCTCAATCAGGTCAATGCATTCTTCCCTGCTATAATTAACCACGCTCTTTTCCTCAAAACGATTACAGGAAAATCTTAGGGAGAGAATCTATGAATGCAACAAAAAAAAAGAAAAAGAAAAAAACAATACTGAAATTCAATTTGCATTTCGTTAATTTCGACTGCCTGTCAGATGAGTTCCTCTTCTCTCTTTCAGATCATGTGGCGTGTCTATGTTTTTGGCATTTTTGCACTTCAAACCGTCAAGGCCCAAAACCCAATAGAAACGAAAGATGTGGTTACAATTATTAGTGCTGTGGGTACTGTTGGATGTGTATTATGGATTCTGTTTCTTTTATGTTGGTGTCGTTATGGTAGATCCAAGAAGCGCTCCCGATTTTACAAATCGAATATCACATCCCAATTCACGCATTCTCGTTCTCCTTCTGCTCACAATAACATGGACAACCAACATCTGTTAACACGTTTGGAAGGTCAATCACCATCAACACCTTCGCTACACGATCCTGTACTTCAATCCCGTACTACTCCATCCCGACCTTCATCTCCTCCAGTGGACTCCTTGCTCAGTCCAAGATTTTTCGCATCCACACCATTGTAAATAATTCATACTCCATATGATTATTTGGTGGTGATATTTTCTATCATTCTTATATGCCAAAAAAAAAAAATTAAAAACTACAAAAAAACCTTATGCTATCTCCCATTTCCTAACCACATTCACTTATGCCTCCTAACTCTTCATTCCCCTTTTCCTTTTATGCCTACACTAACATTTCATTTCCTCGGCAGATTGCACTGAAAGGGAATTACAGGTGCATCTTGGATGCACATTATTTTATGAACGGCTAAGGTTTGTGCAATAAAGGAAAAACCAGAGGAATATACAACATTCCCCTGATATTTATGTATATGCGTACTTAGGTTAATTGCTTTACATTTGTTATATCTGTATATATATATATATATGTGTATATTTTCTATTGTTCATATGTGTATTACGATTGTAATGTAACCAGGTTTCAACGATCCATTGCCTGCCATACGAGTAAGACAATCCTTTCAACATTACTTAAAATGTCATTAATATACAACTCTTAACACTTTACTTTTCTGGATTCCCTCAAAACACTTAATTGTAGGATGTTTGTCCCTATTGGACATGTTCTTTAGGTGTATTCGCGAATGTACTCAACGTAGTTACGTTACATTTTACACCGATGTTACAACCTCATGCCTCATTAGCCATTCTTGGTACCATTGGCTAGTTAATGTTATTTTTCCTCCCTATGTCACCGATCTACATATTCTAGGCATGAAAGTGACGTTTGCATCTAGTGTCTAGGAAGTGTGATTCACGAGTTTCACGACGTACAAGTGTTTTTTCCAGTGCCTCGCCAAAAACCTTATACAGGGTGACCATCGAACTGTGATCGAATTCCACGATTTGGGCATCCATTACAGGATTGCTCAGTATATTTTTTTTAAGTGGGGGAATATCACGAAAATATCAACTTTGATCGAATTTTTTAATTTAAGAGATCAGACATTTCATCATTAAAACAGTGTCGCCGTAGAGATACCAAAAATGTGTAAATAAGATATAAATGGTATTTCTAAAAACATGTACGAAGGACACCAGGAAATGAAAACACTTATATAAGCAAAAACAATTTTCTTCAGTGAAAGTGTGAAAGTCACGCATACGTCATAGAAACTATTATTTCATAGTCTAGAATAGACTGATCCGGAAGGACTTGAGAGTGAAAATAACAGATGAGGCGAATATAAAAACTCTTGGTTTTTAGACCAGGGATCTTGTCTTCTCTCGGTCGTAGTGAGGATCGAGTCTCGGTCGGTCTTGGCTCGTATCCGATATCGCGAGAAGTCTCGTCTCGTTAACTTTGTCTCGTTTTGGACAATACTTGGCGGACTACTGTATTGGGAATCCAGAACATGTAAGTTGTATATTTTATGGTTTTTCTTAATTTGACACATGAGTATGGTCAGGCAAATGCGATTTTCCTTGTCCTCGGAACCTTAAGTTAAGATATACTGGGATTAAGATAAATGACAAAGCGATAGATGTTAAGAGAATATTTAAAACGATTTTTATCATGTAATGCTATTTATTGTCGATCTGCTCGCAATGTACTAATAGAGTTTATCTAATAACTGCATTACTGTCGAATAATTTCAATAGATGTCAGAATTGAATAACATTGAGACAATGCAAACAACACATTTTCAAGTGGGTGACTCAACGATTGATTCCGTTAAGTTTATCGGGTTTAGAATAGCTTTGTAAGAGTCAAACCCACATCTGTGTAAATAAAAATCTTATAATAAACGAGATAGCTAAGGATAACATCTGTGTCATCTATGTGTTCTCGTAAAATAACTTTAACCTCTGTTTCCCACGTCAGGTTTTGTGGATATGGTACTCAGGTACTCAATAACCACGATATTACTGAGGTAAATAAAGCAGATAAGTGATATAATGGTAATTATCATAACAACCTAAATTACATAACGTATTTATCACGGTTTAAGTAACGTTTTATCTGTGATACCAGAGTGTTTCCCACACAGTGTCTAATTGCCCAGTCAAGAAAAAACAGGTTTCACTGGGTGTTTAACCTAACGCTGTATCTCTTCAGATGAAATATTGAGAGTGACGTGTCCTGCTCCTACCCCAGGATTTGTGGATCGCTTGGTGGGGGCCACCTCGGACCTCCCGTCCAGCCCTGCGCAGGTTAATCCTACCCTTGATGATGATGATTTTCCTGAGTTACCTCGTCGTTCAGATGATCCTTCGTCATACAAACCATTGCAACCCGAGATGGCAGGGCCCACACTCCTTGCGCCCCAAAAAAGACTACCGATACGCCACTGGAAGTTTCGAAAATGTCAGTGCAATTTTCAAATCAAAATATTACAACGATCTCGGCTGAGTCTATGATAAGTGGAAATGAAACTTTTATTCTTTCTACTTTATCACAGAGTGCTATTCCCGAGGAGTCTGATTCTCTCTCGCAACAAAAGCGTCGCAGAGTTTCAAGGTCAGCAACTAAAAAGAATGAACAACCTGCTTCCCAGTGTGTTTCACAACGATTAAAACAATCCAGTTCACGTGATTTTTTATCACAAGGCCGATCCACATCTGACTCTGAACTGGAGTGAGTGTTAATAGTTCGCTACTTTTTCACGACACGATAATAACGGTTTCTGTGTTGAATCATATTCGCATGTTATGCGTGGTTTCCTGGTTTCTTTATTTTTCTTGTTAGTTGTTTTCAAGTAGGCCGAATTGTTGGCTTTGCTGTGGTCTTTTCTCCCAATATTTCTAAGGATTTTTTTAAGTAAGTACTGTAATGTGTGTTTTTTCATAGTGCCTCGAGCATGCCCATGTTAAAAGCATTCACCCTTCTAACTCTTAATATTAATAGGGTTAGCTCAGCACCAAATATAGCGTTGTTAAAGCTGTTTATAGAGCGCCGCCGTCCTGATGTATGATGTCTCACTGAATTCACTTTTCATTCTTTCGATTTTCTCCCTGATTATAACGCTATTATTAATTGTAAAAAAAAACACAGGAGTCGCGATACTTGTAAGAAAAATTTAATTTATGACCGTGTCATGCTCTCGCCTGATGGTAGAGCAATTCGATGTTATATCTCAGGCATATGTATTATCTTGTTATATGCTTATTCTGGATTTCTTAAAATTAGAGAGAGGGATGAGTTTTTTTGCAACGACTATACCATCTATTATTCCTCCTGGTGTCGATCAATGCATATTGTTGGGCGACTTTAATGCGGTGATAGATCCTAGGGACTCCCTCACCCCTCACCTCCCTGCCCAGCACTAGTTGAGCTTGTGCGTGCCATGAAGCTACATGATGCTCTTTTTGTTTCTAATTCTCCGCATGCGATGACATATTGCTGTATGTCCACTCAGAGCCGCCTCGATAGGGTGTATGACACAGATTATTTATGCAAGGCAGTGCTTCACGTTTTAACCCTCTTGCCCCCTTTGTCAAATCATGCTGCGGTTGAAGTAGTTTTAAGCTTCCTTTTTCTCTTCCCGCTGGACGAGGTACATCGTATTGGTTGATTAATAGTGCGCTTTTGTCTCGTTATGACGTAATCGACGAATTTACGACACGCTTTGAGTATTGGTGTAAGATGCAACGAAATTTCCCAAATGTTGATACATGCTGACATTTATACGGTAAACCTAAAATCCATAGTTTTCTTTTCAATGGCGCGGTAAATTGGCACAACACAGGACCGTATGCTCTCAGAATTTTTCTATCGCGCTCTGAGCGAGTTATGAGCGGCCCCCTCGACCTTAGCTAACAGGATCCAAATTCAGTAACTTAGGAGTCGGTCGCGTCAACTAGATTCACATGCATCACTACAAGCATATCTTTCGGAGGATTTTTATCATTGTTTCCCGAATAAACTGCCCCCATATACGAAGTTGATCTTCCGTTTCGGAAGCGGAAAGCTACGTACATTGACTCCCTACTATCGGCGGGCGGAATGGTCGTTTCTGATTCCTTACAAATACTCCAAGAATTCACAAGGCATTATACAGCTTTTACGAGTGTGCAGACTCCGGATCTCTCTAACGCCCCGGATTTCTTATCTGCTCTGCCTCACAAGTTGACAGAGACTGACTCTCAAGCCTTAACATGTCCTATCACTGCGGATGATTTTTTTCTGTTCTTCGAGGAACCAAAGGCGGTAGCTCCCCTGGGAATGAGGGTCTGAGGTTAGTTTTTTATAAATGTTATTGGTCTTTTCTTAGCCGTACACTAGTTTCCCTGTTTAACGCATGGTTATCTGGGGACCGCTTTTCTCAAAACACAGCTATTGTGGTCCTCGTTCCAAAGTCCTCCACTGCGGGAGTAGTGACCGATTATAGGCCGCTGTCCTTATTACCAGTGGACCTTAAATTATTTACGAAAGTTCTTGCTGCCAGACTCCATCCTAATATCCACAAATGCATTAGCCCGTATCAAGCTGCGCTACATGACTCGCATAACATCCAATACACGTTTCCCTCCCTGCGAGATCTATTTGCGTATTATCACCTTCGCAATGTTCCCGCTGGCGCACTCGCAGTAGATTTAGACAAAGCTTATGATTCAGTAGACCATCAGTTTCTCCATCTGACACTTGATCCTTGGGGTTTTCCCACTGTTTTTCGTCAGGTAATTCATAATCTATGTGATCAGGCTCAGTTCCGCTTGCAAATCAATGGACATCTATCCCCAAACATTTCTTTACGACACGGACTGCGCCAGGGGTTCTGTCTTAGCACCGTTCTTTTTGATTGGGTTTTAGACCCACTTCTCCATCGTTTGGCCATGTTGTCTTCGAATGGACCCTTCCTGTTCCGCAGTCAAAATATTTTTTGGGTATGCTGACGATTTGACCATAACTGGAGTTGATCCTGTCTCACTACAGGACGTGTTTCCTGTACTGACCCGTTTTTCCCGCTGCTCGGGTTTGCAGTATAAGGACAGGAAAACGCAGGTGTTGTGTTTTAATGGTTTCCAGCTCCCAGAGGATCCTTTTGTTTCTCCGGCCTTACCGCATGTCACTTCACTAACTATTTTAGGCACCCCTTTTACGTCTCACCCAACTACCAACTATGATGAAGTATGGGCTCCCCTTTTAACGCAAATCCGTAAGTTTTTCTATTCACAGCGTTTCCGTAGGCTCCATTTACTCACCGTATTCATTTTAAAAATATTTTTGTTGTGTCTAAATTGTGGTACAGAGCGCGTGTTTTTCCTTTCCCAGAAATTTATGCCAAACGATTTGAATCCTTATTCCTTTGGCATAATTGGCGAGGTTTTTTTATTTTCGCATTCCCCGTCAAGCCCTTTATTTGCCTCGTTCCGCTGGTGGGTTGGGCTTGGTCAATATTCGTATCAAATGACAAACGTTCTTTATGGCTGACACTTATGCGGCACTCTCATCTACCAGCTCTATCACTAATCATTGGGTTAGTTGTTTTTGGAAGGATTTTGGTCAGCCGCAAAACCCTCCTTATATTCAATTCGTTGATCAGTGCCCGGCATATATCCGATATTGGAATTATTCCGGGATGTTTCTCCACCCTCAACAACACAATGCGCGCTCGGTATATAGGTCACTCACCGCACATTCTTTCTCTACCACTACTTTACGAGTACCTCAGCTGTATCCACACGTAGATTGGCCGCAGGTATGGTCTAATATCTCGAACCCTGTCATACCTGAGTACATGCAGGTTTTGTGGTTTCAGGTAGTACACCAACTTCTCCCCACACGTGCGCGTCTCTATGAGATTCAACGAGCCCCAGGTGCCTTGTGCGAGCACTGCCAGCAAGAGGACACATTACCCCATCGATATACACACTGTGTCGGCTCGCAATTAATTTGGCACACCATGCAGGAGATGTTGGGATGTATCACCCGTAGCCCACCTTCACACTTGACGGTACAATTTATGTTATTCCCTGATTTTCATTTATATCCCCCCACTAAACATCGAGCGGTGCTGTTTTTTTTTTGCCAGCACTCTCGTCTATTTTCGGCGCTTCACAACGTTGTTAGATGCACGCACGTATTATCACTTTTTGAAACGCACACGTCGAAAGTTATATACCCCCGACAGGGACCGACACTTTTTTAGCCGGTTTTTAGAAGTGGTTTTGCAATAACGCATATTCCTCTCTTTAAGACTAGCAAATGGCAATTTTTTTAATGCCATATAATATTCTTCTGTGATATATAGTATATGTGTTATTATGTAATATAGTAAGCAGGTTTCAGCCTCCTTTTGTACTTAATTATGTTTGGCTTACGTGGTTGTGTTTCCAGTTCGTAATTTATCTAAGGAAATAATAAAACTGATAGTGAAGGGGTAACGTAATAGTCTTATGAATAATACAGCTATCTAACATAAGTTCAAATCCTGTTCACGGTGAAGTCGGTTTTTTTACAAAGTCATTCTGAAGGATCCAATTATCATACTGTACACGCAATACATAAGAATGTGGAAGCAAACACCTGTATCATGATAGAGACGATTTACGAATGTTGGTTGGGAAAGTGTAGGGAAATTACCAAGTCATTCCAAACATATCATTGATCTGTAATATAAAATTTTCGTGTTATCGTTCTCAGAAGGAAACGCTACACCATTTGTTAAACAAAGTTTGGCTAAATCAATCGGTGGTGTAGGGTAACGTGCCAAACTTCAAAATGAAAAATCTTGGTTCGATTCTGCATCAGACAGTATGTTTTATTCGCAGAAAATAATGGCTGCAAACAAAGATTCATCTTCTGATGGAGAACTTACAGGGCATCAGTAGCGAAAGTTCGAGTAATCAGTGTGTGCGTTCTACATCATACGCTGTACAACGACTCACCAAAGGTGGTCGCCAACCCTGGTTCGGCTAATAACATAAGTAAATCTTTAGTGGCCGTAATTGTTCACACCTTAAAATATCTTCCGTAATTATATACACTAGTATTCTCACCTTTTATACTGAAATTACAAGTCGATGATGAGTAGTAAATAATTTATTCGTTGATTCTCTTTTAACGTATATTCACACAAACTGTTTTGCAATCAAACATGTTAATTATGTATTTATAAACAACTACCTAGCAACCAATTATACAATAATGTATATTTCTTACATATATTAAAAACATTCTTCTTTTGTTATTTTTAAATTAACATTATATCAGGTATACTGCTTATGTAGAAGCACTTTCTGCCCAAAAATACAGGTAATTATCAATCGATACAAAGTATCTCGTTGTATAAAATGTCGCCCGACGACGGGACTGAATATAAAAGTTACAAGCGAGCTTGGCGTTTATATTTAAGAACCACTGGTCCGTTTATAATAATGATATTCTATCAATTACGTCCTTTTACATTTTGATCGACCCTCGTATATAACTTTATTAAGCTTCCTTTATAGAAATACATTTATAATAAATCTTTTATTTCATTAATATTTATCTTTTTTTATAGAAACGTCGTCGCTTATTAATCTAATCACTGAAGGGTGCGAAGTCAAAAATTGTAAAAGTCAATTACATTTTAAAACATAAATCACAATGATCAATAGTTTCAATCATTATTAAAAACGATCATATTAAGAAAAAGATGTTTGATCTTTCCAGGGCGCATTATATAGTAATTATGTTAGATGATATTTTAAAATATACATTATATCAATAAGGCGTCATGATACAAAAGGATCTTATTCGAATAACATATAAGGTAGCTCATAAAGACAGCCGTCGAATAATTAGCTTAATAGAATGAATCTTATATTTAACATAATCTTTGACAACAAAGTTTCAACACAAATCAATATAATATAAATAACCTTTGCTTTTAATCAATTACGAATCGAATTATAATTCTTCACATTAACAAGAAAGAATTAAAATCATTTGAAAATTATCATTTGTTGAAACAGACATGATAAAGTATCTAAAAGTCATAAGGGTTGTTTTCATCATTGACATGAACATGTAAATTTGAAAATAAATGTTCATAAGAATCAATAGCTGATGTGAGTTTGACATTATCGCATAAATTTGAAGATAAATGTTCATGAGAATCTATAGCTGATATGGGTTTAACCCCTACCACATCAGCTGCAGTTAGTTTAAATTCATACTCGTGTATGGTTCCAATAAAGTACACTGTACCGCACAATCATTATTATGTCCCGTATTATTGTTCTGTACAGGAATTGTGTCATTATCTTGATTTGGATGCGAAATGCCATCTCTTGAATTACGATTACGTGTATCCATATAGTTTACTGTATTCCTGGAATTTCGCCATGTATTTCTTCTATTTTTAAATCTATTTTGGTTATATGGTCTAACATACGGATTGCCACGATTAATTAGGTTAAGTGGATTCCCAACATATCTTCGCCTATTTTGTCCGTTTTGATTGTTGAAATTTGCTCGACTTAGGTTATATTCCGTATTGTCTGCATTACGTATATTTAGATTCCGAACAAGTACAAGGTGATCTGAATTGTTTTTAATTTTGCCTAATCCTGCTTGATGATTCTGAGCGTGGTATTGAGTTTCATAACATTGGACAAGCGTTAATAGGTGATTAAGACTCATACACTGGGTAGAAAACAGGATCTGTTGTAGTTTAAACGGTAGCAAATTTCGAATTGATGCAATTACTCTGGATTCCGATTGCAACTGATTTACGACTTTTAATTCGTTATATGTATTTACGACAAAATCGACAACAGATTTGTGCAAACGAGGATTAAAAGGTTGGTTTCTAATCGTGGCATCTCTGTTTGCAAGCAAAAAGTCGTTTTCGTAATTTGCAATCAGCGCTGCTTTGAATTCCTCATATGTATTGATGTGATCTCGTGCTGCTTTAAACCATAAAGAACATGGTGGGAGTAATAAATGAGGGATTAGTTTCATATATTGCGATTTATCTATACACATTATATTGCACTCATCTTGAATTTTTTCTAAGAAAGAGATAGCATTTTCATTACATTTACCACTAAACTTACTCATAGCACGTATTTCACTCATCTTTACACTTAACTTTACCTTCCTTTCACCATTTCGTGTTCGTGTTGAGTGACAATTTTTACCTACTGCATTATCTGTGGTTCCACCATCTCTTTTCCGCCCATCTTTGTTCCTTGAATGAATTCCTTCAAAAATAATGTCCTCATCGGATGGATTACTTGAAGATGAGATAATATGAGGTCCACGTTGATCTGTTACGGGTGAATGCGAGGTCATCTCTTGAGAACAAGGGAATTCCGAACGATCATTAGTCATGTTGTTGTGATATGCGTTGTCCTTAATCTGCAACGTCCTAATTTCTTCTTGTAATGTAGATATCCACTGAGTATTCGCACGTATTTGGTTAGAATTATCCGTAACCTGAATCTTTTGTTGCCGTACAGAAGATTCTATTACTTCCAAATCCTTTTTTACACAATTGACTTCTTGGATTACATGGTTGTAATTATCCTGGCAATCTTCTGATACTCTTTTTAACTTTTCATCAAATTGTAATGTAAGGTCTTTCACCGCCTGGATCACAGATTGTTTCGTATCTTCTGAATTTTGGTCTATTTGCTCCAACCGTCTACTTAATTCCTCGTACTGTTTACTGGATTCCTCGGATTTCTGCTGAACCGTATGCTTTAATTCTTCCGACATCTGGGCTAACTTTTGTTCTTGTCGCTGTAAAGCCATTAAGATTTTGTCTTCAAATGTCAACACTTCAGGTACAACAGGAGCTGTATTTTGTTCGTCGTTACCACTGTCACCAGTTTCTTTCTCCATTGCCTAACCGAGCATAATTTTTCTTGTGATTATTTTACCACTTCTAAGTATAGTTAAGTTCGTAGACATGAACCTTATTACTGAAGTAAATTCACCCCTTACTTTGTACTTCAGGATATGAATTTACAAAGCTCCCGGGTGAGGTAAACCAAAATTTTACAACGACTCACCAAAGGTGGTCGCCAACCCTGGTTCGGCTAATAACATAAGTAAATCTTTAGTGGCCGTAATTGTTCACACCTTAAAATATCTTCCGTAATTATATACACTAGTATTCTCACCTTTTATACTGAAATTACAAGTCGATGATGAGTAGTAAATAATTTATTCGTTGATTCTCTTTTAACGTATATTCACACAAACTGTTTTGCAATCAAACATGTTAATTATGTATCTATAAACAACTACCTAGCAACCAATTATACAATAATGTATATTTCTTACATATATTAAAAACATTCTTCTTTTGTTATTTTTAAATTAACATTATATCAGGTATACTGCTTATGTAGAAGCACTTTCTGCCCAAAAATACAGGTAATTATCAATCGATGCAAAGTATCTCGTTGTAGCTGCAATAGTAAGTATGTTTCTTATTTATATTCGTCCCGCCCCTCTCTCTCTTTCTTGAGGTTTCCCTATCCTGTCTTAGCATCTTTCACTTCTCCCCCTCTCTCCCTCTCTCTCACACACGCACTTCATGTTCCAAAGTTAAAACGGAGCAACAGCCCCACCTGGTCTGGTCTGGAGAATCTAATTAACTGGCAATTCGGCGTCGTGTTTTTCGTCTCTGGGGATAACAAATCCAGTCCTTGTCATCTCTGACAGAAATGCTCTTTAAACGCAAGGGAATAACTAAAATATATTTTTTATCCTCTGGGTTACCGAGTCTCAGTCGAATTACCGGGTCACTATGGATTTCAATCCTCTACTCAGTGGTGGTCTATAACCTAACCAACGTCATCCGACTAACACGATGATCCGTTTGATCTCTTAGCGTGTTCATTCTATCTGTGCAAATTACGTTATATCCGGAAAAGGTGAAATCAATGCTGGATGTTCGGAACAGACAAATCTTCGGAAAAGACTAGAAAATGGTAATCTCTTTGGTTATTTGAAAGCAAAATTTTATTTATACTAGTTCGACACAAAATTTGTTCCCATCCTATACTTCAATGTGTTTTATTTACGTTTAAATTTGAAATATGCTACATCTATGCGGAACATAAACTTTTTCTTTCGAACATTAGTAACTTTTCATTACGATACAATTTGTACTTTTAATAAAGGGTATTTCTGATAGAAATCTAGCAGTAAAATAGAACTCTTCAATTTTCTCTTTCTTTCTTTCTTTCTCTTTTCTTTTCGTTTCGTTTTTCTTGTTGTATTTTTGCAATAGACTTGCAATAGAACCACGCGGAAACAAAGCATGTGTGTGAAACTTTTGACATTATCCTAGATGTGTCTCTGAGATATACAGTTCTACTTGAAATTTAGTGTGTTATCCATTATGAAAGTGACATTATGAATGTTTAAAGTATCCTCTATATATTCGAATAGTTCTGAAAAAAAATATGTAAAAACATAAGTTATTTGTCTATTACTTTCGGATCTCTGGAAACGGAACTTTATAATGTTAATTTCTTTTCTTACTACGTTTGAATTCTACAGTTTTATCTGTTCTCCCTTTTGTTTTTTTCTTCTCTCCTTCCCTCTGTCTCTCTTTCTCTCTCTCTCTCTCTCTCTCTCTGTCTATCTATCTATCTATCTATCTATCTGCCTCATTTCTGAATCTCTGTGTAATAGATAATCATTGGTTTTAATTTTTTATTGTTTGTTCCACTTTCTCCTTACATCAACCTATGAATCTTGTTTCGTCTCGGTTTTGTTATTTCATTTTATCGAAACTAATACTTGTGTAGTTTCAAATTAGAATTGCGCCCGTGTTGTTAGGTAATTTTAGTATGGGAGAGAAGAAAGGAGGAGAGAGTGGGGGTCTCTTCCCTGACACGATTATGGGATAAGAAGGTGTATACTGGGTGGCCTAACTGCACGGCGTCAGCTGTTGCATTTTTTTATGTAGAGTGTACATGAAAATATATTAGAGTTCTACGTATGTGTCGTGAACGATGAATGTATAACAATGTTCTGCACAATCATTGTTGATGCCTAACAACGAAACATTATTTTGTTTTCACATGATGAATTTTACATCTGCTACCGGAGTAGACACATGGCCTTCCACCGACAGTGATCTTTCACATTGGTACTAACAGTAATCCCAACCCTTAGGAGTTCTACGAAAACCTACCTATTTCTGCAAATCTTACATCTTTCCTAATTCAATGTGTATGGTCTTTCATATTTGTGATAATATCGAATTTTGTGGTTTTGGCCAGGTTTGAAGGGTGTCTGGACCACTGTGTGATGGGGTAATTTGCAACATCTGTTGCAACATGCACCATGGCATTGAAAAAAAAAATCCTGTTAAGCATTGTTATTTGCACAGTTGTTGTTGTTATTACTGTAGTTATTATTATTGCTTTATTATTATTATTATTATTATTATTATTATTATTATTATTATTATTATTATTATTATTATTATTATTATTATTATTATTATAGGACAATAGCAATGGCTTATTGGTTGCAGTGCCAAGTAGTAGTTGTTTCCTCTTGTCTCCTCAGTTAGAACTTCAGACTCCAGGTCAAAGTGAGCTTCATGGATCACCTGCAAACGAATCTAACAAGATAGTGCACAATCCTTCAGATGATCAAATACCAGGACAAGTCGTCTTCCAGACATACTTTGCTTTTCTCCTGAACATGTACGGTCCTATCCAAAAGCTGGACATCGAAAACTGACAGCTCGTAAAAGGAAAAGATGTGCTATTCTTACAGACACACCAGAAAAAAGTGCTATAGAAATGGAAAAAAAACGTCTAAGAAAAGGCGGAAAGGTGAAACCATTAGCTAAGAAGAATTTATTCTCAAGTCCTTTCACAGATGATTGTATCTGTTTGGATTGTGAAATTGAGTGAAGCGATGTTGAAACTATAAATTTGATAGGAATGACTGCCAGAGTGATAGTGAGTTACACTATGTGAGAACTGTAGATTTGATAGCATTAATTTTCTGAACGAAGTCCGATTGTTGCAACTTACTTCAGACGATGTTGCAATTTACAGCATGGGTGGGGCAAGTGTCAACAGTCGAACTTAGTTCAAAAAATTGATGCTATCAAATGTACTGTTCAATGTTTAGCACTTCTATTTCTTTTTCTTGGTATGTAGCTAATTCATGTACCTTTTAGTCCACTCAACATGTTCTTGTATCTATAATATACTTTGAGTAAAAAATCAGATCTGAAAATTGTTGCAACTAGTTCCACCTTCATATATATACGGTATATTATACACTATCTGAAATATTTTAATAATACTAACAAAGAAGTACTCAAAGTGGCACGCTGAGATTTGCATGTGTTACATATCATTGGAAACGTCACACCGAGTACACCTAACATGTGAAACATATCGCTTGAATAGAGACTGTAGGGAGCGTGGCGACCATTTGAAAATCAGAACAAGGCACGCCTGGAAACACCAGATAACATTGACAGAATAGGAAGTTATGACGTAATTATTTTGAGACGTGGTGTACATATAGGTTTAAAAGATAGTGGAATACGAATCTAACATCAAATTTTTACAAATCAAAATGGCGCATCCAACATGGCGGACACAAATTTAAAAACCAGCTATGGATCTAAAATTTGTTATATAAAGATATTCGACGTCGCTACATATGAATCGGATACCAAAAGTGTAAAATTCAAAATGTCGGATCCAAGATGGCGGACAAAATGCGAAACATTGCTATGAAATTTAAATCGGGTAGGTAGAGGTTTCCGTAGTTGCTGAGTATGAATTCAGTGTTAAAGTGCAAAATGCAATATGACAGGTTCATTGTGGCGTAAAAGGTGCAAGAAATGTGTACAGAAAGGACATATGTGATTATTACACACATAATAGAATAATAAATATAGTACATAACATATAGGGCAAGTAGGGGCAGGTGGTGTTTAACAATAAACAAGGAGAGTGCTTTGCTATACAATCATGCCAAAATTGAAACACGAAATGTAGGGCAGATTTTGTAGCGAACAAGAAAGTTTTATGATATGAAGAGATTGCAATCATAGACAATCGAGTAGAAGATGGGAATTGAGTGCAGGAGGTAATTAGGCGGATTTTTTTAAAATTATATTTTGCATTTAAGAATATTTTTATGGCATTTAATTACACTCCCGTGTAACGTCGGTTTCTGTCGCATGGCGCGTCCTCAGGTTGCGGATCGAGGAGAAGGCCTCTAGATATAGAGGTCAGCTGCGAATATATTGAATAAGCAGTCGCGGACAGACGACTAGGAGTGGTCCTCTAGCTTGGGAATTTGGGTAAAGCTAACAACCTCATCCTGTAAAAAAAAGGCACTTGTTCAGAAACATTAAAAAAGCCTCGGACAAGGACTGATAACTTGACACAACCTCATCATGAAAATGGACATGAGATTTGGAACACGGAATATTAGAAGTATTTATAGGGCAGGCGTGTTAAAATCAGTAGCGAGTGAGTTAGAGAAACACAGGATGGACCTAGTAGGAGTTCAGAAAGTTAGGTGGGAAGGAAATGGATCTGTGAATTCCGGAAATTTTACATTCTTTAAGGGGAAGGAAATAAAAAAAAATCACCAGTTAGTAAAAAGGTTTTCGTTCACAAACGAATATTAGCAGCAATTAAACGGGTTGAATTTGTTACTGACAAACTTTCTTTTATTACTCTTAAGGGACGGTGGTGTGATATTATTGTTTTAAATGTACATGCTCCAACTGAAGATAAGGGTGACGGTATAAAATATAGTTTTTACGAAGAAGTGAAACGGATATTTGACCAACTCCCGCGATGCCATATGAAAATTCTATTAGGGGATTTCCATGCAAACGAGAGGATATTTTAAACCAATTCTAGAGAACGAAAGTTTGCATAAGGAAAGTAATGACAACGGTGTTAGACTCGTGAACTTTGCAACATCCAAAAACCTAATCGCGAAGAGTATAAAATTCCCACACCGCGACGTTCATAAATACACTTAGAAGTCACAAGGCAGAAAAACACATTCAAATTGATCACGTTTTAGTAAATAGAAGAAGGCAATCTAGTATAATTGACGTCCGGTCGTTCAGAGGGGCTAATTGTGACACTGATCACTACCTGGTAGTAGTGATAATACGAGTGAGATTATCGTTCAATAAATGTAATATTCAATGTCCGAAAACGGAGAGATTTAATTTAAACAAATTAGAAGAGAGCCAGGTAAGAGAAAAATACCAGATTGAAGTTTCGAATAGATTCTCGGTTTTAGAAGACTCGGGAGTGCACTAGTGTTGAGGATACTTGGATTGAAATTAGATATAGCATTAAAAGTTCAGCAATAGAAAAATTCGGACCCGCGGAAATACGTAGGAACAACCTATGGTTCGACCAGGAATGCATTAAACTAGCAGAGAAGAGAAAACAGGCAAAATTACGCTGGCTACAAAATCCAAATAAAATAACTACACAAAATTTCGCAGATATCAGGCCGGAAACTTCCAAAATTTTTAGAACAAAGAAACGCGATTTTTTGAAAGCTAAAATAAGGAACTCAAAGATAATAGTAAAAATTAAAATATTGGGGATATGTATAAGGGGATCAACGAATTTAAGAAAGACTATCAATCCCGTGCTTATATATTAAAGAAAGCTGACGGGAACAGTTCTCACTGATACGGATAGCCTCTTAAATAGATGAAAAATTTCTTAGACGATTTTCTGAACACGCAGCCAAAAACTAATGTGCGTGTAGAAAAGGAGATACACACCGCAGAATCGTATATTTCAGAACCCAATAGAATAGAAATAGAAACCGCTATAAAGAAATTAAAGAAACACAAATCTCCGGGTGTAGATAAAATCCCGGCTGAGTTAATTTTAGCTGGAGGCGAAAAATTGTGGAACAAGATACACAACCTCATTCTCCTTATCTGGAACAAGGAAGAATTGCCGCAAGAATGGGAAAAAGAAATCAATCATTGTTCCAATTCACAAGAAAGGCGAAAAAATGTCTGTAATAATTATCGAGGCATTTCTCTTCTGTCAACATCCTATAAAATCCTTTCAAATATTCCATTACCAAGATTGACGCCATACGCAGACGAAATTATTAGAGATTATCAGTGCGGATTTAAACGAAATCGATCAACTATCGACCAAATATTTACCATTCGCCAAATACTCGAAAAAAGTGGGAATACAATATCCCGGTACATCAATTATTTATTGATTTTAGAAAGGCGTACGACTCGGTTAGGAGAGAAACATTATACAACGTTCTTAAAGAACTTGGAATACCAATAAAGTTAATTAGATTAATTAAGATATGTTTAAATGAATCCCAAAATGAAGTCCGGGAAGGAAAATTTTTGCCCACGAGCTTTCACGCCGAAAATGGCCTGAAACAAGGAGATGCGTTATCGCCAATCTTAATTAACTTTGTGCTGGAATACGCCATAAGGAAAATCAAAGATAGCAACCAGGGCCTAGAGTTGAACGGTACTCACCACGTTATGGCATATGCTGATGATGTAAATTTAATAGGGGATGATAGGAGATCAATAGAAAGGAATGCAGAGATCTTATTAAACGTTTGTAGGGACATGGGTTTAGAAGTAAATGCAGAGAAAGCTAAATACATGGAAGTGCGTCGGGACCGTAGTATGGTAAATTGTGGAGGCGTTAAAATATTAAATAATACTTTTGATAAAGTGGATACTTTCAAATATTTAGGATCAATATTAACAGGCGAAAATCATATTCACGAAGAAATGAAATGTCGAATAAAAAAAGGGAATTCGTGTTACTGGTCAGTTCAAAATCTCTTGTCGTCGCGAATTCTGTCGAAGAATTTGAAGCTTAAAATATATAAAACGATAATCATGCCTGTTGTTCTGTATGGTTGCGGAACATGGTCGCTTTCTCTGTGGGAAGAACATAGACTGAAAGTATTTGAGAACATAATTCTGAGAAGAGTATTCGGATCCAAGAGGAACGAGAATGGGGAATGGCGGAAACTTCATAACGGTGAGCTACATAATTTATACGGTTTATCCAACATTGTTAGGGTCGTCAAGTCTAGGAGGCTTAGATGGGCAGGTCATGCAGCTAGAATGGAAGAAAGTAGAAACGATTTCAAAGTCTTGACTGGAAGACCCATCGAGAAACGACCATTAGAAAGACCTAGGCGCAGATGGGAGGACAATATTAAGATGGATCTCGCAGAGATTGGAATACAAAGTAGAAACTTGATGAAATTAGCTAAGTATAGAAGTCAGTGGAGAGCTTTTGTGAACGCGGCATTGAACTTCCGGGTTCCATAGACGATAGAGTTAGTTAGTTAGTTAGTTTCTAATTACACCCAAATTTAGGGTGGGTAGATGCTGATCAAAAAAAAAGCTTAGATGGTGTAATAATGACAAAAATCAGAAACTGATATGGTTAAGAAATGACGTATTTGAAACCGAGTTTCAGGTTTGTGTGTGTTTTGGTATGAGTCACAATAAATGGCACATATGTTAGTTTTGAGCCAGATTTTTCCTTTTTTCTTTTCGATTTTCTTTTTTTCTTTTTTTTCTTACTGCTGCCTGAAAATATCATAAGGATGATGCGTGAAGAGCAGCAATCATGAATCCTCACTGTGAGGCAGTTAAATGTTTGCTAAAATTTGTATCCCGTGGGGGTAATTGGGCGCATGATGAGGGGTTAATAAGTGGAATGCATAAAGTGAATATTTTTTTGCTTAGAATTCATTTAAATACTCTGCTATCTTTGTCTTTTGTGGTGTACACTTTTGTTTGATAGTGCTTATTAAGCTATTTTGTTTAACTTAGGCCTCCAGTGGCTGTTGTGTATACCAATAGTGCTGATGCTGTAAATAGGATCTGTTTATCAACCCAGCGTTCCAATGCGTGTTCTATTGTAATAGTTTATAGTTATTTAGCTTTAGTCTTATTACCTTCTCCTATGTTTGTTTAAATATCAGGACCAGTTATTTTTTATTTTATTTTTTTTAAGGTTTCGACCAAAATTTTCACTCATTATAGTTTTATTTTAGTATGACATACATTTTGCATTAAGTTCACAGTACAATATATTATGTTATAAACAATAACTGGAAAGCTTGAAAAGGCATTCAAATCTCTCTCAGGTTTATAAATAAGTTACTATTTATTTTGCGTAAACAAAAATATACTGTATATACTTTTTTCTAGGTCACACAAAACTATTAGTTTTTAAGTGGAATATAAGTTATATCCACCAAATGAAAGCTTGAGTTTTCTTCATTTGCACCCAATTATCCAAACGGGTTTATGTGCACCGGCACTGGCTTTAATCATTTTGCTCAAGGGAAATCAGACCAACAACAATATGAATCTTGCAGCATCAAAAGTATAGATGTCGAAAGCTTACCACTACCACAGTGGGTGCAGAAGAACCTGCAACATACAATCAGTTCACACTTGTGAACCTGGCCCCCCTACCTCTCGGTACAAACGATTTCCGCATATCAATAAAAAATACTTCGTTTGTACCGGTTTGTACCGCAAACATTTTTGTTTATACTATACTGCAGTATAAGAAATTAAGAAAACAAAGTGGGGGGCCAAGTTCACGCAGCCCCCCCACGTTTTCCTAGGATCGATTTAATTCGCTCATTTGAAAGATTTTCGTTTGTACCGGATTGTACTAGTTTGTTTCGTTTGTACCGTTCCCGATTATGAAAAATTAACGAAACAAAATGGGGGCCCAGATCAAGCAGGCTCCCAAGTCACGGCTTAATACACCTGGTACACATGATTTTTGTATGTCACATAAAAGTACGTGGTTAGTACAGGATTTTACCAGAAAGAGTTTTAGTTTAACCATAATAGATTATGAAAAATTAAGAAAATAAAATTGGAGGGCTGTGTGAACCTGGCCCCCGCACTTCGTTGCACAAACGATTTAGTTAGCTCATTTGAAAGATTTTCGTTTGTACCGGATTGTACCGTAGTTTGTTTCGTTTGTACCGTTCTGGATTATGAAAAATTAACGATACAAAATGAGGGCCCAGATCAAACAGGCCCCCAAATCACGACTTAATACACCGGGTACACACGATTTTTGTATGTCATATAAAAGTACTTGGTTAGTACAGGATTGTACCAGAAAGAGTTTTAGTTTAACCATAATAGATTATGAAAAATTAAGAAAATAAAATTGGAGGGCTGTGTGAACCTGGCCCCCGCACTACGTTGCACAAACGATTTAGTTAGCTCATTTGAAAGATTTTCGTTTGTACCGGATTGTACCGTAGTTTGTTTCGTTTGTACCGTTCACGCTTATGAAAAATTAACAAAAAAATGGGGTCCCAGATCAAACAGGCCCCCAAAACACGGCTTAATACACCGGGTACACATGGTTTTTGTATGTCACATAAAGGTACTTGGTTAGTGCAGGATTGTACCACAATGAGTTTTATTTTAGCCTTAATAGATTATGAAAAATTAAGAAAACAATATTTGGGGGCTGTGCGAACCTGCCCCCCGCCACGTTGCACAAAGGATTTAGTTGGCTCATTTGAAAGATTTTCGTTTGTACCGGATTGTACCGTAGTTTGTTTCGTTTGTACCGTTCTGGATTATGAAACATTAACGATAGAAATGGGGGCAAGATAAAACAGGCCCCCAAATCACGACTTAATACACCGGGTACACACGAATTTTGTATGTCACATAAAAGTACTTGGTTAGTACAGGATTGTACCAGAAAGAGTTTTAGATTAACAATAATAGATTATGAAAAATTAAGAAAACAAACTTGGGGGGCTGTGTGAACCTGGCCCCCCACCACGTTGTACAAACGATTTAGTTGGCTCATTTGAAAGATTTTTCGTTTCTACCGGATTGTACCGTATTTTGTTTCGTTTGTACCGTCCTAGATTATGAAAAATTAACGATACAAAATGGGGGCTCAGATCAAGCAGGCTCTCAAATCACGGCTTAATACACCTGGTACACTTGTGTTTTGTATGTCATATGAAAGTTCTTGGTTAGTAGCGGATTGTAAGAGAATGAGTTTTAGTTTGATTTAGATTTAGGTTTGTGGGTTAAATTGGCCCGCACAACTTATTTTTCATTAAAATTCACATCAAAACGTTATCAAATATTTTTACCCGATATGTACAAATTTGTAACGCCAAAATTAAAGTTTGTACCCTCATCAGAATCGAAAAGATTTGATTTTTGATAACGGGTGGAGCAGAGCCGCACAACTCTTTTTCTTTCCAATTCGAATCAAAATGGCACCATAAATTGATATCCCGTACTTAACAATTTGTACCACCAAATTAGAACTTGTACTTCCACCAATTTCGAGAAATTTTAGGTATGATGGCGGGTCAAACTGGATTGCACAACTTATTTTTCTTTCAAATTTAAATCACAACGGTACCAGAAAATTGTACCCACTATGCGCCCACTTGTACCAGGAAAATTAGAATTTGTACATACTACTTATTTCGATAAAATTGGGATGTAATGGAGGATCAGTATTATGTCAAGTGGCCTACAAAGCACATTTTTTTTTCGATTCGAATGAAAACGGTACTAAAACTTTGTAAACAATACGTACCAATTTGTATCTCAAAAACTATGATTTGCACCCTCACCAATTTCGCGAGAATTGGATTTTTAATGGCGAGTCAAGTAGAGTTGCATACACTCTTAAAAATTTCCTTGCTCAGAAATGAGAAAAATGCATGTTCAAAACAAAATAAGTAATTTTTACTCATATTTGAGGGAAAATGTCTCATTATTTCCAAATGTGTTTTCATTTATGAGCTCAAGGCAAATTTTCAGGTTCCCATTTATGAGATTTTCTCACTTCTTAAAAATGAGAATGAAATAGTGAGTGATTTTCAATATCATAGATGATTTATAAAACAACGATAACAATCTTACCGAAATAATATTACTATGTTTTACTAGGGAGTAATATTATTAGGGCTTAATTACTATTCAGGAAAGGAGATAAAGGATTTCAGCTGTAGCAGAGTGCGAATGGATATGAGTACGCAGTAGGTGATGCAGCTGAGGTGGCGTATGAATACACGTCATGAGACAGCGGCGAGCAGTGTTGCCAACGGCAGTGGTTTCCCGCTAAATCTGGTGGTTTTACGATAGTGTCTAGCGGTGAAAATTGGCTGGCAGCGGGGCAACGGGAAATCAAGCTTTCTTAAAAAAATATTTGCAACCTTTTTCAAAACATGTTACTTTTTGATAAAATGTGTTACTGTTGTATTTTTCTTATCTAGGTATTGAACGAGTGTATTACAGATGCTTGAGAATTACCTGTGTACTATAGAAGTGGTATATGGCAATGTTGCTCTCGGGACGTGGTATGTTAGCAACGTTCTCTTTTTTTCGAAATCAACGGGACAATCTCGTTCAATCGAGACGTATGCTCGTCCCTTTCGTTCCTTCACTGGATATGATCGTTCCGAATTAAGCATCCGAGACGGCCTAACTTTGTTCGAATGAGGACTCTGTTCCCGCTACCATTTCCCGTCAATTAATAGTTGTTAGTTCACAGTTCTGTGGTCGGTCGTTTCTTTTTCCGGTTTATGTGGACTTGTGCTACTTTTAGTGTTTCTTGACTACAATGAATCAGTGAATAGAAAAAGGAAAATATTCCCCAACACGTTACTTTTGAAAAACGAAAATTAAAACTGCTTACCGGAAATACCATTGCTTACGTAAAAATATTGTATGGGAGATTTGTAACGTATGTTAAGACATTTCATTTCCCAAAATTCCAAAAATGTAATGGAATTGGATATTTAGTTATAGAGAAATTGTTATCGTGGAATGTTATACTTTATTTTTGGAATGTTCTTCTTTTTCTACTCACTGATTCGTCATTGTGTGGTGTAACAATGGGACGAACAAGAGCAAGTTATTCTCAAAAATTTAGAAAAGACTTTCTAAATGATCCAAATTTGAAAGACTGGGTACTGGAGATTGAGTAAGATCGGAGATTGGAAATACTGCAAGTGCAATTTGAAAGCAAAATTTTGTGATCTTATAGCAGATAGCAAAACTAAAAAAAAATGTAAGTGCAGCAGAACCTTTTAGTTCAAATAAACAAAAGAAAATAGAATTCCCGGTGACAAACGTTTCTTTTGACACTACTCGAGTCCAGGAAGGGTTAGCTTTATTTACCGCGTGTCATTGTCCTATTAGAAGCATTGAACATCTTAGTGAATTGTGCAAACGCTATTTCCTATTGAGAGCTCCTTCGTGGCTAAGCGGTTAGCGTACGCGCCTTTGGCGTGGGAGGTCCGGGTTCGATTCCCGGCGGGAGCTCATGTGGTTCGGATTCCACGTTAATCAGTAGGTCCACATCTCATATAGCCTCGCTGCTACGTTAAACTCAAAATCAACTCAACTCAACTCAGCTATTTCCTAGTGAAAGAGAAACACTTACATCATATTAAGTGTAGTGCTATGATCAAGAATATTTTATCTCCATACTTTAAGGAGAGCCTTCGGAAAGACATTGGTAACAGTGACTATAGCATTCTTCTTTATGAATCAACAGATATTGGTGTAGTCAAACAGCTAGGTTTATGTATCATTTACTATTCTGTTGCACGTTCTACTATCGTAACTACTTAATTAGGAATGTAGGCCTACGAGTTACAATCGGCTGATGCTAATTCAATTGTGAATGTACTAAAAGTAGCTTTGAAAGATTTTTGGCTTGATTTGAAGAAACTACGAGGTTTAGGGACTAATAACGCTAATGTCATGGTGGGAGTTAACAATGGTGCGTACCAAATTTTAAAAAAGAAATCAATCATCTCGTGTTAGTTCGTTGTGTTTGTCATTCCGTGCAAATTGAAAGAGAGATGGTTGACTCTATTCTTACTTCTAGTGTAGGGTTGAGACGACTCGGGAAGTGCTGACATGATTTCTATTTACCATTTCCATATTACAAAACATTCATACTATGACAAAAGCAACGTACTCCAGTGTACAAGTTGAAGACGACGAATCGGAGGATGAATTAGCTCCATTGATGAAATAGTGGTAAGTACTTATGTGCTTTAATTCTTTTATTGCATAGATTGTAATTAATTAAAATGTGCAGCTTTTTCAGCTGTAGCGGGATTTTAGCTATATTTGTAGATCGCGATATTTTTTGGTGGAATTCTGGCGGGTTTGGTTTTCAATTTAGCGGGATTTTGTGCAAACTCGTTGGCAACACTGGCGGCGAGGAGCAGCGTACATATCAACTTTCGAACGTAAGTTTGGGTGAATTGTAAACACTACCATAGACTAAAAGTTACTGTAGTATACTGTAGTATAGTAAAAGTACTGTAGTGTAGAACGCTGACCCCCCCCCCTCATACAGGTTATATAGGCTATAGCAGTCAGGTTGGCTCTTTATGTATCAAAGCTCAGTACTCAATTTACATAATAACGAGTGCAGCAATAACAAGTGAAGGCGGGTTAGAGCCCCGTAGGACACGTTGTTTTCTATATTACAATAGAACGGGGAGGCATGTCAATGTTTTACACCCTTCGTCATTCGTTATAATGTGCAAAATAGCTTATGTACGGAAACAAAGAATACATAAGTCATCTGTGTAGTTAGAAACAGCGTTACAAAAGTGCGATTTATTATTATGGAATTGTAATACAAAGGTACTTTGTACTGATCACCTAGCATAGCTTGGCGCCTCCGTTCTTTCACTAAAAGTAATCGTTTTAATGACACGCGTTTGCTGGTTATTTATGACATAGTACTGTATGCATTTGCTCTTGATTTAACGTAGAGGTGCGGTAGCTCAGTGATGGAGCGCTAACCTCTGGTGCGATGAGGCCCTTGGTTTGATCCCAGGATTTCCAGCTCGCGGCAAGTGGGCTTGCTGGTGGATAAACACAGTGTGCATGGGTTTTCGCGGGGTTCTCCCATTTCTTCCCACTTTCTTCATTCCACTATTTTTTTCATTCTCATCATAACCGTCTCCTTTAGCCTATCCAACACAACTGTGGGAAGTGAAACTCAAAGATTTCATTTATTTTTTTAACCCAACGTCCCAGAATTGTGCTCCAAGGCTAAGGGAGACAGTGATAGAGATGGATAATAATGGTGTAATGAAAATGTGGACGTACGTTTCTTGGCAGTTTTTGCATGGGTTTGTGACCTTATTTCCAATCTGAATTGAATCCTAGCAGTGGAGTTTCAGCACATTTATGAGGGGCACAAACTGTCGCATTCCCCTGCAGTAATGAAGAAGGTGGAAGGTAGGGGGTGATTCCTGGAGCTCCGGACCTTCCCCGAAATCGCTACTTTTATGTAAATTTTATCTAATTTTAGGTACAATTTTACATGTTTTAATACAATTTGTCCTCGTATTGAACTTGGAGCATCTCCGAAATAAATTCCTCCGTGCGTTTCTTGTAGGAGGAAACTGAAAAATCCTGGAAAAACCCACGAATACGATGTTTCTCATGTAGGTAACTTTTTTATGGTAGAGAAGTAGGCATATTGGACTGCGATAACTCAGTGGTAGAACTAAACTCCGATGCATGGGGTCCCTAGTTTGATTCCACCTCCGTCAAGTGGGCAGTGTGAGTAAACATATTATGTATGTTTGCTCGGGTTTCCCTCACTTTCTTCATTACAGCATTTTCGCTCATGATCATCATAACGTCTCCCTGAGCCTTGTAGCATAAGCGTGGGACGTTACACTCCAGCAGAAATTGTTCTGTTATTCTGAAGTAGACGGATAATTCTTGAATCTGAATTATCTAGAAGTTGGTATAATGTTGGATCAAACGGGACAATCTTGAGTAAACCACGTCGATGAAAAAGAAGTCTCGAGAAAGTGGACAGTGATGAAAAGAAAAATGTTCAACTGTCTGATGCAGTAGGAATAAGTAACGCACCTAAAATACAAGTCATCGTGGTATTCGTGGAATTTTCATGAATTGAAGTGAAGATTAAAATGTTATGTTTTAAAAAATATCTATAACTGTAGGTGTTTATTTAATATAAATTCTGGGTGTACTAATAGTTTGAATTTTTTTGCAGGTTTATATTTTGTTTATATTCTTTTCCGTCTTCTCGTATTTGAGAACCCTGTTTCTGTGCACCGTTTCTCGCTTTTGAGGAAGATATTTCTCAAATCTTTTTGAGAAATGTGTTTCTCAAAATTGGGGATATACGTCTCATTTCCACAAATGTTACTTTCTCAATTTTAAGAAAAAATACATTTTTTCTCAAATTTGAGAAAGCATTTGCACCCTCAGAAATGAGACATAATTCCTCGCATTTGAGTCATTATTTCTCAAAATGATTTGAGAAAATCGAAATCTCACTTTTAAGAATGTATTACTCGGTGCACAGATAAGAAACGGATGTTCTCAAATACGAGGAATATTTTCTCGAATTTAAGAAATCATTTTTAACAGTGTACTTATTCTCCCAATTCAAATCAAAACGGTACCAGAATTCTGTACCCATTATGTACCAATTTGAATTACCAAAATAAGAATTTGTACCTTCACCAATTTCGAGAAATTTGAATTTTTGTTAGGAGGTCAAGTTGGTCAGCACAAAACTTTTTTTCTTCCCAATTCGAATCAAAAATGTACCAAAAACTTGTAGCCAATATGTAACAACTTATATCACCAAAACTAGAATTTGTACAGCAACCAATTTCAAGAAATATGAATTTAATTGCAGGTCCAAACTGGCGGGCCAACTTATTTTTGTTTCAAATTCGAATCAAAACGTCACAAAAAATTTGAACAAAATATGTACCAATTTGTACCGCCGCAATTAGAATGTGTACCCCCACTAATTTCGAGAAATTATAATTTTTGGTGTCGGGTGAAACTGGCCCGCATAACTTATTTTTCTTTGCAATTCGAATAAAAACGTTACCAATAATGTGTACTCGATATGTATCAATTTTTACCAATAAAATTAGAATTTGTACCCTCACCGATTTGGAGAAATTTGAATTTTCAATGCTGGAGCCAACTTAACGTCGTGACTTGGCTCGCGCAACACATTTGATTTACGAATGCGGGTTAAAATGTTACCAAAAGTTTGTGCCAAGTAAGTACCAGTTTGTACTCTCAAAAATTGAATTTTCAACCTTAGCAATTTCTAGAAAATTAAATTTTCATTCCAGTCTTCCTGGGCAGGGCAATCCTTTTTTTTTTTTTTTATTCAATCAAAATAGTATTCGATTAGAACGAGAACGTGCAACCAAATTTCCCCGCAATTCATAAAAGCGGAACGCAAAATTTGCTTATGATTTGCATGAGCAAAATCATGTACGAATAAAGATTAGAAATTGTTATTCAACGAACGGCCAATTTATCACCAAGTCAACACTTCCAGGCCAAAGGCTTATTCAGAATTCATATGAAAATTGTCCAATTTTTTTTAGACAATTTATAACAAAAAAGTATTACATTGTACTTGAACCAATTCAATAAATCTGAAATGCTTACTCAAATATGTGTATCTATTTGATCTCAAGGTAAACCAGAGAAACGTATTTTTTGTAATTCGTCATCACTACTTCGCAAATGAATTTGTTACTATTTCCATTAAACATTTTAACTCTGGAGTGCATTATTGATGGTAACTGAATTTGTAAAAAGTTATATAAGCAAAATTAGAACTTAGACTCTGTTTTCGATACGGAGATATGAGTGGATACAGACGACTTCACAGAACTGATCCTCTGAATGAGTTCTATAATAAAAATTAATATTGTCCATGTTAACAAATGATTGGGGAAAAAAATCACCCATTCATAAATATTCTGGAGTCCTCAACACATGTAGATGTTTGACTCTCTCTCCCCCAGCCAAGTTGTACAAATGCCAATGCTATCCATTTAATCTGCCGCGTACCCAACAAGTTGTTTTGTGATAATTCTTTTCTTTATTCTTTATAACATTTGGTACACCGTAGAAAAATATTAAAATAATTTTGTCTTCGGTGTTTATAGATGGCGCAAGGATATCTATTTGCCACAAATTTTTGGTAACATTTTGATTCGAATTAATAAAAGAAATGTGTTGGGCGAGCCAGGTTTCGACGTCAAGTTGGATCGAGCATTGAGAATTCAAATTTCTCAAAATTGGTAGTTGCACAAATTCTAATTTTTATTGTACAAATTGGTACATATTAGGTACATATTTTCGATACCATTTCGATCAGAATTGGAATGAAAATAAGTTTGTGGGGGCCAGCTTGACGTTGGAACTATAAATTCAAATTTCTCGAAATAACTGGATATACAAATTTAATTTTGGTATTAAAAATTGATATATATATTGTGTACAAATTTTTGGTTCGAATTAGAAACAAAATGAAGTGCGTTCCAGCTTGACCCACCAACAAAAATTCAAAATCTGGTGGGGGGGGGGGCAGATTCACACAGCCCCCCAATTTTGTTTTCTTAATTTTTCATAATCTATTATGGCTGAAATAAAACTTCTTGTGGTACAATCCGGTACTAACGAAGTACTTTCATATGACATACAAAAATCATGTGTACCCGGTGTATTAAATCCTGATTTGAGGGCCTGCTCTATCTGTGACCCATTTGTTTCGTTAATTTTTCATAATCCAGAACGGTATAAACGAAACAAAGTACGGTACAATCCGGTACAAACGAAAATCTTTCAAATGAGCCAACTAAATCGTTTGTACAACGTGGTGGGGGGCCAGGTTCACACAGCCCCCCAATTTTGTTTTCTTAATTTTTCATAATCTGTAGTGACTAAAATAAAACTGTTTGTGGTACCATCTGGTACTAACCAAGTACTTTCATATGACATACAAAAATCATGTGTACCCGGTCTATTAAGTCGTGATTTGGGGGCCTGTTTGGTCTGGGCCTCCATTTTGTTTCGTTAATTTTTCATAATCCAGAACGGTACAAACGAAACTAACTACGGTACAATCCGGTACAAACGAAAATCTTTCAAATGAGCCAGCTAAATCGTTTGTACAACGTGGTGGGGGGCCATTTTCACACAGCCCCCCAATTTTGTTTTCTTAATTTTTCATAATCTGTAGTGACTAAAATAAAACTGTTTGTGGTACCATCCGGTACTAACCAAGTACTTTCATATGACATACAAAAATCATGTGTACCCGGTGGATTAAGTCGTGATTTGGGGGCCTGTTTGATCTGGGCCCCCATTTTGTTTCGTTAATTTTTCATAATTCAGAACGGTACAAACGAAAATAACTACGGTACAATCCGGTACAAACGAAAATCTTTCAAATGAGCCAGCTAAATCGATCCTAGGACAATGTGGGGGGCTGCGTGAACTTGCCCTCCCCCCACTTTGTTTTCTTAATTTCTTATACTGCAGTACAGTACAAACAAAAATATTTGCGGTACAAACCGGTACAAACGAAGTACTTTTTATTGATATGCGGAAATCGTTTTACCGAGAGGTGGGGGGCCAGGTTCACGAGGGTAACCAGTTCTTAGAAACTAGAAAAAATACCTATAACCTGTGAGGAAAAAAGGTTGATAAAAGCATACCTCCCAATTTTCCCCTTCAACCCTAATTGTTTTACTGCCAACTCCCTCTCCCTTCCCCTCGGGGATAGGCATGTGTTGTAGATCCTTGAAAAGCTCGCATTGAGTACACTCTATCTCTGTAACATCTCGCTTGAATGGCGACTGTAGGGTACATTGCGATTATTTGCAGGTACCATCTGAAGAACCAAAAATGATAGGGAAAAGTATACGTTGGAGTTTAAAACATCGTTATGTTTCTTTCCGGTTTCACATTATGCAGTGTACCTTGTGAAGCATATTATGACAAATGTCCACTCTCTTGAGTTGGGATGGTACCGACACCAAGACCAATATCGATCTCGTCTCTGTTTCATCTCTAATTGGAGACCGAGATGTGCTCTCCAAATCGAGACGAGACTGAGACGGAGCCCAGGCTCGTCTCGATACACATGTGTCCATCCTGTATTTTAGTACTTTTTGTCCGCCATATTGGATCTGTCATATTGCATTTTGCAGCTTTAACATAGGATTCGTACTCCACGACAACGAAAATCTCTACCTACCCGCTTTAAGTTTCATGGCGATATTTTTAATTTTGTCCGCCATCTTCGATCAGCCATTTTGCATTTTACATTTTTGGTATCCGATTCATACAAAGCAACGTCGAATATCTCTTTATGCCAAATTCCAGATTCATAGTTTGTTTTTGTAATTTGTGTCCACCATGTTGCATCCGCATTTTGATTTGTAAACATTTGATGTCAGATTTGTATTCAGCTGCCTTTTAAACCTATATATACCACGTCTCAAAACAATTACATCATAGCTTCCTATTTGGTCCATGCTTTCTGGTGTTTCGGAGCGTACCTTCTTCTGATTTTCAAATGGTCGCCATGCCCCTTACAGTCCCCACTCAAGGAAATATTTTTTCACATGTTAGGTGTACTTGCTGTGACCTTTCCAACGATATATAACACATGCAGATCCTCGAGTACCACTTCAAGTACTTCCCTTGTAAGAGCAAACACTTCAAATGAAGAATGAGAAAAGTAAATGAAGTGTTGTCATCTGTCGAAGTTGTCGTTTAAAATAACAAAAGTTCACAAGGCAATCTAAAAACATATTGAACCTTATCCTGAGTTGTTTTGTCGTATGATTAACGTCATACTAAAGACCTGTCTACTGCAGGAAAGATATGCAAGTTGCACTCTTTAGTATGGCACTAATCACGCGTCAGAACGACTCTGCATGAGACACATTAAGTGTAACTCAAGGATTTCTATCATGGCATTATTAGTTCCCACGCTTGGTGTGGGGAAACCGGTGTAACCAGGAAGAAGAACCACCAGTTAGAAAAAAAAGTGTCTAGGGAGGAAGTTCATTCGAATTAAACTACTTTGACAAAGAAGTCATTCATGTCTGGCAATTTTACACCTCCATCAAAAAAAAAAAAAAAAAAAAAAACCAGCGAAGTGACAAGTGCATCAAAGACATGGTAATAGTAACACAATATGAAAACTTATACAGGGGACACTTCTGCCGTGGACAACTTCAGTCGCCCTTCCAAATAAAAAAAATACAAGTGAGCGGCACATAAAAGACTGTTTAATGTTAATACAAAATAAAATTGTATGCGTTGATGTACTCCTTTCCTAGGTATTATATGTACCTTCAAAACTTCAACAAACAGAAAACAGCGATGCAAAAGAAAAGAATATGTTGTGTAAGAATTTGTAGAGGGGCAGTAATAGAGAGCTTGCCTCTGGCTTTTGGGGTCCCCAATTCGATCTCCGGCTAAGTAAGTTTGTGGTGAACAACATCTTGTCCGTGGGTATTCTCGTTCTACTCCCGTTTCCCCCAGATTCTCATTCTACCATCATCATTCACTTACATCTTCCTTAGCCTAAAGGGTATAATCAAACTCCTATATTTCATTTCATTTTCAACGAACTTAAAAAGTTCGTTACTGAATTTTCTATGTCTGTGTGTCTGTTTGTCCGTCTGTCTGTTATATACGATTTTTTTCAATTTTAAACCCTGCATTCGATAGAGCATCAAAAAATGTCAGGGGAAGTGATTAAATATTTCGCGTCACTCTTACCGTTACCGAGATATTGGACAAAAATGGACGACTTCCTGAGATGTCGTGGTGTTCATACAATGAATACTTCCAGACCAAATAAATACTAGAACGGCATGTTGAGTAGCATGTTCAATAATTTTACATTTATTAAATAGAGTTAAGATGGCGATAGCTTGACATCGTGAATAAATATTCAGTTTTAGGAAAAGTCTTTAACATTGAAATTGATTCTGTATGCAACGCAAATTAAAAAAAAATAAAAAGTTGAAAATTACCACAGGATAGCGTAGAGGTACATGTTTCGTATTGGACTTCATGATATTTTGTTAAAAAAAAATCAAAATATTTAAATATTTCATGGGAAGTGTAGTACACTTTCCACAGCAAAAATACAGGATGTTTTAAAATGAATATCGGAGTTTTAAAGTTTTGTAGTATTCATTACAATTAACTTAAAATTATAAATAGTATATCAAGTGAAAGAGCAACTTAAACTGTTTTGTACGCATGCATGAGCATACACTGTTTCCTCTGTCTACCGTTAGAAACTGCTAGTAGCAAAGATGCCTACTAGTTAGCATAAAACCTTTTTTGTGTATTACGCTTTGCAAACACTGAATTTGTGGTTACAGTGCAACGTGCTTTCCATATTAAGTTCAATTTCAATCCACCAAATAACATCCGTAATTGGTGTCATCAGTTTGAAAACACTTGTTTCTGTCCGAAGGAAAGAGTGCGGGAGGACCAAGAGTGGCTGAAAAACGTGTTGAACAAGTGGGAGAGTCTTTTAAGCGCAGCCCCAAGAAATGAATTCGGAAGGCTAGTCATGAATTAGCGATTCCAGTGACGTCTGTGTGGAGAATTTTAAGGAAATTGAGGAATTTAAGAAAGAGGTTTAAGCAGTTGTTACAGCAATTACTCCAGCCACACTGATCAAGATTTGGGGAGAACACGCCTATTGACTCGATGTGTGCAATGTGATGAATGGTCCTCATATTGAACACTCGTTGCTAAAATACTGTTTCAGTTGTTCTTTCATTTGATCTATTAATTATAATTCTACGTTAAATGTAATAACTACAAATCCTTGAAATATCGATCTTCATTTTGAAACACCCTCTATAACAAAGCATCACTTTTAACCAATTTACAAAACTGTAGATACAAAAGCAGTTAGACTGTTATCTTGTGGCTTAACGTAACTTTACAATAGGAATGCTACATCAAACAATAACATTTTTTTATCATGAGATTGGAACCACGCATTGCATGTTAGCTTCAGGTAGACATTATTATATTGGTAATTTTTTCTGTTGTTTCTCTCTATACGCATTAGATTAATTCCACCAATTTCTTCATCTCCATTTACTGTCATTAACCATGCATAATCTTCGAATAAACGTTATGATCATACGACATGAAGATTATATTTATTCAGAAGTTATTGTATTTGGTAATAACGGATGGAAGTTGCCTAACATATATACAGGGTGGGCCATTTTAATTAATCCACGGAAATATCTGAAAAATGATAAAACGTAGAAGAAATGTTTCAAGTACACGTTATATATTGCTAAGGGGGAAAACCAATTCCGCCAAAAGTACCCCTCCCCGCCCCCCGTAAATGGGGGTAACGGGGGGTAACTTTGAAATGTCAAATGGGAACATGGGTCGAGTAATACCTCGTTCGAAAGGTCTTGGAAAACTAAGTAACGCTGTACCAAAAGATGTTCCATATTGTGCACCGGTTTCAAAATGGCCGCCATAATATGGTTCGGAAACTCCAGTACCCGTAGTGTGAAAACCATGGAAGGTAAATGAACGGAACAAAATTGAAATACGTAAATATCATAGGGCATATCTAACGGTGTGGTCCCTGTGATCCCAGTGGCCTCCCTAAAGGGGTCTTGGGGGCTAACTTCAAAATTTCAAATAGTAACATGAGTCGAGTGGTACCTCGTTCGATAAATCTTGCAAAATCTAACATATTGCAGGAGAAAACGATTGAGATGAAATGGCAGTGTTCTCAAAAGGCCGCCGAAACATAGTATCCGTGTCAGAGAAAGGTTTAGTACCCGTAGTATGAAAGCGATTGGAGATAAATCAACAAAAGAAAAACTGGAGTAGCTAACTGACGTAAGGCACATCGAGAGGTGTTGTCGTTGTGACTCCAAGGGCCAACTGAAAGGTATCCGGGGCCAACTTGAAAATTTCAAATAGCAGCTTGAAGCGAGTAACATCACGTTACATAGACAAATTAATATCAAACAGCTTCTGTAAGAAAATTTTCGACATGAGACACCGTTTTCAAAATGATCGCAAAGACATGGTGACTGTGTCTAAGAAAACGTCTAGTGCCCATAGTATGAATACGGTTAGACACAAATGAAAATAACGAAAATTAAATAGGAAAAAACGGAGGCGTTCCAAGGCTCGAGAATAATACAACAGAGATAAAAATATTAGAGTAAAATTGCCATAATGTATAAAGAGAAATCCAAGTCCTGCAAAATAATCTCTTTCTGCGCTCTGTACGTGAGTGGGGTGGAAAGTAAAGTGAAAGTTCAAACGAGAACTCTACTTTAATTCGTAAATTAAGGCTAACCTTACAAATAGGTATGGTGTGGTTGAAACATTTGTTTGTAAGGATGATGCTGTAGAGACTAAAAAAAGAGAAACTTTTATGCAATGCGTGCTGGTTATTCAGAAAGCATTTCGGGGATATACGTACACACCGTTTCGTCCGTCAAGCTCACAATATGACATGAATGCTAATAGTTAATCAAAATGTAACTGTGGCCATCCGCGTTAACTTAATGCATGAAGTCTGCCCTCCAAACAGCATTGGGTAGGTCAAGCGTACGCCCGAACCGTTGTCCGGTCGGACATTAAAATTTTGAAGTTAACCCACAAGACCCCTTTAGGGAGGCCACTGGGATCACAGGGATTACATCATTCGATATGCCCTATGATAATTTACGTATTTCAATTTTGTTCCATTCATTTACCTTCCATGGTTTTCATACTACGGGTACTGGAGTTTCCGAACCATATCATGGCGGCCATTTTGAAACTGGTGCACAATATGAAACATCTTTTGGTACAGCGTTACTTAGTTTTCCAAGATCTTTCGAATAAGGTATTACTCGACCCATGTTCCCATTTGACATTTCAAAGTTACCCCCCGTTACCCCCATTTACGGGGGGCGAGGAGGGGTACTTTTGGCGGAATTGGTTTTCCCCCTTAGCAATATATAATGTGTCCTTAAAAAATTTCTTTTATGTTTTATTATTTTTCAGATATTTCCGTGGATTAATTATAATGGCCCACCCTGTATATAGCTACCATTTAAGATATATATATAAATGTAAAATTTAAATGCTAAAAAGAAAATGTACCTTTCTTAACTTCTATTTCAGAGTACAGACAGTGTTTCTTTCAGGTATACTTTTTGAGGAGGGACAGCGCCCCCCCCCCCCCCAGAGCTCTGAGAGTGCCCGCCGGAGTTTATAAGGTTAACACGGACTAAAATAAAATCAGTAATTGGAGGATAGTTTCATAATACAATAAATAAACAAACATCTTACTATTGCTTCTTTACAAATGTTTTAAAGCTCGCGCTGAAGCTATTGTTTATATATATATATATATATATATATATATATATATATATATATAACTAAATGGTGCTTTTTTCTATATGTTAAAGTAGCCCCCGACACATGTTTTCTAAAAGAAACACTGGTACGGACTAATTAGGACATATCTCTATTGACAATCAGTTAATTTAAGCTACTAAGCTATATATATATATAAATACTTTTTTGCTATGTACAGGGTAATAAAATGAAACAATGATGCTTGAATAATTTATTTTGTAATTTGTATTTTATAAATACATACGTATTTAAGTGAAATAAGTGCGTAATAGTACAATTAATATTTGGAAACAAGTATTACATATAGGACTAGGTGCAATGTATATTTTCGTACGTAAAATGAAACAAGTGTACAAACCACACAAGTGTATAAGCCAGAACCACGTACATTAGTTGATACAACACCTATATTGAAAACGCATCCAGTACAAATATTTATAAACTGAACTAAAGGCCTAGAGAAATTGACCAAGCATCTTCTTTACTTTAATCCATAACTAACCAATACCACATATTTCAAAAACAGGCAAATTTAAGGCTTATTTTTTGTGCTTTTTTCGTACGTTACATCAAACCAACTGAACTTTAATTAGATTTCCATTTTTGAGAATTACATTTTATAAAGAACATGTGAAAATAGTCATGCAAGAGCTAATACTCGAATATTTAATTCAGCAAAGAATGGACTTTTTTTAAAATATATATATATATATATATATTAGAAATCGAAACGCTTAAAATAGTTGTACTTCTCCCGCTTAAAATAGTTGTCTTATCAAATCACTCGAACTTCAATTAAATCTTCAAACAAATTGACATTTTATGAGGAACAAGTAAAAAAAATAGTCTTGCAAGATCCAATGCTAAGCTGTTTAATTGAGTAGGATATTTTTAAAAATGTTCACCAATTGAAGCGTCTTAAGTTGATGTGCTTTATATGTTGTATCAAATCAACTGAACTATATCAAACATTTAACAAATTGCCATTTCATAAGGCACAAGTAAAAACAGTCGTGCAAGAGTGAATTAAGTAAAGAACAAGACACATTTTTAATCATCAATTGAATCATAATTATTCTTTCCAGAAACAAAGTTACAATTAGAAGTGCTGTGTCAGAAACAAACACTGCTGGAATAGCATTTTTTTTTTTGAAAAGAAGTTGTTTCAATTACACAAACAAAAAGTGATAATTAATAATTTACAAAATTGAATTTTAAGTGGATTTTTAAAGGCAATGATTAACATTTAGGAATTACCAAACAATTATTTAGCCTTGACTTTGGTTATTTCTATCAGATAATCGTTAGCCGTGGGATAGCCAAAGTTTGCATTTCTGTAAACACCAACTATATATATAATCAGTGAACCAAGCTACATTAATTACTCTCGATGTTCATTGATGTCAAGGGATTTCAAGTTGTTACCATTTAAAATCAATTCCGTACATCTTTAAGTCCATTAAATTTCATTGTCATCTTTAATTCTTTTATGTGAAAAAGTAGCTGGTTAGTTTACGAAATATGTTTTAGTATCGTTCGAGAGTACACTGTACGCAAAACCCAATGGGCTTAGAAATTATTGGTTTGCGTATCACCATACTTTTTTCGTAAGCCGAACGATCTTTCTGGGGGTCATTTAGCATAGATGACAGTTTGAAAATTAATTCCTCACAACACTTGGGATTTATGTTTCTACGCAGCAGGAGCAAGAAAGCCATATCTTCATACGACAGTGTTTTAGCAAGGGTGTCCGTAGCTTTGCGATCCTCGCTATAGAAGAGCCAACCAATATATAGAGACCGGGCCGAAGTGAAATGGTACAGTAACACATTAAGTGTTACGTAAATGTAACTAATTGTGATTAGGAGAACAGAACAACACCAAAGGAAAGAACAGATGGCCTTATACTCGATACTATCAGTATTAAATATTTTTACAATACCGAATGTGCGGTCTTCATGTATTAGAATAGCATACGATGCGAAACAGTACATCACAGCAGCAACTAGATTGTAGATATGACAAACGAAAAGCATTAACGCGTAGAATCTGAATTTGTGTAAATTTCCAGCAATCATATTTGCAACATCGGTAACCGGACTTTTCAGAGAAACAGCCTCATCGATCTGGTGAATAAATTTATCCAACCTGCCATTGTTAAACATGACCCATATGAAATTTGGCAGACGTAGATTAAATGTTTGAATCAAAATCCAAGCCCACATCAAAGAATACCAACATATATCAGCAAGCAGCATCTCTCCAATGTCATCACGAATACTGATTTCTCCTGTTTTGTTATTGAATGACATAACATTGGACCTGAACAAAATGAAACGAGTATCGGAGTCGTTCGCCTGAAAGTAATTTCCATCAAGATCAAAGACTTCCATCATTCCCTTATAAGCGATGAAGATAATAGGAACCAGAGCAAAGTGCATTACTGTGGTGACCATCCAGTAAAACTCCATAACAGCATCACGAATAGTTGTCTTTGGGTTGAATATGCCAAGGTTGCAGATTTTCTTCTGAGCCCTCATATTCAGTCGTGACTAATCTAAAATAAAAAAGGTAGTGTATGAGTTTAAGATTATGAACTTGATTAATTCATAAATACATTTTGAACTTCTACTCAAAAACAGCACACATATAACACATCTTTTCAGAGTACAATGAATTCATACATTTATGCAATATCAAATGCAGAGAGATTCTTAAATCAGAGCACACATTCTATTGGATAACTTGTTGTGAAAAGATAAGGGGAAATGCTGCAAAACATGTATTCGAAAGCTCGGGTAATATTTCAGGTAAAATGAAGTACAATTCACTAGAAGGCACTAACCGCAAGTGTTTATTCATAAGGCAACGATTAATATATCAAATGACTTTTAGGGTCAAGGGACTCATAGAGGATACTATAAACATGTTAAAATTCGTGTAGATACTTGTACGACCTTATATTAGGCCGGAAATGTAAAAGAAAATAGAATAAACTAGAGAAAATCGATATATTTCGTAAGATTTGGCTAATTCTGTAGTTGCAGGATTTTCCATGATGTTTTTGGAGCACATTAATAAATTTTCGTTAAATGCGTTTCGACTTAAATTTCTGTTTATTTATTCCTTTATATTATTATGAGCGTCTGAATCAAGTTTCCTAAGATCATCATATCTTTAGAATGTTGTAAATCTTTATGGGTCTTATGCAGAGTCGTTCTGAAGCGTGATTAGTGTTATACTAAAGAGTTCGACTAACATATGTTTTCTGCAGTAGTCAGGCCTTTCGTATGACGCTAATCATACGTCAAAACGACTCTACATAAGACGGTATACGTTTAAAAATGCGCGTGTGTGTGTGTGTGTGTGTGTGTGTGAGAGAGAGAGAGAGAGAGAGAGAGAGAGTATTTATGACAATAACTGAACACCTGTACCAATTTAACTAACATTGATACACGCATCATTTGTAGTCTTGAAAAGAGGATTGTTGGGCAAGATTCCCTAGAACACATAGGGGGACACCTATAAAAATAATATAAAATGACCGATATTAGTCTCAAATCAATAGCTTTGGGGTTCCATGAGCTGATGGTGACAGTCTCGATGCGCTTTAAGTTGAAGTTCAGCCCTCGGAGAGAGTAAGATCTCTTTGCACACCAACTGAGAAGGAAGGGGGTACATATAAGAATGATCGAAAACAGTCGATATTAGTGTTGAATCTATAGTTTTGGGGGTAGCTGAAGTGAACAGTGATGCTCCCAATGCCGTTCAAGTCCAAGTTCATTCCCATTTGCAAAGAGTGAAGTTGGGACTGAAAAATAAAATGTCAAAAATGACTGATATTTGTATCGAATTCCTAGTTTTCAGGGTCAGGAAAACGTCTAACTCGTTTGGAATTACTTCTTAAAAATAGTTAGTATCCACTTCAACCAGTTTCTTTCTGTGGGGATACGGTGTTTCAATATTTATGTCAAAAGTAGAGTATCTGCTGTATTTTTTTTTTCATTAACATTTCATTGAAATAAATATTCTAAGAGGAAGAAGATTCAAGAATTTCTTATAAATCTTTTATCCCAGTACGAAGAAAGGGTCATTCACCTAATATTAAAAAACACTTCCCATTAGATGCACTTTTTTGTTGTTATTTTCTTGAATTTGTTGAACCGTGCCTTGCATATGTTCACAAGACGTTAAGTAATACTTATATAAACAATTTATAGTGTTTTTTCTCCCAACGTATAGGGTTGTTTTCTAGTTTGGCAAATTACTCGTATTACTTTAATTACTCGTATTTTATGTTTATAGTTTACGAACATTGACTATGCAAGGTGATTGTTAAATGAGTTTACACATTTTGAAGAGTGACTCCCTATTCCGAAAAGAAGAAAAGTTTTATGAGAATAAATCTGTTGTACAACCAAGAATATAGTATTTCCCAGAACATGATACACAATCCAGTCGACCAAGGAATGAAAAAAAAAAATAAAGTTATTGATATCTATAGCAGAAATTTGGTGGTAATTCACAAGGCCAAGAAAGGAAAAAAACAGAGATGATTACTTTGGCACATGACAATTAAGCATTTGGTCGAAGGAGAGAATAACTGTAAAGAGATGTAGTTAGTGTAGGGGGACGACAAGGAATAAAGACACTACAAGAATAACACAGGAAAACGAGATAAACTGTACACACAGCGAAGACGAATAATCAGAAGATTACAAAGAAGAATGATAACCTGATTAAAATAAAGAAGTTGAGTCAAAAAAAAGTTACTGTTAATGTAGGACAATAAAGAATTGTGTTGGTGTTTCTGGTAAGCTGTGGAGGTTCCTTGGCTTAGAGAACATAGTTAAAAATCAGGAGTAATATCGAGTTACTAAACAAGAAGAAGAAATATCTTAGTTACGTAATTAGCTGCGTAGTTTACAAATATATAGCTGTGTAGATAAAGTTTGAATAATAGCACAATGGAAAATTTGCAGCAATGTTGTGCATTGCTATAAAGCAAGCGGTCTTCCCCCTCACTAATTTGAACTTCAAACCGTAGAGGTAATTTTCGATGAAACACATACACAATGGTGCATAAAGGTATTATATTTTAAAATGCATATTCAGCAAAATATGTCGTATAAAATTAAGAAGAATTGTTCTATCATTTTTGGCCTTTTTCAACTGCAAGCAATTGAAACTATTGGAAATTCCCAGAAAAAAATTGACCATATTCGACGAAATTGTATTTTCTTTCTTTCTTTTTTTAAAAGAAAGTTAGCGTAGATTCCTTTTATTTAAATCTTCGAAAACGAGGAAATGTTATGATGTCACTCAGAGATAATTGCACCAAACTTGGTTTAGGAGTAGGTAATGGGCATAGAAAAGAACGTGTGGTAGCATTCATTTCGTAGGCGTTCGGGGTTAGAAATAATGAGCCCTAAAGTTCAGGAGAAGTATGGCATGTCAATCAGATATTGATGGGGCGGACCCTTTGTGGATGGGACGGAAATTAAATGAAGTAGAATGAAAACAGAAAAGATGAGCTGAACAGAAAATATGCCAATGTCCCCCCTCAGTCCCACCAGACGAATGCCCGGATACTAGACCTATCAACTGCCCTACCCTTGCCGTTACCAATTGAGTATGCATCACTAGTTAGCTTAATGAAATTATATTTAGAAAAAAAAAACGTAAAATATACACAGAAATTAATCATCGGCGTCGCTAGAAGTTTTCCAGGGAAGGGGTCGAAATGAAGTTACTGTATTTCTCCACACTATAAGATGCTGTCAGTACGCAAGTATTAAATGTTTGAACCCACCAATATTAACTTACTTCATTTGTACGGGAGTTTGATATCTACGACGTGGCGCCCACCAAAATTAAAGGAATGTGTGTTTGTGAGCCGAATATATATATGTGTTTGTGAGTTAAAAGATGGCGTCAAGCTCGAAGTCGATGCAAAGTGGTGCTCTTATTGTTTATCTTTTTCTCGTGGTTGTGTGTAGTGTTTATGTGCGTGCTCTACTGTCTTCATGTAGTAACGGTGCTGTGACTTTCCCAAATGAAGCATTGCCAATGAAACATGGACTGAAGTGTAGTGGAAGATCATTTCATTTTATTGCTGCTGCCTTCATACCAAGAGGACCGCCATGTGCTCTCTCTGGTACTGCTAACAGTGACGGAGGAACTACCAGTGATTTTGTGACAAGGTATGAGTCAAAAGCAAAAAAACAGTGCCTCATTCTCGTTTGTATTCTCCTCCTTTGTGGTGATATTCACGTAAACCCTGGCCCACCCTGTCCATATTACACTAATGCTTTCAATATATATTATCAAAATGTTCGTAGCATTAAAAACAAATTACTTGAGTGCTCATTGAACCTAGGTGAGATAAGGGAACTGGATTGTTTCGCAGTGACCGAATCGTGGCTGAATGAATCAGTGAACGACTGTGAAATTAGCTTTTCTAATAATTTCACCATTTATCGTAAAGACCGCATAACTCGTGGAGGTGGAGAGATGATTTGTGTAAATAATAAGTGGAAGAGCAAGAGAAGACTGGATCTCGAACGGGATTGTGAACTTATATGGGTGGAAGTATTTATTCCAAAGCGTCGTTCTGTGTTTATTGGATGCTTCTATAGGCCGCACAAGAACACCCCCCAGCACATCTTAGAAGCTTGCCATGACTCACTGTTGCATGCGTTGTCACACGGTGACGTCATCCTATTGGGTGATTTCAACCTTTCAATCACGTGGCAGGACAGCAAGCATGGAGTCGCTAAAGATGGAAACGACAGTTATTTCATGGACAATTTTATTCATGGACTTGGTCTAGGTCAACATAATATGCATAATACCCGCAATAATAGCAATCTTGACTACATTCTTTCTAACTTAGAACCTCGTTGTGTTGTCCCATGCAGAAATCTTTTTCCCTCGGATCACGATTCCTTGGATGTTTCTTTCGATTTCCTCCCCTCCACTACTACAAACCAGCCCCTCAAAAGTAGGTCACAACTTCTATGGAAGAAAGCCCCCTGGGGTGACATCTGCCGGGCTATTGAACTGTTTCCTTGGTGTTTGTTAGAGGTAGGAACGGTTGACGACGCTGTGGACTTATTTACATCCGTTGTCCACTCAGCCATAAAGGACTTTGTGCCGGTGAAAGCATCAAAATCGAACAGGTTTCCGGTCTGGTACGACAATGAACTTCGTGACCTTCTTAAAAACAAAAAGCTTGCCTGGTCTCTATGGAAATCACATCCGAGTGACTACACATATAAAAACTTTGCTAGAATTAGAAGTCTTGCCAAGAAGGTACAGCGACGTAAATATTTTGAATACATGGACTCAATTGGTGATTTTACTGTTAGTAACCCTAAAGTCTTTTGGTCTGTAATTAAATCTAGAACAAAATCTCCGGGCATACCGGCAACAATTCAAGATGAAAATACTGAAGCGAGTGATGATCAAAGACCAGACCTCTTCAATAACTACTTCTGCAAAACATTTACTTCCCTTTCCTCTACAACCCATCTCCCCCCTCTCCATCCCATCTGTTCGGACACCTTATCCATTCTCTCTACCACCCCGGGCGAAGTTCTGGCTCTCTTGCTATCGTTATCTCCACATAGATCACTTGGACCTGATAAAATTAGTCCTCTTTTTCTCAACAAAACTGCTTCAGTTATTGCGGTTCCTCTATCTATCTTATTCAATAGATGCTTCAAGGAAGGGTATTATCCCACCAGTTGGAAACTGGCTCACGTGACCCCAATATATAAATCAGGACTTAAAGATCATGTATCCTCCTATAGGCCAATATCTCTTCTTTCTGTAATATCAATTATCTGCGAAAAAATAATTAAAGACAGGCTACTTAAATTCACCTCACCTTACATCCATAGTTCTCAGCACGGCTTTCTACCGAAAAGCTCAAGTCTCTCAAACTTAAGTACTCTTCTTTCCTGTGCAGTCAAATGTATGAATAACAATACTCAATTAGATGTTATCTACTTTGATCTCTCGAAGGCCTTTGATTCTGTCAGTCACATTCATCTTCTTCACAAACTCTCCAATAGATTTAATGTACATGGCAAATTTCTCTCTCTAATCACAAGCTACTTGAAGGACCGTAAACAGAGCGTTGTTCTTTCAGGGGCGACTTCTAACCCCCAACCCGTGATCTCAGGGGTGCCTCAGGGGAGTGTACTTGGGCCTCTACTGTTTGTCCTGTATATGGATGATCTCTACACGCACTTATCAGCTCAACCTAGTGGCCTTCTGCTTTTTGCTGACGATTGTAAGTTATACAGAGAAATATCGTGTCTCCATGACACAATTGCTCTACAGGAAGACATAAATTACCTTACAGGCTGGTGTGAAATGTGGCACTTGAAACTCAACAGTAAGAAATGTGACAGTATTACTATTACTTTGAAAAAGTCTCCTGTTCCCTCCACATACCATATCAACGATTCCCCTATCACACATTCTGCTAGTCATAACGATCTTGGTGTCATCTTTGATTCAAAACTCACCTTCTCTGACCACATCTCCTCAATACTAAAGAATTCAATGCGCATGTTGGGACTTCTTTATCGATTCACCGAACTACGCACTGTTTCTTCATTAGCAACTTTTTATAAGACTTTAATAGCGCCCAAGATCGAATACTGCTCTCCCATATGGGCCATGGCAGCACCTACACATCTCTCCAGACTTGATTCTGTTCTCAATTTCTTCATTGCTATAGTCCGATTTCGTGTTCCTGCACTTCGAATATTATCTAAGAAGGAGCTCTTGCGTCATCTTAATATTCAGACTCCTGAAGTACGCAGAATTATCTCTGATCTGAAATATCTACATAAAATAGTTAATGGAACCTTAAGATCGGAAATATTACTTCAGGAATTATCCTTACGTGTCCCTTCCCGCATCACTCGGAATACCCACCTATTCCATCTTGCCCGTCCTAGGTTGGCTGTTATACAGAGGTCTCTTTTTTATAGAATACCAAACAGTTATAATCAAGTAACAACTGATGTGGACATTTTTTCGAGCTACCCAGTGTTTGAAAGAGCAATTAAACGAGCTTTGACGGAATAGTTTTACTTTTACACTCTTTTTTTCTATGTTGTTGTTATTGTTGTCTTGTTTTTTTTTCTTTCTTTTGTTAGCATGTCCCTGTGTAAAATGGCAAAGTTATGCTGTATCTGGGAAATTGTTCAATAAATAAATAAATAAATAAATATATATATATATATATACGGGGGGTGGATCCAGGGGCGGGCGATCGGGGCGATCGCCCCCAGAAAAGGAAACTTTTTTATTTTATATATAAATAAAATATATAGTTTATTTTTTGACGCTCTTAAAAGTAGCTCTAAGTAGCAGTATTACAACCCATCGCCCCCCCAGAAGTCCGTCCTGGATACGCCCCTGTATATATATATATATATATATATATATATATATATATATATATATATATATATATATATATATATTAGTAATGTTTAAAATAGGGACGACTGTTGGTGGCCATAACAAAAATAACAGTTTGAAGCGTGCGTAGTCCTGGCCCCCCCACCATCATCCAGTTTTTCGAAAACAATTTCAATTGTTTGTACTTCGTTTGCTCCCATTTGCTCCGCAGTAGCTCCGTTTGCTCCCTTACCGTTCCCGAGAAAATGGAATCTTAAAGTGGGGGGGGGCAGAACAACGTCGTTCCAGCCCCCCACCTAACTAAAAATAATAGTTGAGGGGAACGGATGGTGGCATTCGTTTGTACTTCGTTTGCTCCCATTTGCTCCACAGTTTCTGCGTTTCATCCCCTACCGTTCCCGAAAAAATAGAAATATAAAGTGGGGGGGCCAGAACAACATGGTCCCAGCCCCCTCACCCAATAGCAGAGAGAAACGGATGGTGGCATTCGTTTGTACTTCGTTTGCTCCCATTTGCTCCGCAGTAGCTCCGTTTGCTCCCTTACCGTTCCCGAGAAAATAGAAATTTAAACTGAGGGGCCAGAAAAAGGTGGTCCCAGACTCTCGAATTAAACACAGTCACAGAAAGGAACAGATGGTCGCATTCGTTTGTACTTCGTTTGCTCCAATTTTCTCCGCAGTTTCTCAATTTGCTGCCCTGCCGTTCCCGAGAAAATGAAACATTAAACTGGTGGTCGAGGAAAGCCTATCCCAGCACCTCGAATTGAAATAATTCTACTTTCTCGAGAACGGTAGGGGAGCAAACGGACAAACTGCGTAGCAAATGAGAGCAAAGGAAATACAAACGAATGCGACCATCTGTTCCTCTCTATGATTTTTTTTTAATTCGAGGGGCTGGGATCACTTTTTTCTGGCCCCTCGAAGTTCCCGGGCTCACTTTTTCTGGCCTCTCACAGTTTAAAGTTCCATTTTCTTGGGAACGGTAAGGATGCAAACTTAGGAACTGCGGAGCAAATGAAGTACAAGCGAATGCCACAATCCGTTCCTATCTGCTATTGATTGGGGGGCTGGGGCCATGTTATTTTGGCCCCGTACTTTAAATTTCTGTTTTATCGGGAATGATAGGGGAGCAAACGTAGAAAATGCGGAGCAAATGGGAGCAAACGAAGTACAAACAAATGCTACCATCCGTTCCCCTCAGCGATTACTTTTAGTTGGGTGGGGGGCTGGGACCATGTTGTTCTGCCCCCCCCCCACTTTAAATTTATATTTTCTCGGGAACGGTAGGGGAGCAAACGTAGAAACTGCGGAGCAAATAGGAGCAAACGAAGTACAATCGAATGACACCATCCGTTCCTCCCTACTATTGGGTGGGGGGCTGGGACCATGTTGTTGTGGCCCCCACTTTAAATTTCTATTTTCTCGGGAACGTTAAAGGTGCAAACGGAGCTACTGCGGAGCAAATTGGAGCAAACGAAGTACAAATGAATGCAACCATCTGTTCCTCTCTGTGACTGTTTTTAATTCGAGGGTCTGGGACCACCTTTTTCTGGCCTCTCAGTTTAAATTTCTATTTTTTCGGGAACGGTAAAGGAGCAAACGCAGAAACTACGGAGCAAATGGGAGCAAACGAAGTATAAACGAATGCCACCATTCGTTCCCCTCAGCGATTATTTTTAATTGGGTGGGGGGCTGGAACAACGTTGTTCTGGCCCCCCACTTTAAGGTTCCATTTTCTCAGGAACGGTAAGAGAGCAAACGGAGCTACTGCGGAGCAAATTGGAGCAAACGAAGTACAAACGAATGCGACCATCTATTCCTCTCTGTGACTTTTTAATTCGAATGTCTGGGACCAACTTTTTCTGGCCCCTCAGTTTAAATTTCTATTTTCTCGGGAACGGTAAGGGAGCAAACGGAGCTACTTCGGAGCGAATGGGAGCAAACGAAGTACAAACAAATGCCACCATCCGTTCCGCTCAGCGATTATTTTTAGTTGGGAGGAGGGGCTGGAGCGACGTTGTTCTGGCCCCACCACTTCAAGGTTCTATTTTCTCGTTAACGGTAAGGGAGCAAGCGGAGCTACTGCGGAGCAAATGGGACCAAACGAATTACAAACGAATGCGACCATCTGTTCCTCTCTGTGACTGTTTTTAATTCGAGGGTCTGAGACCACCTTTTTCTGGCCCCTCAGTTTAAATTTTTATTTTCTCGGGAACGGCAAGGGAGCAAACGGAGCTACTGCGGAGCAAATGGGAGCAAACGAAGTACAAACGAATGCCACCATCCGTTTCTCTCTGCTATTGGGTGGGGGGCTGGGACCATGTTGTTCTGCCCCCCCCCCCACTTTATATTTCTATTTTTTCGGGAACGGTAGGGGATGAAAGGCAGAAACTGTGGAGCAAATGGGAGCAAACGAAGTACAAACGAATGCCACCATCCGTTCACCTCAACTATTATTTTTAGTTGGGTGGGTTGGCTGGAACGACGTTGTCCTGCCCCCCCCCCCCCCACACACACTTTAAGATTCCATTTTCTAGGGAACGGTAAGGGAGCAAACGGAGCCACTGCGGAGCAAATGGGAGCAAACGAAGTACAAACGATTGAAATTGTTTTCGAAGGACTGCGTGATGGTGGGGGGGCCAGGACTACGCACGCCAGTTTGAATACATACAAGACTGTTCACTAACACAACTATGTTTACGCAAAGGATAAAGGAAGTATTTGGATTTGGTCTACTCACCACTAGAAAGCTGCAAAATGTAATGAACAGAAACAGCCTCTTAACAATTGCGGTCAAGACTCCAAATATAACTCAGGCATGTTTCAAAAACACTGCACGTTAATAGTGTGTACACAAAATGAATATGAACGTTTCATTTCTGTTCCCTAGCACACACATGAGACACAATGTGTTCACTGTCTACACAGATGCCATGTTCGTAAAATTAGCTTCCAAATTGGTCTCAACAAGCTTAGATAATACCGTAGTTAATCTTAATATACCGTACAGTGGGACTGTACTTTTGACATAATGAAACAGTTGTTAAAAGAATCATTAAAAAGTATAACAGACACACACAGTACCAGGAATTGTATTAAAGAAATAAATATGTTAAAAAAAAACAGACACGTTCAGTCTGAAACAGATGAGACTGCCTTTTAAAAAATGTATTTCAATTTGTCTTTATAGAGAAAAGTTGGCAAGGGCAGTTGATGATTTAGTATCCCGGCATTCGTCTGTTGGGATTGAGGGCGAACATTGGCACATCTTCTGTTCAACTCATCTTTTCTGTTTTCATTCTACTTCATTTAATTTCCGCCCCATCCGCAAAGGCTCCATCCCATCAATATCAGATTGACAGGCCATACTTCTCCTGAACTGTAGGGCCCATTATTTCTGATTTCGAACGCCTGCGAATTCAATGCTACCACACCTTCTTTTCTATTTCCATTTCCGACTCCTACACGAAGTTTGATGCAATTATTTCTGAGTGACTTCGCTCCCTTCCCTCGTAAGTCTACAATTGGTTGCTTGGTTGACTCCTGCTGCAAGAGTAGGGATTACGTGAAAACCTTAATAAACACATACATCACATTGTGATAAAATCGAATGATATTTAAGAAAGTTACTAAAGAACATTTTTTAACCAAGAAGGGAGGAAAATTCACCTCTCTCGTTTTCTGTTCATTTTTAATCCAAGTAGTGGTAATGCAATACAATCGTCACAACCTGCTTAAACGTCTCGCAGGAACGACATGGGATCTCAAATCACACACAGTCTTGAGCACTTACCTCCAGCAGATTAGGTATGAGAGGAAACCGTGTATTGATATACAAACTTTTCCCTCATATCTATTCGTCTATCAATACAAAACGTGGTACACTGATTTCTTATTCCCTATAGTATTTTTCGAGATACATTTGGATTGTATGCTTTTACCCGAGGGGTCCAAAGTTGATGGGCGGGATTTTTGGAGGAAATTTTTACATTATCCCAATTTTCCCTGTTCAGGTGTGTTATGTTCCCCAATACGTAGCACCTTTGGAAAGCTTGTTTTATGCTGAAGAGAAAGAACGATAAATCATGACTTTCCAATTAACAGTGTTGATGCAATAGCAATTTCACTGCGAGTCTACGATTTTCTTTATACTTACAGGGTTAATGGGACCCAGAGACTTACTCTGTTGTCCATAGCGCCTAATTTTTTGTGCATGAACATATCTTTTTTATGTTTATCGAATGGACTAGGCTTGATTCGGATGTCCGGATGACACGTGCATGTCCGTTTCTTGTAAGAACCTTCTTTTCTTTCAAGACGGTTTAAAATGAAACACTGCATCTCTCTAACTCCATCAGTATTTACTCTGGCGATCAAAGATGAAATATAAAATCGTTAATTTACTCCATTCTTGGTTTGAATGGAAGGATAAAATTAGAGTTGAAACTTGTTCCTTATAAGCTGTATTCATGTCAAAAAGTTTCTTGCGGTACTGTATCTAGATCACAAAATTATTTCTCGCTATATATTTTAGTATCATAAGTACCTTTTCTCAGTATGAACGGAATATTATGCAACCCGCAACACAAGAGTGTAGTGTGGTGGTTCTTACATTACGGGCCTCTTAAATACTTATACTGTATTCGAGTGGTTCCCAATCACCCCAGAGTTGTGGAACCTTTTTTATTTTAACACATCTCACATACATCCCTCAGATTCCACATGATTAAAGGTTGGTATCTGGGTAGAAGTAGTAGTTTAGGGCTAGGTAGTAACATTAACAACTATGAAATCGACAACTTTCTAGGAGGGCTGGGGGCTCAGTGGTAGAGCGTTTACCTCTGATACATGGGGTCCCTGGTTAGATCCCTGCCAAGTAAGTTTGTGGTGGACAACATCATGTCTTTGGGTTTTCTCGGGGTACTCCCTTTCTCTCCCACTTTCTCATTCCACCAATTCTTCCATCATCATTCGTTTGCCTTAATCATTAGTCTCCCTTAGCCTAACGGGTATAATCATGTGACGTTAAATTGAAAGAAAAAAAACAACCATTTTATTTATGTTATAAACAAATGGTATATAGTAGATACCAGAATCTGTATGTCATGGCATGTCAGTACGTAAACCTTTTTGTTTCAGACAATTCATTCCACATCTGGCTCAATTTTGCTGAATTTAGCTATAAATCAGGTTCAACATCGAGGTGATTTCTATGTTTATTTTTCACGAAACAAAGCATTGCAAAATAAATCTGCTACAAAATGGAAGTAGGTGTTTCAATACTCTTTTCATCTGCTTTCTTATATTCAGTAAATACCCTCTCTAAAAAACTACAAGTAAGATCAGGAAATTCATCTTGCTCCTCCTTAGATATGTTCAAAAATGTACCATCTCTAGTGGAAAGAGTTTTTTTTTCTTTTATCTGAGTTTTCAGAGTCTGATCTTGGGGAGAGGAGTGTTATTCAGGTCCCCAACTAGTCAACGATGACATGCATATTGAACTTTTCCTGACAGCTCTTCATCAGTGGACCCCAGAAATGATTCCCACTTTGTGAAAGTTGAGATAATACTACCTTAAACTCAGTTTTCCATAGCTGTATTTTTATAATTGCTATATCAACTCTGTCTCCAATGCCAAAAAATGTTTATTTCATTGTCTTATAGACTGGTGTTCAGTGTGTTCAGGTTATGCACAACCAAGAAAGTTCTTGAACTTGTCACATGGACATTTAGTATATACCTCTTAGAAATGGTTACTTCATTGCTTAACTTTAAAAAAAAACTGCGCAACACTAATTGAGTAAACCTGTCTCCAACTTCTGCACATAATTTTTATCAGGGTTCTGGAATTCAGGAATCAAAAACTTTGTCCAAAGACATGAATTCAAATTTTGTCCCAATAAATACATGCAGGTTTATTTATATTGTTTGTTTTTGTTTCTTCTATTGCTAATAGTTTCGTTGTTAGGAAAATGCCTCTGAAGAGTAATTTTAAGTACTTTGAACAATTGATAAAACAAAATGATCAAGAATTACACGAATTACAAGCACATTCTAATTATCCATTTAACTTGTGTCGGAACAAATTTTCAAAATTGAACTCTTCAATTTTATATAACCATTACGGATATTGTTACAGCCTACAAAGTTCATTGGAAAGAGAGAAAATAGGAGATGAAATGTTTTGGTGAGACCCAATCATTTACACTCAAGACAGTTCATTACCAAGAACAATCAACAAATAAAAATAGTTGATCGATAGGTCTAATGCAGACTAGCAGTTTAATTTTGCTTCTATTTCTATCGACGCATAGTTAACGTCACTACAATTTTTCGCCTGAATTATCAAAGTGTTTATAAAATAGTAACCAACTAACTAACTCAGGGGGCCTATGGAACCCTGAAGTTCAATGTCGCATTCAGAAAAGCTCTCCATTGACTTTTGTCCTTAGCCAACGGATTCAGTTTGTACTTTGTATTCCAATTTCTTCGAAATCCATCTTAATATTGTCCTCCCATCTGCGTCTAGGTCTTCCTGATGGTCGTTTTCCGATTGGATTTCCAGCTACGACTTTGAAAGCGTTTCTACGCTCTTTCATTCTGGCTACATGACCTGCACACCTGAGCCTCCTAGATATGATGACCCTAACAATGTTTGGTAAACGGTATATACATATTTGTTTAGCAAATTTGAGTACGTTGCAAATTGTGATATGTAAATAATGCCATGGATACTCTACAATTTGTTGGTAGACTCCAGAGGTCCACGGACCACCAATTGGAAACACTGTTACAGTTTTTTAAACTACAGATTGTAGGAAACAGCAATTATTATTACAGTGAAAAAAAAAAAACGCTGCTCCATATACGATTAGATCTGGTGGAAAATCTATCTTTGTATACAAGTCGGTGGCTCTAAACGAAGTCTTCCTATGTATAAATGTGAGAAGAGACACACGCAGAAACACACACATACCTGTTATTTTATACATTAGTATCGATAATCGGAAAATAAGGAAAATCAAAGACAACAACCAGAGTCTAGAATTAAATTGTATTCACCAGATTATGACGTATACTGATTATGTAAATTTAATAGGTGATGATAGGAGAACAAAAGAAGAAAATGCAGAGGCCTTACGAAACGTTTGCAGGAACTTGGGTTGGGAAGTAAAGGCAGAGAAAAGTAAGAACATGAAAGTTTGGCGGGACCAAAGTACGGAAAATTATGGATGCGTCAAATTTTCAAATACTACTTTCGACAAAGTGGATATTTTCAAATACCCAGGATCAATATTAACATACTAAATCATATTCACGAAGAAATTAAATGCAGACTAAAAGCATGTGATTCGTGTTATTATTCAGTTAAGAAATCTTTTGTCGTTGCTAATTATCTCAAGAAATTTGAAGCTTAAAATATATAAAACGATAATTATGTCTGTTATCTTGTATGGTGGAGAAATATGGTCGCTTACTCTAAGGGAAGAAAGTAGTCTGCAAGTATTTGAAACAAGATCCTGACACGAAAATTGGGATCCAAGAGGAACGGGACTTGAGAATGGCGAAAACTTCGTAACGAATAACTGCATAATTTGTACCGATTACTCAACATTGTTACGATCATTAAGTCTCGGAAGCTCAGGTGGATAGGTCATGTAGCCAAAATGGAAAAAAGTATTAACGTTTTCAAAGTTTTAACAGGAAATCCAATCGGAAAACGACATTCAGGAAGACCTAGGCGCACATGAGGTGACAATATTAAGAGCAATCTTGCAGAAATAACAAAACAAATTATATAGAAACTGGAACTAGTTGGCTTAGGATAGAGTTCAGTGGAGATATTTTGTTAACGTAGCATTGAACCTCGGGTTCAATAGATCATGGATTATTTATTAGTTAGTAAAGATAACCATACTTTTTGTCACTATAACGATGCATTCCGAAACCAAAAAACGTCAATTTGCTCTGCATCCGATTTGAATAGGGCAGTGATCGATATGACGTTTATTCTTGGAACGATAAACCATGCCAAAAGCCAGTTTTACTATCTCTAACCGATTATACTCTATAGCAATCAATATTAAAACCGAAAAGGGAAAGTGATTCATACAGCTTCCTATTGTAAAGCAATAATAATGTTGTAGAAGGAAAATATCTTTGCGAAACTGAATCTACCTCAAAAATCTGTTTTCGCTATTTATTACCGTTCATCAGCCTCGAAACCTTATATCGCAGATTTCGACCACTTTCGTTTTAAGGACTTAGAATTTCGATTTCTGGGCTGCCGGCATATAGAACCATTTAGCCCGTCCGTATGAAGCATGGCGTCCTTCGGTGATCACACTATCCAGGAGAAGGAAAGGAAAAAGGATTGGGGAAGGAAGGAAGCGGCCTGGGACCTATAAGTTAGGCACCACCCTGGCATTTGTCTGATGTGAATAAGGAAAAGCCAGGAAAACCTCATTCAGGATGGCTGGCCTCAAAAAGCTTTTTACACTTTTTCGACCAAGTGCTTCCACCACTTTCATTTTAAATAGAGAAATAAATTTGAAAAAAATATATCTTTAGGTCGATGAATTGATTCGAAAAAGTCAGTTATCCCTATCTATTACTGCGTTTATTATATTGTGATTAACGCTGAAACAGGAAACGGTTAATTTTAGCACTTCCGGTTTGAATAAAAAGTTAATAGTGGAGATGGATCATATTGAGGTGATTCTTAACCGATTCCGAGAAACCATTTCTCGCTATATTTTATCCTTCTTTTTGTCCGATATATGTAAACCCCTCCTGAATTGGGTTGGACTCTGCCGGGCTGTAGTCATACCGTGGGATTCAGTCAGTAGCTTATGTCAGCTTATCCCAGGAATCTGGGTAAGAGCCCAAATTATGGGAGAGGAACCATATGTACTCCTGTCAAAATGTAAGTAGCTTAACTGAAATTAGGATGTAGAACTGATTTTTAAATGCATCAAAAACAAAATATAGACCTAATAAAATTTTTAAAAAATGGATGAGATCTTATTATATGCCTGTCAAAGTGTTGGCAGGTCAAATGAAATTTGATTGGAAAACTAAAATATGAATATATAAACTATATCATAAAGCAAATAGTCAGGATTCGGGAGGAGGCATGTGTACACTCGTGTCCTCAAAATTGAGGAGAGCTAACCAAAAATTGATTGGGGCAACTAAAATTTCAACTAACAGCGTAATAAGTGAATGCTAGCTAAAGTATTTAAAAGCGGAGGTGTTATAAGCTCTACAATAATCTCTGTTTGTCAAGTGGCACTTGGATCGCGAATTACAATTTAATAATACAAATTATAAGGGAAAAAGCATACCTTATTCTGTATTCCACGTTAAACTGTAGGTCCCTGTCTCATATAACCTCGCTGCTGAAAGGTACGCTAAACTGAATAATCAAGTCAAATTAAAACGACGAGAGAGACAATTGTTCCATTTTGAGAGAAGTTTAAACTAGGCATTTGGTGAAAAGTATTCAATGTGTTGCCAAACTGGCCAAGTGAACGTTCGAATTTTGAGAGGGATTCAAGTGGTCCACTTTTAGGCGTGACGCATGATTAATTAATTGTCAAATTCGAAGTTATTTTAGGTATAGTGTCAAGCTTATGAGTCCTTTCTACATTACGTTTCCTGTGACTTAGGTGTTGAACTATTATCTCTAGAGTAAGGAGTTTTTGATTCGATTAACGACCACCCAAGATGGAGATAGACAAGATTATCGTTGCGTTTTTTTTGGAAGTTCTTACGTTTCCTCTACATTGTAATTACACCATTTTTTTCTTAATATGTCACTTCCATCAATCATCTGTCTCTTCTAGAATAAAGTGGATAATTGTGGAACGTTAAACTAAATATATATTGAATTTACGTTTTTTTTTTTAATATCACTTTATCTCATGATGTGTGCTGAATAAAGATCATTCTAAACCATAATGAATTAAAAATTTATTTAATTGTCTATTAATCGAAATAAACATTATTTTCATTTTTGTATCATTTTAAACTATAATATTTTTAATTTGTATTTTAAAACAATCTAATTAAATGTTGATATTATTGCTTACTAACTAAGACTTAAGAAAAGAAGACAAAAAAAGGAAATGAAAATTTTCAGTTTAGCGTCCCATGATTATGTCCTTTAGACTAAGGGAGAAGCAAGTGAATGATGATAGAAAAATTGGTGGGATGACGAAGTGGGAGGAAATTGGAGTACACAGAGAAAACTCAAGGACACGACATTGTCCATTACAAACTTACTTGGTCGGGGTCGAACCAGAGACCTCATGCACCAGAGGTAAGCACTCTACCAGTGAGCCACCGTCCCTCTGAAAGAAGAGAAACATATCACTATTTGATATCAAGTACCAGCGTTGATTACCGCTTTGCTCGGTTGAAATAAAAACTTTAAATACACAACTCCTATATATATATATATATATATATATATATATATATATATATATATATATATATATATATATACAGTGGCGGATCCAAGGGGAGGGCTATAGGGGCTATAGCCCCCCCTTGACGTTCAGGTATACACTGGATAAAATGAGGTTCAATCCTGCTTTACACTGGATAAAAGGGCAAAATACGGTTTAGCCCCTCCCTTGATCATATTCTGGATCCGCGCCTATATATAGATATAGATATAGATATAGATATCTAAGACTCACCAAGTGAAGTCTTGACCCGACTACAGTTAGTCCCAAAGTTTTGGAGCTATAGAGTTCTAAATTTCATTTTTCTCATATTTTCGGCACCCTATAACTCCGAAAGGAAGCAATGTGCACCCAGGTTGGTCTATACTTTTTGTCTTATCTTGGTGACAAGAATCACCTCCCAAAATTTGTCGGTGTTGTTTTGAAACACCCTGTATATACAGGGTGGCATATTTTAATATTTCCACGGAAACATCTCGAAAACGTTTGAACAGAAATGAATTGAACAAAACTCGAATAGAAAATACCATACGGCAAATCGAATGGTGATGTCGCGGGGCCGCTCTGTAAGGGGGCTCGGGGCCCAACTTTAAAATTTAAAATGGAAACATGGGATGAATGACACCTCGTTCGATAGATATTTAAAAACTAGAACGAAATGCGGCAAAATATTTTTATATCGGTCACCGTATTCAAAATTACCGCCAAGACATGGTGTCTGTATCAGATAAAACGTCCAGTACCACTAATATGAAAACGGTAGAACATAAATGAACCAAAAACAAAACAAAAAAAGAAAGAAACTCAAGTAGGAAAGCCATGGGCAAAATCGAATGGTGAAGTCGCGGTGTCCTTCACGGGGGCTCTTCAAGGGGACCCGGGGCCCAAACTTGAAATTTTAAATAGAAACATGAGGCGAGTGACACCTCGTTCGATAGATCCTTAAAACCTAAAAAGCGATGTGGCAAAAGATTTTTCATATCGACCACTCTATTCAAAATGGACGCCAAGACATGGTGCCTGTATCAGATAAAACGTCCAGTATCACTAATATAAAAACGTTTGAAGATAAATTAACAGGATAAAACTCGTACAGGAAATCTCAGAGGGTATTTATCATTCCACGCCTCGAGAATAATCCAACGGAAAAAAATATTAAAGTACAAGTGACATAATGCTAAAGAGGAAATCTAATTCTTAGAAAATTATCTTTCCGATCTCCCTCCGTAAGTGGGCGAAGCGGGAATGAACGGTAAAATCTCAAATGAGAACCTCACTTTTACTTGCAACAGGTATGGTTTATCTGAAACACTTGGGTGTACAAGTGATTGGTACTGTAATGAACCAATATTGTGCAGACAACTTTTGAGCAAAACAAACGTTTGTACACATTGTTCTAAAATTGCATTGTTCGATTAATTGTTTTTCAGTTGATTTATTTTTGCACAAATCGTTGCCTGCAATCAAAATGGAAGGTACCATTTAATAAGAATTTGACCTACTTTTTTCCATTACAGACATCTACTTGACATTTCATCTGATACAGGCTCCATGTATTGGCGGCCATTTTGAAAACGGTGACCCCTATGAACAACCTTTTGCCACAAAGCTGTTTAGTGCATGAAGATCTATGGAATGAGATATTACTTGACTCATAACTTCGTTTAAAATTTGTTAGTTGGGCCTGGGCCCCCATAAAAGGCTGCCCTGGGGGGCACTTCGGCAACATCATTCGATATGTCCCATGGCTTTCCTATTTGAGGTTTTGTTTGGTTCATTTATGTTCAACCGTTTTCATATTAGTGCTACTGGACGTTTATCTGATACAGGTAACATATCTTGGCGGCCATGTTGAATACGGTAACCGATATGAAAAATATATTTTACCACGTCGCTTTTTAGTTCTTAAAGATCTATCAAACAAGGTGTCATTCGCCTCATGTTTCTATTTAAAATTTTAAGGTTGGGTCCCGGGCCCCCTTGAAGAGCGGCCCTGAGAGGCCGCAAAATCATCGTTCGATTTTCCCCCTAGGATTTGCTTTTTGAATTTTTGTTCAGTTCATTATGTACAACCGTTTTCGAGATATTTCCGTGAAAAGATTAAAATGGGCCACCCTATATATACATTGTGTCCCAGGAAGAAGGGGCAATATTTTGGGAAATGGTAGTATGGATGATTCTAAGCAAAAAAAAGAAAAGTTCATATGAACATAGGTCCTAATCTCAACTATTCGAGAACTACAGGTCGAGAACCATTTTTTAATTTACATTGCATATTGCTCACCCTGTAGTTATTCTACAGAGGTGATACATAGCGGATTTGAAAGGTGACGAAAAATGACCCTTCCAATGATATGCAATATGTGGCAGTGGTGTCTTTGGAAGAGAAGTTATTGAGGGATATTTTGGAAACAGTGTTGCCATCCACTTTCTTTAAATAACCTTAACGTTCTCAAATTTTCCTCAATAGCTTCCCTTCCGAAGACAACACTGCCACATGCTGCATACTGTTGGAAAGGTGATTTTATCAGCTTTCAAATCTGCTATCTCTTACCTCTATAAAATAGTTAGAGGGTGAACAATACGCAATAAAGTAAGAAATGCTTCACAATCTGTAGCTCTCAAACCGTTGAGATTAGGGCCTATGTTCATATGAACTTTTTTTGCTTACAATCATCGATACCACCATATCCCAAAATATTGTCCCTTCCTCCTGGGACACCCTATATATATATATACAGGGTGTAACAAAAAGGTACGGCAAAATTTCAGTGGTGGATTGTTTATTGGTAGACAAACAAAAAAGTTCATATGACCATATGTCAGCAAATGCATCATTATAGAGTTATGGCCATTGAGACGTTTGATGCGGTTAAATACTCACATTCTGGTTGCCTCTTGATGTAACTCAATTTAAACCTCAACATCTCAGCCCCTACTTAAGCTACAAAGACACTTTTGGCATCAATGTGTTTCTGAAGGATCAAGCTCTCAGACTATGCGTATTTTATGTATGTGGGGTGTACCACGGGGGATGGGGCAGGGAATCTATGTGTTTTCTTGTTGTTTTGCATCACGTAGTTACCCTTCGCCGTCCATCATGATTCCCTCCACATACATGAGATACACATCAGTCGAAAGCGTGATCCTTCAGAAACATATTGATACCAAAGCTATCTTTCTACCTTAATTAGGGGCTGAGTTATTGAGGTTTAAATTGAGTAACATTAAGGGGCAACCAGAATGTGACTATTTCACAGCACCAGAGGGCTTAATGGCCATAAACTCTGTAACGATGCATTTCCTGACATTTGGTCATTTAAACTACTTTTTCTTGTCTACCCATAAGGAATACACCCCTGAAATGTTGCCGTAACTTTGTTACACCCTGTATATATATCCCCTTCCTCTCCTTTAAGAGACATCGGAAGTGCCAGTGTTTATCGCAGCGACCTCGATAACTATGGATTCGTCACTAATATCGCTAATCTTGATCTCCCAAGTTGCGAGGGTGAATTTGGATTTAAATGGCATCAGAAGTGTAACTGTTCATCTCAGTGACTCCGAAAACTATGAATTCGACACTAATATCAGTCATTTCTAAATGTCCCTCCTCTACTCCCGAAGTTGCACCGTCAAAGTGAAATGACAAAAACATCCCATGCCTGAACCCCATCTATGTGTCAAATTTGGTCGAGATCGGTCTGGCTGTTCAAGAGTTATTAAGTTTTATTTATTTTTATATATCTTCTCCTTCCTCCTCCCCAACGTTGTACCATCAAAGTGAAATGATAAAATCCATTCCAGGCCCAAACAAAATGAACATATTTAATGAAATTAAATGTCTTAGGAACAACCACCTGCTTGAATTTCGAAGCCTGCAGTCAAAGAAGCAGGTGCGCACAATGTTTGAAAAAAAATCAAATGCTCGCTCTAGCTAGAAATATTGTTGAAATCTTTCATAGATTTAAATCATAATAACTGTGGAAACCTAATTACTGTTTACAACTACTCAACGTCTATCAAAGAAGCAGTATGCGCGAGTTGTAGAAACTGTCAGGGATTTTTTTTTTTTTGAGAGGGAAGACATAGACAGACAGACAGACAGACAGACAGACAGTATTTCCTGTTTTCAATTTATAATTTTCAGTAAGATGGTTTTGTACGAAGAAATATCATTAAAGGAAATTTCTAGGTCACCTGCTTGAAAGTATATTAAATGCTTAATTTCAGAAAGTAACAACACTAAAATTACTATTACTAGTACTAGTACTACTTCTACTACTAATATTACTACTACTACTACTACCACTACTACTAATAATAATAATGACAATAAATGACATGTTTTAGTTTTACGTCCCACGATTATGCCGGTTATGCTACAGGAGACAGTGATGATGAGAGATGAGTGAAATGGTGGAATGAAAAAGTGGGAGGAAACGGGAGAACCCCGAAAAAATCACGAGCACGGTGTTTCTCCACCACAAAGTCCACACGGCGCGAGCTGGGATCGACCCAGGGAACCCAAGCACCGAAGGTAAAAGCTCTGCCACTGAGCCACCTCGCCCCCACTTATAATGAGAAATGAATGCAATGGTGAAAAAAATAAAGAAATGAAATCTTTGAGTTTTACGTCCCACGGTTATGCCGGTTAGGCTAAAGGAGACGGTGATGATGAGTAATGAATGAAATGGTGGAATGAAGAAAGTGGGAGGAAACGGGAGAACCCCTAGAAAACCCACGCACACGGTAATGCAATGGTGGAGTGAATAAAGTGGGAGAAAACGTGATTACTCCAAGAAAACACACAAACACGGTGTTGGTCCACCACAAACACCACTTGGCAACATCTGGGAACCCACGCACCCAATGGTAGAATGGGAGACTGGGAGGAAAGGGTAGTACCCGGAGAAAACCCAAGACACTTGTCCACCACAAACTTACTTGGCCGAGAATTGAACCAGGGAACCTACACACCAGAAATAAACGCTCTACCACTGACCCACCGTGCCCCCTAATAATAATAATAATAATAATAATAATAATAATAATAATAATAACAATAATAATAATAATAATAATAATAATAATAATTTAGCTCGGTTTGATCAAAATATTATGTTATGGAGGATAATTAATTCTGATTCCGTTCTTCACATTTAACCATATGTTAAGTACGTAAGCTACACTTCTAACAATGTGCCCGCAGTTAGGTCTACTCGTAACACAAAGAGAAAACTTTATAAAGAAATACGGATATAAATTCACGCATCAAATAATAGATTCTTTTTCTCATTTAAATGACGCATAACACGGTGGCTCAGTGATAGAGCGCTTACCTCTGGTGCGCGGGTCCCTGGTTCGACTCTTGACCAAGTAAGTTTGTGGTGGACAAGTGTCCGTGATTTTCTCGGGGTACTGCCGTTTCCTCCCACTTTCCCATTTCACCAATTATTTCATCATCATTCACTTGACTTAATCATCACCTCCCCTAGCCTAAAGGTCATAGAAGTGGGATATTAAACTCAAATATTTCATTTTTTTTCCATTTAAGTGACAACACAAATCATAAATATGTCCTTACTGTGCGCTACAGTTCTTTTAATCCAATGCTTTGTCTTCTCCGAGAGATGTTGTCAAATATAGAAGTACCTTAACTTGATAATAGAGTTCTCGGAAGCTTCATGCAGGCATTTAATACAGTGAAAAAGTCTAGGATAATAAAGAAGTCATCTTGTTAAAAAAAAAAAAGTCAATACTGAAGAGATTTCTTAGAAAATACTTCTACTGATTAAAAAGAAAACTAAAACATTTTGTAAGAAACTACACATGCAGAAGATTAACTAAGTAACTATACACACTTCAAGACAGATTAATTATTATTATTATTATTATTATTATTATTATTATTATTATTATTATTATTAATAATAATAATAATAATAATAATAATAATAATAAGTGAAAAGCATATCTCATTCTACACACACATACATAGACACACACACACGCGCGCGCGCGAAAGGAGACAGAAGGAGAAAAAGGAGAAAATAAAACGATGTAGAATTTAAGGTTAACTAAAACCTAGAATTAGAAATAAAAATAAAAGAAAGTTAGTGAAAAATACTCTAAACTTTAATTTATTGAAACTAACTTACCTTCTATGTCGTTTCGGAAGGAGAAAAAATCTTCAAATTCCACCACCACCGTTGCGCTGCTGATGTGACACCGCCTTATACATGCGCATGCGCAGAATCAAAGTCAGAACTGACACTAATAACTACTAAGTGTACACTATTAGGAAGCCGCTGTAAAAGTGGTACTTTCACGTGGATGCTTCTTATATATATATATATATATATATATATATATATATATATATATATATATATATATACCCCATAGACGCCTTCGCGCATGCGCAAATGTAGGTAGCTCTAGTTACATAGAAAGTTTCTTAAAACTATTGTTTTAATGCAAAATTTAATAGTAAAACAATAAAGCATTCTAATATTAAAACAAATCTTAAAATTGTTGTTTTTTATAGATCATCCGTAGTGTTTTTAAATAATAGAAATTAGCAAACGAATGTTACAGAGAGAAAGACACGTAATATTTTCAAACACAGAGTCGATATATCGAATAACAAAGTCGAATAGCACATATATTCGATCTCTCAATAGGGCAGGTGTGATTCAGTGGTATAGCGTTCACCTCCGGTTCTTGGGTTTCCTGGTTCAATTCCAGCTAGCGCCAAGTGAACTTTGTGGTGGACAAATACCGTGTACATGAATTTCCTCGAGTTTCTCCCGTTTCCTCCCACTTTCATCATTCCACCATTTAATTCATTACTCGTCATCACCGTCTCCTTTAGCCTAACCGGCATAACCTTGGGACGTAAACTCAAATATGTTTTTTTCGATCTTTCAAACTCAGACTATATTCAACCTTTGGTGAATCACATGCAACAAAGATATTTTCTTTTCGTAAAACTGGATATTATTTCTGGTACTAAATATTTGACAAATCAATCTTTCGACACATTGGTAAATGATGTCTTGAAAATGAAATGAAATGAAATCTTTGAGTTTTACGTCCCACGGTTATGCCGGTTAGACTAAAGGAGACGGTGATGATGAGTAATGAATTAAATGGTGGAATGAAGAAAGAGGGAGGAAACGGGAGAACCCCGAGAAAACCCACGCACACGGTGTTTGTCCACCACAAAGTTCACTTGGCGGGGACTGGGATCGATCCCGGGACCCCAAGCACCAGAGGTGAAAACTCCACCACTGAGCCACCGCGGCCCCAAATGATATCTTGAGAAAGGGGACATAGTGGCTCAGTGGTAAAGCGTTTATCTCTGGTGAATGGGTCCCAGGTTCGATCCCGGGCCAAGTAAGTTTGTGGTGGAGAATATCGTGTCCTTGGGTTTTCTCGCGGTACTCCCCTTCATTCCACATTCCCATTCCATAAATTATTCCACCACCATTTACTTGATGTAATCAAAGTCTCCCTTAGCCTAACAGGCAATGGTGGGACGTTTAACTTAAAGATATAAAGATGATGTCTTGAAAAGTTAATATATTTCTATCATCATTTTAAGTTTTTATGGTCATGTTGTTTATAGTGTCAGTACACATTTTTTTCGTTCTCTCCCATTTGCAGTCGGAATTGAATTAACATAACACTGATGACGGAATGCAACAAAACTGTATTATTAATACATCAATCAATCAATCAATCAATCAATCAATCAATCAATCAATCAATCAACCTATCTATCAATCTATCTATCTATCTATCTATCTATCTATCTATTTATCTATCTAACTATCTATATTTCATCATATATATACGAGGGGCAGTCAGGAATTTCCCCAAATTTCGTTGTAACTATTTATTGCTGCAATATAGTTACACATTCAATTAATAGCCCTCAAAATAGTCTCCTTGAAAACAGACACACTTGTTCTTTCGCTTCTGGCATTGCTACAAACAACGCTGAGAGTTCTGTTTTGGTATGTTCCGAAGTTCAGCCATTGCTTTGGTGAGGATGTCTTCCACGGTGGCAATAAAAATATGGGAACACAATTTTCAGCGTTTTTTTTTTTAATTTATCTCTTAAGAGGGGAGACTGGGGTCGCTTCTTCAACATCCAAATATTTCATTCTTTATTGACAAAATGACCAATGTGAGGGTTCATTTAGTTTGAAGATGTGAGACTCGAAATACCAACTCTTAATAAAAATAAGTGAATATGAGTTTCAGCATTAAAAAAAAAAAAAAAAAAAAAAAAAAAAGTCCCTTCCTAAGGGAGAAAGAGAGGATGTTTCTACATTATTGCAATTGACTATTATTTATTTATTGGCGGTGTCATATGTAGAATTTTACTTAAGTTAGAGATGTGAAATTCGGTATATGAACTATTAAGTGCAAATAATACCAGACGTGTTTCAGTATTTTGGAAAATTACGCTCCTTAAAGAAAAAATGGTTATTACTATAATATTCAAATTTCCCATTTTTACTGACTGAGAATGTGAGAAATAAATAAATAGTATTTCATCGTCTATAACAATTCAGCTCCTGAAAGGGGTAAGAGAAACAATTCCGATAATATTAAGATTTACTATTATTTATTCGGAAAATGCTTAATGTGAGAATTCGTTTAAGCTGGAAGTGTGAAATTCATTACATAAAATATTAATTAAAAATAACGGGAACACGTATCTCAGCGGGCCATGGTGGCTCAGTTGTAGAGCGTTCATCTCTGGCGCATGGGGTCTTTGGTTCAATCCCAGCTAGCGCCAAGTGAGCTTTGTGATAGACAAACACCGTGTGCGTGGGTTTCTCGGGGCTCTGTCGTTTCCTGCCACTTCATTCCACCATTTCAGTCATTTTTCATCATCGCCGTCTTCTTTAGTATAGCCGACATAAGGGTGGGATGTAAAACTGAAAGATTTAATTTCATTTTACACGTACGTCAGCGTTCTCGAAAGTGTTGCTTGTGGAAGGGGAACAAGTATACGATTATACAGAATAGTGGAAGGGATTTCCTAAAATTGAGTCCATGTTATATGTATAAACCTGAAACTTTGACAGAAAAATAATTTTGCAACGATATTAATTATGAAACCAGTTGAGAATGCTCCAAGAGCATTGCCAGAACGAACTTAAAAAGAATGGAGAGATGGAGTGGGAAGGAGAAACTGGGATTCTTCCTACATGTAAAAGTATTTTTTTTTATCCATACTTCCTTCTGTTTCTCGTAAAATTTCGCAAAATATCATCTCTCTATGACTTACGGTTCCCGAGAAAAGACTCCAAATCTCCCGAAATTCGAAATTTTTTGGCCAATATCTGGGGAACAGTGGCCAGTTGTACAGTGGCCACCGGTTACTATTCGGTACCAAAATGTTCGCCATTCTCTTAGGTATTGATGAACACCAATAGGATGCTTCTATGACTTACGGTTCCCGAGATATGGATCCTTAAATCTCCCGAAATCGGAACTATTTTTTGGACAATATGTCGGGAACAGTAAGTCATGGAGAAATGATGTTGGTGTTGATCAATATGTAAGATCATGGTAAACATCTTGGTACCAATATTCACTAGTGGCTACTGGCCAAACTAGCGAACATTTGGACAGTGTCCACCGATTACTATTTGAGGGTATTGATCAATATTAACGTCACCTCTCTCTGTTTTACCGTTCCAGAGATATGGATCCTTAAATCTCCGGAAATCGGCCATTTTTGGCCAATATCTCGAGAACGGTAAGAGTGACGTGAAAAATCCCATCACTTTCTCAGATAGTTTTTGATGCTCTATCGAATGGACGGCTCAAAATTGAAAAAGTCGCAAATATCAGACAAACGGACAGACGGACACAAACATAGAAAATTCAGTAACGAACTTTTAAGATCGTTGAAAATAGTATGATAAAGGAAATATAGGTGAAAAAGTGATTCACATGTTCTGCCCAAAACAATACCACATAAATCCTTTAAGTTTGGAAAATACAAATATGTACTCCTCTTTACGAATAAGAAAATACGTGACCCAGCATTTTAAAATTATGGTTTTAAGAGGAAGAAAATCCTGTCTAGTGTGTTTTTTTTTTTCTGTCATCCCAGATTGATTAAAGAGTGTATCTCAATTTAGTACAGGAGTTATAAATAAATGACAAAATATAGTATATTGTGCGTGTTGTTATTACACTCTCATTGAAATGCGTTTAATAATGGTAAAGGAATTAAAAGATTATTCATAAACCTATTCTTCCCATATGAAGAAAGGACATTTTAGTTAGTGCCCTTATAAATCTTTAAGAACACATGTACACCTGTTATACAATAGATTTCGATGGACTCTTCAAAAATTGCTCTTTAACCATTAGTATTGGCGCCAAGGAAAGTAACCGGACAAATACATTTTTGGGACACTCGAATTAACAGTGAAACAATTAACATATCACGTAAAGGATATAGTTAATCATTGTAGTATATTTATAGTTATATTTCCCCTACTTCAATCATTTCTTTATTACATCTAGATTAAAAATGTGAATAGTGTACACAGAGAAAAATCCATTCTCCGGACAGCGGCATATTGTACAAATACACGGTATACTCTTGCTTACTATAGAAATCAGTACGAAGCATACGTTATCCGTATGCTACATAGGCACTGCCCTTAGATGTTACATCATGGCGTTGCAGGATGTGTGACATATAACAGTTTTCCGTATATCACATGCATATACTTATGTTACCTTCGTCAGCAATATGTTATATACGTTTATTTGCATGTGAGATCCTGACCGCCTACATTGTTTCATATGGAAAGTACGTATAGATGGAACACTTATACAGAAAGTATTATAAAACATGCGTTTTCAGTTATACGTCTGCTGTACGTTAAGTCAAAAACTACAGCAATTACGCATCTAACCTATCTTTTTAAGTACGCCACCTACAATTTTTTCTCACTGTATCAAAGAATGTAGTCGGACAGGCAGTAAACAGTGAACTTACACGGATTGCTGTGATATTTATACAAAATGTATATCATATCCAAAAATAACTTTCGCCAGAAAATCAACTTCGAATTCCTTCGAATTTCGACGTTATTGTTGAAAATTCGAAAATCAAAAATTGCTCATACCTCGGAAATGAATTAAGTTACAAGGATGAAACAAAATATATACCTACGTATATTTTGCTTAAAGGGCCTTGCCGAAAATTAGAAACAATGTATTTCGCCCTTAACATTTCTAGTGAAAAGCGCGCTGAAAATATTCGAATTCAAATATTTTTGCTTTGAGTGACCACCTCCTATTTTCCACCATAGAAGCTGCATCTACCCACCTATAATATATCTTGACCATGGTTTGATACTCGCAGTGTAACTCAGTGTAAAATGATGAAAACCAATACACCTGGATGATATGCAACCGGTGTTACGCCATACATGTTTTGGCCGGCACGAATACTGTCAGAAGTGAAAGATGGTCGAGTTTTAATTTCTGTCTCATCATGAATGGCTTTACATGACAGTGCAATTCTCATAATCTTGCCTTTTCGAGATACCGCGAGAGAGCGCTGGTGCTGCTGATAATCGAATTGTCATTTAACCACTATTGCGTTTTTGTTGAAATTGCGCACTGGCAATTCGAGTAGTTTTAGTGCTGCAATTCTACGCCTGGAAAGGGTTAGCAAGTTTCTGATATTGTGCATCTGTTATGACGTTCTTCGAGAAAAATCATTTTACCCTATAATTTTGGAGTCGCTGCCTGTTCACGAGAAAATTTCATATCAATTGAAAAAGCAATTGTGCCAATAAAACTTCATAATACTGTTGACATTTTAGTACTAATCGTTGATGGAAGATATATTCGATACGGCAAGAAGGCATAAGGTAATATTTATTGCTTGAATCACAGCATTCGGGATACAACTGAATATTTGGGAGAAAGAGGATTTACAGTTCTAATGTCTACAAAAAGGTTCTTGAGGCCTTTTCTTTGTATTCTTGGACAAGCATTGTCTTCTACGTCACCAACTGGACGTCTCAGGCAGTTTTCTATTTAGCTGAAATGATGAACGAGAGCTTCTTTCGTAGCTAAGTGGCTAGTGTACATGCCTTTGGCATGAGAGGCTCGGGTTCGATTCCCGACGGAAGCTCATGTGGTTCGCATTCCACTTTAATCAGTAGATTCATGTCTCATATAGTCTCGCTGCTGAAAGAGACGTTAAACTCAAAATCAAACCAACTCATGCAATGATGAATGAAGATTACAACATAAATCTCCATTCCCTGAAAGAAAATACCCACACCGTTAAATGCAAGGTACGGTCTCGACATATTAGTAGTAAGACATACAGGTGTTATATTAATTTTGTTTCAACTACAATAGGGTATTCGGGTGTAAAGCTGTATAATTGTGAGTGTGCACATGGGAATCGAACAGTTTGGTGTTGCTAATATGTTGTTACAAACATTCCTTTCACATGCTCGATACTTTGCTAAGATTGTTCGACCTACAGAGATTTTAAGCAAATTGTGTGTCACCGTTCTTGTCACTCCAGTAATAAACGCACATTGTGATTAAGATTGAAAGTTCCACATACTGCGCCTTTCATTTTCCTTGTAAAGCTTTCTAATACAGGAAAGATATTGCAAAAACATTTTGAATATTTTTGTATTATCATCTTGTCAATTATAATATTTTGTACATTATATATAGGTATACATTATGTGTAGGCAGTGGCGTATTTACGATTTTGTTTCGGGGAGGGCTTTGCTAACTTTCGGGAGGGGCTTTGCCTGAAAATGTGAAAATTCTGCAAGATATTTCATATACTTTACTATAGTAGGTAAGATTTCGGGGGGGGGGCTTAAGCCCGGAAGCCCCCCCTAAATACGCCACTGTATGTAGGGATAATCTGTTTTCTGTAAATCACGATTTAAAATATTGATATCCTACTAACTAGTAAGACAGATTGAAAATCAATGCACAAGTGCTCTCACGCTTTTTCTGGAAGAGATACGATCATCATAGTTATATTTCCACGTAGAACCATTCATGACGAGTCAGAAAATCAAACTCGACCATCTATGACTTCTCACAGTGATCGTTCCGGCGTAAACATGTATGGCGTAACACCGGTTGCATATCTACCAGACGTATCAGAATTAGGTTTTGCTCTTTTTACACCAAGTCGCACCGCGAGTATCAAATCATGATCAAGATATATTATAGGTGGGTTGATGCAGCTTCTATGGTGGAAAATAGATGGTAACTCAAACATAAAGCAAAAATAATTAAATTCGAATATTTTCGACACGCTTTTCGTTAGAAATTTGAAGGGAGAAAAACTTCGATTCTAGTTTTCGGTAAGGCCCTTCAAGCAAAGTAAATTCATATTTTGTTTTATCCTCGTAACTTAAGTCGATTCACTCAGTGGTAGAGCGTTCACCTCTGGTGCTTGGGGTCCCGGGTTCAATCCCAGCCTCCGCCAAGTGAACTTTGTGGTAGACAAACACCGTGTGCGTGGGTTTTCTCGGGGTTCTCTCGTTTCCTCCCACTTTCTTCATTCCACCATTTCTTTCATCACTCATCATCACCGTCTCCTTTAGCCTAACCGGCATAAACGTGGGACGTAAAACTCAAAGATTTCATTTTATTTCATTTTAAGTCGTTTCAGAGGTATGATCCATTTTTGATTTCCGAATTTTCAACAATAACGTCGAAATTTGTAGGAATTTGATTTTGTGGTCAAAGTTATCTTTGGATATAAGGTACCCTTGGTATAAATATCACACCGATCCGTGTTAGGGTACTTTCACCGTCTAATCCAGCTACATGCTCTATGACTTAATTTACCGTAATTTCCTGTATTCTAGATGTTTTGTTTATCTACAACAAAATATTCATATACATACTGCAATATTGTAAGTCAATTTCTATCCCTGACTGGTAAAAATGCACAGAAAAAGAGCCAAACCTAAATAGAATTCGTAAGAACCAAGGGATATTTTTTGAATTCTTTCTCTGGAAGCTAGACTGAGTATATGTCACTAGAAGTTATCATCCCAGCATTTCCCTGGTGTGATGTTGAAAACCCAGGAAAACCTAACTCAGGATTGGTGGCCTGAAAACGCTTTACACTTTTCGACCTAGTGTCCTCACGAGGAGTCGAGCTCGGAACCACTCACACCAAAGGCCGAGAGCGTTAGTGATTACGCGTGGCCGTTTGTATGGTTGGAGGAAGGTCTACACTAAGTTTCATGAAATCAAACAAATTTTACAAGAGTTATCATAGTAGAGGAAGACGGACGGTTACACACATGCCGGTTGAATCAAACGCTGGACGATAGTTACGTTCGTTTCAATTACCTGATAATTCATAATGATTTTATGTTGCAATGGAATACTGGCGTTCCTCTCATTCTCTCCCCACCCCCTCTTTCTTTCTCCCTCTCTTAGATCTACATAATTCTAGTTTGTTGATAGTTTATATTTACGTCTGTTAGTAACAGCAAAATTATGTAGAGAAAATATCTACTGTTTGAAATGTGTCCTGAATAAATGTAAAGAGATCAAAGCCTTTCTACGAGGAGTCGAACACGAGAACTCGTCCACGGAACAGGCTCTCGTGCTACCCACTAGATAGGCGAGGGAAGGTTCGTACATTTGTTAGTTTAGATGGAAACGTAGTGAAGAGATGAGTTCAGTTGATTTTGAGTTTAACATAAGTTTCAGCAGCGAGGCTATATGAGGCGTGGACCTACAGCTCAACTTGGAATCTGAACCAGATGGGTTCCCACCTGGAATCAATCTCAAGCTCACCACAGCAAAGGTGAGTACGCTAACAGCTTATTCATGAAGGAGCTCAACGTAGTAAAGATAAGACGCATATACTCAAATGTTGATTTCAGATTGCACCTAAAATTAATGTATGTAGTTTTTTAGATAAAAGGTACAGGATACTACACTAAACTTTCTCGCTCCAATCTCGTAAACAAAATTACGATATACTGAAGTTATAACTGAAACACTTATTTCTGAAATATGATAAACATTATAGGCGTTTATGAAGGAAATCTCAACCTATATATATATATATATATATATGAAATATGAAGATGATGAAAATTGACTGAGTCATTTTTTAAAAAAATCACCCGAAAAGTCTCTACCTTAAAAAGTTTGTTACTGAATTCTCTAGGTCTGTGTGTATTTCTGTCTGTCTGTCTGTTATTTGTGATTTTTTTTTTCAATTTTAAGCCCTCCATTTGATAGAGCATCAAAAACAACAAAAAAGCATCAAAAAGTGATCAAATTTTTCATTCACTCTTACCATTCCCGAAATATTGGCCAAGAAATGGCCGATTTCGGGAGATTTAAGGAACCATAAATTACAAGAGATAAGAATTGGTGTTGATCGATACCTAAAAGGATGGTGAATATTTTAGTACCAAATAGTAATTGGTAGCCACTGTTCAACTAGCCACTGGTTTGGCCACTGGCCAACTGACCAGTGAGTGGCCACCAGTTAATATCCTTGGTATATAGAGGCCATGAAGCATGTAAATTCGTTGAAATTTAGAATTTGATTTTGTTCACGATCACCATATTTTCTTCTTTTCTACCATTGCTGGAAAGTAAATAAAAAACAATCTGAAAGAAAAAAAAAGAAAAACGAAATATGAATACAAAGTGCACTATACCGAGGATGTTATAAAATAGAAAATCTGCCCATATCTATCTTCATCCTATTATCTCAATGAAGCAAAAAATAAACAATAAAAAATAAAAACAGAACATCGCCACGTCCAGTGTTGAATTCAGACTTTTGTTCAAGGGGGCAATAAAAATTTAAGAGGGCCTCTGTTATAGATTGCAATAGAGCAGTAAGAATCTGTCGCAACAAAACTCGCAACTTATTATTGTCTGGTTCGTTGCAATACCCAACATATTGCTATTTCTTGTAAATAACGTTGTAAAGCGTATGTGTGCATCTGTATGTAATTTCCAAGTTTTTATTTAACTTTGACTTAATAAGGGAACGCGGTTTCTTAATGAGAACAATTAGGTTGGGCAAAAGAAGAAACTATAGTAGAAAACTATAGTAGTTTAAAAAAGAAAGTCTTTGCTTTTAAGATTTCTATTCAGAAAAAAAACGAAAAACAAATATTTCAAGTTATTCTAGGGGGTCGCATATATACTCTAGGGAGGCTTAGCTCAAGCCCCCCTTTAACATGTCTGAATTCAACACTGCGCACGTCTGATTGGCTACTCATTTTTCCGCCATGAAAGTTGGGTGAAAACATTGCGATCCTATTGGATATAGCGGGCAGAGTGGGGGTAGCGAAACTGTGACGTATGATTTTTTTTTTTTTTTGTATAGGTAGATCATCTTTTTGCATTACACACATTACATTGCTACACATTACACTTCACGCCGATCGTGGCATTTGGCGCGAAATCATGCCTTGATGTTCCTGCCATCTAGCGTCTAATCCTGCATCAGTGGTCGTGACATCTCGTGGCCAATTCTAATTCTGCGACATACGTTACGAGATATTCATTCTGTGGTAATGCGGGAGCTTGAATTCTTGTATCGGAGGTACAGCTACAATAGAAATGTAGGAAAAAGTATTCATACTTATGAAGTATATTTTAGCGGTAATTTTTAGTGCTTCACAAAAAGATAGTGCTTCTACATTCATTGTTATTTCTTCATAAAGGTTTTTCTCCAGTTCAGAAGGGAGGCTGCGCCACGGGTTTGTGTATATGTGTAATTGATCATAATTTGGAGATGTTCTAGTTACTTTTATATTTAACATAGTGGTGGCTTAGCATTACTCAGTGCTGGACACAAAATTTTTCAGAGGTGATTTTCTTAATTTCTCTCTTTATTTTTCTTTTTTTGGTATAGTGCATCATACATATGAAAAGTGAACACGGATATCCGAATTACAAACTCTCCCACCAAGAAACAAACCCAGATCTCCACGCCATAGTCGAACGAAAAGCCACTTATCAAAGAAACTCAGTTTCGTGGTTTATTTGCCACCGAAACTGTATTAACACAGTATTTTTCTAGCCACATAACACCATGCAACTTCAAAAAAAATCTTTACAGTAGTAGCTCTAGTGAGATGTCCCATTGGCAAATAAAAAAATATATATTTATTTTATTTTTTTTCGCTATGAGTATGAAGCAGGAAGCTTATCTGATTTACTAATTAATCTGTACAGATTTATAAAGCTCTATGTAGCGTTCTACTCTTGAAATTGTAGTAGGAAGCACGGTGGCTCCGTGGTAAAACTCTTACTTTGGGTGCGTGGATTTCGTGGTTCAATCCGGGGTCAAATAAGTTTGTGGTGGACAACACCGTGTTCATGGGTTTTCTAGAGGTAGTCCCGTTTCCTCCTATATTGTAATTCCACCAATTCTTGCATCACAATTCACTTGCCTTAATTGTTGTCTTCGTTAGCCTAAAAAGCATTCATAACAATGGGACGTTAAACTGAAAGAATTCGAATATTTTATTTTCTTTAATTGTAGTAATAACATTTAAAGTTATATCAGTGTGACTTCCCTGAAGTGACGCCACTATGAGATTTATTTCATTATTTGCAGAATTTCGGATTCAGGACTGGAGACTGGTACGTAGGTTTGCTAGGTAAGTACAAGCACTTGGATACCTATTAAATTGAAAATTAAGATGTAACCAGGGATGTAGCCAAGGGGTAGGTCCTGAGAGTCCAGACCTGTTCCGAAATCCCAACTTTTCTGAAAAATTTAGTCTAATTTTAGTAATGAATTTTATAATAGTTAATATAATTTATCCTGATATTCGATTTGGATCCCTCCGGAAATAAATTTCTGGCTACATGCATTTGCAATGAAAGCGAGAACCGCTTGACCGTAGAGTACTATCATGGGTGAAAATTCTTCCGTGTTAGTATGTATAGAGTATTAAAACTTTTAAAATTCATATAGTGCTTTTAATTTTTTTTCTATTGCGGTATGGTATGCAATTTTGTATTAAAGTATTTATTTAGAAGTATTTTTAAAATAAAAAATGACATTGGACCGCAAAAAATCTTATTTTTCCAAGCAAACTTTACTTTTTTACGATAAAAATATGTCATAAGAACCATATTATATTACAGATTCGTCACATGTTCAAAATCGTAGCTTTTTCAGAATTATGCACCCAAAAATTATGTGGATGAAAATTAACCCGTGTTAGTATCTATAGAGTATTAAAACATGTTGCTACACTACGGTTAATAAAACTAAAAGCGTTACAAAATACTCCTCCATTTAGAGACTAATAACATTTTTTTTTTATGGTGTACACGTATAAACTACTGCAGCTAATCTGTTGTCTACTGTTCATATTCTACTTTTGTCTTGGCCTCACGGTGGTATAGTAGTAGAGTGCTTAGCTCTGATGCATAGGGTTCCTGGTTCATTTTCTGGCCAAGTAAGTTCATGGTGTACAACATCGTATCCGCGGAATTTTCTCGCCGTACTCCCGTTTACTCCCACTTTTTCATACAACTAATTATTTCATCATCATTCACTTACCGTAATCATCGTCTTCCTTAGCTATGTCCTGGCTTAATCGTCGAACCTTAAACTAAAATATTGCATTTCTTTTTTTTTTTTTATTTTCGAAAGCTTATCAAAGCATATCAGCGTGAAGAACTACACAGCACATTCTAACTAACAGAAACTTCAACTCAAGAAGTAGTTAAGGAATCGCATACACAATTTCATAGATCCCCGTGTAGGTACCAACTGAAAGTTACCTACTAAGTACAGGAATTTGTTTGCCGAACTATTTTCCAGACACACGCGTGCGTGCGCCAGCATACTCACACTAATGTAAGCTCGATTTTTTTTGTAAGTTTCCCACACAGCAGAACCCGAATCCGGTCGTAAATCCAAATATAGTGTAGTTTAATTAGTAGCAGTAGTTTAATTTCGTGGTAGTCTAAGCTTTTCTGTCGATTTCAAATATTTGCCGGTATAGGCTTGTAACACACAAGTGAAAATCATTGGAAATATCTGGCACATATCGAAACACCAAATCGATCAATTAATATAGTTCAATATGTAGTTGTCTGTATGAAAGTAATCGGAAATTTCAGATAACTTTACGTAAGTAAATAAGGAAGATTGAACATGTAGTTTGATGTGTCACCTTCATGATCCCTTTAGGGTATCGATACGTGATTGTTACCAGTCGTTGTTTCTTACAATCTTTCGAATGCCATCCAATTTTATATACATTCTCTTTTGAAGAATGAGTTCACCTATCATTCCCGGCCCCTGGGGATCACTCACTAATCATGAGCATTTTAAAGAAAAATGAAATGAAATCTTTAGTTTTACGTCCCACGCTTATGCCGGTTAGGCTAAAGGAGACGCTAATGATGAGAAATGAATGAAACGGTGGAATGAAAAAAGTGGGAGGAAACGGGCGAACCACGAGAAAAACCACGAGCACGGTGTTTGTCCACCACAAAGTCCACACGGCGGGAGCTGGGATTGAAACAGGGACCCCAAGCACCGGAGATGAACGCTCTACCACTGAGCCACCGCGCACCCGTGAGCACTTTAAAGAGTAAGTGTCACAGTAAGGAAATGAATGGGGGGCGCGGTGGCTCTTTGGCAGATCGTTCACCTCCGGTGCTAGGGGTTCCTGGTTCGATCCCAGCTCGAACGTGGTGGACAAACGCCGTGCTCGTTTCTTTTCTCGGGGTTCTCCCGTTTCCTCCCACTTTCTTCATTCTACCATTTCATTCATTTCTCATCATCACCGTCTTCTTTAGCCTAAGCGGTATAAACGTGGGACGTAAAACTCCAAGTAACGAAATGAAATCTTTGAGTTTAATGTCCAACGATTATGCCGTTAAGGGTAACAGAGAAAGATGATTAAGGCAAGAGAATGTTGATGATAGAATTAGTAGAATGAAATGTGGAAGGAAACTGGAGAACTCCGGGAAAACCCATGGACCCGACGTTGTCCACCACAAACTTATTTGGCCGGGGATCGAATCAGGAAACCCACGCACTAGAGGTAAACACCCCATCGCTGAGCCACTGTGACCCGCATGATTCTAAACGTCCACATATTTGTCCTTTTGCAAAATAAATCATTAGTGATTAACACCGAAGAATGAAAGTGAATAATTCTTTCAGATGATTTTAAAATGAAATTTTGGATGTGTATGTTTTCTGAATCTTTCGTACCACTTTCTATGTGAGTGTATTTTAGTATACGAGATCTAGAACTGGAAACAAAAGAAAATTAAACTGTATGTGAGTTGATAATTAACATGTGAAAAAATACAAACTAAAATTTCAGTTGGTAGCTTTCACTTTTTCTTCTTCTTTGTTTACTCTATATAGTTTTCTGTTTCCCATTACTACATTTGCTATCGATCAGATTTTTCTAACATTGATTTAAGCTCTTTTATTTTACCAAAGATAATTTGATTTTTTAGCTTTTGTTGAGAGTAGCTAGTTTTTATATTGACCGGTTAGTGCAAGTATTTACATTCACTGTAATCTACTTAAGGTAGGAGGGGAACTTTTGCACTTCTACACCTTTTTAATCAGTTATCCGTTTCGATATTTTTTCTACTATGTTGTACTTTATTCCGCCATATTTGTAGGCCCATTTTGACCCACTTCCGGTGATGCACAAAATGTGGGAATAGGCGCACAAAGCGACACAAAACACGCACAAAAGATGCAAAACAAAGTACCTCGAAATTCGTTGGTGGTGGAACAAGTTAATGACGCCGTGAGCACCAATATAAGTATATACTGTAGTTCTTACCAGGGGGCGCGGTGGGTCAGCGGTAGAACGTTCACCTCTGGTGCTTGAGGCCCCTCATTCGATCCCAGCTCACGTAGTTTGGACTTTGTGGTTGACAAACACCGTGCTCGTGGATTTTCTCGGGATTCTCCCGTTTCCTTCCACTTTCTTCATTTCATTAATTTCCCATCATCACCGTCTCCTTTAGCCTAACCGGCATAAGCGTGGGACGTAAAACTAAAGATTTCATATCATTTTTTTGTAGTTCTTACCATCAAGGCTGAGAACTGCACGGTCCAATTTTTTAGCCAAAGTAGAAGCCCAACCGAAATAGTGATGTCAACCGGCCCGGCTCGGTTCAACTGAGCGTACAGCTTGAGCTGGCTTGGTTGGGATTACCCATCGACTGGGCTCAATTGAGCCAATGGCTTGAACCGGCTCGGTAAAGACGAGTTATTAACTCTGCTCGATTCGAGCCAATGGCTCGAACCAGCTCCGTTGAAACGAGTCCATAGGCTGGGTTCGAGTTAGCTTAACTGAGACAATGGCTCGAACCGGCTCGGTTGGGGTAAGCAATCAGCTCGGTTCGGTTCGGCTCCAGCTGGCTCGGTCATGTGAGCTGTTGGCTCGGCTCACATCTCGGTTCGGCTCGGTAAGTGAATGAGCTGTGAGCGAGCCGCTTGAGTCGTTGACAACCCTAAACCCGGGTCGAGCAGTTTTAAACATGTTTGGCGGAAGTCCCATAACTTTAACAATTTTTGGCTCTAGCCCGAATATTTCGTCCCTTTCCGGCATTAATGCAGTAAGCGACATTTTGAAAATTTTACAGGAGAGCCGAAAAACCGAAATTTTAATGGTTTTTCTTGTATAACTTTTTTGTTTTCTGGGCTATTTTCGTAAGAAAAATAAAGCTAATATAATTAAACAAGCTCCGTCAAATAGGACAGTGACGTATATAATAGCTTCCATATATTCAGTTATTTTGGCGCTTAATTCATTTTTGCTTACAAAATTTTTAACAAATCAATGCTTCAAACGACATTTATTCAAATGTATTAATGCATTAAGGCACACGGTGTCATAGTGAGTGTTGCGTTAAGCGACATTTAGGGGGGAAATAAATGGTATTAAATTGCTGATTCGTTAATTGAAGAATGTTAGTTGTATACTGATCGGTAAAATACTGAACGCTTCTTGAAATAATGCTGCTTAAAATCAATTAGCCAAGAAAAATGCCTTGGCTTACCTCTCCTTTATTTTTTCTATACGTAAAAATTAATCTAATCTTCTGAATTGTTAAGTTAATAATAATTGACACCATTATTTAGTTTCTCATTTATTTTTAGCGTTATTTTTTAAAATTTTCTTAAAGCTTAGAATATTGCAAATTATTACTGATTTGTTAAGTTTACTGATAAAATGAAAATTTGCATGATACACTTACTAATGAAATGCAAATTGTCGAAATTCATAAAACTGTAACTTTAACAATTTTTAACTATTGCAAGAGAAAAAAAGATGACAACATGTTTCAATCTTGAATTTCTTCTTCAGTGTCCTCTTCATCTGTCTCAGGGAGGGTATCTTGTGCTTCTCCTGTGTGTGGCAACTGCTGGTAGAACCCGTGTAGATGCTTTGGGAGAATATTCTGATTACACAATTTGACAAGATCCTGGTATTTGGCCTTACTGATAGGGATAGCTGCCGCATAAAGTCTGCTTGGCTGCTTTTGTCTTGGTGGGCGAAGTTTCAGAGTAAGATACACTGCGTCCTTAGTCATTGAATACTTAACTTTGGCAAATCCATTATTTTTTGAAAAAGTGACAACTCTCATTTTTGACAGCAAGAAAGGTTCCCCTGACTCATGTTTCTTAGCACTGAAGATTTGGGCTGCCAAAGTTGACCAATCTCTAAAAGAATCATGCTTCAATAATTCAACATTATATGGATGTGGCTTTGTTCTCGCCATTCTCATGACGGTAATCCACTCGGAAGGACTTTCAATTTTTTGATTATGAGATGCTTTCTCAATTTGACTATGCACACTGTCCACAGGCATATATGTGTGACCCGGTACCAAATAATTGATCTGGATTCGTTGCAAGTTTTTCGATTTTTCAAGTTCATATTTCAACATGGCCAAAATATTTCTATTTTTGTTTTGACCGGCACAGTTATCGCAATACAGGATTAGAGTTGAAACATTACCTCGTTCGTCCACTACATCTATATATCTCGAAAGGATGGAAGCGATTTCATTCGAACCTCGTTTACCTTCGCTCTCACCCCATACATAATTGTATGCATTTCTGCTTTTTGATTCATATATCGAGAGATTGTATACAGAATACTTTCGTGTGTAGTATAAAAGCATAGAATCGCCATGAGGTACGTTCAAAACTTTCTGCAGGTCGAAACTCGCGACAAGTGTTCCTTCCTGACTACCACTCAAACTCTGCTGTTTTTTGAAACGAGCCTTAGTTGCTTCTTTATCTTCAATATGTCGGGTGTAATCAGCCTTCTCTTCTTGGGTTACGTCTGTCTTGTTAGTAAATGCGATACATTTCTGGCACTTGTCCTTTTTGGGTCTATGAAACCCAAGGTTGAATTTTGAGTTAAATATATCCCGAAAAACTCTTTCACTCACAGGAATATTTCCTTCTTCGTTCATTGCACGTGAATAAATAGTATAGAGATAAGTGACATTTTTGAGATCCTCGGGAAGATATAGTCGTGTTGATTTATTTCTACAGTAGTGGGAAGGCACTGCAGGAAGTTTTTGAATGAATTCAACAACGAGCTTCACATCTCGCTCGGATGTTGCATTGGGACGAACTGAGTGGCGTCCTCGACCATCAGGTTTTGCTGAGCCTTCAGTGGATTGTGCAACAGTGTAATTCACAAACCTTTGTGAAATATCTAATGTTGAGAGCAGGAATTGAAGACAAACTCTTCTATAGCCTTCACCTTCGTTAATAAAATACTGAAAAGATGATGCCCGTGAGCTCTCTCCCTGAATCCTCCTTCTTTTTACTGGAACTTGTCTGGTGGCTCCTAAGATCCAATTCCTTTGATCATTCGGTTTTAAAGACCAAAAGTGTCTAAATAAAGATTGGCGCCTCTCTTCCGGAATATCAGAACATTTATTTGGGCAAGACTTGCATTTGTTTGGTTGTATTTCTTTCTTCTCGACTCTTTCTTGCCTGTTTTTGTTGTAGGCTTGGCCACTTTGCTTTAATTGTTTTTTTCTCTCTTTTTCAGGAGTTTCCTTTATAATTCTCAAACCCTTTTCCCCTACGATGTTCTTTTCTGGTGTAAAAGTAATCTTTCTACTTACAATCTTCCTCTGTTTCCTAGCACCGCTTTTCTCATTGTAACCATCACCTGAATTCGACTTTGCAGCTGAATTTCCTGAAACCCTTTTTCTCTTAACATATAAAATATCTTCATCTGATGAGGTTGGAGTTGTGTCCGACCAATCTGTTGAGTTTTCGGAAGGACAAGCCTGGTTAAGTATGATATCATCGTCAGAGAAATAGTCTAAATAGCTCAGTCCTAAATTTGTTCTTTTTCTCAAATTCTGTTTCTCAGCGAAATAATGTTCGTCTCTTTCTCGATTCTTTTTTAAAGTCACCTTTTCATTCGGATTTAAGGTCTCTTTCTCTACTACTGTCTTCTGATGCTTGTTTGAGTATTCCCTCCTTTCTTCGGTCTTATCTTCGTCGAGGGTCTCTTCCACTGCTACTGAATCCTGGCGCTTCTTTGGTTTCTCCTTCTCTTCTTCAGTTTTCTCCTCATCCTGGTTTACGGTCTCTTCCACTTCTACGGTCTTCTGATATTTCTTTAGGTTTTTCTTCCCTTCTTCAGTCTTCTTATCATCCTGGTTTTGGGTCTCTTCCACTGTTTCTGTCTCCTTATGCTTGCTTGGGTTTTTCTTCCTCTCTTCAGCCTTCTTCTCATCCGGGTTTAGGGTATCTTCCGCTGCTACTCTCTTCTGAAGATGCTTTGGGTTTTCCTTCCCTTCTTCAGCCTTGTTCTCATCCGGGTTTAGGGTATCTTCCACTGGTACTCTTTTCTGAAGCTGCTTTGGGTTTTTCTTCCCTTCTTCACCTCTCTTCTCATCCGACTTTAGTGTATCTTCCACTGGTACTGTCTCCTGAAGCTTGTTCTGGTTTTCCTTCCCTTCTTCAGTCTTTTCCTCATTATGGTTTAAAGTGTTTCCCACTGCTACTGTCTTCTGATGTTTGTTTGGGTTTTTCTTCCCATCTTCAGTCTTCTCCTCATCCTGGTTTTGGGTCTCTTCCACGGCTACTGTCTTCTGAAGCTTGTTTGGGTTTTCCTGATCTTCTTCAGTCTTTTCCTCATTGTGGTTTAAAGTCTCTTCCACTGCTTCTGTCTCCTTATGCTTGTTTGGGTTTTTCTTCCTCTCTTCAGCCGTCTTCTCATCCGGGTTTAGGGTATCTTCTACTGCTACTCTCTTCTGATGCTTGTTTTTATTTTTCTTCTCTCCTTCAGCCTTCTTCTCATCGGGGTTTAGGGTATCTTCCGCTGCTACTCTCTTCTGAAGATGCTTTGGGTTTTCCTTCCCTTCTTCAGCCTTGTTCTCATCCGGGTTTAGGGTATCTTCCACTGCTACTTTCTTCTTATGCTTGTTTGGGTTTTCCTTTTCTTCTTCAGCCTTGTTCTCATCCGGTTTTAGGGTATCTTGAACTGGTACTCTCTTCTGAAGCTTCTTTGGGTTTTTCTTCCCTTCTTCACCTCTCTTCTCATCCGATTTTAGTGTATCTTCCACTGCTACTGTCTCCTGAAGCTTGTTCGGGTTTTCCTTCCCTTCTTCAGCCGTCTTCTCATTCGGGTTTAGATTCTCTTCCACGGCTACTGTCTTCTGAAGCTTGTTTGGGTTTTTCTGATCTTCTTCAGTCTTTTCCTCATTCTGATTTAAAGTCTTTTCCACTGCTATTGTCTCCTTAAGCTTGTTCGGGTTTTTCTTTCTCTCTTCAGCCTTCTTCTCATCCTGGTTTAGGGTATCTTCTACTGCTACTCTCTTCTGATGCTTGTTTTTATTTTTCTTCTCTCCTTCAGCCTTCTTCTCATCCGGGTTTAGGGTATCTTCCACTGCTACTTTCTTCTTATGCTTGTTTGGGTTTTCCTTCTCTTCTTCAGCCGTCTCCTCATCCGGGTTTACGGTATCTTCCACTGCTACTTTCTTCTGATGCTTGTTTGGGTTTTTCTTCCCTTCTTCAGCTTTGTTCTCATCTGGGTTTAGGTTATCTTCCCTGCTAATCTCTTCTTATGCTTGTTTGAGTTTTCCTTCCTTTCTTCAGCCTTCTTCTCGTCTTGGTCTCGGGTCTCTTCCACTGCTGTGAGTATGGCACCAATTTTCATGATCTCACTCTTCGAACAGTTAACTATATTGGAATATGTCTCGTTTGGTACACTCGGCTTTATGACTTGTTCTTCAACTTGCTGTTTGGTTAGATTTAAAATCTTCCTCCCACGGGAAAACTAAAAGCAGAAAATAGCAACAAAAAAATACGAACTAAAAATGTGATAAAAGCTATATTTTTTGTAAGTGGAGTGCAAAGTAATAGTTCTAAAAGCTTTGACTAATAGTACCTCCTGCCTACTAAATAAAACTGACTTTTGAAGTTGGCAGAAATCTTACATCCATTAAATAAATTAGGTAGCTTTGATTTCCATTAATTTGAAAGTTCAGCTACAAGTAGTAGGGACGTGATAGTGTAAGTCGAAACTTTAGGAAAATATTACTCTGTTATTTTTATCACGCTCTTTGAAATCGGTTTAATTTTTATACAATTAACATTGACAATTTGTTACCTGGCCTGTGGGGTAAGGGCAACTGGCCTACCTGCCAAACAGCATTGGATAGGTCGAACGTGAGCACGAAACTTGTTCTAGCCGGCCATTCAAACTGAGGATATCCGTGATATTCCTCAGTCTTAACAGACGAATGCCGGGACGGCACCTTCTGTAAGGCCAGAGCCGCTGACTTTCTACATCCTTGCCCTCCATTCTTCTCTGGCCTGATCCTTAGTTTCCTAAAGACCACAACTATTTCACATTGCTAATTAGTTACTAAAAGAAACACTTCTTAACAGGTAGATTTTATATGCACAGAACGATCATTACAATAGGAATAACCGCCATCAAATATTGGTAACACATAACTTCCACGTCATGAGCAGGTAACATAAAGGACGCGCACGGCTACCGAACATAATAGAACACAGCTGATGCCCTTTATGGGCAAACAAAATTATGTAAGTAAATTTTGACTAGCGCAAACAGTTGGGGCACAAATAACTGCTGCCAGTACACCTGAGACAGTCGTACTTGTGGGATGATCAAGCACTACAGTGTCGAGGTTTTACCAACAGTGCTCATGACGGTCAGTCATCCGCCAAGCGATCACACTTGGATCAGGTACGTGCGGTGGGCAGAAAATGAACAACGAATAGCACTATGGTATCTCACCACAGACCTATGTAAAAGGAGGAATTGACGCACCAGTAATCCTTACATCGGTTAGGGTATCATAGCTGTAGACCAACACCATTACAACTACACAGAAATAACATACGGCTGACATGGACAAAAGCAAAGGGATCATTGGGCTATGGATCAATGAAAGAAGGTTATCTGCAGTGGGAAGTCGCGCTTTTCACTGAACCATGTCGATGAGATTGTTGGAAACAGCATGAGTATACGTCTCCGGGTTGCAGCATGGTAATTCAATAGGACGGAGGCGGTGCTGTTTATTGTCTGGCTCTGGGAAGCGACGCACAGGTATTTCTTACTCGATTAAACTTTTCATGGCGCAATATATTGCAACCCATACCTCAATGTAAAAGAGAACAGCACCATATTCTAGCAGGGGAACGGAAGGTGTCATCGGGCTGCGTTTATTACATAATGGTTGGAGGAACATGAAAATGAGTTTTCAATACTACCCTGACATTCAAAATTGCGAGACTTAACCCTATTAGGCATGTATAGAACATGCTGGGATGTTCTGTGCAGTGCTGCACATCGTTCAAATGTACACCACTTGCTGGAACTGCTGCAGCATAGATGGCTTGGACTCAACCTGCAGAACACAAGGAATACACCCTAAGAAATCTGTTCATGAGCGTTTGAATGCTTCGATTACCCAGAAAGGTGAACGAACACGCTATTAGATAAGTGTCCCTAATGTGGTGATCATTTAGTCTTAGTGTATAAAATAATCATTCCTAATATTTTTTTCAGCAATAGGAATATTTTATATAACATTTTTACTGAATTTTTAACGATTCTTTCACCATTCCATAAGCTGAACAGTGTTGCCTAATGCAAAAAGCTGCGCTGAAATTAGAATTTTCGGAGATATTAGTGGACAAACATATACTACATGCACACATAGAGACATCTTAAAAAATGAATTATTTGAAGTCCTACGTGATTTTGAGTGCGTGAAACCGGGATATTGTTCTGCACCTTTCCAAGTAAGTGATAAGATGTTTAGAACACACTGTTAGTGGTTGTTCATATTTTACCTTGACTCTTATCCAGTTGTACACAGAAAGTTTATTAAACACTGACAAACATGTTCACGAAACTTTGATAATCCTTCATTAAGCAGAAAAATGTCCGGCTTTTCAACGAAATTCTCAACGTTTTAAAGGCAAAGTTTAAACTTCTAAGACCCATTGATATTCTTTAAAAAAATCTTCAGTCTACTACGGTGAATATCAAGAAATGTATATTGACAGTAGTTCCCCGCAGATCATAGGCGTATCCATCCTAGCAGGCAAGTCTGGGATGGACACAGTCATGCCGGGGCTATAGAATGCTCCATCAAAGGGATCCTTCTATAATTAACATACTAAAGTTAACTGTAAAACAATGAATAAATAATTTCTAATAGTTCTTAATATAAACTTACTCAATGGGAAAAACAAAATCTCAGTTTAAATGTTTATTTCTGGCTTTCATGAAAATTATTTGTGGAAGTGGATGCAACTTGTAGAAATCAATGTCAGAAAATCATAATTATTTTTATGAATTTTGATTTTTCTAGGGATTTTCTAGACTTTGGTTTAGGTGAGGATTATGCCACCTAGGCTCGCTATTTACACCTAAGCTACAGAAAACAGAACTGCACGTGCGAAATAAACAAATCGAAAATTAACGATGGAAAACATATAAATTTCTTTCAAATGTTACGTCTTGTTTCAATAATAGCACGAATTATAAATCAAGTTGTAAAAACACAAAGCTCTGCAACTGAATTTAACGTTTAAAACCTTTCCTCGATTTTAGTTTATCTTGCCAGCGTATTATTATTATTATTATTATTATTATTATTATTATTATTATTATTATTATTATTATTATTATTATTATTATTATTATTATTATTATATGTTTTGTTGATCAAGTAGATTAAAGATTGAGAACTGGAAATCAACATTTACGAAACATACTTGTGCTACTCGGGAGGCTTATTTAAGCCGGAAAACACGGCAAGTTCGCTCCGGGAAATATTTTGTGTAGGAAGTCAGTTCTACGACATTTGTCTCTTTTAGCAACATTTAGACACTTTAGTTAATAATATCAATTTTTATCTATCCAACTTTTATCAATTATCGATACTAAAACCAGTTTGGAGCTTGCACCATTAGTTGATTCCGGTCGTTGGCAGTTCTGGCAGAGAAAGAAAACGAAGAATCAGCAGAACTGAGCAATAAACTACAGCAATACTTCTTACAAACCTGATATAAGTTGTTTTTTTTCTGCCCGATAAGAATTATCATCACTAGGCTTATATTCGCACATGAATGTCGTTGCATGTACTGTCTGCGAATAGCTTGTTTAGGATTTTAATTGAAATCGCAGAAGCGTTGAGCTAAACTTCATAAATAAGTAAACAAAATTTTCCTTTCCCCCACCTATTGTTGAAAAGTATGGGGCCGCGGTGGCTCAGTGGTACAGCGTTCACTTCTGGTACTTGGGGTCCCGGGTTCGATCCCAGCCCCCGCCAAGTGAACTTTGTGGTGGACAAACACCGTGTGCGTGGATTTTCTCGGGGTTCCACCGTTTCCTCCCACTTTCTTCATTCCACCATTTCATTCATTACTCATTATCACCGTCTTCTTTATCCTAACCGGCATAAGCGTGGGACGTAAAACTAAAAAAAATAATTTTCATTTCATTTGAAAAGTACGCATATGTACAATAATTTTACCATTCTCTCTGAAACCATTAAAATAACACCGACTATTTAATACACACCAGGCCCACTAGAGAACTTCTGTTCCTATTTTGTTGACAAGTTTTGAAATTATTAAATTCATTATAAATGAAAACGAAACTATTGATTTTAGCCTACTATTTAGAGAAATGATGTTAGATAATTGATATCTGAAAGCATATAGTAAAGGGAACACAAACAATCATTGTGAAAACTTCGTAAAAGTTGCTTCAAACCTTACCATTGTTTTTCTCTTGCATGGATTAAAATACAATTGTCACTTTCAGTCTACTGGGAAAAATGAATTAAACGCCAACCGTAGAACCTCTTAGCTCCTACTCCCTTGCTTGCTCGCAACACACTATTTTTTTTTCTAATAGGTGCTCTGAAATCGTGTGAAGTGGACGCTCGTGCAGCTTCGGAAGTTCTCGCTGAAGAACTGTACCGAAATATGAAGCCTTAAAAAACGTATTATACGACATTATATACTGTTATTGCAAGTTAAATAGCAGTAAGTAGCTGTAACAATATTACCATTTACTTCAGAAGAGAGGCTGAGAGCTTCTTACGTAATTTTTAAGATAGCAAAATTGCTGTAAGGAAAAGTATTTGTTCTTAGCAGGTAAATAGAACTGCAACAAATACTGGAAATCATTGATATCATTACATCAAAATTGTTTCAAGCGACTCAGAACCAACTTCAAGCTGTCGCTTACTACACTTTTGCCATAAAATATTGTAATAATTATGTTCATACCACATTTATTTGCTCCAAGTACGAAAATAATTTGGTGTTTGAAACAATCTAGACTACAAGTCAGTTTCTTCGTTTCATCGGAAACATTTATAGAGTAAATACAAACGACTGAGTGTTACATACGACATTTTTGCCTCCAGTAAGTATAATTACACCCGTGTAAGCGACATAGCTATCTCAGCAACGGTTAAAGATAGAAACATGGCGATCAGACCATTAGATGCGTCTTAAAATTCTGAGCCAAAAACTGCAAAAAAGTCAATTTCGAAAAAAATGTCGCTTACTGCGTTAATGCCGGAAAGGGACGATTTGCTCCTCCTGAACTCAAACCAAGAACCTCGTGACCGATGTCCTTGCCTCCTGAAGATTTCTTGACTACCGAGATCGACAGTTAACTAATTTTTAGTATTCCGATACAAACCGCCTATATTCCATGTTTATACAGGTACATGGTGTTATAATAATAATTAGTTATAGTAGCAGTAGTAGTATCATTGATAATTATATTGTCTATGTAGGATACTTGAAGATAGTAGTACTTGGAACTACGCAATGGATTTAGCTCGAATTGGCTCAACTCGACTGGAAACTCGATCCGAATTCGAGTCGAGTTGGGGGAAATTTTTCGAGCCGAGATCTCGAGTCGAACTCAAAGATGTCTGCTTCGAGTCGAGTCGAGTTTTAAAGAAAACTCGCTCGAACTCGCTCGTGCTCATTCCTATTCTATGCATGACGGGCATATAGAGTTCTTTCGAGAGGGATAGAACAATAAACATAATATATTTAAAAAAATACTTAGTTTCACGGCTTTCTTCCCAGGGGGGAAAGGGATGGTAGGTATCCAGCATTTCTTATAAGTACCTTATTTGAAATATGTAAAACAGTAACAAGTGGACAATACGATATACACACATCTTCTTATCTTCAGTTTTAATTGCTGATTTCAATTGCAATTAACAATTACAATTAACAATTACAAGTTTCAATTGTCAATTGCAATTAACAATTGAATGTTTCAATTGCACCCTTTGCAATTGAAAATTAACAATTAAAAGTTTCAATTGCCTGGCGAAAAATTAACAATTAACAATTGACGAAAATTTAATTGCAAATTTTATGCTTGAATTCAATTGCAATTGAAATTATGCATCTAAACGTCTTGCTGAAAGCACAAAAGTTATGCATTTGTAGTATTTGTGTGTGTTTGTGTGTGTCAGATAACGTGTTTCTGGTTCTATGTGTGCGAAATGAATCTTACTTGTTCAACCTAAAAAAAATGCTGCTGCACGAGAACCACGTTATCTATTGATGAATAAGTAAGATGAAACGTGTCATTTATTTGGAAGAGATTCAAGTTTAGCGTCCCATTCAGCGGCGAGGGTATATGAGGCGTGGATCAACAGCTTAGCGTAAAGTTCGAACCACCTGAGCTTCCATCGAGAATCGAACCCGGGTCTCACACGTTAAAAGCTTTTGCACTATCCATGTTGCACGGAGGAGCATGTCATTTACTAGAATACCTGTAACAACAAAACTATATATATATATTGAAGCTTAAAATATACAAAATGATAATCATGCCTGTTGTTCTGTATGGTTGCTAAACATAGTCTTTTACTCTGAGGGAAGAACATAGACTGAAAGTATTTGAGAACAAGATCCTGAGACGAATATTCGGACCCAAGAGGAACGGTAATGGGGAATGGCGGAAACTTCATAACGAGGAACTACATAATTTATATGGTTTCCCAAACATTGTTAGGGTCGTCAAGTCTAGGAGGCTTAAGTGGGCGGGTCATGTAGCTAGAATGGAAGAAAGTAGAAACACTTTCAAAGTCTTGACTGGAAGACCAATCGAAAAACGACCATTAGGAAGACCTATGCGCAGATGGGAGGACAATATTAAGGTAGATCTCGCGGAGATCGGAATACAAAGTAGAAACTGGATGCAGTTAGCTAAGGATAGAAGTCAGTGGAGAGCTTTCGTGAACGCGGCATTGAACCTCCGGGTTCCATAGGCCATAGAGTTATATATATATATATATATATATATATATATATATATATATATATATATATATATATATATATATATACATATATATATATATATATATATATATATATATATATATATAGTATGTGCACAAAGTCAGTCCTTGGGCCATTTTCTCAGAATCGGTTCAGAGTTGGAGATTTTTGCTATCATGTAGTCTATGTGCGGTGGAGGCTACAGTTTGAAGTAATCGAGACAAGTGGGTGCTCCCCGGGGACCGGTGCAAGAGTCAACTCAATAATTTCAAAGGAAAAGATATTTCAGATTGGATGGCATTCGAATGATCTTAAGAAACAAAGACTTGATACCGTTTATTTCATATCGTTATACCAAAGTGGTCACAAATAGTGACGGGTCAAACTACGAGTTCAATATGTATCATTACAATGATGTACAGTCTGACCCGTAGTCATTTTCTGAGAAATAGTTCGGTGTTTAAGATTTCCGCTGGCACATTGTGCATGTACTGTGAGGCTCACTGCGTGATTCTGCGGTAGGTTTCCAAATTATCGGCATTCAATATTCAAACTTAAAGTAGTACATCTATACTTACTGGTTGTGATAGAAAAATAAGACTAAAGATAGAGCCTGACCCACGAACGCTGGATAAATATCAAAAACTCGTTACTCGCTAGCCCATCCCGTTTTCGTTCAATATCGATAAGCGTTGAAACCGAAAATCGTAAATTTTAACAACTTTTTATTTTAATAGAGTTAACTGAGAAGATAGTACCTACTCCTGATATCCAACCGATTACAAATATATATATATATATATATATATATATATATATATATATATATATATATATATATATATATATATATATATATATATATATATATATTTGGTCTAGGAATTAATTCGTGCGGGTGGACAAGAGATGGCGCAACGAACGGAGCGTCCCACAGTTCCGTGTATCCACACATGTGTTGCAAACCCCTGTCATCGCGTATCGTTCGTAGTATAGGGCAGTGGATTAAAGCGTCAACAACACCAGTTTGTAGTTAAGTGAACATGGCGCAATTTGTGCCTGATAAAGTGTTTTTGCGGGGTGTCCTGCTGCATTACTTTAACATGCAGAAAAGTGCGACTGAAAGTCATCGTATTTTGGTGGAAGTGTATGGTGACCATGCTCTAGCTGAGCGAACGTGTCAGAAGTGGTTTGCACGGTTTAGAAGTGGTGATTTCGGCTTGGCAGACCAAGAGCGAGCTGGACAGCCAAAAAAATTTCAAGACGAAGAATTGACAGCATTGCTCGAGCAGGATTCGTGTCAAACGCAGGAACAACTTGCAGCAGCATTAGGCGTTGATCAAACAACAGTCTCCAAACGCTTGAAAGCCATGGGAATGATTCAAAAGATATCACATTGGGTTCCACATGAATTGAAAGACAGAGACGTTGAAAGACGAAAAACCATTTGCGAATTGCTGCTTCAACGACAGAGCAGAAAGGGGTTTCTGCATCGAATTATTACGGGTGATGAGAAGTGGATCCATTACGAGAACCCTAAACGAAAAAAGGCCTGGGTGAAACCAGGTGAACCAGGTCCATCACAACCAAAACGAGATATTCACTGTGCAAAGGTTATGCTGTGCATATGGTGGGATATGAAAGGTGTGGTGTACTATGAGCTGCTGCAACCGGGTGAAACTATGAATGGAGAACGTTATCGACGACAATTAATGCGTTTGAAGCAATCTCTGGCCAGAACACGACCAGAATGGGAGAACAGACATGATAAACTTATTGTTCAACATGATAACGCTCGCCCACATGTCGCAAAACCGGTCAAAACCTATTTAGAAAATGTCGGATGGGAAGTTTTACCCCACCCGCCGTATTCACCAGACGTTGCTCCTTCGGACTACTACTTGTTCGATTGCATGAACAACGATTTGATTGGACAGCGGTTTACTTCTTCAGAAGATATCGAAACATGGGTCTCTGACTGGATCGCTTCCAAGGATGAGGACTTCTTTCGCCACGGAATCCGTACATTGCCTGACAGATGGGCGAAAGTGGTGGCTAGCGATGGACAATATTTTTCTTAAGGTATTTATGTATTTTGTGTTTGTACTACAGCTTCAATGTGTGCGTACCAACCGCACGAATTAATTCCTAGACCAAATATATATATATATATATATATATATATATATATATATATATATATATATATATATCTATATATATATATATATTACAGTTTTTACTTAATGAAAATCAGTATTGAATTCCGGAAATATTAAACTTAAACCACTTTCGGTTTCGGTAGAATCTTGCAAGTTGTCATAATATGTTCTGTCGGAACCCTAAATCCACTTGTCCTTATCTATTACTATATTTTATTCTATGAGGATAAACGTTGAAACCGGAAATTGTTAATTTGAAGCACTTTCGGTTTGCACAAAATGTTAACGGATGGTATGCAACCTATTTTTTTCAGGCTTAATCGATTGCTCCCATATGAAAATCAATATTCAAACTAGAAGAAATAAAAATTTTAAACCTTTTTCTGTTTTGGAAGATATTATGTGGATAGACAAAGTATATTGGTTTGGGACTCTAAATCTTTTATAGAAAACAGCTTCTCATTATCTGTTACTATTTTTGTTCTTTGATGATAAAGGTTAAAATGGAAATTGGGTAATTTGAACAAATTTTGTTTTGAATAAAGGTTAAGGGAGAAGATGGAACTTATTCTAAGCAAGCTAAATCGATTGCAAAAAGCCACATCTCGATGTCTCTTACCATTTTTCCTCTGCTACCGGTCCACAGACGGACGCACGGACAAAGAAGTCTATAACACATCCGACTCACACACACACACACATATATATATAAAGGTAACCAAGATATATCCTTTTTCATCCAGCATCTCCAAACACCGATATGTCACATAATACGTACCTTGAAGATCAAAAATAGTCTCCTTCTGCCAACGTTCCAGAAGAACATGGATTCCATCCCGGTAAACTTGGTGGGCAGTGAAGCGAAGAAGGTATCAAGTGCATTTTGCATCTCCTGTAGGGATTTGAACTGGGATAATTTGAGGTTTTAGCTTTTGTCGAGAGTAGCTAGTATTTATATTGACCCGTTAGTGCAAGTATTTACATTCACTGCAATCTACTTAAGGTAGGAGGGGAACTTTTGCACTTCTACACCTTGTTAATCAGTTATCCGTTTCGATATCTTTTCTACTATGTTGTTAGATATTTTACTAGAAATGACAAAACTGTTCCTGTAGAGCAACGTGCAAAAAAAAGCTATGTATAATAAATTGAGTTTATTTTCCATTTATTATTATTATTATTATTATTATTATTATTATTATTATTATTATTATTATTATTATTATTATTATTATTATTATTATTATTATTGACTTGTGAGATATATTATTTGAAGGCCTTCTGTTTGTAACTATTTTCTCATAATTCTTGGGACGTATTTTAGATATTATTGCTATTATTAAGTATTCTGCCTTTCGTCAGGTCCTAGGACTAAAGAGGTTTTTTTTTTAATTTTAGATTTAGGCCTGGAAATGTTTCCTCGACGTTTCTCGATCCTCAGCTCTCTCTTTCAACTCCCAATATTTTCTTCTGATTCTCAAATCAGTTGTGCTCTTCTTCTTCCTATTCCTCGTTTTCCTTCCATCTTTGCATCTATGACGGTATGAAGAAGACAGTTTGTTCGCAAGATGTATGCAATCCAATTGGCCTTCTTACGAAAGATGTTGGCTAGAAGTGTCCTCTTCTCTCCTATCCGTTTTAACACGTCTTTGTTTGTTGCTCTCTCTGTCCATTTTATCTTCTTCATATTCCTCCAGCACGACGTTTTAAAGCTCTCTAACTATTTCTTCTCTAACTTCCGTAATGTCCAAGTCAATGGTAAATCGTTGGATTTCAAATCTTAAGTTCGTGAGTTCGATTCCCATCTGGGTCAATTCATCTATAAGTGCTATATCTGGAGCACTTGACTGTTTGGTTCAGAGACTGTATTCTATTTTAGATGCGTCCCATAAAGAGATACAGCGGCCTAAATTGTATATTGAACATCTGATATACGAGGTTGTCAAGGTGTGGAAACGATGGAATAAATTTAGAACACTACCAAAACTACGAAATCGAGGTTCATTGGTGTGGTGCATGACAATGAAAATATTCTGCATTACATGTGAGCCTCTGCGGCCATTTTGAAAAGAGTCACACTGGATTCTAGTTAATTCAGTGAAATGGGAACTTCACGATGCGATATTATTTTTAAAATAGGATCTGATTTCGTAAAAACATTGGTATGGTAGTTTTCTCTCTGCTTGTTTGCATCCTGAGCGAAATTATCATCACGAATTTACAATGACAAGTTTTGTATATGTTCTAGACCTATGTGATCAAAATTTCGTTCACAAAGAATATAGAAAAAAAATATTAATAACTTTAGGAAATCACATTTTATTTCAAAAATATAAATGTATCGTTAAGTCCATATTTCACTGAAATAGCTCAAATCCAGTATGGCACTTTCCGAAATGACCGCAGGGGCTCTTATGTAATATGGAATATTTGCAGTCTGTTCTGCATCACACCAACAAACCTCGATTTCATAGTTGTGGTAGTGTTCTAAATTTATTTCATTTTTTCACATCCTTGGAAATCCTGTATATCAGATGTGCAATACACAATTTAGGCCACTGTCTCCATTTATGGGATGCATCTAAAATGCAATACAGTCTTTGAACCAAACAGTCAAATGCTCATAGATTAATTGACCCAGATGGGAATCGAACTCACGACCTTACGATTTGAAATCCAATGGTTTATTATTGACTTGGACATTACGGAAGTTAGAGAAGAAATATTTAGAAAGCTACGAAATGTGGTGTTAGAGGAAGATGGTTAAGATAAAATGGATAGAGAGGGCAACAAAACGAAGCTGTGTCAAAACGGATAGAAGAGAAGAGGGCTCTTGTAGCCAACATCCTTCATAGGAAGGCCAATTGGATTTTACACATCTTGCAACCAGCGATAGAAACCACTGTTTCAATTAATGTATGCATATGATTCAATAGGAGACAAAAAATGCATAACATCTTGTGATTTCAGCAAAACGTTTACTTGCATAATGATTTTATGCACAAAAGTGTATCACGTAATAATTTTCATTGTGCATTTAGCTGTATCCTTAAAAATTATGCATCTAAACGTTTTGCTAAAACCACAAAAGCTATGCATTTGTAGTTTTTGTGTGTGTTTGTGTGTGTCAAGTAACGCGTCTGTGGTTCTGTATGTGGGAAATGAAACTTACTTGTTCAACCTAAAAAATGCTGCTGCACAAGAACCACGCTCTCTATTGATGAATAAGTAAGATGACACGTGTCATTAACTTGGAAGAGATTTGAGTTTAGCATCCCATTCATCGGCGAGTGCTATATGAAACGTGAATTTACAGCTTTGCGTGAAGTTCGAACTACCTGAGCTTCCATCGAAAATCGAACCCGGGTCTCACACGTTAAAAGCTCTTACACTATCTATGTTGCACGGAGGAGCATGTCATTTACTAGCATACTTGTAACTACAAAACTATATATATATATATATCCAATGATCTTAAGAAACAAAGACTTGATCCCGTTTATTTCATATCGTTTTACCAAAGTGGTCACGAATAGTGACGGGTCAAACTACGAGTTCAATATACATCATTACAAAGATGTACAGTCTGACCCGTAGTCATTTTCTGAGAAATAGTTCGGTGTTTAAGATTTCCCCTGTCACATAGTGCATGTACTGTGGGGCTCACTGTGTGAAACTGCGGTAGGTTTCCAAATTATCGGATTTCAATATTCAAACTTAAAGAAGTACATTTATAATTACTGGTTGCGATAGAGAAATAAGACTAAAGATAGAGCCTGACCCACGAACGCTGGATAAATATAAAAAAAAACTCGTTACTCGCTAGCCCGTCCCGTTTTCGTTCAATATCGATAAGCGTTGAAACCGGAAATCGTAAAATTTTAACAACGGAGGAGATAGTGCCTACTCCTGGTACCCAACCGATTAAAAAAAAACTTCTCTTGCAGTTTTTTATTAATGAAAATCAGTATTGAATTCCGGAAATATTAAACTTAAACCACTTTCGGTTTCGGTAGAATCTTGCAAGTTGTCATAATATGTTCTGTGGGAACCCTAAATCAATTACAGAAAACCACTTGTCCTTATGTATTACTATATTTTATTCTATGAGGATAAATGTTGAAGCCGGAAATTGTTAATTTGAAGCACTTTCCGTTTGCACAAAAAGTTAACGGATGGTATGCAACCTATTTTTGTCAGGCTTAATCGATTGCAAGAAACGTCATCTCGGTATATCTTCTTACTTTTTCCCATATGAAAATCAATATTCAAACTAGAAGAAATACCAATTTTGAACCCCTTTCTATTTGGTAGATTTTTTGTGGATAGACAAAGTATATTGGTTTGGGACTCTAAATCTTTTATAGAAAACAGCTTCTCATTATCTGTTACTATTTTTGTTCTTTGCTGATAAAGGTTAAAACGGAAAATGGGTAATTTGAACAAATTTTGTTTTGAATAAAGGGTTAAGGGAGAAGATGAAAGTTCTTCTAAGCCAGCTAAATCGATTGCAAGAAGCCACATCTCGATGTCCCTTACCATTTTTCCTCTGCTACCGGTCCACAGACGGACGCACGAACAAAGAAGTCTTTAAGACATCCGACTAACACACACATATATATAAAGGTAACCAAGATATATCTTTTTTCACCCAGCATCTCCAAACACTGATATGTCACCTAAGACGTACCTTGAAGATCAAAACTAGTCCCCATCACCATCGACGATCTTCTGCCAACGTTCTAGAAGACCATGGATTCCATCCCGGTAAACTTAGTGGGCAGTGAAGCGAAGAAGGTATCAAGTGCAATTTGCATCTCTAGTAGGGGTTTGAACTGGCGTCCCCTAAGGTGATTTTCCAATGAATAGAACAGGTGATAATCGGACGGTGCAATGTCCCGGTAGTATGTCGGATGCAATAGTGTTTCCCAGCCAAGGCGTAGAATGGTGTCCCGATTCATCCTAGCCACGTGGGGCTTAGTGTTGTAACAGGAGGACCCCTTTGCGATTCAGAAGTGCTGGTTCCAGAGTTTTGAGTGTTTCTTGAATACAACTGCTGACAGCACACAGTTGCACCAAACAACACCGACAACGTTTGGGAGGTGATTCCTGACACCAAAGTAAGACAGAAAGTATATACCAACTTGGGTGCACAAATGCTTATTTTCGGAGTTATTGGCTGTCAAAATCATGGAAAATTGAACTTTCCTTTCGGAAGTAGTTGGTGAGTACTTCAAAATATATGCCCGTATCCAAACTCCCTCTATAAAAACTGTTGCGGAAGTACCACAGGATTTTGAAACACGGATTTTTGGATACGGCACATAGTAGTTCCTAAGTGAAGTCTTGACCCAACTAAGGTAGGTCCCGTAGTTTTGGACCTGTGGAGCTTTAAAGTTCAATTTTTCATGATTTCGTCAGCCTATAACTCCGAAAGAAAGCATTTGTGCACCCAAGTTGGTCTATACTTTTTTGTCTTATTTTGGTGTCAGGAATCACCTCCCAAACGTGGTCGGTGTTGTTTTGAAACACCCCATACACATAGTATCAGTATTAAAAGTATCATACAAAATCATTAACATATTATATTCTTACAAGAAGACAATCATTTTGGGTATGAATGTACAAATATAAACCCGGACTTTAAATAATATCAAGGGACGTTGTGTAATAAACAATTATATTCTTCTGCTTAGCACAAAAGTGTTGCGGTCTGCATCCTTGTAGGAACTGCCAAAAAGTTGGGGAACTCCCGAGAACTGTGCGCTTGCGTGTAGTTTCGTGTCACGTGCAAGGCAAGATGTAATGACAAATCGTACCGGTTGAGACTGAATGAATCGGATCTTTCTAGTGTCACAGATGACACGTTAGTGATTCCTTGCAATGTTGTCAATTCAACTCTGAATACAAATCTTAGCTATCATTATAGGAGGAGCTTATTTCCAAATTAAATAATTTCATTTCCAGTTTTTCTTTTTCGAAACTCATCTAAAACGATTTCTGAATTTTTAGAATGAAAGATTCAAAAATTTATAATTTTACAGAAAAAATGAACGAACGAGGTGCATATATTCCCTTTTGATAAAAACAATTAATTTTACACTGTGATTCCTACCAATAACCTTCCTGTTTGCGTACACCATGTTGTATAATCCCAGAAAGCTCATTACTAAGTTTCAGGAACAATTAAATGTGAGTTTCGACAAAAAGAAAGAAAAGAAAAGAAATAGAAAGAAAAAGGAAAGAAAGAAAATTAGATTCTCATCCGTTTTCTTACATAACTTATTTCTTGCCGAACAGAAATGAATATAATCAACTAGCAGAATGCCTGTTCTTCGCACGGGGAGAATACTTTTCATTTTTTTTTTTTTTACATAAAAGGCAAAGAAACTGTCACCAATAGTTCAGCTCAGGTTGGGTTCAACTTACAGACCCCAAAAGCTATGATTTTGACACTAATATTGGTATTTCCAATGATTTTTACATCACCACCCTAGGGCTACTAGGCTACTAATCAAGGCAGAATTTGGATTTAAACGGCACCGTTCGACTGAGCGGCCCCGAAAACTATGAATTGGGCACTAACATTGGTCATTTTCGATCATTTTTATCTCTCTTCCTCAAGTTGCACAGTCAAAACAAAATGATAAATAATAATAATAATAATAATAATAATAATAATAATAATAATAATAATAATAATAATAATAATAATATGTCTGGCCCGAACCTCATCCATGTTGAAAATTTGATTGAGATCGGTCGAGTGGTTCAAGAGTTACTAAATCTTAAACATAGTTACTTTCATTTGAAGACTACACTGAGAAAAATCCGTTATCCGGACAGCGGTATGTTGTACAAATATATGGAATCCTTACGTTTAGTACGGAAATCTGTATGGAGCATACGTTATCCATATACTACATAACTACTGCCTTTTTCTCACTTAGATATTACATCATGTCGCTGCAGGATGTCTGACATCGAACAAACTTCCGTATATTACATATGTATACGTATATTATATACGTCAGCTATATATTTCATCCATCCATCTGTATGTGAGATTCTGACCGCCCATGGACAGTTCTTTCTTTCATCATGAGTGACGTCATTGAACAAAGAACAACTGTCGTTTTCTTGCGAGTCGGTTTATGCATATCGTGTCACGGTGTGGAGGTTGTAACACCCCTCATTTTATATCTTCTACCTTATACTTTTAATACTTTACTACGTAACACGATCTTATTAATTTATTATACGCTTCATATATTTACTAACTATCCAACGATATTTGTTGCCTCGGGCATTAAATTGGTGAAGAAGAACAAGAAGAAGAAGAAGAGTCATTTACTGAACGAGATTTGTTTACAGGTAAAAAGAACAAAGGAAGGAAACAAGAGCCTGAGTAAGTACAATAGTTAAGTATAACATTACTTAAATATTACTTTAATTACCGATTACTTTAGTATAACTCGCTTTAAGCTTAATTAATTACTAACATGTTAACGTGACTTCTGGTTGCAAATCTTCCTATTGTAACCCGTTAGTTAAGAAGAAAGGAATGGGCGAATCTGAATTTTGAGAATTCTTTGAACATTGGCGCGTATAAACTTTTTCTACATTGCAAGGTGCACAAAGTAAATGTTGTGTTTATTTATTTCTTTTTAGACGGTCCCTTCCTCGGAGGAGATTTACTATAACATAACACAGTAAATCTCATAACTTCATAACATGTTTGCTTAGAAACGCTTTCAGCGCGAATAGCGACTTCGTGTAGTCTAAAAGACTGTTAGCCATTTTTGCTAGAATATTTTCACAAAAGCTTTTTTTTAACGTCCTGCGATTATCCACCAAGGTGATGATGAGATAGGTGATATTGGTTGCAAAAAGAAAGTGGGATGGAACGGGAGAATCTTAAAGAGTAATCACGCACACAGTGTTTGCCCACCATAAGCTCACTTGACAGTAGCTGGAATCGACCCATGGACCCAACGCGTCAGAGGTGAGAATTCTACCGAGTCCAAGATTTGTTTCGTGAAACACTGTGAAGAGAGGGAATCAATTTGTGAAAACAGGCGAGTAGCACAGAGAGTTAAAGCACCAAATGTGATGGGGCGGAAATTATTATCAGTCAACTTTACTTAGTTTTACTATGCATGCAAATTTGCTAGCTTATCTGACCTACTTTTAAGCGCGTAACATTCCAGTTTTGGACGTTTCAAATCTGAAAATATTATGTTGATAGGTTTTCGTCATAAATACTTTCAATATAGAAAAGTAATTCACGTGAAATATATTTACGACGTTAGAAGGTCCGTGGCATTATTCACAACTCATGGTTTATAAAAGGTATAAATAATACAATGTATATATGTACTGTATGCTGTACACCTATAACATGAATAAAGGTTTGCAATTTTATTAATAGAGGCCATGATGGGTTAGTGGTAGGGCGTTTACCTCTGGTGCATGGGGTCTTTGGTTCGATCCCAACTCGCGCCAAGTGAGCTTTGTGGTGGACAAATGTGTTCATGTTTTTTCTCGGGGTTCTCCCGTTTCCACCCACTTTCTTCATTCCACCATTTCACTCATCTCTCATCATCACTGTCTCCTTTAGCCTAGCCAGCATAACCGTGGGATGTAAAACTTAGAGATTTCATTTAATTTCATTTTTGGAATAGTGACTTCGACTTTATTCAGCGGGGAGGAGGGATCAGTGGTAGAGTGTTCACCTCCGGTGCTTGGGGACCCTGGTTCGATCTCAGCTCGCGCCGTGTGGACTTTGTGGTGGACAAACACCGTGCTCTTGGGTTTTCTCGTTGTTCTCCCGTTTCCTCCCACTTTCTTCATTTCACCATTTCACTCATTTCTCATTATTACCGTCTCCTTTAACCTAACCGGCATATCCGTGGGGCGTTAAACTTAAAGATTTCATTTTATTCAGCGGAAAGTCAAAGTTTGGTTTGGAAAAAATCATCGAAATTTATTTTATTTCTTCGGAAAATTCGATTACGTCATTTTAGCGTTTTAGTTCTCCTAATGTCCTTTTAACACGCAACCACCGAGCTATGTCACTGCTTGTGAAGTATTGCTTAAATTGGAGCTTTTGTACGGGGCAACTGTAGTTGCTTCCTCTAAAACAGTCGCCGCCACCGTTAGCTTTGGAACAACTGTCTCGAACAACTCTTAGTACCCGGCACTCGTGAAGAAGCATTGTGTTAAATGGAAGGATTCGTACGGGGACACGGCAGTTGACGCCATCGTACCAATGTATCTTTTTTTCTTTAAAAAAATCTTAGTTGGAGTACTGATCACAGGCGAAAAAAGCGGAATTGTTTATCACTTTATTTTACGTCACATACTGGTGTTCTCCGATGTCTCAAAACAACTATAGACTATTCCTATATTCCATGTATATTACAATGCAGTATCATCCCTGTGATGAACGCATAAGATACCAGGCTTACATTGTTGCCTTCTTCTTTATATTTATACCATCTTCCAAATTACGTTTATAATATTGATCCTTCTGTAACGTACAACGTGCCCATGGAAGCTAACTAGTCATCTATTAGGTTTTGTTTTATGCACATGAAGCATACATATTAATCATCCGATTTGCAGCCACCGTTAAAGCATTTCTGGATGTATGTTATTACTATTATTGAGTTGAGTTGATTTTGAGTTTAACGTCCCTTTCAGCAGCGAGACTATATGAGACGGGACCTACTGATTATCGTGGAATCCGAACCACATGAGCTCCCGGCAGGAATCGAATCCGGGTTTCTCACGCCAAAGGCGCGTACGCTAACCGCTTAACCACGAAGGAACTCATTATTATTATTATTATTATTATTATTATTATTATTATTATTATTCAACCACTAAAGAAAGAAGTAAAAGAGGAAAATATGTTGTTGACCAAACCAAACATACATCGATGGGATTCCTCGTGGCCAAGTAGTTAGAACTTCGCTGCCTATGCAGAGGACCAGGTTTGATTCTCGATGGTAGGTACTGTGGTTTGAAAAATGAAATGAAATGAATTGAAATGAAATCTTTCAGTTTAACGTCCCGTACTTATGTCCGCTGAGGTAAGGGAGACGATGAACAAAGCAAGTGAATGATGGATGGGAAGAATTGATGGAATGAGAATGTTGGAGGAAAAGGAGTAACCCGAGAAAACCCACGCACACGATGTTGCCCACCACAAACTTACTTGGTCGAGGATCGAACAAGGGACCTCACGCCACAGAGACAAGCCATCTACCACTAAGCCACCGTGCTCTCTAATGTGGTTTGAATTAAAGCTACGGATCTACGTCTAATGTAGCCTCGGTGTTGTATCTTTCCATGTATATCTTGTGTACTGACAACCCAGTCCCACTACAGAAAAAATACGTGGGTATTGAAAGGTTTAAAAAAAACAACAGAAAAAACAAATAATATATCAGTGTCTGCTATCAGTTGCTTGACGTAAAAAGCATTTTTTTTATTTCCATTGCCCAATAGTAAAATTGCCCGTAGGGGTTACTAACTGGTGGATCTTTTTCATTGGTAGCATTAGCGGGCGGGTTGTCATTATGTTTGTATTACCCAGAATTCAGTAGCATAGAAGTGACTTAGCTTCGTCTTGGCTTGACATTTGATGTGCAAAATTAGTATAAGAAGGAGAGTGGAAGCGTTTTTGATCGTGGTCACTCACCTAGGATTTCAAGTAGGTTGGTTTTCCTGCACTAGAAGATCTACTATTTTACATTTCAATTAGTTTTGTTTTACTTTCACCTCAGTGCTGCGAGATTCCGTAAGCTCGTTTGTTTTTTTATTTACGTAAATGTATGAAGGTATGTTTGTAGAAGTAGCAGTTTGTGTAGACTATGTTAATATTTCATTAAAAAAAAAAAAAGTTTAATGGGTAATAGTATACATGAGAACCCCCTTATCTGCGTTTCTTCTGTGTTCTATTACCACTTCTACATGAAATATCATAAATTTTCTTCGTAGTGCAATAGTGAGAAGTGTCCATGTGCGCAAGACATACGATATGCGTTAAACGCCCCCCTCCCCCCCACACACATAGTCATAGATAAAGTATAAGGGCACTACACATGCAGATATAAAGTACAGGTACGTTCATTTTTATTTTCGTATCAGTCGATAAGTAAATAAAAGTCGCTTTGTTACCCCCTTTGTGAGTTCGTACATAATGAATAATCCCTAAAAGTATGAGCGTCCTGCTCCTTCGGGAACTGATGCAGCTTCATGTATACTATATCCGTTTAATGTCCCACGATTATGCACTGGGGCTGAGGGAGACTGATTATGAAATGAATGATTATGATGGAATAACGAAAGTGGGAGGAAACGAGAGAACTCTGAGGAAAAAAGGGGCATGGTGTTTGTTCATCACAAATCACTTGGGAATAGTATATTTATTCCGTTAAGCCCCAACAGCTTTTCAACTTTGACAGTAATTACGGGGAAGATTCTAGAATGCTGGTCCGCACATATAAGTAACGAGAGTTGGTACCCAGGATGGTTACTTTCTTTATCAAAGCTCAATATTCGAATTCACATAGTAATGCCAAGTGAGCGATAGCGAGTCAAGATTAGTTAGTAGTAGCCAGGGTGATTATTTTATTACGATTCAGTGGTTCTATTAAAAATGAAAAAAAAAACTGGCATAATTACGTATAAATATATTTTGGTTAGGTTTGCTTAATTTTCGTTCACTGGTAAGAGTGCACTTTGAGCAGAACAAGTGATTTTGGGTATCTTTTAGTTTCTACCCCAATCCTGCAAATATAAGATCTCCAGTGTTACTAAGCAAAATATAACTAAGCGAGTGACAGCAAGCGAACGGGGTTACACACCCCGCAGGGCTTTGTTTAGTATTGGTTCCAATGTATGTTCTGTTTAAAGTGCATTTTTGCCCGTTCACTTACATAGTAGGTCTGGACCGACGGAGTTTATGGAACTTAACCTTGGAACAAGGATTGAACAGGGAGGAATCCCTGACGTCAGAAGTGACCACTCTACCACTGAGTCACCGTGGTCCGAGCTCTCATTTCATAACTTCTTGGATTAAGTCATTTGAAATCTTGGAGCATTTTGAAATTACTCAAAGGTGTATATAGGTTGCATAAAATATTTTTTCTTTACGTAAGTAATCGAAAAAAATGTCCTATGTTAGAGGAACGTATCTTCACATAGAGTAGTATAACACGCTCATGTCCGTAGCTAAGATGTAGGCCAGGGGGGAGGGCTTGAGAACCCTTTTCGACCATCTTCAGGCCTTCTTGAAACTTTTAGCTTATTGGTATGTATATATGAAAGTAAAGTGAGCTCAAATTAGCTTCCACAAAAATTAACTCATTCCCTTGCCTTAGTAGTTTGAAATACTAAAAATTAGTAATATAATTTTGAATAGTTAGTGATGTGCGATGGTTCTAGCTTATGACGAACTGGTTCCTTGAAATCTCTGGTTAGTTCATATTTGGTCTAGAAAACGTAATTTTCAAAATTAAAACATGTTTTCATCATTTTGGATACATAAATTTGGAATTTAGGTATACATTCCTCCCTTCCCATCTGCGTTAACTTGATATGGAGAGTTGGCGTGTTTGCGATTTGTATTTGTCTTCGCACTTGATTTGATTATTAAACCATAGTTGAAAGCCATGGGTATGCACGCAAGCCGCCACGAGAGTCTGCAACGGACATTAAAACAAATGCCTGACGTGGGTTCGAATGCCAGGCAGTTTTAATTTCACCTTTCACAGTGAGACTCGTAGGATTGGAGGGGGCGCGGTGGCTCAGTGGTAGAGCGTTCACCTCTGGTGCTTGGGGTCCCGGGTTCGATCCCACCCCCCGCCAAGTGAACCTTGTGGTGGACAAACACCGTGCTCGTGGATTTTCTCGGGGTTCTCCCGTTTCCTCCCACTTTCTTCATTCCACCATTTCACTCATCTCTCATTATCACCGTCTCCTTTAGCCTAACCGGCATAACCGTGGGACGTAAAACTTAAAGATTTCATTTGTAGGATTGGACTGGGTTCATATTCTCTGGCTGGTAAAACTTAAAACAACTGAATTTTAACTTGGACAGATGCTATAGATGTTATGAGACAGAGCATGTTACATTCAGTTATTATCGATAAGTAATAGTAAAGATATAATGTGGTTACTAACAGCAACGTGAAGACCACATAGTTGCAGTTGGTAACTGTATTTTCGTTGTTTTACGAGTGGTGGTTCACGGTATAACCAGATCTGATCAATCAACTACTTGTATTATTACATTTTATTACGTTACAAGCAGTGGCGGATCTAGCCCGGGGCATCCCCCCACTTTTTACCTTCTAGAACACTCTGGTTACAAGCGGGACGTAAAACTGAAAGATGTTTTACTTTGTTTCCATGTGTTTTCTTTATAGCTGTGCCCAACCTGGGCTAATGCGCCTGCCTGCATTCCCTAATGTCACGAAGATAATTGGGTCTAATTCTCTAGTTGGTATAGTTTAAGGGCACTGTCATAAAAATCGTTCCGTGATATTGGTGTGTACAGCTCACCATTTCAGATGAACTGCGTTAAATAGCATACTAATTATATACCCTGTTGGCATTTAGAATAATATTCCTTCTCAATTCTTTACACTAATTTGATTTCTACTTTACATTAAATATATTGTTACATTGTACTTTAGTAGTCTTCCCCGCTGGTCTAGTGATTTCCGTGTGGCCTTGGGGAACGTGGCCCCTCGTTCAATTCTCGGTGGGAGGGTGGAAACAAATTAAGTTACTTCCACAAACGCGTTTACTTCTATCAATCATCAGTCTCTTTTGGCCTAAAGTCGTAGCTGTGCGACATGAAAAAAGAAAACTAATTTTTAATTCCCTAGTTTGGCTTTTGTGTAGGGCTACTTGCTGGAGTTGAGAACTTCAACGGAACAGTAAGTTATAGAATTTATAACTAGTTTAATCAGTCGAAAATTATTCCGGTTCCTTGAGATTCATTCGGTTATTTTTTCTTCATAGTTTTGTTTCACTATTTCTAGAAGGAATTAGGTATTAACAAAGCAACTAATATGAAAAACTCGCTATGCTAAGCGTTGATTCACTTGAATTATTTCTCCTATTCCGTTTAATGTGTTTTGATCCCCAGTTGCGCACATTCTAGTGTTTTGTTTTTAGACCAGGCCCGCAACTAGAGGGGGGCTAGCGGGCAACTGGCCCCCTAAACTTTTCGTGGCCCCTCCAGACCTCAATACGGAAAACACAATTTAGATATTTGTAAGGTAAGTTTTGATTACTTACCCCCCCCCCATATATTCATGGTCCCTCCAAACATATTTGGCTGGTTTCGGGCCTGCTTGAGACTGTACGTTTACCCTGCTGTATCCAGGTGGGAGGTGCAGTAACTCGAAGGGTTCAAATGAAGCTTCTTACGAGAGAGTGACTTTTCTAGATATACAATCAAAGCTATTTATATCTGTGATGCAATACGAGGGTTGCACTGAAAGTTTCGGGAAAATGATAGAACGCAAGAACATCAAAGTGCAATTTTTTTTTTATGAAAGTATTCCCCCTGAGTAGCAGTGCATTTTTATGCAATAAAACCAAATCTTGAAACAGGTATGCCACTCCGAGGTTGGTATCTGTGAAACCTGCAGTTTGTATGCCTCGATGGCTTCTTCTGGAGGTGCAAAAGCGCTTCTCACGCAACATGTTCTTTATTGTTGGGAACAAAAAGAAATCACTGGGAACTAAATCAGGGAAATAAGCCGGATGTCATGACTTCGCTTTTCTGGTCCAGAAAATCACTTGTGGTAGCTGCTGTGTGCGAGCTGGTATAGTTGTGATGCAGAATGATACGGCGGTTGAACTGTTTGCTCACATTCAGTACTTCTGATAGGCATATGGTTGTGTACCATTCTGCATTGACTGTTCTGCGATTCTCCAGTGGGACAGTTGCGATATGCCCTGATTTATCAGAAATTTATGCAATCGTTTGTTTGGAGGCACAGTGTGCTTGAACAAGTTTGATTGGTTTAGGTTCTCGCGGAACACCCACACAGCTTTGTTTCCGGTTCTTACGTATAAATCCAAGTTTCATCACCTGCTCCAATGTTAAACACCGAGATGATCCAGACTTGAACAGTTTCGTTATAACTTTGCACCACTTCACACGGGCGTCTTTTGTGCGCGACTTAAATTGTGTGGAATCCAACGAGTGCAAAGTTTTTTCACACGTAAATAATAGTGCAATATTATTTGTATTTGGCTCATAACAATGCCTAAGATTTCCTGAATTTCGCGATAAGTCACATGCCGATCAGTGTTCATAATTTCACGAACAGCAGCAACGTTTTTTGGCACAATGACCTGCACAATCCCGATCAGTCAGGTTGAGCTGGCCACACGTGAATTCCTGAAACCACCTGTAAATTGTCTGAGATGGGGTTTCATCAGGAAAAGTAGCAGTTATCTGACGAACACATTGTTGCTGTGTTTACCCTTGCCGAATATCTTAATAAATCATAATACGAAAATGCTCTATCAGGTCAATTTTTGTTCAGGATCACCTCACTTCAAACTAGTACCCTGTAACGGCAAAGATTGAGAGTTATATACGGTTTATCTTTAGAGTGAACAATATTAAATTACTTGGAGAGGGGAAATCTTCCTCATCCCTCTCCGTTCATTCGGATCTTGTGGAAGCTCATGTGATGCGTATTCCACGTTAAAGCTCTAGAACCAAGTCTCAGATAGCCTCGGACCTGAATTGGACGCTAAACTTACTACTAACAACGCTTGTGTAATGACTTGTGGTTTATTAATTGCGAAAGATTGGTAATGTAATGTAATTATAATGTACACTATATGTATTTTGTTAAATCATTTTTATCTTAATGTCCCAGGATTATGCACTTTAGACTAAAGGTGACGGATGATTAATGAAAGTGAGTGATTGTGAAAGTGATCGAAGCAGGGATCACGTGCAACGTCACATGTGCTACCCATTAGGTCATCTGGGAAGGTTGCGTTTTCTCTGTGATGACGCTAGTATAAATCATTTCCTTATATTTCATTTAAGGTTATGTTACGAGCATAGTTTTCTCTTTTTTATGCCACAAAGTAGAAGAATTTTCTGAATTTATTTAGTTTAGCGTTCGTTCTAGCAGCGAGGCTATATGAAATATGGACCTACAGTTTTAACATGAAATCTGAATCAAATTTGTTCCCACCAGAAAGCGAACCCCGATCTCCCTCGCCAACTTACCTTATATATTTACAGAATTGAGTTTTTAATATTTACGTATTTTAGTTTTAAAAGGCAGATTATTTTTATTTATTTATTTTTTTTTTTTTTTGAATATTGAGATAATAGAGTATAAAGTATGTTTTGTAGGAAATCGTTGAAATGAAATCGTAATCAGTGACGCAATGCTAAAAATTTTTTAGTAGGTATACACTCCACCCTGAGTGTGAGATTCATTACGTCCCTGAATGTGAGGGATTACATCATCAAGATGCAACAATCTTGTGTATTTATTTACTTCGCGACTTTGAGATTTTTTTCTTTCAGTTTTTAATTTTGATTTTCGTTCCGAAATCTAATTAATTCGTCACCGTGTCCTATTCCCACAACCGATTACAAGTTTTGCTTACTTAAGGTAATGGTTCGCAACCTTCTTGACTAAACTCCAACGACATCACGATATATTTGTTTTTAGGTTAATTTCCGATAAGCCCAGTCTCATCAAACCAAGGTAGGCATACTAAGTAAACTAAACCAAACCAAACTTGAACTAACCTAACCTATCCGTAATTCATTGTCAGAAACACGGCACGGAGTTAACGGAATAAATGCATATTTTGTATTAATAATATAGACTATATTAGTGTAAGCCTATAAGTTTCTATAAAGTACCGACTATGTAGTACTAAAATCTTAAGTGTTGATGCTTCTGGAGGCGTTAACTGGTAATGTCTCCAAATAGATTTTAACTAAATGCTTCGTGATGTCTAAAGTTTCGGGATACACTGGTTAAAACCACTGACTTAACGAACTATGCCAATTAAGGAAGTTCACATGTGCAGTAGACTCATAAGTATCCGGCTCACGACTATTCGACTTCCGTACTATCCAGCCTAGTTTTCTTGGCTCGTAATTGAGGAAGGCAAGGCGTTGCATTGGCAACATTGCCAAGGCATTGGAAGCAGGCGTTTGCTACGATCCTCCTACGTGTCATGTGCAAAATACAAGTTGTGACAGGAAAAGAGCAGCGTTCTGCTCCTTGTTCATTGTTTCGTCAATATGTAACGGACCTCAATACAGTACGCTTCAGTTATACCTGCTTATAACTGTACGGTACTGTATACGTCAATTGTTCTTGGGGTATGCTTCATGTAGACTGTACTCCGGCCTATCCGTCTTTCTTTGTTATCCGGCCTGCCCTTCCGCCACATTAGCCCGGATATTCTTGAGTCTACTGTATTCCGTTTGCAATATGTGTGTAGATGAAGCTGAGGGGAGGCATGCGAGATATGACTATAAAATTTTCTCAGCATAAATCACCACTTAATGTCTTAAATCTTACTAATTAGTAACCTCTCACTAAATAGTAGGTATGTTGGGATGAGGATTAGCTTAGTTACTCTTCGGTCATTGTAGAGAGCGAAGGCAGAAAATTAGCTCGTGGAGTTTGCGCCTACGGCGCAGGAGTGTGCACTTTCCGAAATCTTAATGGATGCGTCAAGTAATTTCATCGCTTCCACTCTCAACCTAATTGCATGGATATGAAATCCACATTTTTGGTTCCGAACAATACCTACGCTAGATAAAGCATAGGTCGGTGTATGTTTCACTTTTCATGTAACTAAGATTCTCTCTTATCTTTATTTGCTCTTTGAGTTTCCCTTTTCAACAACTTAATCATATATTCCGATCCTTTCTGATTATAATATTTATAAATCAAATGAAATACACCTATTTGTAAGTCCTATATCAGCTCACGACTTCGAAAACCAGGGAAAACAAATGAACAGCGAATATTGGTGGGTCGGTAAGGGAATATGAATTGCTAATTACATTAAGATTGTACATGGTCTACAGTAAATCAGTGCCATTACTTTTTTTTAGCACTACAATATACAGATGGTGATCAGAAAAATGGAAACACCTGAACGAAATTGCAACTTACCAGATTAATATGGTGTCGGGCCACCTTTCACCTTCAGAACAGCCTTGATGCGACGTGGGATGGAGGCAGAGGTCGTGAATGATAGCAAGTGGAATTTTACACCATTCCTCGTGCAGGGCGTCGGCCAGTTCTGTGAGAGGAGATGGAGGTGGAAATCGTCGCCGGAGTCGTGTTTCCAAGACGGACCACAGATGTTCAATTATGTTGAGATCTGGGGATTGGGCGGGCCAGGGGAGGCGTTGAACTTCATCCCGATGTTCCTCAAACCACGCTGCAACAACGCCAGCTGTGTGAATGGGTGCATTATCATCCTGGAAGATGGCGTCATTGTCCGGGAACAACATCCGGACCATAGGAGGCAAGTGGTCTCCTAAAATTGCGACATGATAGTTGGCAGTGATTCGTCCGCTAAGTGTGACCAGTGGCCCAATGAAAACCATGATATGGCGGCCCACAGTATCACCGAGCCGCCGCCATGTTTCACAGTTGGGCGGAGACACTGCAAATCATAAGCTTCTTTGGGCGTTCTCTACACACAAACACGGCCCATGGTTGGGAATAGGGTGAAGGATGACTCATCCGACTATATCACACGTTTGCAGTCCTCAACGGTCCAAGTTGCATGGTCACTGCACCATTTGCGGCGTGAGAAAGCGTTATGGTCCCTGATGAGCGGTTTGGCCCGTGCAACACGACCCCGTAAGTTCATGTCATGTAATTCGCCGCGGACTGGGATTGTCGAAACAGGGTGGGGGAGGTGCTGATTGAGTTCCTCCGTCACTTGCTCCGCAGTCACAAGACAGTTCTGCGTGACAATGCGCTTTAATACCCGGCGTGACCTGTCACTCATGATTTTCTTCCGCCTACTGTTCCGCTTCCCCGATGTGTTTTTTCCGTGTTGTGTAGGCCGTTATCACCTTCGACACTGTCCCACGCGACACACCTAACACAGTAGCCACTGCCGTCACTCTCACTCCACATAACCGCGCACCAACAATTTGCCTTCTTTGAAAATCTGAGAGGTCTCCCATTTTACACTACCTCCGTCTGCTGCAGCCACTGGACACTGCTGTTCCACTGCGCCTGACGTGTTGCCAACTACAGGTGTTTCCATTTTTCTGATCACCATCTGTATATATATATATATATATATATATATATATATATATATATATATATATATATATATATATATATATAATAAAATGGTTTCTACGTACACTGCAAAGTAATAAAAAATTACTCTTAACTATTTTAATGACGGTATCATACAAAATTTAAGATATAATATGCAAAATGTAACTAAATTTAACCTTGTGTGTGTAATTTACATTATTGCTATTTCTTTTACTTTTATGTTTAGCCTATATATAAAGATCTGTCCACTTCAGATGCATTAGAATACAGTGCTAAATGTATGTAAAAAGAAAGAAAATACAATACCATGCTTCTTGCTTAACTTGCCCATTGTTGCGCCCTAAAGTGAAAATACACATGTTTTAATTCACGCTCAAATTCATTCCAACATAGCTATCTAATTTATAGTTAGCCAGGCTATTCGCCTGTCAAGTTTACCAATACCCTGTTTGAAAATAGAAAATTTCTTATACGAGTATTAAGGCGTTCGAAAACTGACAGAACTCGTTGGTGCGCGGTAAGAGTGGCTCGATCCAGAGATTGTGTGCGTCAATGAAAAGTTGACCCACCACCCATCGTGACCCACTCTGATCAACCACTCACCAAAACCCATTGTCATCAACTCGGCCTCATAATCCACAGTCTCGTTTCCATAGACTTTACTAAGATTACACTTGTAATAAAATAAGCCTTTGAAATTCACTAATCGAAGTTTGAATTTCTACGAGTTTGTTTGGTCAATCGTTGAAGTATCGCTCTGTTACAATACCGATGGACCAGACCTTTATGATATAAAATTGTGAAGTGTTGGTCATACGGTGAATTTCAATTTATCATATACAATTATTTCTTTGTTGAATTAGATACTTTTCAGTGAAAAATAGAATGAAAGTTATCTTGAATCAAGGTAAAGTAAACCAACGTAAAGGAAAATACGAAACAGAGTAAAATTTTCCATATAATTAAGCATGCCGTACAAATTTAAAATTTCCATGTAATTAAGCTTAAAGTAAAAAAATTGTCTAGTTTTCTCAATTTTATGGTTCGATTGCCTAGTGCTCTGAACGCTCAATATAATAAACATAAGCTTCAGCAATTAGTATAATAGAAAGCAATGGATATCGATTGCGGAGCGCTGCAGTTTTTGTTTTTCAATAGTTTCTCAATTTATTTCTCAACTAATATCGATAGTTTTCGATTATTTTTACATATCAACCCACTACGAATTTCCTACCTATAGTAGCCGATCCCCATTAAAAGAGAATTTCAATAGATGCTAGGACACGCTCTGTTTAATAGTTAATATACTGAATTTCAGCTCTCAGTAAGTTCAACGGCTCCTGAGATGTTCAATTTGTATATAATTCATATATTACAGGTGATTAAAAATATATTTATTCCAATAGTCAGCTCTTCTAAAATCGCACAGCTAGTCTCGAATGTCAAGTAGTAAGTCCTATTGCTATTATTACAATTACAAATATCAATATCCAAACGTGGCTGAAGTTCATTTTCACTTAGATATACTTACCTCAGGTAATAAATAGAAACTAATGAAAAAGGAAGATAATGGTGGGTCACGGTGGGTGGTGGGTCACAGTGGGTCACGTCCTGATGACCCACGACCTACTAATCTACTCACAAATCTTCACCCACTTGACCGACGACTCACTGACCCACTCCATCTATGGCTCGATCCAGCCTCGTGTAAAGATGGCGTTTAATAGACCATTTCCGTTATTCAAAATGAACTGTAAATCACTGCGGATATGCATCTGAGGCTTTGGTACCTCACATAGCACAATCTACTGGTTTAACGGCTATTGCGCCCGCGTATGTACACTTGGTGACAGCTTTGATTCTCGCTGGTAGAGTATACATAAAATTGTGATTTGGGTTCTATCATTCCTAGGTTCATGTCTCATATACCCTTGCTACTGAAGAAGATACTAAACTTTAAAAAGTGAAGTGTCCTTCTCAGAAGGACTAATTAGGTTTACTTCGAAACATCGAACCATATGACGTGTTTTTGACTTTACTATTGATAGAACTATTTTGTATAATATACAGGATGTATTAAAAGTTTACCATCCTTTTTAAAATCTATAAGGATATAATTTCATTGAATGTGGAATGGGCGATACACATTAAGTCCAGGGGAACACTTTTAGAAGTATGTCATGCGGACTGCCGCGGCCGCTATCTTGTTCCGCTATCCAGATTTCAAAAGTGTTATTATTAACAATAGGTGGATAATGTGATACTGTACATGACCATGAGTTAGAATTGTGTATGGATTGTCAAGTATGCAATCAAATTTCATATAACTTAATTTGGTGAAAAGTTATTGACAACTGAAAGATATGTTTACCTGTTCCACATGTCCACGCTGAGCAATTGCTGGGACACGAAGCAGAATATCGAGTAAAATTTGCGATACGTTGTTCCAGATGACAAAGATTGCAAATGTATACAGCACAAACCATAGACTTAACATATCCCCAAAGGTAGAAATGAAGTGGCGTTAGGTCTGATAATTGGGCAGGCCATTCAACTGGCCTACGTTGATCAATTCATGTTCTAGGGAATTCAAGTAGCGAATTCAAGATGGCGATCGTCTGCATGATATACAGGGCGAGACATAAGGCGGTAACACCGCTGTAGCACACGAACGGTTGGCGTTCACACTTGGTTCATGGTATACGTTGTTCGGGTGGGTAATTGACCATATTGCATGACATTGTTGCCCTGGCGGCCATCTTGGATCCAATTTTGGATTTTTAAATGGGAAGGGGGCATGTGGGGTATCATTTGATACGAGCTCGATCTCAGGAAAACAGTGGTGTAGTTTATTTTCACCTATCGTTCTTGAAGTTATTGCGTCACAAAGGGGGAAAATTTGGCATTACAACATGTGCTCTATGTGCTGTCCTTCTTGAGCAAGGCACTGCAAGACGCATCTGCCAATCCTTATTGACTCGCAACAGCATGTCCGGATCGACGGTTTCACAACATTACAGAAGGCGCTGCATCACATAGTGGATATCACGGATGGGTTCTTGGTAAACCAGGTTCTTCAGATGGTCCCAAAGGAAGAAGTCTAGCGGCGCAAGATCTGGAGATCGTGGTGGCCGCTCTATCGGTTCCCGTCGCCCTATCCAATGTCCCGAAAAATGTCTATCGAACAATTGGCGTGAACATAACGCATAGCGAGGTGTAGCACCGTCTTGCTGGGAAAAGGAGGGGAAATCAATCCTCCTTCAAGAGAGCAGGGAAAACCTCATTCTCGAGCAGATCACGATATTTCTCACTAGTCAGGGTGTCGTGGATGAAGTACGGTCCAATAATGCGTCCCCCAGATTCCACATCACACCATAGCCATTTCCCCACCAATCTCTTTGCTGTCTTGGTGTCAATCTGGGTCACTCTAGTATCTATGCTTTTGTTCATTGACCTCTTCTTGAACAAAAAATAATGCATCACTGAAAAGAACACGTTGTGGGAACATGGGGTCCTCATCATACCTTTCTGTGGCCCATTCAGCAAACGGCATCAGTCTGTTCGGATCCCTCTGTTAACCGCTGCTGGAATTGTTGCTTGTATGGGTGCCACTTGTTCACACGCAGCAATCGTAGCACGGATCACTGATTCCTGTTATAGATGCCATACGACGATCCTTGTCGATCACAGAGCCCGTCTCATGGAACTTAAACAACTTGAATACTGTTACGTATGAGATGTTATCCCCTTTCGGTGGGATGCATTAAACTCAGCCACATTCACCCTGGAAGATCGTCCACAACTCTTCTCCACGGTCTCGATTCGTTCTGGAATTGTTAGCGACATCTTCCATCACCTGGAACAACAGATAAAAATATGCTGTAATGCCAAATTTTCACCCTTTGTGACGCAATAACTTCTTAATCAATAACGGTAAGTGAAAATGGACTGCACCACTGTTTCGCTGAGATTGAGATCGTGCCAATACCCATGTCCCCTTTCCCATTTAAAAATCCAGTTGGATCCAAGATAGCGGCTTTCAAGATGGCCGCCAGGGCAACATGTCATGCACTATGGTCCATTTCCCACACGAACAATACCATGAATCAAGTGTGAACGCCAAGTCGTTCCTGTGCTACAGGGGTGTTAAGACTTATGCCTCACCCTGTACTCTCAAGTATTTCACTGGGTCTAGAGTGTATCGCCCAACTCACATTCAATAAACCTTCATCCATGTAGATTAGAGTGGTAGAGGGCTTCTGATACACCCTGTATATATTTTTAAAATGTACAGATGGATTTCTCTAATTCCACAGTTATACCCCTATCCCCCTATATATACTTTTACTGAACTCGTTATCTTATGACATATTTGATGTCACTATTACTGTAGTATAATGTAGTTCGTTTAAATTTACCATTTAATACAAGCAGATTCTGACTTATGGGATTTTCGATGCAACTTTGTCTGTAACTAATGAATTCTATTTTATTCAATTTAATATTTAATACAAATTCTTTTATCTTCATGATTAACTTAGTGGGTTTGTATTATACTGCAACTGATTATTATAATCCCATTATTGCTTGAGAAGAAAGAGATGGACAAATCTTCCTGTGGAGAAATCAAAGCTCTATTGGAAAGCTGGGGATTACAATCGTTACTTTCCACGTTTCAAGGTACGCAAATTATATATTTTGTTTTATTAATTACTATCATTATTTATTACTATTGTGTTTAAAATCAATCCCTAATCTCATGATTTTGTACACTATGAAAATTAGCACAGAATATTAAGAAACATAGCTATGTCATTTGGGTAAGGAATACCATTGTAGAATTAACTTCCTGCTGGTAAGACAGTCGGTGCAGAATAATAATACAGCTACTAATATAAAAGTTGTTCACACACCTTCGCACAAAATCGAATGTTATTACTTTCGAACATTGTACTGTACATGCGACAGTCCATTCCTCGGAGTTTTAGTACAGGACTTCCTTACCATCCTAGCTAAGAAAGTGGGGAAATTCTGTATGAAATTCGTTTCGTATATTCTAGAAAACTGATAGCTACTTTTACCAGAATATTTGCCCGAGAATATTGTTTTTAATTATTTGCAGGGAGTTTGATATCCTGCGATTAGGATCGATGTTAATGAATGAATGGTGAGATGGATAATAGGGGAATAATGAAGGGAGAGGAAACGGGAGTTACCTCAAGAAAAACAACGCAGCCTTTCTTTGATCACTATAAAGGCTTATTTATAATTCACTAGCTTATCTTACCTATTTAGTGGTAGTGCTTTTACCTCTGTTGCGAGTGATTCTGGTTCTATCCAACGTCACGAGTTTGTTGTGGACAATATTGTCCGTGGAGTTCCTCGAGGTTTTCATTAATCATTTGTGAACTTCAGCCTACATAGAATAGCAGTACGTAAAACAATTTTCTTTTTGTTTCCATGAATTTTCTCTGTAGTTATAAAATAAGTTCGTAGATCTGTATGCTGCTTACCTGCTTTCGTGCTCAGCCGCCTACACTTCGAACATGTGGACAAAGCAAGCCTAATTTGTAATTGGGATGGTTTTGGAGGGATGTGAAATAAGTAGTTCCATGATATGTGTGAATTTCATTAGTGTAGATAATTAGTAAATAGACTAGCAGTTACTCTAAGTAAATGTACTGTCCTGTGTTTTCAGTTGTTTTGGGTGCCGCGGAGCTGTAGTAGAGCGCTCTCTGACGCTTGGATTCTTGGCTTGATCCCAGCTCACGTCAAGTGGGCTTTGTGTTGGACAAGCATCATTTGAGTAGGTTTTCTCAGTTTCCTCCCACTTTCTTTTTCACTATTGCATTTGTTGTCAGCGTCAGTTTTCTTTAGCCTACCTGGTATAACTGTGAGACGTAAAACTGATAATCTTACGTTTTATTAGTCTCTTTTGTGAACTTACTCTTGTGAAGATATTCAACATTAATTAGTTATGGTGTTAACAAATGATAGTTTAAGCAGTCTGAAACCACAATGGTTCTTTGTGTTCTATTACTTTGAGTGGTGTTTCTTTATAACTTTGTTCCAGATGTCTCGAAGAAATATACAACTAACAAATCAGAAACGGCCAGAAAACTCTTTGCCCTGCTTTACATAATATATTTGTATTATTTCTTCTGCTCCACTAAACATTTGATCTTCAGATAGCGCATACTTACAGTACGGCTGGTTTTGATTGGTATTGTAGAGTTAACACGCTTGTGTATAACTTCCTCGTCACCATACTATTAGTGCCCGCACCTTAGCTGTAGAAGACCTGAGTTCAATTGTCGGTGGAAAGTCTTATGGTTAGGATCTGACGTTAAGCAGTTAAGTTCGTCTCATATGCCGTCTGTGCTGAAAGGGATGCTAAACTGCAAACTAACCTATCTTGTGTAATGAGATTTTTTTATTGCAGTTGATTGACGTAATATTAATGTATGATACGTGTTTTCTGTGGTGGTGGCGTAAGCATAATCCACTCACGTACACCTCATTTGTCATTGCTTTAGAGCATTTTCAGTGCGCATGTGTAGCATGAGGGTTTTCCGGATTTATGTAGAGTATTGTGAGTTTTTGATTTTTGTTTAATTTTTAACATGTAAATTAGAAGTAGAGATGGTACCTTATATATTTGTTTTAAAATTGTTGAAAGTGTGGTGTGAAGAATTTCAGGATTCCCATGTTACGTCATAGAGCGTTAGTTTCGTTTAATCCGACTTGGATTAACCTTTTTTTGCCTTTCCGCTTTTAATATTTGGCTATTTTCTTTCTGAAATAGAATGCATCATTGTATCCTATTAACATAAATGTTCATACATTTTATTTTAAGGACTACGCCAATGAAGTTAAACAATCAAATCGTTGCATGCAGACACCCTAATAAAAGTGATACGCTTTATATGAGTTCCGGGACAATTGTTGTGCACAAAACGCTGTATTCGTAGGAATAATGTGAAATACTGAGGAATTCGTAGGAATAATGTCAATATTCACTGAACCACACCCCCCGTTCTGGTCTACTGGCCAGTGCGTTTCCCTTTAGTGTACGTGGGCAATGTAGAATCTATTTTTGTTGGGAAAGCAAATAATTTTATTTCACAATAATTCACTCCTTGATCATTCACTACTTTGACTTTACAATTAATCATCCGCCTCCTTTAGTCTAAAGAGCACAACCTTGGAACGTTATACAAAAAAAAAAAAAAAAAAAAACTAATTTTCTGCTCACTGGTACCTTGCTTCCAGTTTTCTATTCGTCCTTTATATTGGTTATTTTTGTGATTAAATGAACAGGATTAATTTTGCTGCTTGTGAGTATATTACTAAACATGTTCTGCGCTATTAACTTGTAGGTAATATCTAAAGATAAATTACAAATTGTTTTGAACTTGCAGCTAACAAACTGAATGTTCAAAAAAGTGAAATAGCAATAACAGTATAGAAAGAAGGTTATATATATATATATATATATATATATATATATATATATATATATAATATGTATATATATATATGTATGTGTATGTATATATATGTATGTATATATATGTATGTATATATATATATGTATATATATATATATATATATATATGTATATATATATATATATATATATATATATATATATATCACTCTCCTACAGATCAAAATAAAGCGAAAATGTTGTATGATGAAATGCCCTGCGGGGCCTCCTTCAGCCCTTATGGGGATCAAAATTTCACAATGTGGCAACGTCGCAGATTAACTTGGAGCCATTAGCATTACACTATGAATACAAGCAGTTGAATCGATTACTACACTAATAAGTGATACTAGTGTCAATATCGACTTTAGCTGCCATCTGGAAAGAATCGATATAACTATTTGATAGATTGATAGATCCAGGGGCGGATCCAGGACCGACTTCTGAGGAGGGCGGTGGATTGTCATACTGCTACTTTTAAGGGCTCCAAACTTTGGGATGAGTTTTATTTATGTATATAAAATAAGAAATTTTCCTCTTCTGGGGGGGGGGGGCGATCGCCCCCTGGATCCGCCCCTGGATAGATCTAATTAGTTTTTTTTTTTTATTTGCGACGTTGGCACATAGTGCAATGTGTGACTCCAGACGATAACTCCAAAAGTATACAAATATATATATTTTGTGCTTTATTTTGACTTGTAGAGTAATGCTCTGTGTTCCGTGGGCTCTATTTTTAGAACACCCGTCATATATATATATATATATATATATATATATATATATATATATATATATATATATATATATATAATATAAAAGATAAATAGATATATAATATAAAAGATAAATAGATGTATGTGTGTGTGTACTTTAGTTTGTTTTGATTGTATGTATGACTAAATGTAAATTTAATTTCATTTTTTTAAATAGAAAATCTCGTCGATGTACCCGCTTTGCGGCTGTTAACAGAAAGTGATTTGAATCAGTTGATACCCCTTGTTGGATTGAGAGCTAAGTTTCGAGAGAAGTGGAAGGCGTGGGTTAACCCATTGAATGCTACTGATAACTCTTCGGTGGGAAGTGTATGTATTTTGAATAAGTGATTGAAAAACGTTAGCAATTTTACTTGAAAAGAGGACCTAACACTTTAAATAACATAATTTCTTAACAGCCATTTAGACTTAGTTTAAGCTTTCTCAAACTTTTGCACAGTGGAGCCATTCAAATAGTTTAACAACCGGATCTATGGTCAGTATACTAAGTTGACGTAATATTAGTACTATATAATTATAATTTCAATGATACTAACAATAGTAATTAGGATTAAATCTTATACCATCTTTAGATTTATATTTTGTATATTGTAAGGTGCGTTGCAAAATGACACGATCCGTACAAGATATCGTCATATTATATGATCATAAAGGAAACTGAAAATGAGAGGTATAATAAGTGACACTGTTGTATTTGTTACACGAAAACAGGTATTGCAGGAATAGATACGTATAGACGACAGGGCGAAACGAAAATGAATAATAGCCCAAGAGAAATGTTGTAAAATGATACGAACGCAGACATGTTTAGCATATCACGCAGTTTGGTCGCTGCTACGGAACATAGAGGGCGTTGGACGAGAATGCGAGATGTTTAGCAAACGAGTGATAGAAGTTAAGGTAGTGAGTGCTACGACGAGGACGCTTGTGTGAGGTGGCGAGTAAGAAGCGTAATGGTCCGTAACAAAGTATTGTCTGAGTGCGAAAAGGGGCAAATAGTGGCATATAAAGAAGGTATGTTAATGAAATTGCATGTCGAAGTGGACGGACTGCTTGTGTCGTGAACAATTTTCTTAAACTTGGGATGCGGTATGGAGTAAGGAACTCATCAGGAAGGCCGCATATCTCTTACACAGTTGGCAAGAGACCCTAACATTCATGTACATAAATCTGCCCTATCAAGAGCTGTGAAATGCTGCAATCATCTCTGATATAAGAAACACAAGCGTCAGCCACGACCCACGGTGCATCACAAGGAGCGACTGCTGGTCTGGACCAAAACACATGTGACCTGGAAGCAGAATTGGCGTCGTGTCATCTTCAGTGACAAAAATAAATGTAATTTGGGTTGTTCCGATGGCTGACTGTACTACTGCGGAAGGAGGAACAAATGTTCTCTAAGCGACAGTACGGATGAGTCTGTAATATGGGAGGACTTTGGTTATTGTGGTACTACAAACTTCGCATATTCTAAAATTCTGACATCAACCACGTACCAAACAGTACTTGCAGACAATTTGTTGCCATTTGTCGCGCGAATTGCTGGTCCCGAGTGGATCTTCCAACAGGACAATGCTACTGCTCACGTTGCTGGAACCACCAGGGATTGGTTTCGTGAGAAAGACGTGATTGTCCTTGCTTGGCCTTCCAATTCCACAGACATAAAAGCGATGGATAACCTATGGGAAATGTGTCGCTCAGTATACGCCAATGGTACCCAGTACAACAGTGTTTGCGAATTGCAGGATGCCATCATCGCTGCATGAAATCAAATTGATGTAACGCTGCAGTAAACGCTGCTAGACAGCATGTTTGATCGGGTGTTCAAGATGGTGTTACGCAATTGCTCATAGAACTGGCATTTGTATTGCGTTCGTTTCATTTTGCTATAGTCATTATCGTATTTTGGCTGTTTTTTTTTTCAGTTTGCCTAGCCGTGAAATGAGTGAACTATCTGTATATATATTCTCCTTGTCCATCTCTACATATCATGTATTCCATCCATGACATAAGTTTTCTAAAGTTACATAACATGTTTGCATCTTCTGCATAATTTTGCAACATGCCTTACATTTGTATAATTTCCTTAAACGGAATCTAGATTTTTCATATACGTCATTTACACTTCGCTCTGGGTGGACAGTTATTAATATCCCTATTATCCACCATCAGTAAGATTGTCCACACCGCCATGCAAGACAATAAAAGAAAAATAAAGATAGTCATTTGACTGCTATTTTCATCAATGAAAGCCGTAGGAAATAGTTTTGTTCTGTTTTTCTGTGCACACTGACGATGTAACGACAGGAGCGCATGTGGTTCAGATTCCATGTTAAGATGTAGGTCCACATCTCATATAACCTCGCTGCTGAAAGAGACGCTAAACTGGAAACAAAATCAAATTAAACTAAACCATACAAATTAATGGATAAGTAATCAGAGGCGATAGGTAACTGGGGCAGTCACAGCAGCTTCCCGGATCTCAGAAATAAAGGGGGCGCGGTGGCTCAGTGGTAGAGCGTTCACCTCCGGTGCTTGAGGACCCTGGTTCGATCCCAGCTCGCGCCGTGTGGACTTTGTCGTGGACAAACATCGTGCTCGTGTGTTTTCTCGGGGTTCTATAGTTTCCTCCCAACTTCTTCATTCCACCATTTCACTCATCTCTCATCACAGTCTCCTTTAGTCTAGCCGGCATAATCGTGGGACGTAAAACTTAGATTTCAGTTCATTTTCGGAAATAAAGGGAAACTTTAATTCCAGACGACACCGAGGTTTCTCGTCTGGTTACTGGTCACAGCAGCTTCAGGCAGCGTATTGTGAACTGAGGCCCACATCTAAGGGTTTTGTATAGGTAATGTTAGGTTGCTTGTATGATGTTAAGATCAGAGTTGAAGTTGTGTGTACCTGAAGTATAATCAATAATAAATGAAATTTTTTCATTAACGTAGATCTGTTATTGAACATGGAAATGTTTAATTTCCTTAAGGTTTCTGTTCATTCCTATAATGATGGAGACTGCTTAGTGGATATATCTGATGCTGTTCTAAGAGCTACAGGAGCTAAAAGTGCAACAGACAACGATCTTGTAGAAAGACGACAAATTGAAGATACTTACGAAGCAGAAGGACATAACGAGGGTGTAAATAAAGCCCCCTCCAATTTAGATGGAAGTCAATCCCAGATATATGGAAATTGTTGGAAGCCTTTTGACCCTTTATATGTAAGTATCAATACCATCGATATTTCCCTTACTATTTTGCTTATTGTTGCTATATTTATCATAGTAAATAGGATTGGATAAACAAAAAATCTGTTACAAGTTTCAAAAGTAAATGGATATTGGGATACACATTTGAATTCATACTTTTACTAATGGTAATTAAATTCTTTATGCTTTTCATTTATATTATGTAAGTTTATGGTGTGTCCCTCCACATTCTTCACTCATATTATGTTCACTTTAGTTACATTATCCTATCAAAGGTTTGTCTTTGTATACTATTATTTACCCTCACTCTACACTTATAAATTACACTTACCAATGCCGAGCATTTAACTTCTTTTATTTATTTTTTAAATGTACAGCTTTCATATCTAGGACATTTTCTGAGACTTGCTTCCTCCCTTCATATACATATTCTTGATATCTGGGGTTTGTTTCAGGTAACGTAATGAGTTTACAAGTGAATGTTACGACTCATAGTTCATTTCATTCATACTTCTCCCCAATGGCATCACTCAATTGGTGCCACATATGACCACGATCAGTAGAAAAATTGAGAGTAGCAACCATGTAACTTAGCAGTGCACCATCTTGCCATGTTCTGTCGTCTTAAAATACAGAAAAAAGAGGAAGGATGTCAAGACATTCCTTCTGTGCAAATGTTGCTTCACCATTTGAAGGGAAAAAGACGATACATTGCTAAAAACTAAATAATAATAATAATAATAATAATAATAATAATAATAATAATAATAATAAGTGCTAGAAAGGTCTGTGGTCTTGAGATTAGGAAAGAACAGGACGACCTTCCTGTTCTCATACTGTATATGAAGAAATGAACATATTGTCTATTTAATCTCAAATACTTTGTTTCCTTAAGCACATCCACTGAGTGCACACTTAAAATGTTTTCGGATCTTTTGTTTCAGGTCTTTAATGTTCTGAACGAAACACTTGATGGAAAGGCAATAATAAATTCATCAACACAAAACAATGGATTGTTGCGCGGAAGTCAACGAAAAGAAGTAGGACGGCTTTTGATTAAGCACATCCTTTTTGAAAACCCATACAGAAAAATCCAGATGTTTGACTTCACAACCTTGGCAAAGCAAATTGTAGACCTATTTCCTAAGGAAGCTGCATCTCTTTATTATACAGCGTCGCTACCTGCAACACGATATCAGACGAAGAGAAATGCTAGCGGAATATTATACGAAGCTTACATTACACGGAGAAGGAAACTTCGGGAGTTAAAAGATCCCACCTCACCTCAGAGTTGTCCATCAAGGCGTTCTACGTCTTCGAATTTATCTTCAGTACTAACAGTAGAGGAAGAAAATGAAGGTATATAGATCTTACATTTACTAGCTTTCGTTTCATGCTAGTATGTAGTTTAGATAGTATGTAAAGTAATTTGTTACATGAAAGCAAGTATATAATGACAAATAATAATTAGTCCTGGAAAGGGCTCATACAGAGCTTGTAGTTTAAAAGGGCATGGGTTTTGGGTACTAGATTTACATACTCTTATTTTCTGTCAACGAATACATACTGAACGAAATGACTAAGCTATTATCTTCCCATGGTAACAAGACATTAGAAACGCGAACTTATTCTAAATGTTATTAAATTGCATGCAGTGAGTACTTAATGATATTACACCAATCATTAAAATATTAAAGAATAAACGACTTCTATGATAAATCATAGAACGTGCAAACCAGGTATAGTTGGAGCTTTTTGGTTTTATTTTAGTTTAGCGTACCGTTCAGCAGCGGGGCTATATGAGACTTGGACCTACAGTTTAAAGTAGGATCCGAACTTCCGCCAGAAATCGAACCCGGATTTCCCACGCCAGAGGCACGTACGCAAACTTCTTACCCACGGGTACTGTACAGTATTACTGGTTTTTATACCGTGAAGCCTACTCAGGTGAATTATTGCATAAACTACTTTTACTGGCGTATCTAAACTAATGATGTGCGATAAAATTAGTTTTAAAACTTCGTATTATCTACAGGTGTAGGGAAATATGCTTTATTAAAATTCAGCTCTAATCAGTGATTGACAAACTTGTAATAGCAATGTCAGGCGGATTTGGCATCTAACTTTGCATGTCATTCTACCTGAAAATATGACTAGATATGGATCACTCGATCAATAAATAGTTACTGGATTTCGCTTTACACTTTTAACTAATCACTACTAATCAATTACAGGAAAAACAATATTTTTCGAAAGTAAGAAATGGTGTTTTTTAGCATAACAGCACACAAAATAAACATTGTGTTAATGACTAAAATCATTTTTATAATTTAAATGGCAGGATTTAGAACGTAGTTAGTAGTATCGATTAGTTCTTCACTTGTGCTATAGGTTTTTCCCTGTTCATTGTTTAGAGGTACAACATAATATGCCGCTGGGCTTTGCGGCATACCTGATAGAAAACATGTTAACTTCAGTACTTTTCTGTAAACTTGACATAACTGATATAAACGTCTGCTTAATTAGTAGTACTAAGATGTTTAATGAGGCTTTTCGGATGGTTGAGAGAATTCGTTGTTCAGCTCAGTTTTTGGCTGCAATCTTCAAAACAGAAATCTTTTTTTTACGTTCCACAGTTGTCATAGGCTAAGAGAGACTGCACTAATAAGAATGAATGAAATGAAGTGAAGAAAGTGGCAGGAAGCTGGAGAACTCGTCAGTGTTTGTTCAACACAAAGCCCACTATGCGCGAGCTTGGTTGAACTTGGGACTCACGCACAGAAGATGAATGCTCTACCCCTGAGCCACTGCGGCCTCTTCAGTTTTCGAGCTACAGTATACAGGGTGTTAACTGATACTTGCAATACTGGAAAGCAACTGGAAATTTATATCGATAACGAAAATACTGAAAATAAATTGAAAATTGTGTAATATTGGAAAATTCCTTTTGAGACGCTTCAAGATGGCAGCCTCTTCATCTGGGTGTAGGTAGTGATAGAGATAACTGGTAACCTAATCAGAAACCTAGCTAGTTCGAGAAAGCAAATATATATTTTATATATAGTTACGTTCATGTAATATTTTTGCAGTATCAAGACAGTAGCACACCTAAATGTGAACATTAAACACGTTACTCTGATATTTGTAATTAGTTGGTCTTGACTGTTTCTGTACAAATGTAATGAGACTGTAAAAATATGTAATACGGTGAACTAGCTGAGAAAAGTTTGCTGTGAGGAGTGGAGGACCAACACACCAAAAAAGTGGATTGAAAGGCATTCTGAGTGGAAAAAAAGGTCCAGAAAACTCTTCTGGTTGTTGTTTTAGTCCACTAGTTTGATTTTTCTATTAGCATACAGAAGACTGCTTGTGTAACATTTTACAGGTCATTCAATACCATAGCATACAGTCGTATGTGGCACTCACGTTGTTTTGGTTCACCATAGTTTTCTAAACATTTTTCGGTCAGAATACTGGAAATATTTGAAATACCAAAGTCAACTCCAGTAGACCCTACAGTTCCTTATATTTATATTTTAGTCATTTATACTGTGTATTTTCTTTTCTAGATGAGCCAATTGTGGATGAAAAAGTTCAGTGGCTTCAGAACAGTATCTATCCATGGGCACTAGTTGAAATAAATTGGAACGACACAGTCCTCAATCGCATGCGGGAAGTCGAAGATGGTGCAGGAACTGTCGTGGACTATTTTAACAAATATCCTGCTCTAAAACAACCTCAAGGATTTCAATTAGTAAGTGTTGTACGTTTATATATGAGAAATTAATCAATATTGGGTGTCCCCAAGTCTCAGCATTTAAGATGTTTATCAAAATACGATGATTATACGATTCTAAATTCTTCTAGAGCAGTGTTCAGCAACTAGTGTGTCGCGGCACACCAATGTGCCTTGTCAAGGTGAAAACTGTCACGTAAACGTTTACCTATTGTAAGACATTATTGAACTCTTTATCCCTGTTTCTGCGTGCCGAGGGGGTGTCAAAGTTCTCAGGAGAACTGCAATCACCTAATCACCTAAAAGAAATCCACTTAGGAGAACTGCAACAAGGATGGTATTAGTACCTTTCTACATAGTCACTGTGCCTAGCGACACATTTTTGCCAGCGGTTCTGCACTTTCCGTAAGCCTGTTTTGTAAAAGTCTGCAGTTTGGCTTTGAAACCATAGTTCCTCAGAAATAACGTCTTTCCTACTGTCAAAATAACATTCTCTGAGTGGATGCTTCATTTGTGAGAAGAGAAAGGTCACTTTGGTGGGTCAACCTTTCATATCCTAATTCCACTGCCTTCATGGACACGAGCTGGTACATTGTCTGCCAACAGTAGAACCCCTTGTGTGGCCACTCCACGACGTTTCTTCAATTCCTCTCGTGACTTAGTCAGGAGATGGGAATAATAGGTAATAGTTAGTTCCTGTCGTAGGTAATCTTCGTGATGACCCCTTCAGTCTCAGAAAACTAAAAGCATCACTTTGGCGGCCGACTTCTGTGTTGTCTTTTTAAGGGTTGGAAGGAGGGGTGTTTCCATTGTTTGCTCATTTCCTTTGCTTATGGATCATAAAAATAAACCTAGCGTTCGTCAGTTGTCATTAGTCTGCCTAGAAGGTCCTCTTCATCTCACAGCGATGCAACATTTCTTTGCAGCGTCGTCGCGATCCCTTCTGGAATGAGCAGTCGTGGCACTCATCGTATTGACACTTCCTGAAAGTGCAGCTGGTTGTGAGTATTATTTCAGGTAGACCCATATCCATATCTATGCACACAGAACATTTTCAATGGTAATCCTCCTGTCTTCCATTATCTCAACTTTCTCTATCAAGGCGACATCATTCATGAAAGATTCTTCCAGATCTACAGACGTCCGCGGTGGTCATTTGTAAGTTTGGAATTTGTTTCCACTTGGATCCTTTCATAGGATGGGGTTTCATCCTCAGACTTCTCTTCATGAATCTACTTTCGTGATTTCCCCTGCAGATGGAGGAATTTAATGACGCTTCATGCTTCAAGCTTGCCAATCATCGCACATTCAGAGGTTTATCTGGAAAAAGTTGTAACTAGTCCATGTTCATGGTTCACATACGTGGACCTAACTATAAAATGCATGTCCAAGGGGGGTTGTTGTTCGTCATTCTAGGTGATTGTACGAACTTGTTGATGCTTCCTCATATACTTGTACAGTATTTTATTTCCTGTAATTTTTTTCGGAAGTTGTTGGATTAAAACAACTTGCATGACTGTAATACTATGTCTTTCGCAAAGTGTTCCGGAATTTAGTGATAAGGTAGTCAAATTATCACAGAGGCCAAGAACCCATTTACAATATCCGTAACGTTGCTAATGCTTCCTGCAAGGATATTATGAAAATAACCTCTCTCAGCTATTAGTGAAATTTGAAACATTCTTCTCTACTGAAATTACTTAGAGTTCATTTCCAATTCCATTGTATTTGTGAGAGTTGTAGTTTTAGACGTAGCCTGAAATTAAAGCGTCAAAAAAGGAGACTTCAACCATTCAATGAAGAAATGACTTGCATTAACAACTATTCCTCCACGAACCAGTGAAACAGACACAAATGTCACATTGGAGGTATAACTAGAATTATTTATTAACTTATTATAACAAAAGTATATTTATTTTATGTGTTCTGAAGTATAACTTCATACACACAGAACTAAAATCCATGTACTTGTGCCATAATATATTTTAATACATTTTAATTGACATAAATAATTTATAAATGTGTGACTCAATTTGTTTAATAATAATAATAATAATAATCTTTAATAACGTGCTTAGAACTAAAATCAATAATACAACTCTTGGTCGTGTAATTCAATGATACGAATATAAACCTATAGAATACAATAAAACCATAAAACGATAGAAAATATTATGCTAATTACATATGAAATAAGTGAATTAAACCATAGTCAGTGCATTAAGTCATTGCAAATCAAGGTAAATAAAATAGTTTTAAGATGTTCAATGATTGTAATACTTTACAGGTCTTGAGACTAAAACTTGTTTTGTAGCTAGGTTAGGTGGCTCAGTAGTACTTAACTCTCGTGCATGGGTTCTTAGTTTGATCCCCGGGTAAGTTTGTGGCTTACAACATTGCACCTGTGGGTGGATTTCTTACAGTATTAATTTCTTGCAAAATATTACCTTCAATCTCATATTGATTAACAATAATAAACAAAAATATTTGTGAAATAGCTGCAAAAATTAATCGTAAGACTGTCCAACTGGTACGTGTATGTATCGCTGTTGGTTGAACATATGTACTTTTTTTTTTTTGCTCCATTGGTGTTTTAATGTTTACAATTTTCTTTTCAGCTGTTACACGATTTTTCGTACCTCTATCCAGAGAAGGACAACTGTTTCTTCAGTACTATAGTGGCAGTACGAGATAGAATAATCAATATCGCTGAAGAACGCATAAAGACTTCCAGGGATCCAGAATTAAAGCATCAAATTTCAAATTACATAGGACAAATTAGAGGTAATGCAAATTCAATTTTACTTTGAATTTTGAAGTATCTCTGAAAGTTGCGTTTCGAGCATAGACAATCATGTTACCTGGACCCACTCTGTCCTAACACTACATATTTCTAATACAGCTTAAGTGGGTCATATCACAAGTAGGTAGTATTTTGTATTTTTTATTTTTATTTATTTTTATTTATTTATTTATTTATTTATTTTTGTTCAAAGGCTTCCATGAAAGGCTCCCTAAGCACGAAATATATTTGTTTCTGGGTACTTTACAAGAGTTTAAAAATTATTCCTCTCTTAGACAGAGTGGGTAAGGTACTGGTAGGCCCACAGCGGTATAAACTAGTTTTCCAACTAGACCAGTAACTATCATTCTTTGAAAAGGAATGAAGTTTCATCTTAAATTAAAACAAAATGCGAAAGTTATTATTCCTTATCATGTACACTTATGTTTCTGCTCCATATTTGTATGGCATTTGTTTAATCGTTCTGTTGTATTACGGAACTTATATTAAATTCGTTGTCACATTATTTCTATTCTAAGGAAGGCTTTGGATGCCAGATGAAATTTCGTTGATTGAAGCAGTACTGTTGATATTGGCTTCGACGTTATGCACCAAGGCTAAAGGAGACTGTGCTAATGGTGGTGAACAAAATGGTAAAATTGTTTAAGAAGTCGAGAAAACCCACGCACACTGTTCACCACAAAGCCATTTGGCGAGAGCCTCTCCGTTGATCTAGTGACTAGTGTGTGCGTCTTTGATGCACGTGGTCTCGAGTTCAATTCCCAGTGAGAGCACACAAAAAAGTTTAGTTTAACATTCACTTTAGTTTACCGTCGTTCTGTCTTTTACCCTAATGAACATTACCGTGTAACATTAAGCAAAAATGTAAATAAAACATATATGAAAACTTACGATCATGATCAGCAGAGTAGAAAATAAGGACAATTATATATATTTAGAAAGTACTAACTTGGATATTGAATGGATTTTAGAAGCTAAAACTAGGGATGACATATGTTCATAATGAGCTATTTAGCATGTGCTGAATTCGTAATGCAATCAAGAGACTGAGAACTGAAATTAAACAGAAAACTAGTGAACCTTCACTTTTACAATAAAATAGCTTAGTTTCACATACATGTTCATAGACTAAGGAATATTGTCAAATAATACTAGGATTTAGTTCGACCTAAACAATACACTGGTATATATTTTGAAGCTAGTTGTTAATTAAGTGTTAAGATAACTCATTGGAACTCTTGGCTTGAAATCATTGAATAATAAAACCATATTAGTCATAGTAGGTAAAAAATAGAATGAGAAAATGTTTCGACATCCAACCATAATAGCGTGTAGTTTTTCTTTACTATGACTGGTGTTATCAGTAAATATCAGCTGGTCGCTTATCTTCGTATTTCTGAAATTATTCTTCGCATCATTCAATAGTGATTTTATTTAATTCTTTCAATTAGTTCCCTCTTAGTTATCACCAATGTTTGTCAGTTACCGGTAACTGAAATACTCAGAAGTGTCGATTATAATTTAGCTCTAGTTTACTTTCACACTGAACGACCCGATTATAACTACTGTTGTTCTTTTCAGATCAAGATCCTGACTCAAGGAGTCTAGTGGCCCTTCTGTTAATTCCTTACATAATTGGAATTCCGCCCTGCAGACGGAAGAGAGGATTTACAACATGGAAACCATCGCGCTCAGAAATAAGAGATGGATTCATAACTCAAGTTGCATCAGGAGATGACGTACAGGTGTGCGTTGAATCCCGAAGGAACAAACTCCAACGTCTTGGACGGTCTTTCCAGCCCCTTGTGTTATTTGTTGGTGACAATCTTACGGAAGTGAAGGGAGTGTATGTTGTAGTGGATAACACATATTATTCCATGCACAGTGTAACCCAAGCTGTAGATGTTGCTTTCAAAATTTTTCAGTCCGTTGGTGCTCAATACCCAGAAGAAGCATCAGATATTTGGCTCGTCATACAGAGAGGATTTTACAACATAGAAACAAAATTCGATCGTATAAATCAAGCAGTGAGGAACTTACTAGCGGATCTTTGCCTCTTAACTATTACATAAAATGTATACGTGTTACGGATGTGCGAAGAAATTCCCTGTAGTATCTAACTTAATAAAGCACATGAGAATTTACTGCAGGAAGTTAACTACTGGTACGAGGGATTTCCGTTGCGGTGAAAGAAGGTGCTTTCGCCTCTTTTCATCGGGAGTTACTCTTAAAAGACACTTAGTTAGAGTCCATTCAACATGTACTTCGTCCCCATCAGTCATTGATTCCCAATCAAACCTAAATATTGTACTTTCTGATACCCCTTCTACACCCACGCAAGATTTTGTTCATGAAATAACCAAAGAAAACGCTATAGCACAATTTGTATCATCACTGCATGCAATGCCACTTATTCCTCGTTCTACAATTCAGTTCATTGTGGAAAACTTGAATAATTTTTTACATGCCTCAAAAAATATTCTTGAAACCGAATTTTATAATATGGTTGGTAGAGATAATGTTCCAAGATACATTCAAGAATGCTTCGAAAAAGTGTTGTCATCACATGCTGCATGTGTAACGGATCTTCGTTCAGAATATAAACGTCTTCAATTCTTTGAACGTTTGGAAACGTACATTGCTCCCATAGAAATTACAATTGGGCAACGTATGGAGTCCAAACGTTCAGGAGATGGTGTCGGTTTTGTATCTATACCTTGTACAATGCAGCTTATACCTATCAATGTTGTTCTTCAAAAATTTTTTTCAATTAATAAAGTCTTATTTGAAACCTTACAATATTTAAAGTATTTAGAAAATGATGCAATCTGTTTAGAAAACATTGTGCAGGCGAAAATTTGGAAAGATGTACTGAACACAAGTGAAGAAAATTACCTTCACCTTCCCATGATACTGTATTTCGACGATTTTGAGATTGGGAATCCTCTTGGTAGTCATGCTACTATTCATAAATTAGGTGCAATTTACTTGTTGTTGCCCTGTCTCCCCACTCACTACGCTTCCCTTTTGAATCACATTTTCCTTCTCGCATTGTTCCATTCATCTGACAGGAACAAATTTGGAAACAACATAGTTTTCCAAAAAATAATTGAAATACTCAATGAATTAAACCATACGGGTGTATCAGTGGCCACCGATGTTTTCAGCGGAGCTATTAAGTTTCATGTTGTGTGTTTATGTGGCGATAATTTAGCCTTAAATGGCATATTGGGTTTTGTGGAGATCTTTGTGGCAAATTATTACTGTAGAATCTGTACTTGTAGCAAACAGCAGATGCAAAGTATGTTGTATGAAGATAAAACGTCATTGAGGAGCATAGAAAATTATGAGCAACATTTACTCTTAAATGATACGTCGAGAACAGGTATCAAGGAGAAATGTGTTTTCCTTAATTTAAATGGATTTAAACTTTTTGATAATGTAGGAGTAGATATTTTACATGACTACTTAGAAGGTTGTTGTCGTTACGTAATGAATTTTGTTATTACTTATTTAGTTCAAGAGACGAAACTAGTTCCATTGAATATTGTACAAGCTCGATTGTTTAATTTTGATTACGGTCCGGATTCTTCGTCCAAACCTGTGAATGCATTAACAGTGGAAGGATCCAACTTGAAACTTAGAACGTCTGCTTCTAATTCACAGGTTTGGACCCTATTGGCCTATTAGGAGGATTACTAGGAATACTAGTCTAACTAGAGATCAGGATAGTGTATTGGTGTTGTTAATAGTAATTGTTATTGGCAATAGAAGGGCGATTTCTACGTCGAAGATAAGAAAAATTACGGCAATGAGGAAGAATCGTAGGGAGAAAGGGATTCGGGCTGAAGATTTGGGGTCAAATCCGCACTCAAAGGGGGAGTTTTTTTCTCGATCATTAATAACTTTCTTAGAAAGAAGAGTTGAAATGGTTATGACGATTAAGCAAATAATAATAGTTAGTAAGCCGGTTGTTAAGACTGTATTAATTGCCTATTTCATTTAATGATCTTTTTGATTGGAAGTCAAATATACTATATATATTAAATAGGCTTAACCTCCTCATCAATAAATAGAGATGTAAAGGAATAATCATACTACATCCACAAAATGTCAATATCAAGCAGCGGCTTCAAATCCAAAGTGGTGAGTAGGAGAGAAATGTGATAAAAGGTGGCGTAATAAGCAAGTGGCTAGGAATGTGGAACCAATAATAACGTGGAGACCATGGAAGCCTGTTGCTATGAAAAATGTTGAGCCGTAAACAGCATCTGCGATGGTGAATGGTGCTTCATAATATTCGTATGCTTGTAGAGCAGTAAAATATAGGCCTAGGAGGATTGTAAGTAGTAGCCCTTGTGTGGCCTGGGTGTGGTTGCCCTCTATTAGTCTGTGATGAGCTCATGTTACGGTAACTCCTGAGGCCAGTAGAATTGCAGTATTAAGAAGGGGAATGTGTATTGGGTTAAATGGTACAATGCCTGCTGGAGGTCAGAAAGATCCAATTTCTACTGTTGGTGCTAATCTACTATGGAAGAAGGCTCAGAAGAATGAGACGAAAAAGAATACTTCAGAAATAATAAATAAAATTATGCCTCACCGAAGACCTAATGTAACTTGCATAGTGTGTAATCCTTGATATGTTCCTTCTCGAGTTACATCTCGTCATCATTGAATTATAGTTAGTAGTGTGATTAGTATGCCTAGGAAAAATAGAGAGGGGTCATATTGATGGAATCATTTAGTAAGTCCTGTAGTTGTAATTAAGGCGCCTAAGGCCCCAGTGAGCGGCCAAGGGCTTTGATCAACAAGGTGGTAAGGATGATTTTGTGGTGCTGACATAAGTAACTTCTCTTGAGTATAGTGTAACTAGAACTGCAAATACATATGATTGAATTACTGCGACGGCAGATTCTAATATTAGGAGGGCAATTTGTCCAATTATTAGTAGAGAGAGTATGGAGAGAGATAAAGAAGGGCCTGTATTACCTAGTAAGGTTAAGAGGAGATGTCCTGCGATTATGTTTGCTATTAATCGAACAGCTAAAGTTCCAGGCCGAATGATGTTGCTAATTATTTCAATACATACTATGAATGGTATGAGAGGGGTCGGGGTTCCAGAAGGAACGAGATGGGCAAATATGTGTTGGGTGTGATTGATTCAGCCATAGATTATGAAGCTTATTCAAAGAGGGAGGGCGAGAGTTAATGTGAAGGTTAGGTGACTAGAGCTAGTAAATACATAGGGAAATAGGCCTATAAAATTGTTAAACAAGATGAAGGAGAATAAAGAAATAAATAGGAAGGTTCTTCCTTGATAACTAGTAGGACCAAGAATAGTTTTGAATTCCTTATGGAGAGTTAAGGTAATTTTATTTCATAGAATGTTTGGTCGTCCTGGTAAGAATCAGAATGGGATTGGAATAATTAGAAGTCCAATTACTGTTCTAAGTCAGTTAAATGATATATTTATGATTGAAGTAGAGGGATCAAAGGTTGAAAAAAGGTTTGTTATCACTTTCAATTTATAGTTGATTTCTTAATATTGGTGTCACTTAAGGAAGGATCAGGGATATTTGAATTAAAATATATAATAGATGCAAATAGAAGGTAACATAAGGAAAATATAATAAATAAGATAAGTCATTTTAGGGGGGATATTTGTGGGATAGAAAAATACTATTGAGTAGTAATTTAAGCTTGACATGCTTACGTTATAATTTAACTAATTTTTCCATTGGAAGTAATTGTTATTTTACTATCTTTTGGTTTAAGAGACCATTGCTTACTTTCAGCCATCCAATGAAAGTTCTTGTATTATTTTTGTTATTCATTTAATGAATACTGAATGAGGGCAGGCTTCAACAACAATTGGTATGAAACTGTGATTTGCGCCACAGATTTCTGAACATTGACCAAAGAATAGACCTGTACGTGTAATGTTGGCTGCTACTTGATTTAAGCGTCCTGGAGTAGCATCCGCCTTAATACCAAAGGCGGGTATGGCCCATGAGTGAAGAACATCGGCGGCGGTAATTAGGATACGAATATCAATATTAATAGGTAATACAATACGATTGTCTACATCTAATAGACGAAATGAATTGGGATTTATTTCATTAATAGGAATTATGTAAGAATCAAATTCTGTTAAGGAGAAGTCAGAGTATTCATAACTTCAGTATCATTGATGCCCAATTGTTTTAAGAGTGATTGCTGGTTGATGAATTTCATCTAGTAGGTATAAGAGTCGTAAAGATGGGAGAGCAATGAAGATTAGCGTAATGGCAGGCAAGATTGTTCAAATAGTTTCTAGAGTTTGTCCTTCTAACAAATTGCGGTTAATATATGTGTTTGGTAGAAGGGAGGTTAGTAGATAACCTACAAGAACTGTAATTATGGTCACAATGAGTATTGTATGATCATGAAAAAATGTTATTTGTTCTATTACAGGGGATGCTGCATCTTGAAGACCTAGCTGATTTCAAATGGCCATTTCTAAGGAAGACAATTATTCTTATATTTGGGGCTTAGGCCCAATGCACTTATCTGCCACCTTAGAAGTTTGTTAGTAAGGGAAGTTCTGCATAACTATGTTCTGCAGGGGGCAGGTTTTGAAATCACTCTAGAGATGTTGTTTGTTGATCTGAAAAGATTACTGGTCGAGCTCTTGCGAAGGCTTCTCATATAATAATTACAAGTACTAAGACAGCGATGAAAGAGAGGAATGAGCCAATGCTTGATACTATATTTCATGTAGTATAAGCGTCTGGGTAATCTGAATATCGACGTGGTATTCCTCTTAGTCCTAAAAAATGTTGAGGGAAGAATGTGATATTTACTCCTATAAATATTACTAAGAATTGAATTTTTAGTCATGTGGGGTTTATTGTTGTTCCTCTAAATAAAGGAAATCAATGAATAAGTCCCGCTATGATAGCGAATACGGCACCTATGGATAGTACATAGTGAAAGTGTGCTACTACATAGTAAGTGTCGTGGAGAACAATATCTAAAGATGAGTTTGCTAGTACGACTCCTGTGAGACCACCTACGGTAAAAAGGAAAATGAAGCCTAAGGTTCATAAGATTGAAGGTGAATAAGTTATTTGTGCTCCATGAAGTGTGGCGATTCATCTAAATACCTTAATTCCTGTAGGAACAGCAATGATTATTGTGGCTGCAGTAAAGTAAGCGCGAGTGTCAACGTCTATGCCAACAGTGAACATATGGTGAGCCCATACAATAAATCCTAAGAATCCAATTGCTAGTATTGCATAAATTATTCCCAAAACACCGAAAGTTTCCTTTTTGCCACTTTCTTGGGTTACAATATGTGAAATTATACCGAATCCTGGAAGAATTAAAATGTAAACTTCAGGATGGCCGAAGAACCAGAATAGGTGTTGATATAGAATTGGATCTCCTCCTCCTGAAGGGTCAAAGAAGGAGGTATTAAGATTTCGATCAGTTAAGAGCATTGTAATAGCCCCTGCTAGCACGGGAAGGGATAAAAGAAGCAATACGGCAGTAATTACTACAGATCAAACAAATAATGGTATTCGTTCTAAGGTTATTCCGGGAGTTCGCATGTTAATTACAGTTGTAATGAAATTTACTGCACCAAGAATTGAGGATACACCAGCTAGATGGAGGGAGAAAATAGAAAGATCGACAGAGGCTCCGGCGTGAGCAATAGCTCTAGAAAGAGGGGGATATACAGTTCACCCTGTTCCCGCACCACTCTCTACAATTCTTCCTGTTAATAGTAGGGTTAGTGAGGGTGGTAGTAATCAGAATCTTATGTTGTTTAGACGAGGGAATGCTATATCAGGCGCCCCTAGTATTAAAGGTACTAATCAATTACCGAAGCCCCCAATTATAATTGGCATAACTATGAAGAAAATTATAATGAAAGCATGAGCAGTAACAATTACATTATAAATTTGATCATCACCAATTAGACTACCTGGCCGACCAAGTTCTGCTCGAATAAGAAGACTTAGTGATGTTCCTACTATTCCTGCTCAAGCCCCAAAAATTAAGTATATTGTACCAATATCTTTATGGTTTGTAGAAAATAATCATCGTTGCAAGTGAAATTAAATAGGGTGGCCGAAGCACTAGGCGATAGATTGTAAATTTATTTATGGTTAAATAAACCTCCTATTAGGTTTTATAGTCAATATTTATGATGTCGGACTGCAATTCCGGAGTAGTAGTTAATATACTAAGACCTAAAAGATCGCCTTTTATTTATAGCTTTGAAGGCCATTAGTTTTTTTAACTTAAAGTCTTGTTTAAAGGATGTTGACAGTTAGAGGTAAAATGATTATACCTCTTAATGAAGTAATAATGAATATTGATCTAATTGATGTTTCTTGATTTTTTTTTCACTAAAGATGTTCATGTTTGGTTATGGTGATTGATAATGAAAGCAGCATAGGCGATTCGTATATAATAGAAAATGGTAATTAGTGCTGTTAATACTATTAGGGTGAGGATAATAAATGATATTTGTTCGGCAGTTTTTATAATGATGATTCACTTGGGTAAGAATCCTAAGAATGGTGGGAGGCCACCTAAGGATAAAAGACTAGTAAAAATGGCTAATTTTGTTGTTACAACGATTTTATTAGAAAAGGTTTGGTTAATATGAAATATTTTGTTTATTGCGAAAAGAGTGACTGCTATTGCTGAGAGTAAGGCATAAAATAGGAAGTAGAGGGATCATGCTATATCACTTAGTAGTAGGGCTATAAGTATTCAGCCAGTGTGATTAATAGATGAGAATGCTATGATTTTACGTAGTGATGTTTGATTTAAGCCTCCAATTGAGCCTACTACTAAGGACAAGGCTAAGGTTAGGTAGATTAAATTTGTAGGTTTTAAGCTGTAAGAAAGTAGACCAAGGGGAGCCAGTTTTTGTCATGTTATTAAAATAATGCAGTCTATTCAAAGTATGGCTTCTATTACTTCAGGCATTCAGAAGTGGAGAGGGGCTGCACCTATTTTAAAAAGTAAGGAAATAGTGATTAAATAGTATGTAGTTTGCAGGCCCATGTAGAGTAAAATGATTGCTATTAAAAGTAAAGATCTTGCAATGGCTTGTACTAAGAAGTATTTTAAAGCAGATTCGGTGTGACGTTGATTATTGGTCTTTGAAATCAGGGGGATAAATGATAGGAGATTAATTTCAAGACCAATTCAAGTACCGAATCATGATGAGGAGGTTAGGGAAATAAGGGTTCCTAACACAAGTGTTCTAGAGAATAAAAGAGTCTTAGGATTAGTGAGCATTAGAAAAAGAAGAGTAATCTTCATATGCGGGGTATGAGCCCACTAGCTTATCTTAGCTTATCTTTCTACACCTTAGTGTAGGGTGCACGTTGATTTTTGATGTCAAAGGTGAAAGTTTAATTCTTTTAGGTGTAATAAGAGTATGTTGAAATACTTGATTTATCCTATCACGATAATCCTTTAATCAGGCATCTTATTATTTAATAATTATTTATAGTGGTATATGAGAATTTAAATAGATCAATATTGCGTTATGATAATTAAATTTAGAAAGATTATATATTAATAATAATTAAAACTTGAAAATCTATTAAATCCTCTTAATTAACCTGAGATACCGGCTAAAGGTATATTAATAAGCTTAACGTATCCAGTATATGCTAGTTTTTACAGCATATGTGTAAGGAGAAAATAAATATACTTGTATAGGATACAATTTTGTTTGAGGGGGGAAAAAAACAAAATTGTATCCTAGACAAGGGGAAAATAGGGTTTATTTAATACTAATTTTTATTAATTAGGTTAAATATATAATTAATAATTATTTATTTTAGCGTTATGAATTAACAGTAAAGTATTATCCTGGCTTTTCTTCTCTTGTTTAACTAGTTGTACATGTAACCTTTTGGGTAAGAAGTAAGCATTATTGATCTTAAAGTAAAATAATGAGGTATTATTAGTCGCAGTACTTGGTTTTGTTTATTAATTAATGTTTGAAGCAGTTAAGGTTTAAGAGACCCGGCGAAATTCGTGCCAGCCGCCGCGGTGAGACGAGGGGGTTGAAGGGAAGAATTGGTGATGGTTAAACTATAGTTATAAATTTAGATTGAAGGACTTGTTTTGTTTATTTTTAGGTGAAATTATTATTTAAAATAATGAGTTCTATGTTTGAAGCTATGAAATTATTTTTTAAACTAGGATTAGATACCCTATTATTTTTAATGTAAAATGTGATACCTGGGTAATAGTAGTTATGTTCTTGAAACTCAAAGGATTTGACGGTATTTTAGGCTGTTCAGAGGAATCTGTCCCGTAATCGACAATCCACGATATATTTTACTTACTGTTGTCAGCAGTTTGTATACCGCCGTAGTTGAAGGTATTAGGGAGAGGTTAAGGACCTTCATTACCTTTATTGAGGAAGACTTCAGGTCAAGGTGCAGCTTATCAGTAAGAGGAGATGGATTACAATAGAATGTTTATACGGATTTTATTGTGAAATTATTTAAATGAAGGTGGATTTGAATGTAATGTTAGTTATGTTACTATTATGAGTGTGGCTCTAAAATATGTACACATCGCCCGTCGCTCTAATTTGTTTAGGTGAGATAAGTCGTAACATAGTGGGTGTACCGGAAGGTGCGCCTAGATTGGATTAATAAATTAAATAACATTCAGCATTAAATAACATAAATTAATTAAATAACATTCAGCATTTGTTAGTCATTGATACTTGACTCATAGGAATAATCTACTCTCTATCACTCACTTCTGGCCAGTGACGATCTTTTAATTAAATAAAAGACCTTTCAATTTAATTAGTTTTGACTATACTGGAAATAACTATGACTATACTGAAAATACTGTCCCGGATTTTAGTGTTAATTTTTACAGTGCGTCTGGTTTTTAGTGTAGATTTTTATAGGGTATCCAGGTGTTTAGTCAGAAAGTTTGGAAGCCCAACATATACCTTAACACTTTCCCTTCCTTCCGTCTCGTAGAAACGATATTTTTTAATGTATTCTGCTTAAAAAAACAATATAAACTAAAGAAAGTAATAAAATTAAGTTGAAAATAAACAAAAGGAGAAAGGACAATCTAAAATCAGAGAATAAGTAATTATGAATTCATTGCATGATTTACATTAGTACTTGAACACTAACGTTATGAAATTGTTAATTTCTACTAGTTTTAAAAAGCGGTGTTCCAGAATTATCTTTCCAACTTTAACTGTGTATAATTCAGATACAAGGATAGACAGAATGGTGCGGTTTGTGACATAATGTTCACACACATACCTAAAGATTTACTGGCTATATATGGAGTTCAATGTGTGCGCCATCTGTAACACGCAAGATATCTAAGGGATATTCAAGTTCCACCCGCATCCGGCCCAGTGCGTAATTCGTGACGTTTAAAGTGCTGCGCCAATGCGAGCTCGCAATTCCTTTCAGTCCTGCACTGGGGTCTTGTAGACCACTTCCTTCACAAAGACCCAAAGACAACAATCTAGACACTGGGGGCCAGGCAATGGATTCCCCTCAAACTACCCAGCAACCTGGGGGTATTTTGTCCAAAGTATTTCTAATTATCGCAGCCCAGTGAGGAGGGGCACCGTCCTGTTGCAGCAGGACGTCAAGTTGCAGGTGTTTGTTCTGTGGAAATGCAAACTGTTCCAACATGCCCACATGAACAGTCGCGGTGATTGAAACCTCTGCAAAGAAAAACGGTTCCACCACACGATCATGAAGCAGACCAATAAACAATAATTTTGTCGCTTACGTTAGAATTTTCTAAGCCGCTATGTCCGCACATTGTGTCAGTTTACCATCTCGCACACATGAAAGCACGCTTTGTCCGAGAACATCACCTTTGTCAGAAAGTCTGGGTCCTCGTCGATGTGACTCCGAATCTCAATTGTAAATGCTTTGAGATTTGGACTGTCATCAGGTTGAAGAGTATGCAGCAGCTGCAGTTTGCAGACATGCAGCTTCAGTCACTCGTGTAGCACCCTGTTCAATGTGGTCGGTGGTACCTGCAACTATCGATACTTTGACGGACTGACTTGGTTGGGCTCCGGAGAAATTCGTGTTGCACCCATTCTACATCTGATTCACTCGTGCGCGGACGTTCAGAACTCGTCCTCTTGATGACACTTTCGGTTTCCTTGAACCTCGTATACTAGTGGCGGATGGTCAGACGTGATGGGGTGTGCGTCTGTAACGCGTCCGGAAGTTCTGCTAGACCTGGATCTCAGATTTGGTCTCTATTCGCCATTCCACCTATTGTGCCCTATCCTGAGGGTGCTCATTTTCGCCAACGCCTCACCTGAAAAAAAAGAAATAAAGAAAAGAAAAGAAAGAAAACGAAATAAAGAAGCAAGATTTGCTGGAAATGTTGGTTAACTCATAAGATCTTTCGCACCAGGTGTTTACCTTTAAAGTGTAGATGGATAAATATTTCTGCATTACACAACATTGAGCTTCTGCAAAATGTGAGTTATACATTTTTTTTTATTTTACCAGATGGATGAAATTCGGAGAATGTGGGACCTGCGCAACGACTTAGAACGTCGTATCCACCAAAATCCAAGGGCAACATCACGGCCTTTGGTGAACACAGCTCGTAAGAGATTGTATTTGTTAAGACCCGAAGGACGCGAATTAATCGTATCTTTGTTTTGCTTTGGACCTCACATTAGGGAGGTGAGTAAGGATGGAAGAAATATTACTTATTACTGTATTTAATGTGTACATGTATTAATTAATTTTAACACAGTTACTTTATACAATCTTTTTAGAGTAATATATGAATTAAATAAACTGACAACGTACTTCACAATGTAAAAATAATAGGAAAACCTACTGAAAATGTAACTTTCATGATTAATTCAGCTTGAGATCATTGTTAACCTACAGAACAGCTTTGGTTCGTCGTGGAAGACAAACGTACAAGCCATGAATGGTTTCCAGGCAAATATTGAACAATTTCTCATGCATTGCAGCACCACTCTGTTCCTCAAGCGAGGATGGACAATGATGTTTGCTCCGGAGTTTGAGTTCCAGAACAGATCACAGATGTTTAATAATGTTGAGGTCTCCGGATTGGTTTGGCCAGGGAAGGTATTGCATTTCATGTCGATGCTCATCAAACTACTCCTCAATAGATCTGTCTAGCAGTGTGAATCATCATCTTGAAACCGTATCATTGGCCTGAAACAACATGTTGAGTATACGATGCGAGTAGTCATTTAAATCTCCATGTGATCACTGACAGTAATGCGTCTCGTGATCGTAGTAACAAGATAACTCCCTCGTGGTTATTTAGATAACGTATGCTTCTTTGACGTTGGAGGGGGCCGCGGTGGCTCAGTGGTAGAGCGTTCACCTCTGGTGCTAGGGGTCCCGGGTTCGATCCCAGCCCCCGCCAAGTGAACTTTGTGGTGGACAAACACCGTGTGCGTGGGTTTCCTCGGGGTTCTCCCGTTTCCTCCCACTTTCTTCATTCCACCATTTCATTCATTACTCATCATCACCGTCTCCTTTAGCCTAACCGGCATAACCGTGGGACGTAAAATTCAAAGATTTCATTTCATTTTGACGTGGGAGATTCGAGTTTGTTTATTAGCAAGACTTCATGTAATTTGGGTCGCACGTCCAGTTATACGACCACATTTCAACAGCCTCGCTGCTGAACGAAATGCTAAACTCAAATCTAATTCAATCCAAGTAGTCACAGGACTCACTAAATACCAGGAAATTGTAACTCTAAGCCTCACAGACCCGCCGCCATATTTGGAGGAGACAGTTCGGGCCATGGGTTTGTTGGGGGAGCCGCCACAGTTTCTTTGAGTGAACGTTCGCCCTGCATGTGCCACCATTACATTCATTTACGCTAAACCTTTGTTGGAGGGGGCGAGTAATTTGGAAATTGCAACTGACAGCGGATGTTTAAGTTATCTAACTTGCATCGATTTGTGATTGTCGCAACAGGCTATTTGAGGTATTGATTCAGTTCCGCAGTCACGTTTTTCGCATTTGCTCTACGTTTCTTAGCAACAGTGATCTCCAGAGCTTGTAGATCTCTGTCTCTAAATCTTCTCTTCCCACAGCTATTACTTTTGTGCAATGTTGTTTCCCATGAGGTTTGTAATCTGACATTACCAAGAACACCGTTTCTTGCAACGCACTTAGCACATTGACCACCTTAGATATATTTGCATCAACTAATCTCGCGCCCTTAATTCGGACACTTTGAAGTTCAGAGGTTTTCAATTTTGCACCACCACAGTCTCCTTGCTTCAACAAATGCCTCCGTCCTACCTGTCGTAGTACAGACCATCAATTAAGTTAATAAATTACATCACTAAAAACAGCCATACTTTGTATATACATCATCAGTATTAGCATTTCACGATTACTAGTGCTCCAAACATCAGATGTTTCTGTTATTCTAATTATAATGGTTACTTTATATCTATATCTACATATATACATAAAAATGAACATAACGATGTTTGTTCTCCAATTCCTCCTAGACCAACTGACTGATTTGCTGACTCTTGAAACCTGATTTGACCCTTGCCTGTCTTAGGTTTTTATCATGTTACTTTTGTTAAAATACTTGTCTTAAGAGGGGCAAACAATTAGCCGAAAATTTAATATTTCTCCTTCATTTCAACTTAGGAAGATGAAACCTCGTATATAGGTTTCTTGTTATTCTACTATTTTATAAATATGGTTAGTAGACACATCATTCTCAGTAATAAACAAGAAGTTCCTCGTCTCTTTACTGCCAAATGCCATACAACTAAATCAAAATATTTTGTCATTTGCACTGAGTATAACAACCAGTTTCTACGGATTTGTTCACCATTATAATAAAGCTTACCTGGACTAAAACGCAAGTTATTCGCTGTTACATCTAATTCGCCAACTTCTATGGGATGCTGCTTCACTGTAATTGGATTATCAACGTTTGGGCTTATATTTTTGTTTCTCATTTTTAGGTATTACTATTTTCTTTGCACTGACCTCCATTATTATTATCGGTATCAAAAGCAGAAGAAATTTTGCCCTCCTGAAAGCATCGGCTTCATTGGTAAATGCTCATCTTGAATTTCTCTAATTGCTAGTGAATATTAAGTTTCTTCAATATTTATCTAAATAATTTAGAATTACATATTCAATAGAAGTATCACGTTTTAGAAATTCAGTAGTCTGTAAGATTATTATTATTATTATTATTATTATTATTATTATTATTATTATTATTATTATTATTATTATTATTATTATTATTATTGTGTATCTTAGTCCGGGAGGATCCCATTTGAGCATTCGTAACTAAGAGCTCTCGGTAATCTTCGATTTGCCAACCTAGCCAGTCCTACCCTGCTAAGGAGGAATAACGGGACTTGAATGATTATTTTTGCCATTCCCCAGTTCTCCGAAACTATTAAACGTGAAGAGTTGAAATTTTGTGCAAATGTTATTCTTGAATTTCAACCTGTAGATAAGACCAGTTTTTCTGAAATATGGCCCGCATCAAGTGATAGCGGGACTTGATTTCCTTTCCGATAACTAGTTCTCCAAAACTATTAGCCTTACAATCTTGAAGTTCTGTGCAAGTGTACTTATTGCATTTAAAGCTGTAGATAAGACTAACTTTTCTGAAATGAAATCCCAAACGGGGGAACAACAGTGCTTGAATATTTTTTTTCCGTTCGCCGTATCTCTAAAACTATTAGGTGTACAACCTTAAAGTATTGTAAAATTTTCTTGAAGTTTATACTGTAGAAAAGACAAGACTTTTTTGAAATGCGAACAATAAAGTGGAATAAGGGGGCTTGAATGATTTTTGCCGTTCGCCAAATCTGCGAAACTATTAACAATATAAATTGATATTTTGTGTAAATGTTTTCCTTATTCTAACTAACTATATGGCCTATAGAACCAAGATATTCAATTTCGCGTTCACAAAAGCTCTCCACTTCTGTTCTTAGCTAACTGAACCCAGTTTCTACTTTGTATTCCTATTTCTGCAGGATCCATTATAATATTGTCCTCTTATCTGCGCCTAGGTCTTCCTAATGGTAGCTTTCCGAATGGATTTACAGTTAAAAATTTGAAAGCGTTCCAAATGTCTTCTATTCCGGCTACATGACCTGCCCACCTAATCCTCCTAGACTTGATGACCCTAACAATGTTTGGTAAACATTATAAATTATGCAGTACTTTGTTATGATTGTTTTCACCATTCCCCATTCCCGTTCTTCTTGGGTCCGAAAATTCGTCTCAGGATCTTGTTCTCAAATACTTTCAGTCTACGTTCTTCCCTCAGAGTAAGCGACCATGTTTCGAAACATAAGCAGGCACGACTATCCTTTTATATATATTTTATGCTTCAAATTCCTCGACAGAATTTTCGACGATAAAATATTTTGCCCTTAATAATAACAGGAATTCCCTCATTTTAGTCAACATTTAATTTCTTCTTGAATATATTTTTGGTCTGTTTCAAATAGATATTTGATATCCTAGATATTTAAAAGTATCTACTTTGTCGAAAGTATTATTAGATATGTTAACTCATTCATAATTATTACGATCCGGATGAGTTTTCAAGTATTTAGTTTTTCTTATACTATGGGCAGTGTTTTCTTTAATGAGGCCTTATGGGTGAAGGAAATCTTGAATATATTTTGTCGTTATGTAAATCTCAGAAACTATGAAGCGTAAAACCTAAACATTTTGTATATAAATATTTTCCATGTACCTTAGAGTTAGGAAGTAAGGAAGGTTTACGGAATACCACTGACACAATTCAAAAGAGAGCCTTCAATATAATATTCAGCTTTTATAAGACTCTCAAAAGTTTCGGGCACAAGAACTTTAAGTTTTGTACAATGTTCTTCTTAAACCTTGCACTGACTAATGAGTATTCCGCAAAGACACTTCTACCAGGAAAGAAGACGTCAAATCTTTCTTTCAACTTCTACCAGATGTTTGGAACCCTTGGGTGTAGAACTTGTAATTTTGTACAAATTCGCTCATTGAATATTAAATTGAGAATAGGATGGATTTTTTAAAACAAAAATTGAACCAAAAGGGAAAAAGTGGACTTGGACGTTTTCCACTGTTCACCAGCTCTACTAAATAATTGGGTGAAGGTAATTGGACATTTCTAAAAGTGTATTTTTCAGACTCTAAAATATGGGTAAGATAGGAATTTCGAATATTCAAGATGTACAAGGGCAATAAATGGTTATACATTTTTTTCTTTGGTCTAGGAATTCTAAGATTTTTTTGTCTAAAGATTCTAAGATGGAGCTTTGAATAATTCTCTGAGGTGTAGGTCTACGTGGGTTCATCGAAAGTTTTACATTATTATTACGAATTCCTTTTGAAACGTTCAGTATACATCCATGAAATTTGTATGCTATATATTTTAATGTGTTTAATACGAATATGTCATACACAAGGACAATTCAGCTAATCGTCAAACACTGAGAAAAAACTTAAGGTTGATTAAAAAAAAAGTTTGATGGATATAAATTTTGGGTAAGAGTTCCCACTAAACGGATAAAATCTTCCGATTTCGGGTGTACGAAAGCAGTATTACAACACAACCTTGACAAAATAATCGCTTTTAAAATATATATATTCCGAGAAAATGGAGTTTGTTGAGTTGGCTTTGAGTTTAACTTCGCTTTCAGCAGCGAGGCTATATGAGACAGGACCTACCGATTAATGTGGAATCCCAACCACATGGGCTCACACCAGGAATCGAATCCAGGTATCCCATGCCAAAGGCGCGTACGCGGTCTAATTAGCCGCAAAGGCCCGAGAAAATGGAAGTTGACTGAAAATTTGCTTAACAATTTCTATGGATATGAAAGAATTCAGTTTCAAGATGCGAGAAATCCACTTGAATTGGTCTTGACATAGTGAAAAGCTATTTAGGAACAATTTAGAAGGCGTATTTTCAGCGAAATCAATTTTACATTGATAAAAAATTGAAACAAAAAAATGTTACATTCAGGATTCAAACAGTTTCCGCAAACCTTATTCTACACCAACGAAGAACTGGGATTCTGGTATGATATGCAGTTGAGTAACGATAAAAAATATCTCAAATTTTGTATTTGACATTTTTTATTTAGACATGTTAGTTCTCCGTGTTGCACAACGACAAAAACATCATTTTTACCGCCTACCAGAATGAAACACCAATTTCCTCATTTTTGAGTAATAACTACAAGAAATTTAACAAAGATACGCTAGAGGCGCTGCTGTACCATACTTCCAGAGACATCTGCTGATCAAAATATACATTGCCAATAGAAGTCTTCCTTCGGCTACAGACATGGTTATCAAGTATCTTCTTTTAACTGGACATGCCTCCTTTCTTGGGCCCCAAAGTATGGTCCGTGTTTTTTTTTTTTAAATATGGAAGTGTCCTCTTTTTCTAGTACATAGACAGCAGCATCAGGTTCAACGTTGGCTAAAAATACCTG